>NC_083224.1:125419105-126019105 GCF_032191835.1 Heteronotia binoei | reverse complement strand
TACAAAATTGACTTTAAATATTAACTCTAGTTGTCAAATTTTATATGATTTTACAGTTAGAGAAAGCAGTCATACTAACTACCCTAAGAGAATTAAGTCTGCTGTTTATCCAAGAGGTTGACCCAAGAGGTGGCAGCTCAGGTTCTTTCATCCTTCATCACGAGCACAGGGCTAAAAGAACTATCTGTGGAAATTGCTCGCCACACATCAAAACCATCTTATCAAAATACAGCAGCACTAAAATAAATGTCTGAAGCAGCATTCATGTAATGAAAGCTAGCAGGGAAGTATTATGTTTTCCCTGGACAGACATCAGGGAAAGGCAGGCAGCAGGTGGCCAGCTGCTGGGAGAGCTTAGTGCAGTGTGAGTGGGACTGGAGGAACCTGGAATAAAATAGCTACAAGAGGGCAGATTTACATAAGCAATCCATAAGCAAGAGCCACAAAAGGCACAGTTGGCTACAAATGGCAGCAAATCTAAATTCACCATGACCACAGTGAAAAGCTGATCTAGACCACAGAATCCCATTTACTAATTATTTTAAATCTAACTAATTATAACTATTTTAAAGGAATCTGTTCTGGCTGTTTTTTAAAAAACTCTACTCTTACCCTTCTATGTAAGCAAATCCAGTCACTAAAGTTGTTCCATAATTAGCTTTGAATTCCTGGAACCTGCTGCCATCTATCATGCGGCTCAGAATCTATAAAACATTTTCAAGAGAAATGAAAAATCAATATTAAGAGGCTTTCTAAAAGGAAAAAAAAGACATCATGCTTCCCTTCAGTCAGAAATTGTGCCTTGTTGTTTGAAGATCATGTCAGATCACAACTTGTACACTATTAAATCTAATAATGTGTTAGGCACAAAAATAAACAACTTTAACTGTTAGGTAACAATCGTACACCAAGTGTCAAGCTTTACAGTCAGCCTCTTAAACATACACAAAGGGGAAAAAATTCTATTCCCTTGGCTATGAACACTTCTATTGATTAAAGATTTACAGTCTACATTTCGATTAAATGCTCCTCAAAACAGTTTACAAACAACAGATTAAATACAATATAAATAGCAGCTCTCCAGGATCATTTCGAAGTTAGAAAAATAGCACTGGGGGGGGGCAGAGATAGCAATTTAAATCCCTTTCCTTGCATACTGCAATCTTGATCAGAATCAAGTGTCACTCATCTGAAAACTAAATTTTAATAACTGCTTGAATTTCCAAAACATGGAACTTGATTCATATACCCAGTTTGGCCCTCTGATAATCTGGTTTCCAGAGAAGTGGCATGACAGAGAACATGTATATAAATATACTGTAGTCACTGTGCACATTTATTTGAGTGATGCATGACCAATATGAATATGATTTTATGTCTAAAGAATGCTTATATGATTTGCTAATCCTTACAAATTACAATTTTTAAAAAACAAAACAAAACCCTACTTAGCCCCATTTTAGCCCCAATGTTCTTCATTTGTAATGAGTATTTATTTATTAATTTATTAAATTTATCATCCATCATCCTCAGGGTGGAATACAACACAGTCATATAAAACATCAATAAAACAATAAAATTTAAATAAGAAATAAACTTCATAATCTGATTTACTACGTCTTCATTGACTTCAGATGGCACTAAAATCCTAACAGCATTGTAGGGATGGGAAATGGGGGAAATGGAAGTGCCAAGGCAGAACCGTTGCTGTCCTCAACCAAATGCCTAGCAGAACATTCCTGCCTTGCATGTCCTGCAGAACTGTAAGATGTCCCACAGGCCATGGATGTTATTTGGCAGAGAGTTCCACCAGACTTGAGCCAGGGCAGAGAAGCCCCTAGCACTGATGGAAAACAGCTGGGTATCTCCCAGGCCAGGGACCACCAATAAATTCTGATCTTTCAAGAATAATACTCTTCTGGCCATATACCAGGTACGTAGGTCCCTGACTATTAAGGGCCTTAAAGGTCAGTACCATAACCTTGAATCTGATCTGGTACTCCACCAGAAGCCAATCCAGCTCATGCAGCACTGGTTGAATATGCGCTGTGGGGGGGGGGGGAGTGGAGGGGAGGTAAGGACCTGTACTGCTGCATTTTGCACCAGTTGGAGTTTCCAGGTCAGACTCAAGAGCAGGCCCACATACAGCGAGTTATAGTAATCCAATCTGGAGGTGACTTTTGCTTGGATTACAGTGGCTAGGTCAGGGTGAGACAGGTAGGGGGGCAGTTGCCGGGCCTGGTGCAGTCTGACAACATTTGTGACCTGGACCTCCACTGTCAAGGAGGCATCCAGGATCACAACCATACTCCTTATGATAAATGTCAGTCAAGGGCTGGGAGTTGGCACCCCAATGCAGAGTCTCCCCAGTTCAGTCACAGAACCTCTGTTTTACAAGGATTCAGTCTTAGCTGGCTCTGTTTTAACCATCCCACCACAGCTGCCAACCCAACTTTTCTGGAGTGGCATCTGGCTGGTTGCTCGCCAACAGATAAAGCTGTGTATCATCAGTGTACTGTGTATCAGTGTACTGATGATACCCCAGCCTGAACCTATGTACCAGTTGGGCAAAGGGGAGCATAAAGATGTTAAATAACATCAGGGAGAGGACTGCCCCTTGAGGCATCCCACATATTAAGGGGTACCTAAGTGATATCCTCTCTCCCAGCACCACCCTCTGTCCCCAACCTTAGAGAAATGAACTAAGCCACAGCAAGACTACAACCTTGACACCTACATCAGTGAGGCAGTGGGTCAAGAGATCATGATCAACCATGTCGAATGCTGCTGTGAGATCTAATAACACCAGCAGTGCCAACCTGCCTCAGTCCAGCTGTCTGTAGAGCTCATTTGTGAGAGCGACTAAAGCTGTCACTGTCCTACGGCCAGGGTGGAAGCTGGATTAGAATGGATCCAGAGCCAATGTGTCATCCAGGAAACTCCGGAGCTACTCTGCAACCACTCTCTCCATTACTTTGCCCAGGAATGAAAGATTTGAAACTGGGCGGTAATTGGAGGGATCCAATTAATTGGCTTTGTATAGTTTTGCTCTCATTTCAAGGGGACAGTATTAGAATCCTTTATTTGTAATATACATATTTATCTGGGTACTTTTGTCCTACTTTTCACCACTTAACATGGGTTCATAGTGGCTTTCAATATCACCCCCATGCACACACAGAAAACTAAAAATAAAAGCCAAGTTAACAACATATCTACCCTCTTTGGGGGAGGGGAGGCAACATACTATGTAATAGCAGTTCTGCCATCAATGGCATCAGTCTCTCCCCAGACAGACACTCTCTCCCCTCCTCCCACTTCCACTGCATACAAAAGTTGTCCTAGTATCTGATTCAAGTACTGTAAGTTATTGGCTCCGCTGCCTATACCCATTATTTTGTGTCCAGCTGGTGGACCTCAGTTTTCCAGCACAAGACAAAGTAGTTCCTGCAAAACTAAAATCTGCCCACCTCTTTTCAAAACCATGGTTTAGAATTAGTTCAGAATTCCAATTTTGGATAAGAAACAAATATCACTTTGTTGAGGCACCTAAACTTTTGCATGGCAGAACAATCTGCGAGTAGACTGATACTTTCTAAACCAGGAAATCTTCAGTCATGGCTCAGCATATAAGAGGACAAGGAGGAAAAATGAAAGGAGTATGTGAGCCCAAGGATGTAAGCTGATTTGTACATAAAGTAATTGTGCTTTGTGTGTTACACATGAATACAGCCATAGTTTAAACTACTGTTTTAATAGTCTTATAAACGAGAACAAATCTAGACTCACAAACTCAAAAAGAAAGCAGTAATCTTGCACACAGATAGCTCAAATCTCATTGATCTAAATGGGATTTGTTGTAAGCAGTCTCACTGTGGGCAATATTGCAATTAATGTTCTTACCAATTTTATATGTAGAGTGTAGCGATAATCTTTTGGTGCAAGTCCTAGCAGCTCATCTACACAGTACAAAGGGTTGTCATATTCCAGAGTATCTTCTTCAGGAATTTCATAATTCAGTGTTGCAAAGATATTTCGAACACATTCATATGCTTCTTTTTCTGAATACGCAAAATGATCAACACAGCCACTGACTCTGAGCAAGAAATTATGCACACATAACAAGTAAGGTTCAGGACAATAATCACAGGAAGTAAAACATTAATCGGAACAATATAATTCAATTAAACCAGTTGTGTTCATACTGCAACTGTCTCATGGCTAAAAACAGACTTTTACTCTTGTTTTAAGCATAGTGCAATTTTGTTCCAGAAAATGGGTTATAGAAACACTAATATATGAAGTGATTGCTCTTCCATTTGCATTTTATAGAAAAAACAGTATAAAGAAGCTCTATTATCCTTCAACAATATTACTTCTCTTCATAAAAGTTATTTCAGAAGATATAGGGTTCAATCAAAAAAATGCTCTTCAATTCTGTTCGTGTGTGTAAAGTAACCCTCAGTAACAAGTAAACCAGTATAAAGACACAATAGATTGTCTCCACTGAGCTATCACTGCCAAAATAATGGATGGTTTTTCAAACACTATTATTTCTTATGAAAATGATTTTAAATAAAGAATTGTTACAATAACATTCCTTAAAGAGCCTGCAGTGAATCTGACTGTAAACATCAACCTGACTGCTGGTTTTGATCCAGAATTTTCACACATTTTGAATACAAGAACTTAAGATACTGCCATAAGAGAAGTACTTTATTTTGGTGATTACTGGATGTTTTGTTGTGAAGGAACTGTATTGTGATTATTTCATTGTTTGTAATTAGTTGCGCACCTGTGGGTACCAACAAGGTGTCAGAGCCTTTCACAGCAGGCTCTTTAATGAATGTTATTCTAACAATTCTCTATTTAAAATCAGTTTCATAAGAAATAATAGTGTTTGAAAAACCATCCATTATTTCGACAGTAATAGCTCAATGGAGACAATCTATTGCGTCTTTATATTGGTTTGTGTGTGTTAAATGTCATCAAGTCACAGCCAACTCTTGGAAACCCTGCAGGATTTTCAAGGCAAGAGATCTTCAGAGATGGTTTGCCATTGTTTGTCTCTATGTAGAGACTTTTGACTTCCTTGGTGGTCTCCCATCCAAGTACTAACCGCAATTGACCATGCTTAGATTCCAAGATCTGGAAGCTGGATATTACAAGTGCGTCTTTTAGGGCATGCAGGGTATGGTCATCACTCCATTTGAGAACTGCCCTCCCAATGCAACTGCCAATATATTTTATCAACTGACAATTCCAATTCTAAGAACAGCTTTTATTTTGGCAAGAATGAATGCTCTTCCTTCAGCAGTACTGGAGGGCAGATATAATAGGATATCATACTCTAATAGAACATGCAAATGCTCATATGATAAAACAGAAACTCTCAAACATGATTACAGAGTGCCTGATATTTAATGAATTGGGGGCTAATTTGGTCACCCTTTACTTAAAAATAGGGAATTGCTGAGTGTGCAAGCCCAGGTGTCATGGCTGCTGTCGTATACAAATGATCGTCAGCCTCTCAGTGACAAAATTCATAGGCACAATAATCAAGTACAAGAGAAATAATACTGAGTAAGGTTTTAAAAATAATTTTTATTCAAACTTTTGCATAAGGCAATATCCATAAAGACAGTAGATAGACAGATTCCGAGATCTGACAAGATTGGGCTAACCTGGGCAATCCATGTCAAGGAGCAGTTCTGTTTACTAAGGCTCAAACTACACTTTATAACTTAATAAGACATGTCTAGGTTCCCAGAAACAATTCTCAGTCCTTGCAGTCATACAGGAGCCACAGGGGGCTTCATTCCAGTGTGTGTGTTGGGATGGGGGGGGAGAGACATGGGGTTCCTGCATTTCCCCCTAGCCATTTTCCTAAGCCAAAGTGGACTAGGGGAACTCTTTGTCCCATTTTTGAACTTCCTTCCTGGAGCTATTTTGGGTCTGGAAAATGACAAAGAAGATGAGTGCATGAGCCCCTTCCCACTCCACTGTGGTCCCAAGCAGAATAGGGCCCAGTGACTCTTTAAAAAGCATTTCTCTGTGGCTCCTGAGTGACTACAGAGAACCTGATTTAGGTCTGGAAAACCCTGTCCTGAGTCATTAAAGCTGTCAAATCTAGTTCAAGCCTTATTAAAGCAAACTCCTTTAGTTAGTCAACAATAGCTGCCACTTGTTAAAAGACAGAACATCTAGTTTGGACCTCAGCAGTATGCCTTGATATTAACTGAGACTTAAAGTGTACTTGGAATTGCAGCCCGAGTGCATAAAGAAGATTGGATACTGACTTTAGACCGTCTGACTCTTCCTTTTTTGCCACCCACAAGTACAGAAAAATACTACTTAAGCAAAGACAGAACGTTTATATATACTAAATGTAAGTCTGTATAGACGTATATAGACTTTCCAAATAAATCCTTAGGCCCAGCACCTGAACTGAAATTTGACACTAAAATTAATTTTTCTATTGTTCTATTTTATTTATAATCCCTCATTCTCAATGGGACTCAAGACAGATTATAAATATGGTAGAACTAGTCAGTCAATGAGCAGAATACAAAATATAACATTTGGATGATAACAATATTTGAACCTCATAGCAAAGATTCCTGGTAAAACAGAATAATGCAGTGGAACTAGACTTGAAGAACTGTAAGAAAAAACACAGTGTCTCTAACAGAGGCCACCTTCCAATCTCATCCATTCCTCTACAAGAATACCCCCTGAACAATTCTGTTTTTCACATTTTGCAAAGCAACAGAAATGTGGGGACATTCTAATAGTCTCAGGCAGACTGTTTCATAGATATGACACATTCACATAAATCTAACTGGAAAGCATATTGGCGGAGAGCCAAAATTCTATGCAATGGATTTTTCAGTTCCATCCCCTCCAGAAGTTTCTCCAAAACAGAACTTTCTGGGGTGCAAGAAGCTACTGTTTATAAACAGAAATGTGCTATTTCCCCTCTTTTCTCAGTCATCCATGTATGCAATGATGCTTCCATACAGTAGAGGGGCTGGGGGTGGAGAGAAAAAGAAATAGGCAGGATCCCGGTCATTATATTCCCCTGAGTGAAAATGAACCTGCAGGATAGGTTAATTATGTGGTATAAGAACAATTGTGTCTAAAAAGAAACAAAGAACTGAAAAAGCCAACATTCCTTAGCAGGAAATATACATTCAGTAATACAGTGTACATTCACAATTCTTGACCTGAAAACAGATTCAAGAGCAGAGGCTTGTGCAAATTAATCAGGGCTTCTCCATTTTCATTTTTAAGAGACACTCAAATTCTCTTTACAAAAACTACCTGAAAATGGCTGTACTATGACTGAAGGTCATAGATTCATTTACTAAGATTTTAAAATGTACCTACCTGGAGTGCAGACTAGCTCCTCCCAGTGCCTCAGAAAGAATGTCTTCTCCTGTGGCAGCCTTAACTAATGGGGGCCCAGCAAGGAACAGTGTACCAATTTTATCTACAATGGCTGTCTCTTCTGCCATGGTAGGGACATAAGCACCTCCAGCTGTACAAGAACCACACACAACTGCTACCTAGAGGACACATCAACATTGCTGGTTAAAAGGGAAGTGCAGATGGGAAATGCTTCAAATATCAGCAGTATGTAGAAAAGTTAAGCTGTGATTGCAGCAACAGCATGCAACACCACAAAAAACATTTTACAGTGGAAACCTAAGCAGAGCTACACCTTTTTATGTTCAGTGAAGTCAGCGAGTTTAGAGTGTATATCTGCTTAGAATTGCACTGCGAGTTGCCAGGGAAAACTCCAAAGAACCAGAGATTTCAGATTTAGGCTTTTCATAATCCAACCAGTGCCCCATCTAGCCCAGAATCCTGTCTCACATAGTGGGCAACCAGTACCTCTGGAAAGCCAACAACAGGGCATAGAGGTTGAGGCCTTCTCTGAAGTTGCCTTCCAGCTTTGGGGTTCAGAAGTTTAGTGCCTCTGAATATGGAGTTTCCCATCAGTTGCCACGGCTAGTAGCCATTGGCAGACTTATCCCCCATGAATCTAAGTCTCTTTTAACCCTTCCAAGCTATCAGGTTTGTTTGTTTTTTTGACCCAACAAGTCATGGGAAAAAACTGATTTACCCATTTAAAGCTTTCTACAGGCACCAAAATCCTGCTGAGCCTTCTCAACAATGAACTGCAGTGCCATGAAGTCCCTCTCTCCCCTCCCCACTGCCCTTCTTTTTAGTTTCATCAAAATGGTATATGGGGTCCATCTGGCCCCCAATAGACTTGACTTGAAAATGAAAGCACTATGCATAATTATTACTGGGGTTTCTATTTCTCCCAACAAATACTTAAAAAAAATGTTCCCATTTTAAATAGATAGACCAATACCTATGATTTCCATTTCATTGAAAGGTGGAAAAAGCAGTGAAAACAAAAAAGAATTCTCATAATTTATATCTATAGACTTTTTTGGCTTTGATGTTTTATACCACTTTTAGAATTGGGGACTGCAACAACCCCCAGGGAAGCCAGTCTTTGCAACCTGAATTGCTGAGCACATAGCAGAAGTAGGTAAAAGCTCTGTGTCTGTGCTCTGTCAAAGCTTCCCTCATGCCCACAGCCCCATGGAAAAAACTCAAATTCAATGGTACTGCAGTTTTCGAAATGGGGTTGTTCATGGGGTCGCCCAGTAGGATAAGCCTGGATATGTTGAAGACATCCTCTGAACCTCACATTTTTCAAAATCGAAGGAGCCATGAAGCCTGGAACTCTAAATGATGCCTGGTCACCTGTTTTCTGAGCTAATTGCTTCCCTAATTGCTTCCTTCAGATTTGGCAAGCCTCAGAGTGATCTTCTCAACTTTGCATATCTGGGGTGGGGGAAGTACTTCAGATTACCCCAGCCACCTGTCCACTGAGCTGAACTTTGCACTGAACTGTTCACCTTCAAGTTTCTCAAACCTCTGATTGGATCATTTCAATTTTACAGGGCGAAGTTACTCTAGATGACCCATAACCACCTATGCATTGAACTGCTCACCTGTGATCCCTGGCCACCTGTTTTCTGAGCTAATTGCTTCCCTTTGCCTTTATTCATTGTTCCTCTATTATCACAAGTTTCAATGTTGTAACAGTTAAAAATTATTGTTTTATAGATTCCCAACTCTGTCTTCTGCTTTAAAAATGGTAGGCTCAATTTAACCCCATTTATGTTTTTGTGGAGTTCTGATCTTTTAAATGAGGGGTATGTTTGACAACAATTCCAAATCTGTCACTCTTTTGTCCATTTCTGAAGGAAGTTATTCCTGAGGTCTGATTTTTTTTTCTTAGTAGCTAACGCTATGACAGAGAGAGCTATCAGGTTTCCATTGCTTTTTGCTATAATGTGGGGTCACTTTGACGCCTATGCTGAAATAGGATAGTTGGGGTTTTTTTCCTGGGGAGGGTTAAAGCTGTTTATTCCTGAGGCTATCAATACACCCTCTGGCAGCAAATTCCACATTTCACTCACTCTCTGTGTAAAGAACCAGGAAGTTTAATCTAGATAACTCGCATTTAGAGCAAGGAAAGCAGTGTGTACTTTTCTTTGCACATCTTATCTCTGGGACAAAAGATATATTATGTTTTATATCAACTTGTCCATCTTTTGCTGCAACCTTAATCTACACACACCCTTTTGTGCGGTGGGCCAATGCTGCCCAAATAACATCAGCTGCTATGAAGGAGAGGTACTGTGGTGTCAACATGTTGATGGGGATTGCATTTAGAACCTGCATTTAGAATTAAATGCTGAAAAAAGAGTGATCTGCTGGTGGTATAACTGGAAGACCGCAACTGACTAGCCCTAGTGCAGATCAAAAGACAAAGATTTATTGCTGATTTTGCTCTATATACTATACTGCTCTTGGAGTACGGCAGGCAGCATAAGCAACCAATTCAAAATTTCAGATGGGACGTGACACTTCTGAAGCATTAAGTGCCCCACTCACCAGCTATCCACTTTTTTTGCTATTAACCGAACACAGGTTTCTTCCCCACACTACTGCACTGGGTAGATTATACCTGAGGGATTTTCATTGCAGACATCACAGCTTCATTGTAGAAAATTCTACCACCATGGAACTGGTCAGGAAACAGCTCTGCCTAATAATGAAGGAAGATGAAAGAACCAGGGAGTTTCAGCATTACATTAAATTCAAAACTATTGAATATTTGCTTTTTCACACAAAAACTACCCCTGTTTCTGTTTTATAATGTCTACCCTTCTCATAGTCTGTTTCTAAATTAAGTTGTAAAACTAGTTTCTCTTTCTCTCCTTAGAGGTTCTTTCCTAGCTATGCAAGTTTTTAAGTGAGTGTTTATATGTGTATGTGTGTGTGAGTGTGTATATAGACACACACACACACATGCTGAATACTAGTATGGCAGGACCTTCAGCCTGGAACTCCTTCTATCCCCCAGAACTAAAGCAATAACAGATGGGGGGGGGGCGGGAATCAAGAACAAAATGGCACATTTTATTTTCACCCAACTGGATAGCAACTGTTGAACTATAAGCAACTATTAAACCAATACAAAAACAGAAAATCCTCCTTCTATATCTTCATCCCTTCCAGCAATAATCCTATCAGTTCTTTGGTTCTGTGCACTGACACTGTTAATAACTGAGGAGTCAAATTGTTCAACAGCACCACATCCTTCCTCAAGTGAGCAACTAACTGCAATCTTAAACAGAGTTGCACCCATCTAATCAATGACCTCAATGAACATTAAAAGGCTTTAACTCTGATGAGGATGGCACTGCAAGGAACTTCATTTCAATAAAAAGAAGCCAGATCTCTTATATACAAGACTAATGCCTGCATCTCTCAGGTGCTCCATCCCCACATCGGTTATATCATAGGTTTTTTTTCTTTTTTTTTAGATGTCACAAAACAACCTATGTATTCTATGTGTTAGTATGATACTTCATCCAGCTCTTCAACTATGGTAATGTTTTAGCAGCTCATTTGAAGTCTAGCTTTAGCTTTGCTATTGTGATGTAGGTTATTTACTCAATTGACATTTTCCTAGCATACAGGAAGTTCAAGTAGGGAAATCCAAACAGACGAGAGACTAAAATGAGTAAGTAAATTTATGTGGAAATCAACAGAGCTAAATTCTATACTAGCTATATATTACCTGCAGTGGTAAGAATGCTCCTCCACTATCTACTAGATAAACAGATGGTAGTCTGTTTTGAATTGCTATTTCTTGAGCTCTTAGCTGTTTCTTCACAGATACAGGATAAATGGTTCCACCTTTCACAGTTGCATCATTTGCTATGAAAACACACCAAATTCCACAAATTCTTCCAAGTCCTGCAATGCAGATCAAAGAAACTATTGCAAAGATAAAGAAGGATGTTTTAGAACAACCTCAATTATTCACATGGAAAGACTTTGTAATTATGCCTTAAAGCAGACAGAAAAACATGCAAACACAGAAATATGCTCGTGTTTTTATCAAAAGTCTATAGCTGTGTCCTCTCTTCCACAGCACATTAGTCACTTCCTTAGTTTAATTAAGGAGCAAAAAGCATCCCTCAGAAATTATGAGATGCGAAATAAAACATTACAAGTACATACATTCTAACACCCCTCCCCAAAAAAATTACTATAGATTTTCACCCTTAACTTGGAATGTTACTGTTATAGACAACTTTGCAAGCCCTCCTAGGATTTTTTAAAATGTACTAGCCCAAAGATGATTCTGAGCATTTTTGTTTTTACATATCAAGATGGTAGGTAACAAAAGCCCTCAAGTCTCCCCTCATTCAACCTCTGTCAGTACAGAACTCAATTTTATCTGCTATCAAACAGGTATTAGTAACAGGCCATGCTCCTGATTGAGAAGTGGGGTATAAATGAAGTAAATAAAATAAATTGATTGGTCAAAATTGATGAACAATTGGCCATGAAACCTCTGGATCATATAGCAATTTATCTTAAATAGCAATTTTCCTTTACACACAACCTACCAGTGAGACATCCTGCAGCAGGAACATCACCATAAGGCATATCAAGGCCTGCAAGTGGGGACAACTCAAGGAAAAATTCATCATCAAGAAGCATTCTTAGGCGTTCCCGAACAAGCAGCTTCTTGTTCTTTTGAGTGTGACGAAATATCGCATTTTCTCCTCCGCCTTTATGGACCTTTGCAAGCAACTCCAAGTATCTGACATCAAAACCAAAAGCTCAAAGGAAAGCTAGCTTGCTTTTCCAAACACCAAAGCACTTCAAAAACAAGTTAATATTCTACATATAATTAGACTGGGCAGCATATAACGAGCTTAAGATATTAGTTGCAATTTAGCATATTTCCATATGCAAATGAAAATGGCTTGTCAACTGTACTGTTCCACAAATTTAAGCTGGAAATAACAGGTTTATCCCACAAACATGCTACGCTAACAGCAGTATCTGCCTTGAATGCAAGAGATTTTTCCATCAGCAGAAGAGCCTTTTGCCTCAGAGGAAAGTTTCTTACAGTAAGATAACAACCCATTACATTATAAGACCAAGACATGACCTTCAGCACACCTAAAAATGCTTTATTTTCATACAGATCTTAGTTTCAATTGGATCTATGACGACATCTTTTTTTTAAAAAAACAACAGAATTATACAGGGCTTTTTTTGTAGCAGGAACTTTTTTGCATATTAGGAGCTTACAAAAGTTTACAGGATTCTTCTTATAGGGCCTACATCAGAGGTGTGTGGCCTAATATGCAAAGGAGTTCCTTCTACAAAAAAAGCCCTGGAATTATAGTTAAGCACATTTATTTCTGAACAAATAAACCAAAGAGCAATCAAAAGAATTTTGCTTTCCTGTAGAACCAATGGTGGAAAGTTTCATCAGGTCACTGTCAACTTATGGTTACTCTGTTGGGCTCTCATGGCAAAAGGTGATCAGCATGGGCGGTGTGTGGCAGTAGGCCAAGTAGGTAGCTGCCTAGGGTGCCACCTGGCCTAGGGGATGCCACGAGGCACCCCCTCTCTACACACAGGATGTGTGCTCCTTGGAGCCTGTCTTCCCCAATGGAAAGCAGGCTTAATAAGAACATAAGAGAAGCCATGTTGGATCAGGCCAATGGCCCATCCAGTCCAACACTCTGTGTCACACAGTGGCAAAAAAAATTATATATACACACACACTGTGGCTAATAGCCACTGATGGACCTGTGCTCCATATTTTTATCTAAACCCCTCTTGAAGGTGGCTATACTTGTGGCCGCCACCACATCCTGTGGCAGTGAATTCCACATGTTAATCACCCTTTGGGTGAAGAAGTACTTCCTTTTATCCGTTTTAACCTGTCTGCTCAGCAATTTCATCGAATGCCCACGAGTTCTTGTATTGTGAGAAAGGGAGAAAAGTACTTCTTTCTCTACTTTCTCCATCCCATGCATTATCTTGTAAACCTTTATCATGTCACCCCGCAGTCGACGTTTCTCCAAGCTAAAGAGTCCCAAGCGTTTCAACCTTTCTTCATAGGGAAAGTGCTCCAGCCCTTTAATCATTCTAGTTGCCCTTTTCTGGACTTTCTCCAATGCTATAATATCCTTTTTGAGGTGCGGTGACCAGAACTGCACACAGTACTCCAAATGAGACCGCACCATCGATTTATACAGGGACATTGTGATACTGGCTGATTTGTTTTCAATTCCCTTCCTAATAATTCCCAGCATGACGTTGACCTTTTTTATTGCAAACGCACACTGTCTTGACATTTTCAGTGAGTTATCTACAACAACCCCAAGATCTCTCTCTTGGTCAGTCTCTGCCAGTTCACAACCCATCAACTTTTATTTGTAGCTGGGATTCTTGGCCCCAATGTGCATTACTTTGCACTTGGTCACATTGAACCGCACCTGCCACGTTGACGCCCACTCACCCAGCCTCAACAGATCCCTTTGGAGTTCCTCACAATCCTCTCTGGTTCTCACCACCCTGAACAATTTAGTGTCATCCGCAAACTTGGCCACTTCACTGCTCACTCCCAACTCTAAATCATTTATGAACAAGTTAAAGAGCATGGGACCCAGTACCGAGCCCTGCGGCACCCCACTGCTTACCGTCCTCCACTGCGAAGACTGCCCATTTATACTCACTCTCTGCTTCCTATTACTCAGCCAGTTTTTGATCCACAAGAGGACCTGTCCTTTTACTCCATGACTCTCAAGCTTTCTAAGGAGCCTTTGATGAGGAACTTTATCAAAAGCTTTCTGGAAGTCAAGGTAAACAACATCTATCGGGTCTCCTTTGTCCACATGTTTGTTCACCCCCTCAAAGAAATGTAACAGGTCAGTGAGGCAAGATCTTCCCTTGCAGAACCCATGCTGAGTCTTCCTCAGGCTTCACAGAGAGCAGATGCTGCCCAGCCAGTTTTGCGTTCCCTGGGTCTGTTACAGACCCGGGAAACTCTAAAGTGGACAGCGCCTGCACAGTGAGCTCCTTGCAGCCCGGCAGGGATAAATTAACCAATTGTAAAAACTGAACAAGAGCTAATAACAGTTTCTAAAAATTGGCTCCTGTTGAAGTTGTATGCTGCTACTCATCCTTCCTACTCTACTATAACAGAGCTATGGGGTGGGAGTCATAGCTCAGTAGTACAGCATCTTTCTTGCATGCGCAAGATCTTGGCACCTCCAACTAAAAGGATAAAGTAGAAATGGTCATGTGAAGGTCTTGTCCCTGGCACCTCCAGCTAAAAGGATCAAGTAGTATTCTCAAAATTTTTATTGTTAATCTCACATTTTTTTAAAAAAAAAATAAAATAAAAAACTGTAAATTAAAACTAAATTGTTTCAAGTTTCTTCATTTCTCCTACAATTCTCTGTTTTTTAAATGTGTGGGGGGGGCTAGTGGGCAGCTCGCACAGGGCACCAAAAACCCCAGCCACCACCCCTGGTTGATCCAAGGTGATTTGCCATTGCTTGCCTCTGCATCATGACCAGTGTTCCCTCTAAGATGAGTTAGTGTGAACTAGCTTTTTTAGCCTCTGGCTCACACATTTTTGTCTTAGCTCAGGTAAGATGGCCCCAGAGCAAACTAATGTATGCAGTAGCTCACAACTTTAATGCCAGTAGCTTACAAAGCTTCTACTTTCTTGCTCACAAGCCTCCACAGCTTAGAGGGAGCATTGATAATGACCCTGAAGTTCCTTGGTGGTTTCCCATCCAAGTAAAACCAGGCTGATACTGCTTAGCTTCTGCGATCAGGCTTGCCTGAGCCATCCAAGTCAGGGTAAGAACTAATATTTGACAAAAAAAGGAAATGGCTTGCATTATTGTAAATTCCCTAACAACACCATTTTGAAATTACTGTATGTTTTAAAAGTACTGTATCTTCAAAAGATATTGTGGAAATAACTAAACAGAAAGAATTCATGAAAGGGCATGCATGGGGGAGAGGCACATTGACTTCATTAATTCTTTCAGTTCATGTTTAAAGCTCTGACTGAAATCCTTTAGATTGTTGCTCTTTGGTCCTTAAGCACATAGCCATCAAAGTAGTGACTCACTTTCCTGCCTTTGTCAGTGAATCATAATTAATTAAAACAACTTTACTCAGGCTCTACAAAGATATGACTCACCAATATATGCCTTTGAATTTGCAATCAATGTAGGGCAAATTTCATGAAGTTGGCAAAAATATGCAAAGAAGACAGTACAGATAAAATTTAAAGGGAAAATAAAATTATCCAGCAACCCTGGGTAAATCGTCCTTTATCCATCCCATGAAGGTAAAAATCCATGTTCCCAAAACCTGAGAAATAATTCCAATCCTATTAAAAAGCAGAAGTATCCTGTAATATAGTTTTCATGTTTTAATCATCTAGAATATTTAAACAGTACAATGTTTTCTATAAAATATATAGAAGCAAAAACTCAAAACTGCTTTTGAAGCCACTTGCTTTAGCAAACTTTCAAATTAGCAAACTGACTAAGGCTGACTTGAAGCCAAACAAAATTACTTTAGATTCTGGCCTCAATAATATCACACTCCACTGTTCACTATATACATACAAAGCTAACGTACAAGGGTATTAACAAAAGAGTTACCTCTGAATGCAGATCTCACTGTTGCTTGAATTTCCATCCCACACATGTTTATACAGGGAAGGGATGTTTCCATCTAATATTGGGAAGGATTTTATATATTGATGTTTTTTTTTAATGCTGAAACTCTTGGAAGAAGTGTGCATCATGACAGATGGAACCATGCTAACAGTCTTTCCTACATCCTGGTAGTTCAACAGGCATGATATAGTCTGTATGCCTGAGCCATTTTGTTGGCACTTGCACTTGGAAGTTTGAAATAATGGGGAGCAGGATGCTGATAAAATACATGGTAGATTTCTGGAGAGCGTGGTGAACCTAGAAAGAAACACATTTATTACTTTAACAAATGTATATCTATTTCCTAACAGACTCAGGCATTAACAAAAGGAACCAACAAATATCACAAGGCCAAGCAATCTAACACACATTTAGAAAATCTAGTATTTTAAAGTATGGAGACAAGTATCCCAAACAGGTTTTTTTAAACATTAGACAATATCATTACATTTTCAATCAATATTCTGAATATAAGCAAAAAGTAGAATAGTTCTACAGTGTAGCCAAATATCTACCATCATATTGATGTTTCTGGTTAGAATTCTATACTCTTTCACCAGAGTCAAATGCACAATAATAGTTGTATGGAAACGGTATATCACCCACCATTCTCTACCAACCACTACTATTCATCCATCATAACCTGAGGTGATGGCGCCACATCCCTGATGTAATTTAACCAATTTCACATACCCTCCCACACATAATACACAAATCTGCTGCCAAGAAAAGCTCGCAGTGATGTTTCAAGAACACTGAATGTCATCACTTACTGCTTATGAGAAGTTATAAGCAGCAGACAGGTAACCAAGCACAAGCAGCTGCAAAAGAACTCCTTTGCCAGGGGAACAACCAGACTGCCTTTCCATCACAAAAATCCACAAGCTACATAGTCCAATATCTAAAAGAAAGCCTGCATATAGAACCAACAGGCGGCAGATTTTTCTGAAGAGGGTCTGAGTCCTGCTGTGGGGTCAAGGGTTTTACACAACCAGCACTAATTTACACTGTATGTCTATATCAGTGTCTGATGAACAATGTCCTTTTTTGCATGGAGGCCAGTGGGACAAATACAAATAGACTACAATAGCATTCTCAGAGGTGAGAACAAAACTGCAACAAGGCAAGTTCAAACCCTTCCCTCTCCCATGTAGGAGCTGATGGCAATAATTTTAGATACAACAAAAAGGTATAGAATTCACTTTATGTCCCATGTATACAGATGGAAGTCCAGTGCAGGGCTGTTAAATATACAGTCCATGAGTCAGAACCAGCTCGTCCAGGGCTTTTATCTGGCCTGTGAGAAACTGGTGTAAGGGAGGGTACAGGAGGCTACTTAGGTGTGATGTGAAGGAACCAGCTGCCATCTCCTTGGAGGAGGAATCAGAAGAATTGGGCCCCACACCAATGGAATCCCCACCCAAGCAGCAGGGTCTAGCCACAGACCCAATAGGGGAAACATTGGGAAACATTCCAGTCACGGCCAGGCTCAGGCTGTTCAGTCAGGGCAAGAGACACTACAAAGACCAGTGTCTCCATCTCTGCTAGCCTCTCTAGAACCAGAAAAGTGTAGAAGAACAGAGCACTTGATAGCTCTAGAGAGAAGACAAAGCACTCCCCTGATTGCTCAGCAATGATCAATGTTAATTCCTGGAGTCCTTGCAGGACCAGGACTGACAGACTGAAAGGGAACAGTAAAGACCTGCACCTGTAGAAAGGTGACTGTAAGGAGTGACACCTGGGCCTCAGGGTATGAGTCAGCAAGAGGCAAATAAAAGGAACACTCTGAGCAATGTCTGGCATGGAAGCAGCCTTGTTTGCCACGGTTCTGTGAAACTGACCTGTGTAGTATATACAGTTGTACCCTGACTGTGTTGCACCTTATTGTTGGTAACCTGTACTTGCTTCTACAGCCTGGGACTCAGACACTGAATCCTCCATCTGTTCCCCAGCCCTGGAACTGGACTCTTGAATTCCTGAACCACCACCCCCTTACACTGACCCTTGGACTGGACCTGTGATCTCTGACTCCAGACTGGTAGACCTTGCCTCTGTACTTATTGTTGTGCTTACTATACTGTATTTGGGTATCCTGGAAACCCTGGATAGAACAACAGTGCCAGGCTTGGCCCTGAATGTGGCAGAGTGGGTGAATCCACTCTGAATGTGGCTTCAGTGCAGTGGAACAACCTTGCTACAGCAGTCAGAGTTCCTTCAGTTCACCAGCAGCTTCACTTACAAGCTGGGGCTGCCGCAGCTGCATTCATGCCGGCTCAGGGTTCCAAGGTGAGGCTGTGAGCCTCTCTGCTTGACCTGCAACTCCAAGGATGCTGTCCTGGACTGCTGCTTGGGATCAGCATTTGTACCAGGGGGGTGCATATGATCCTCTGCCAGGGCCTGCTGGCAGCCAGTACTGTTGCCATATTCACATCTCCCCATATGGTGACTGTGCTTCAGTCCATGGGGAGAATTTCTGTACATCAGGGGTCTAATCCTGCTGCCAAGCATGTGATAGCAGCCAAGTCTCCTTCCTCTATAGACCATCCAGAGACCTTCAGCTGTAGGTGGTTGTTGCCTTGTGGGGCACTGGTGCTGGCAATCTCTGGTTATACTAGGCAGCCTGGGGCCTCTACCAAACATGCAGCCTCATGTGTGCAATTCCTGCCCTTCCCCCCCATCCGGTGATCCACTGGCCTTCAGTGGGTGCAGTGGGCTTGCCAGCAATCACTGACTTGAACTTCTGGCTGCCCCCCCTCCCTGGATTACTGGCATTCTTCTCCGGAGGCAGCCATTGCCACATGGGCATCTCTAGATTATCAGGCTTTGCTTAGCTGGTGTCCTGCTGTGCACACATCCTTGTATCTGGATCACTGCCCTCCATGTTTCCATGGAGGGGTTAGTTCAACTCATCTTCCTGGCCCCCTACTGCAGTGGCTTGTGGGTGGGGGAGTTTGCAATGTACAGCTGCTTTGCATTTTTCCCTTGGGGTCTGGGCTCACAGCATTGTTGATAAGAGTGGGCTGCCCCACTCTGGGCAGTGTGGGGGTGTCTAACTAGTGCTGCACTGCTGGCTCTCCAGTCTGCTCCTGCAGATTCTCCTCTGCCCACCCAGCCCTCAGGCCCTCCCAGTGAGGACACACCAATTCAGAGTCTACCAGCTGATATCCTTTATAAAGTTTGTCTCTCCAGTACCTGCTATTATATTTTATGGCACGCATGGCACAGCCTGACAAAGTGGCATTTATGTCAGATCACATCCTCCTAACAAATGGGCTTAACACTTCTGGTCTAATGAAGACCCTCTACATTGGGTTGCCAGGTCCAGTTTGGGAAATTTCTGGAGATTTGGAAGCAGTGACTGGGAAGACTGAGTTTAGAGAGGGCAAAGAGCTCAATAGTAAGCCCAGAGTCTGCCCTTTGAGAATGTCACTTCTTCCAGGAGAAATTATTTCTGAAGTCTGTGGATCAGCTGTTATTCCAGGAGAATCCCAGGGCTCCAGTTTTAGATTGATAACCCTAGTTTAAGAGAGCGCTAATCCACAGAAGTATATACTAGTGTAAACATGTGTTAGTCTTTTAAAAGGTAAAGGTAGCCCCTTGTGCAAGCACCAGTCATTTCCGACTCTGGGGTGATGTTTCTTTCACAACTTTTTCACAGCAGACTTTTTATGGGGTGGTTTGCCATTGCCTTCCGCAGTCCTCTACACTTTCCCCCAGCAAGCTGGGTACTCATTTTATCGACCTCGGAAGGATGAGTCAACCTCAAGCCGGCTACCTGAACCCAGCTTCTGCTGGGATCGAACTCAGGTCGTGAGCAGCACTTAGGACTGCAGTATTGCAGCTTTACCACTCTGCACCACGGAGTCTTTAAGCAGTCACAAATTTAACATGGCTCCTACCCCACTTGAAATTATCTTGTCCGTACAGTTTTAAAACCGGCAGTCATAACTTGTAAATAAAGAATTTCTAAGGCCTCGGGATCTTGCAAGGAGGCTTCCGAAGGGGGAGCAAGATAACATCACAAAAAAACCAAAAAGGGCCGCGCTAGAGAGAATGCTCAACTTCATCGGATACAGACGCGGACTTTGATCCGAGCTAAAGCTCCAAACAGTAACTCCTAGCCCGCCCGGGCTCTATTTCCCACCAACAATCGCTTCAGTTTCTTACACAAAACATACTGTAACCCAGAACTGCAGTCATTTTCTACCTCAACCCTCCCACTTCTTCTCTCTATGTTCCCACTCCACCAACCTCATCCCTCGAGAGGTCCCAAAGAAAAGTGTACAGCTCGGATCTTCTCCATTAACGCCCCGCCCAGTTTCCTGCGCGTAACAAGCTTCCTTCTCGCGGCATTCACGCCCCTGAACGAGCGCTCCCCGGGCTCGGTATACAGTGCGCCTGCGCTAGGGTTAGTTTGTTGGTTTTAAAAAATAAACTTCAGTAATCATCTAGGGTTTTTGGTTGGTGCTCTTTTGTCCAAAGACTAGCTCTAGCTTATGGCGACCGGTGCTTATGTCTGCCAGAAATGCGAATGAAGAGCCAACAGTTCCTTTCCATTCGCTTACTTTCAAAGACCTCCCTTGGACTTGGTTGCCTCCAGTGGTTTTGTCTCCGTCGTTAGATTTGGTCTTCCTTCCGAGCTAGTTATCCATCGTTTACGCTTGTGTGTATTTCTCAATATAATTTAAACTGGATTGGTTTTCATTCACTATATATAGAAAATAATCAGGCTGATCAGACAGTTCTTGTTTGCTTCACTGCCGGGTTGTACTTCACTTCCTCTCTCCTCCTAACTGTGGTCTGGGTCTTTCTGGCAGAATTCTACCTTTATTTATTGGGTTTAAATTATGGGAGGTTCTCGAGGACGTTTGCAGCTTAATTATTTATTTACTTATTTTTACCTCAACCTGGCTACAAAGGCAGTAACTCCGAGTGTAACACTGTCCCTGCAGTCTCCATCTGATCCATGGGTTCTTTAAGTAGTGGGGGGCCACTTCTGCTGCCAGGAGCGGCTCTAGGGCTAATAAGCCCTAGGCAGTGCCCCCCAGCTGCCATGCTCCACTTGCCCCCACCCGCTGCCACAGTGCTCTGCTCGCTCGCCCCCTGCCGCACTCTGCTAGCCTGCTGCCGCTGTGGTGCTCCTGCACTTGTCACCCCTCTTCCCCCCGCTCGCCAGGACTGCTGCCGGTCCACACACTGTTTTAGTGGCAGGGAAGGGAGGGCTGTGGTGAGCTCACCGCTGCCCTCTCTTCCCCACCAGTAAAATAACGTGTGGGCCAGAAGCAGCCCCCAGCCCCTGAGCCAGTTAAAGGGCCCGCAGATCAGCTGTTTCGCGGGCCCTTAACTCGCATGGGGCTGGAGGCTGCTACTGCCACCGGTCCACGCGTTATTTTACTGATGGGGAAGAGAGGGCGGTCATGAGCTTGGCACAGCCTTCCCTTCCCTAAAACAGTGTGTGGGGCCAGCAGCAGAAGGGGGCCCCAGCCCCCTCAATTTAAAGGGCCCGCGAAACAGTTGATTAGCAGGCTCTTTAACTCAGGCCAGAGGCTGGGACTGCTTATGCCCCCTGCCCCAGAAGCGACCTCTCCACTGCCCTGGAACCATGGCAGAGGCCCCAGGGACTGGTTGGGGCCCCAGAGTCAGGGGGCCGCTTCCAGAAGTCGGAGGGCTGTGCCCCCACAGGCCCCCTCATAGCTACGGGCCTGGGAGACAGAAGTCAGATTTCACAAAAAATGCTAAATATGGTTGGGATCATTTGGCAAACCACCTTGTCTTTCATTAACTGACCAGCAGAGGTCTCCAGATGAGCTATTAATTCAAGTTTTCCCCTTTGGGGTTTCTAGTTGATGACGTGAATTATTTTTTGCTTCCTTGGGATAGGAAATAGCTTCCAGGACAATGTTTTCATACCGTGCTTTGGTTTTAGTCAATATAAATTACTTCCTTTGTTCAGGATCATGAAAGCATAACCTGTATCGATACATTGTTTATAGTAACTAATATAATTCAGAAACAGGATTAATTATCTAGTTAGAACCCTCTGATGCATAATTGTATTCTGGGTTTTTTGCATTTTTTCCCCTGACTGTAAACATCACTATGTAGGGTTATTTCTATTAATGTCTGTATTTAAATATAGGTGCAGGTGCTGAGGATGGCAGCCTTTGTCTTCTCTTTTTCTCATCCTGTTATAAGTGTATCTTGAACATGGAACAATGATGCTTTCATGTATATATGCAGCTACTTAGATTCATTTCTAAAAGGCAGCAATGATACAATATGAGTGTGTTTCATTTTATATATAGCTAGTTGTCTGATGTATTTCACTTTAGACCCAGTGATTTGTTTGTGGAATTCTGTTTGCAGAAAGGAACTTTGTCTCCCTCTCTTACACCCCACCACTGATCCTTTCAAAACAAGAGGCCTTTAGAAACAGTGCTGGGTATGATGTAGAGCCTGTGGGAGATGGGGGTGTTAGTAAAAGTGCCCTTGTGCCAGCAAAAAATACCCATTGGATCCAACTCTTGTTCTTTCCTGATTAAATGATCATACTACGTATCTTTGAGCCTTACTCAGTTTGTTTTTCAGTCTAATTATTGGTTTAATGCTTGCTGCTGTTTCACAGAGTTCAGTGTGGAAAAATCCACATTTAATTAGTGACATACAGTCAGTGAGTTCAGTAGCTGAGTGAGAGGCTATACAACAGCTCTCAATGTTTTCTCACTTTAAGAAGGATTCAGTATTTTATTTTTAAGGTTATTGCTATGCAAAGAATAGTTAAAATAGTTAATGTAACTTTTGGGTGCCAGCCCCCAGGTGGATCCAGGGGATCTCCTGAAATTACAGCTCATTGCCAGATGACGACTATCAGTTACCCTGGAGAATATGGATGCTTTGAAGAGTGGACTTTATGGCATTGTACCCCACTGAGGCCCCTGTCCTCCCAGGCTCCATTTCCAAATCTTCAAGAGTTTTGCATGCTGGAGCTGGCAACCCTATTCTCAATCCCCCACTGGTTGCCAGGGGGCATCTGGCAACCTGAATAACTGTTGTTTCCTTTCAGAATTCCTTACCAAAGTTAAACAGATTCCTAACAGAGATCATATTGCATGCTTAATTCACTTGTGTTGTTCTTTTCAATACCCAGAGGGTCTTCAGCCTGCAACAATAATTGTTTGGGAAACATGTTTATATTAGAGAATAGTATTGTTTCTCTAGAGCCCAAAGCCATAATACTTGGCCCCTGTAATCAAAAGCAGGCAGCTTAACTAATTGTACATAAATGTAATCATTAAAATGTTTTCTTAGGACCACTTCAGTTCTGGAAGAATAGGAGGATGGGAAAATGAGCTAAAGGTCGGGAAACTGGAGATCACTGCAGGAAGTTAAATTTTAAGACTACATGCAAACATAGATTGAAAGGGTGTTATTTTATACTCTGTTATTTTATAAATTAATTGATTTAATTGCAACTAAGCAACAAGAGCTTTTTCAAATAACCATAATGCATCACCCACTTCATGGAGATGTAAGTACATATCTGCAGACGTTCTTGATGGAAGATGTGATGTTTGAGCAGACTGTAGTTGCTTTATTTATTTATTCTTTATTCACCTTACCACTCCTATGCTCTAAGCACACTGCAACATTTATATGCAACAATTTCAATAAAATATTAACTAAGGATACTCAACCACCGTGTCTATAAATCAAAAAAGAAGCAAAACATTCTTACAATACCTTGCTAGTCTCAAGAGACTTCTCTCAGTCTATGTGCCTTATCCCCTCTATTAATCTGAAAATTGTCTAAGAAAAAAGTTTGAAAGTGAGATAAATGTAGAAAATACATCTCATGAAAGGAGGAAAAATGCATTTATGGCAGAAAGGTGAAATAAATATTGCCTCAATAACTAAAACTTAATTCAGATTACGGCAGAGGTTCTCTTCATAATGGCTCAGTGGTTCTAGATATGGCATTCAGCCTGCCCTAAATGGAATTTCACACCCATGACAAGTATGTTTGTAGCTGGAGGGGGGTTCCCTATCAATTTCAGCTCTTTTCTCCCAGAATTCATCTTCCTTCAATAGCACAAGGCTCTTTCAATCAGTAACTGATACGTGATTTTCAGCCTCTCCTCTCCAAGACAAAGGTGGCTATTATTTGCCCAGAGTAGCTTATATTGTTCTCACCTCAATTTAAATGAGTTTGTTCCCATTTTATCTGAAGAAGTGAACTCTATCTCATGAAAACTCATACTGGAATAAATGTTGGTCTTTAAGGTGCCTTCTGTTTTGTTTTGCTATGATACTATATGGATACCCCCACTGAAATTACCTGGGCTACCTGACAAGCTTCCATGGCAAAGTGGGAATTCAAACCTAGGTCTCCCTGATCCTAGTCTGACAACTACTACATCATGCCATCCTAGGGTTGCCAAGTCCAATTAAAGAAAAATCTGGGGACTTTGGGGGCGGAGCCAGGAGACTTTGGGGGTGGAGCCAGGAGACCTTGGGGGTGGAGCCAGGAACAAGGATGTGACAAGCATAATTGAACTCCAAGGGAGTTCTGGCCATCACATTTAAAGGGACAGCTCACCTTTTTAAATGCCTTTCTTCCATAGGAAATAATTAAGGATAGGGGCACCATCTTTTGGGGCTCATAGAATTGGACCCTCTGGTCCAATCGTTTTGAAACTTGGGGGGTATTTTGGGGAGAGGCACTAGATGCTATACTAAAAATTTGGTGCCTCTACCTCAAAAAATAGCCCCCCCAGAGCCCTCAATACCCACGGATCAATTCCCTATTATTCCCTATGGGAATTGTTCTCCATAGGGAATAATAGAGTGCCTAGTAGACATTTCCCTCCCCCCCCCACGCTTTCTAAAGGAAGGGGGAGGGCCTCCATACCAGGGAATTCCCCCCTCCCTGCCCCCTCCCTCTCTCACACACACAAACAAACACTTACCGCACTTGGTCTTCTTCCCTCTGCCTGCTCTGAAAACGAAAGCAAAGAAAGGGCGGGGCCGTTCTCCGAAGCCCTTCCTGTTTCCTCCTTCCTGCCCAGCCTTAAAGGGGCAGAAATTTTACAAACTGCTCAGGACTCAGGAGCTCTACACCAACATGAACGCTTCAGGTATGTTCTCCCCCCCCCTCCACCCCCCCACCCCCCCGCTTCCTGATTTCTGGAGACCGGGGGATGAAGCTGGGAACCCAGGAGCCTCCCGGAAAAGCGGGGGGATTGGGAAGCCTATGCCATCCATACTCTTGCGTAACCTAGTGTTAACTGTAATATATGTATATTTGCCTTTGAAAAGTGTAGGGATTTCAACTGTTTCACCCACATTATGAACAAGAACAAGTCATTTTGACATTTAAAATCTAGCATGGGGTTGCCATATGTGCTTGCTTTGTTTCCAAGATCTATATTTAGAGGCCCTACACCAGTGCAGAGATCAAGTGAGTAGTAAGTGTGGAGAACACTACTTGGTGCAAACATTCTTCCAGTAAAATTGCCCTCTATCAGACAAATTTGTACCGTGAATGATTTTATGTAGGTGTCAAAGTTAAACTATTTGCAGTGCAACACAGAAGTCTACAAAAAGGAAAAATGCAATGGTAAGACAACCCAAAACAGTTCCCTAGTAAACCACTTGCCTATCCTGTAAGCCAAAATGCCCTCAAAATGAGGTTGGGGAATTGACAGGTGGGCACCTGACTTAAAAAGGATCTTTGAATCTATGTATACAGGATACACGTCTAGAAATTATTGCTTAAAATTACCAGGGACATTAATTAAGTAAAAACAATTAAAATTTATTATAGAAAAATATAGACACACATGCAAGGTAATAAACTCATAAAACATACATACAGTCCTAAGAAAAATAGAAATTCAGAGATAACACAAGGATGGACAAACAGGGTGATAATTACCGATCGTAGTCTTCAAGGAAGGCTCCAATGGTGACAAACGAGGACTTGGGGAGGGTACCCTCAACTGATCAGGAATCGGGGATGTAGCTAGACAGTGGAACTGGGGTACTGCTAGATGCACACATGCAGAATGTTGGGTCAGAGGTTATAAAGTCTACCTTGACCCTTAAGGGGGTAGGCGGTTCAGGGGCAGATGACAGGTGGTCAGCTGGTACATGACCTCAGAAAAAGGGGAGGCTCCGCAATGACCATAAGGGCTGGACTTATGCAGTAGCCAATAGCCAGTTTATTGGGGGTACCTGATTGGCTGCCCATGACTGGCCAATGAGCAGGCTTGGCCTTGGTTACCTGATTGGGCTTCCAGGTAACAATGGGCCAAGGGGGAGGCACCAGAATGACCATTAAGGGAAAGAATGGGAGAAATGATTGGGGTGGGGGTGATTAAAACTATCAAGCTTATATTAAAAGGTGACAATAGATGGCCAAATTGCTACCTAAGGTAACACCCGGTCTATGCAAAGACACTTGGCTCTAGGTGAAGATGTTCTTCCTCTTCTTCATCCCTCTACTGGCACTAGTCTTTGTCTTGGGTTCCATTGCACAAAGGCTTAGGCCGTCTGGCAGGATCCATGCCTAAGATAAGCTTGATTGCCTTATGCAGAAGTTGAAGCAGCTGTTGGATACGTGAGTCTCTTGCTTTGCTGAAATGGAGTCAGGAAAACAAGAGGATTCTGGTGGTGTTAGCTTTTGGTTCATGGAAACAGGCTGGAAACTGTTTGCCTGTACAGTTCATGGTGGTGTGGCTTCTTCCACTGCAACGGCCGAGATTGTGCATGCAAGGAGCGGCTGGAGGCTCGTCTGTAGTTCTGGCTAACACCCATCCAGAGATGTAGAATGCTGCTGCAAAGCTGAGGCTTATAGTATTCACATAAGCCTTAGGAACCGTGGGCAAAGTCCACTTCTTAGAGCAGATCTGTGTGAGTCAGAACTTACTGGTGATCACAATGTCCATGTGTATGAAAAGTAGGGGCTTTTTCTTACAATCCTTAATGGAATTGGCCAAATCTGGAATTCCCATTGGTTGTGATGTGCACTCCATCAATGAAAGGCCCATCAATTGCCACTCAACTTGCATGTCATTGGCTAGGTTCACTCCTCTCTCCCACCCACTGTTGGCATTCAGAAGTGAAAGTAGGCTCTGCCAGGAGCATTTCCTCAGAAGCCATGATGGATACCACTTTCTTGTCACTCCCTCCCTCCCTCCTCCCCTCAGCCTCACACCAGGACAGATGAGGTTTGGCCCACTGGGGAAGCTGCTGCTAGGCAACCAAGGTTGTTCCTGTCTGTAAAGGGAGAAGCCTCAGCTAAATACAATGCCATAGAGTCCACCCTCCAAAGCAGTAATTTTCTCCAGGGGGAGAAAGATACATTGTCTGGAGTTCAGCTGTGATACTAGGAGATCTTCAGGCTCCACCTGGAGGTTGGTTGTCCTAGGCCTAGCTGCTTTCTACTGCTGATGGGAAGGAGACAGGGTTGCCAACTCCAGGTTTTGAAATTCCTGGGGATTTGAGGAGTGACGCCTGGAGAGGGTGGGGTTTGAGGAGGGGTGGGACCTCAGACAGGTACAATGCCATACACTCCACCCTCCAAACCAGCCAACTTCTGGAGAACCATAATTGCCAATCTCCAGGTGAGGGCTGGAGATCACTCAGAATTACTACTGCTCTCCAGATGGCAGAAAACAGTTTTCCTGGAGAAAACAGCTGTTTTGCAGGGTGGACTCTGTGTCGTCGTGCCCTGCTGAGGTTGCTTCCCTCCTGCTTTGGTCCACTCTATGGAGAAAGACTGTAGTTTTCATAGGTAGAGGCTGCAGGGAGGGAGGAGGAGATGGAAAGCTGAAGTCAGAACATTTCCCCTCCAGAAAACAGCCAC
The DNA here is from genome assembly GCF_032191835.1 of Heteronotia binoei. NCBI lineage: Eukaryota > Metazoa > Chordata > Lepidosauria > Squamata > Gekkonidae > Heteronotia > Heteronotia binoei. The sequence goes on along the minus strand of NC_083224.1, from coordinate 125,991,082 downwards.
CTTGAGACACATACTCCATGGTATTCCATAACACAACCAAGCCAGGCATAAAACCCTGGATCACGCCACAAGCTCATGCTGATGCTAAATGCCACAAGGCTGAATATGACAGGAAAAGTTAGCAAACATGCACTTCAAACAAAAGGAATGCTGAGCTTCAGCATCTGTGTGACTGTTGTCATGCCCCCTGCACCCCCCATATTTATTCTTCTTTATCTCCATTTGGGGCCTCTTTCGGGGCTTTGAGCCACCACAGACATGGGGACACACACATGCTGGGAGAGGGACCAGCATCTGTTACAGCTGCAGGATTGGCATGGTTGTAAACAAGGAGTTTCTAATAAGGCTCCCTCCACAGTGGGAAAACAGCAGGGGAGACTAAGTGAATACCAAGGGTTGGGGATCAGAAGGAAGATAGTGGGGGGGGGGGGGGTAGTGAAGGCCAAAGATTGGTAAATGAGTGGGAAGACACCAAAGGTGGGATGAGTGATTGTCATGGTTGGGGAGTAGTAGCATGCCAAGGGTGTGGGGGTAGTTAAGAGGAAGAGATGGTTTGAGGTAGGTGGTAGTTGGAAGGGGGTGGAAATACACCAAGGATGGGGGGAAGTGAATGCTTTTGAAGGGGGACCCCTGAATAATTAATGAAAACCTCTATAATAATAATAGATGAAAATATGGGTTTTGTGCCTTCAGAAGAGAATGTCTGATGCAATGTTTGAAGCAGCTGTTAAAACCAGACAGCCCAAATGGGTGTGAGTCACAAATGTGTATTGATAACAGACAGGCTTTGCTGGGAAGCTTCTTGCTGAAAGCTGATAGCAGACTCATACAGGGAGGTGGGGCATTTGAATAGATAAGGTTGGTGGGCTTGTCTGCTTGTTTTGAGTTGTGAATAAAAATGGTCTGAAGGCTGATGATTTTTAACTTAGTCATTTTGGGCTTATGCCGACAAGTTCTACTTTGATATCAAAGTAAAATACCTTGTTTCAAACCAAGCAATGTGTGGGGCTTCGTTATTTTCCTGCTACACCTTCACTTGGGTGAGGGGCACTCACCCATAGCCTCTTTCTAGAGCCTGTTGCATTTTTCTTCACAACAGGCCATGGAGTGAAGGGGGAAGAGACCAACTGTGAAGTCTGGGTAACTGGATGGCTGAGGAGTACCTCTTTATACCCTGTTGCCAAGAATGAGGAGGAGTAGAGATGTTGGCATTGGAATGTGGGAGTAATAAAAATGCAATCTTTCCAGATATTAGCAAGTACAAAAGAAAGTAATTGTCAGATTTGTAGAGGAGAGTTTTCCTTGTCTGCATTATCAAAATGTTCACTCGAGGAGTTAAAACTTCCCTTGGAAAATTAGAACTATGGCTAGGTACTTGTCATGATTAAGGAAGGGCAGGAACCTTCGAGTCTGATCATTAAGATATGGAGGAACTTGTTGGTGTTACTTCTTGTTTTGGAGATCTGAGTCATTAATTAAGAACAAACTGTCTGGAAGGAGGCTCCAAGGCCCATGGGGGACATGGCACTTGACTGAATCCTTCTTTGGGTGTGCTTTTGTATGATTAATGGAGGAGGTGCCCTGCATGCCTTTATGCACTTAGCATGACTCACTGCCATGTGATATTTGTTTAATGTCGGCTCCAGCTGTCATTCCTAGGCCCACATGTACAAAGTGGGGGCTCCCAGAGGTTAGGGTCTCAGGGGCATCACCATGTTAAGACCAATTCATTTTCTAAAGCTTATGCTGGCTGATTTATCAACATTTTATTTATTATTTGGTTCAACTGTTCTTTTGATTGTTTCATAGGTTTTATGGCCTAAGAATATCATCCTCTTAATGTTGATTATTGTACATAGTCTAATTGTACATTGCCCAGAGCCCAGCAACAGCAGGGATTGGATGGTGGTGGTGGTTAAGAATAATTATCATCATCCTCTTGTGCCATGTTTTATTAAGAAAGATATTTTACTTTAGCTTTTGTTACATGTCTGCTCTCAGTGCAATACAGGAGGGGAAAGGCTTTTTACATGTCTAACTGCTTCCCATGCTTCAACCTGGGACTCTTAGCTTGCTGTTCAGAAAGACTTCTGCAAGAAGCTTCCCTGGTATCTTCAACTGCTCTTTACCCGTAGTGCCATGCCCATCACTTTCCACTGCAGCCCTTTGTCTCGCTGAAAAGTGTAAGCTGCCTTTCAGGGTACATGTTAAAATTTAAATAAATCTTGGTCAATTAACATCATCATAGCAAACTCTGAAACACCTGCATTATCTTGTTATTTTCTTTGAGTAAGCAACTGAAGGTATACCAACAACTGTTGTGATAGACTTCACTTTAGCAGTATAATTTACACTTTCAGTTGCAGAGGGACCATAATACATGTACAACTGCATTTAATTTTTTTTTCTGTTTGGGGAATAACTTGAGAATTTTTGTGTTCTAGGTTTTTCTGCTTTTTTAATATATGGATGTTGACAACATTTTATGTAATTTCACGGATTGTAGATTACTCATTTCTAGACCTATAGGTAATACTTGATCAGATGCTCAGTTTTGTACTTTGTGATTTGTGTCCCATTCCAAATAACATTGTAGTGCCTTATATAGATAAATATGAGTGGAGATTACATGGTTCCTTACGTAGGGTAACAATTCACATAGAGTATGCCGATCTAAGTACATTTTCAGTACATAATCAGCAACAATGTGTGGTTAGACTATTGTATAAACATTGACTAATTTGATCTGTTTGTTCACCAATAATTTTTTATCAATAGTAGAATATCTAATTCTGGGTTTAATACTGTTGAACACATCCCTACTCATTAGGCTTCTTGACAACAAACCTCCGACAACACTCCCCACACCTTTAATACTATGACCAGCTCTTCTGTATGTGTTAAGCGGGACCAAGAAACAAATTTTGGGCTACAGTATGGGTATAACAAAAGGCAGACTGAGTGTCACTGCACCTAACTCAGTCATAGTACCTGGAATATAATAAATTGTATCTGGGCAGGTTAATGCTTCACCAAGTATCTGGGCATCAGATTAACAATCAGGACCTCTGAGCAATTAATCACTGTGCCTCTAGCCACAAAATAAAACTGCCGTGTTTGTTTCTGCCAAAGAAAGAGTGTCCCTCACATAATCATTTCCCATCAAAACGTTTTGGTGTGATTGATCTAATTTATACAACTGGGAATTGTCCGCTAAAGCTAGAAAGCCATTGTGATGTTAACAGCATTGGATTAGGGTCTGGGATTCCTATGTCTGAACTATGTTTGAGCAGGATGTTTAAATATTTGCTAGGGTTGTCTGGTAAATCAAGCAACATGCTAATGAAATATTCCATAATATTTAGAATCTGACCCTTCCTTCCATCTCCTGACTCAATATTTAAATCAATTTTGTAATTTCTTAAAGGACATCTCCCCTCACCGCCCATGAGGGTAATTTACTAGACTGGACAGTTTGATGTAGTGGTGAGAGCCAGTTTGGTGTAGTGGTTAAGTGTGCGGACTCTTATCTGGGAGAACTGGGTTTGATTCCCCACTCCTCCACTTGCACCTGCTGGAATGGCCTTGGGTCAGCCATAGCTCTAGTTGTCCTTGAAAGGGCAACTGCTGCGAGAGTCCTCTCAGCCCCACCCACCTCACAGGGTGTCTGTTGTGGGGGAGGAAGATAAAGGAGATTGTGAGCCACTCTGAGATTTGGAGTGGAGGGCAGGCTATAAATCCAATATCATCATTGTCTTCTCTGCCTATCTAATTTTTACCCTGTCTTTCCCCAAGGAGCTCAGGGCGATGTACATAGAGGTATAAAATATCTAGACATTTCGAAGCCATCAAAAAAATGGGGTGGGGTGGAAGCTTGAAATATATGAGCAATGTCTTAACAGAAAAATTCATCTTATACCACTTTACATATAAAATTGTACTCTTGTGAAATTTGCAATATAAATGCCTTAATTTTCTGCAACCAAAACTGCAAATTAACCCAGTACTTGAGAGGCAGAGCACATAACCGCTGCACTCTCTGGCACAGGTATTTTAAGTTGAGCTTAATTTGAGAGCCAGTTTGGTGTAATGGTTAAGAGTGTGGACTAATCTGAGAGAACTGGGTTTGATTTCCCACTCCTCCACATGCAGTTACTGGGTGACCTTGGGTCAGTCACAATTCTCTCAGAGCTCTACTCTCAAGAACAGTTCTTGAAAGAGCTCTTTCAACCCCATCTACCTCACAGAGTGTCTATTGTGGGGAGCAGAAGGGGAAAGAGATTGTAAACTGCACTGAGACTTGAGTGGGCAGCCTATAAATCCAATCTTCTCCTCCTCCTCCTCTTCTTCTGCAAGGTTGGAAAAATTAAAAGCTGAAATAAGAAAAAAATTAAACACTGAATCCTGAGAGGTGCAATTCAGCCACTGCACTACAACTGTTCTACTATGGTGTTTGCAATGTGATAAATAACTCTTTTCAGATTTCTTTGATCATTACTTTTGACGAAATTGTCAGACTCATTATAAATGCTCACTGAATCTTTAAAAGATGTTGCAGAAACATCTGTATTTTCCATAAGGAAGCAAATACCTGCAAATATCTTCAAATTAAGCTGTTTAACTTGTGAAGTTCACCATGACTAGACTCAAGACAAGAAGTGACTGGCCTCTGATTCCCAAAGCTATAACCTTGATTAAAATTTGAAGAAATAAAAGCATGACACTAATGGACTTTTCTTGTTCTCATTTCTTGGCATCTGTGGTTTAAAGGCATCTAATTTTAGTTCCATTAGCTCTGGTCAGAGGGTTATTTGGTTTTTCTCTTTCCTTTAAAGTAATATGCTCCTTTTAGACAGACTAAAGTGTTGATGATGCATTCCTGTAGCATATATACCTTTCTAACGCTCCATGGATTTCCCCCCCACACACACACACACTGTTCCAGGCTCTGCTTGATGGTGGGGTAGAAGATGTTGAAGTCCTGATGAAGGGGATAAGCACCAGTTCCATTAGCAACTGCTATGTACCCAGGGGTCATTTTGTAGAAAAAGAGGTGGTGGAGCTCATTAGCATAACTCATTAGCATTTGCCACCACCACCCCACCAGCCAAAAGCCACCTGATGTGAGAAAGGAGAACCCTGGGTGAGCGAGGCCTGCTTGGGCTGGCTAGAGAAAAGTGTCAAAAGGCCAGCAAGCCACAAGCTGCCCAAAATCACATAAGGAGTGGAGAAAGGGTGGCATGGGCTTCTCCAGGGGTTAATGAGGGCTGTTGGGGATATAGCAAAGCTCCTGGTGGCTGGTTGGCTGCCCGCCCTCCTAATCCAAGGATTGTTATGCAGCTGCACCTACTATTCAATGGACAAGGTAGGTGGGGAGGAGGAGGGGGAGCCTTCAGAAAGGATCAGGAGCTGTGCTCCTGCTGAATTCAAGGTCTGTACGTACCAGAGCTGAGACTGGGTCCCTTTAGTTTCCAGTGTCTTTTAAGAATAGAGAAATGTGCTTATCCAGTTTTCTTCCTTAGTAACATGTGATGACAAACTTGTGCATTACCTGGATCATCTTGCCTCTAGTAAACCTGACACAATGGCATTATAGTTTGAGACGCATTTGTTAATCAACAGTTGCCTGAGGTAACTCTGCAGGCATCTTGCTGGTTGAAGTGGAATGTAATGGAACAAGAGAATCGCAAGAGCAATGCAAGATGACTCTTAAATCATAGCTATTGCTTTTGTGCTGTGCATAGATTCATTATACCAAAATGTGCATTTGAAATATTTTTGAACAAGGATTACCTGCAGTTTCCTCTTTCTGTGCTTATACATCTTTGTTCAGTAAAGCAGGTCACAAGGTTGCTACCAATTTAGCATTAAAGCTTCTTTCTTTTTTGTCTGTCTTTGTGTATGGTTTTGTATTCTTTCAAGGCATCAGCCTGCCCAGCAGAGCGTCTCCAGTTCAGTACAAGAATATTCTGGACCTGTGAACAGATGCTGAAACAAGACTGAATAAAATCACTGGTACGATTTTAACCTTTGCTCTTGGCATATGTAAGCCAAAATGCCCTCAAAAGAGGTTGGGGAATTGACAGGTGGGCAACTTTGGCTCAAAAGGACCTAGAATCTATGTATACAGGATTCCACTTCCAGAAACTATTGCTAAATTTACCAACGACACGAATTAAGTAAAACAATCATGAATTTATTACAGAAAAATATAGAACACACATACAAGACGATACATATAACATACATACAGACCTAAGAAGAAGGAGGGGGTCTCTATCCATTATTAAACCTATCTTCACATTCCCACCCCAGATAGATGCGATCAGTAGGCCTTGGGGAGTGACCGGACTTCACATAAGTCTTCCCTTGCTTTCCAGTCAGGCTCAACCCCTGTACAGGCGGTATCTGGCCCTCTGGGTGCGGCTGGAGAATCAGTGCTGAATGATAGAGCGGGAGCAGCCCCCCCACATTATAGAAATGCTCTCTAGAGCCGTTCACACAAGTCACAGTCACTCACACATTCACACAACAGCCTAACCAGCAAGATTTCTGGATGGTGTTCTCCCACGTCTGGTTGTCTGAAGATACACGTGTCAACTCGCTTGTGTTCAGACAGTCAGGATTCTGCCAACACTTTCTCCACCAATATCTGTAAGCCAAAATGCCCTCAAAAGATATTGAAGAAGAAGAAGATATTGGATTTATATCCCGCCCTCCACTCTGAAGAGTCTCAGAGCGGCTCACAATCTCCTTTACCTTCCTCCCCCACAACAAACACCCTGTGAGGTGGGTGGGGCTGGAGAGGGCTCTCACAGCAGCTGCCCTTTCAAGGACAACCTCTGCCACAGCTATGGCTGACCCAAGGCCATTCCAGCAGGTGCAAGTGGAGGAGTAAGGAATCAAACCCGGTTCTTCCAGATAAGAGTCCGCACACTTAACCACTACACCAAACTAGCTCTCCTAAAAGAGGTTGGGAAATTGACAGGTGGGCAACTTTGGCTCAAAAGGACCTAGAATCTTTGTATACAGGATTCCACTTCCAGAAACTATTGCTAAATTTACCAAGGACACTAAGAAAAACAATCATGAACTTATTACAGAAAAATATAGAACACACATACAAGACAATAGATACATATAACATACAGACAGACCTAATAAAAATAGAGAGAAATGCACAGAGGTAACACAGGGATAGACAAACAGGGTGATAACTACCGATCGTAGTCTTCGAGGAAGGCTCCAATGGCAACAAACTAGGGTGATGGGGGAAGGGACCCTCAACTGATCAGGAATCGGGGATGCATCTAAACAGCAGGAATGGGGTACTGTTAGATGCACACGTGCAGAATGTTGGGTCAGAGGTTATAAAGTCTACCTTGACCCCTAAGGGGGTAGGAGGTTCAGACGCGAATGACAGGTGGTCAGCTGGTACATGACCTCAGAAAACTGGTGTGGACTAGGTCTACCCCTTGGATGGAAGATCTCTGGAAGTCCCAAGTGTAATCTCAGCATCCAACAGCCCAGCCTGGCCCCAATGCAAAGAGGACCAGCCACAGTTATGATCTATATCTCTGCAACCCTGGTGGAAAGATGGGCAGGCAGGAAAGTGGGAGAGGGACAGCATGTGGGAGGAAGAGCAAAGCAAGCAGGTGGGGAATAGCAAGCCTGAGTTGGCATGCACAGTGGTGGATGGAGGGCAGCAAACCAGGAGTGGCACTGGGTGATAGTCAAGTAAGAGGGGAAGAATAGGAAGGGACCAAGGATTGCAAGAACAAATAATTGTGTGTATGAGGGACTACAGCTGAAGCAGAATTTTATTTATTTATTTGTAATTTGAATTTATGAGTTGCCTGATCCTTGAGTACTCAAGGCTCAGAGTGTTGAACAACAGTAAAAGTTCCAACAAATTTGTGCAAAACTAAGGTTTGAAAGAGGATTTGAAAGATGATGAGTGGTCACAGCATAAGTTTCCTTTAAAGGAGTTCAAAGTGCAGGAATTGCACAGGGGAATGAGAAAAATTAACTTGAGGTCCTTGGCATGGAGGGTGGCAGAGTCACAAGAGCTTAAACCAAAAAGAGAGAGAGAGAACCCTCTCGCATTCTGCTATTGGTATTTCATTGGACTTTTGTTTGAGTACAATTTCTTATCTCATGTGAGCTGACCCAGAGTGGGAGCCAGCAAAGACATTATTCTCTGGCTTAGTTGAATACTTGGATCAGATGTAAGAACAAGTTATGCCCTGGTACTATATGAATAAGCTTAACCATTTAATCCTAAACAGAGAGAGGTATGGTCTTGGAAGGGTTGTTCAGAATTGCACTGTAAGCTTCTGTCCCTTAGAGTCTGAAATCCTGGCTTGTAGGAATGAGAATTATTATATTATTATATAATAATATTGTACTAACATTATGATATAATATCAGTTATAAAGGCAAACTACGATGGGCCACAAAAGCAGAATTGGAGGAAGGTTTGTGTGGGCCCAGGCAACCCTGTACACACACATACACACATTGATATAAGGACCAACCTTGGTTTGTTATGTCTGACTAATGCCTACATCTTTACTATGAAATGGGATCGTGTCACAAAATACCAAGTCCCTTACTATGTGGCATTTCATAGAGAAAAGGGTGCCTTAAATTGTGTAAAGAATAGGTAGGTGATTCTTTGTTTCCACATTCAAATTTGGGAGTAATCCAGATTCTGATACCAAGATCCATTACATCACTTTAGCACTGTTCGTATCACTTGCTTCCAGGAGGCTCAAAGAAATAAGAAAATCTGTTCCACCAGTTCCACCAAGACTTAGTGCTACTCATTCACACACAGCAGGGAAGCTACATTGTGAATTCTCAAGAGATCTTTCTTTCTGCTGCACAGCTGGTGGCAGGGATGTTGCTACATTAAAGCATCTGTCAGTATCAATTGTCATTGCTTGGGCTCTTACATTCCAGAGAATAAATTGGCCTGCTTCATCTGGCAATTCCACTGATTGCACTCTCCTGGGTTTTACTTGGGTAGAATTCAAAACAGTCAATTCACATGTTATCAAGGGAGTTCTGGGAGATGTGTAAGCTAGTTATGGGAGACATCCATTTGCTCATAAACACCTAGAGAGGATGGAGTAATTTAAATCATCAAGGAAAAAAAGGAATGTAAATCACTGAGTTCCTAGATTAAAACATCTGTTTCCTAACTGCCTTGACCTGGAAAGTGCAGACTAGCCCAGTCTCATCAGGTCTCAGAAGCTAAGCAGGGTTGACCATCTTTAATATTTGGATGAGACCACTAAGGAATACCATGGTTGCAACCAGGTCTTTTGTTGTAGAAAAAGCCCAGCAGGAACTCATTTGCATATTAAACCACATCCCTGACACTACCATTGTTTCACACAGGCCCAGGAGGAACTTATTTGCATATTAGACCACACCCCCTGACACCAAGTCAGCCGGAACTGCATTCCTGCTCAATAAAAGCCCTAGTTGCCACATGAAGGAAGGCACTGGCAAATCAACTTCTGAATGCCTTTTGCCTTGAAACCTTGACAAGGTCACCATAAGTCAGCTATGACTTGGCAACAAAACCCCCCAAATCCTAACTAAGAATAGATATGAACTAGCAACTACTGAATCCAGCAAAGACAGAGGTCCTTTGCTTGGGTCGCTGTGGCCCAGGAAGGGAAATCCCCCTGCCAGTTTTTGACGGCGCGCCGCTGACAGCGTCGGGCAGGGTCAAGAGCCTGGGGGTGCTATTGGAGCCTTCTCTGACGATGGAGGCTCAGATAGCAGCCACTGCCAAGTCCGCTTTTTTTCACCTTAGGCAGGCGAGGCAGTTGGCCCCCTTCCTGGAGCGTGACGACCTAGCAACAGTGATCCATGCTACGGTCACCTCGAGGTTGGACTACTGTAATGCCCTCTACATGGGGCTACCCTTGTGCCGGACCCGGAAACTGCAGTTAGTGCAGAATGCTGCTGCCCGGCTGCTACTAGGGCTCCCAAGATGGGAGCACATTCGGCCGGGGCTCCGGGATCTGCACTGGCTGCCAGTAATATTCCGAGTCCAGTACAAGGTGTTGGTCATTACCTTTAAAGCCCTATATGGCCTAGGACCTGCCTACCTTAGGGACCGTCTCTCCCCACACGTTCCCCAGAGAGTACTACGCTCCGGTTCACAAAATCTGCTGGTAGTCCCCGGGCCAAAGGAGGCCCGTCTAAAATCCACCAGGGATCGGGCCTTCTCAACAGCGGCACCTTATTGGTGGAACCAGCTGCCGGAGGAGGTGCGGGCCCTGCGGGACCTAGGGCAGTTCCGCAGTGCCTGTAAGACAGCCGTCTTCCGGCAAGCCTATAACACCTAACTGATAATGAGAACATCTCTGAATGGAACAAAAATGCTCTTATAGACCGCTGGTTTTATTTTATCTTGTTTTATTAATTATGGTTTTAATTGTACTTGTAAACGTTTTAAATTGAATTATATGAATCATTATGTTGTAAGCCGCCCTGAGACACTTCGGTGAGAAGGGCGGGATATAAGTCCATTAAATAAATAAATAAATAAATAAAAAAGTTTTGCAACTAAGCACAAGTTTCTCACACCCTATTAGTATAATCCAAATTTGACATCATTTCAGCACTACATCTATCTTCTTTATACTCCAGCTCCCAGAAGGCTAAATGTAATTGATAAGATTGCTGCATTGTAGCCACCAACCCACAGTGCATGTTGGTTGCATGGCCAGAATTATGTCTGTCTGTTTAGAGACAAGGGAGAGATTACTTTTTGGCTTTCACAGTACACCAGCATGGCTGGTGCGTGAGAGTAGGCCAAGTAGGCGGCCGCCTAGGGCACAACCTGGCCAAGGGGATACCGCCAGGTGCCCTCTTTCCACATGTGTTGCGTGTGTGCTCCTTAGAGCCTGCCTTCCCCAATGGAAAGCAGGTTCCATGCACCACAGACACTGCCTGGCCGGTTTTGCATTCCCCAGGTCTGTTACAGACCCAGGAAACGCAAAAGCGGATGGCGCCTGCACAGTGCGCTCCTCGGAGCCCAGCAGGGATAAATTAACTAATTGTAAAAACTGAAGAAGAGCCAATTACAGTTTCTAAAAATTGGTTCCTGTTGAAGTCGTATGCTGCCACTCATCCTTCCTACTCTAACAGAGCCATGGGGTGGGAGCCATAGCTCAGTGGAAGAGCATCTTTCTTGCATGCACAAGGTCTTGTCACTGGCACCTCCAACTAAAAGGATCAAGTAGAAATGGTCATGCGAAGGTCTTGTCCCTGGCACCTCCAGCTAAAAGGATCAAGTAGTATTATCATGAATTTTATTGCTTAATTTTTTTTTTTAAAAAAAATAAAATTTAAAAACTTTTGCCTCCCTGCCCATTGCCATTCATCTTCCCGCGGCCACCCACCACCCTCCACTCCCCGCGGCTGGCTGCCTGCCCACCTGCTGCTGCCATTTACTTCCCCTCGCCCACCGCCACCCCCTGCCCGCTGTCATCCCCGCCCACTCTCTGCGCCGGCTGCCACACGACAAAGTCCGGGGGGCCATGTGGCAGTGACTTAATAATGACATCACTGCCACATGCCCCCCGGACTTTGCCAAGCTGGCAGCCGGCACAGGGGGGGGGGTGGGGATGGCAGCAGTGGGCAGGGGAAGTAAACGGCACCGGCTGGCAGGCAGCTGCAGGGAGGGCAGTGACGTCATTATGATGCTATTGGCGCACATGGGGAAAAAAACCTAGGGGAGGTGGAGGTCGGGAATTCAGCCTAGGGGTGCAGGCACCCCTAGCCCTGGACCTGCATGGACACTAAGCAAGATCATGAAGAGTAACTGCATGCTCATGCAGGAGTGCAGACTTTTCATTTTCCTGGCGTGTGTGGGGAGGTATGTACTGATATGTGCAGGTATTTTTGTGTTTTGACAGTTATTTTTACCTCATCATTATAGAATTCAGCAGTCTACTTTTTTTTTTAAGTATCTTCTAAAGTTATACCTTCAAGAATATGGTTGATTTCCACAGAATGGAAAGTAAAGGAGCCTTCCCATAACCAGCATTAAAACCAAGTTAAATACTGTGCAATGTTACATTTGCACCAGTATTTAATTATGATTATCTGTATTCCCTAACCATGGTTTATAAACCAGCCATTGATTATCTTCAGGGTTTTTTTGTAGCAGGAGCTCCTTTGCGTATTAGGCCACACCCCCTTAATGTAGCCAATCCTCCGTGAGCTTACAGGGCTTTTAGTACAGGGCCTAATGTAAGCTCCAGGAGGATTGGCTACATCTGGGGTATGTGGCCTAATATGCAAAGGAGGTCCAGCTACAAAAAAAGCCCTGATTATCTTGAATTCAAACTTAACTATGGACAGTGACTATGCAGATGTAATGCAGCATCATATGTAATGATGATTATGGAGTAGAGCAGGGGTGTCAAACATGTGGCCGGGGGGCTGAATCAGGCCCTGGAGGGCTCCTATCAGGCCCTCAAGCAACTGGCTGTCATCTGCTTCCTTCTCCCAATCTCTTGCTTCCTTCTGCATCACAGCTTGCTTTGCCAGGCTTGCTCAATTGTGCAGGAGCTACAAAGCAAAACCTCTATTTCTCCATTGACTGAGGCTCCTCCCTTGGGGAGGAAGGGGGAAGACAGAGCTTGTTTGTTCAGACTCTCTCAATTGCACAGCAGAGCTACTGAGCCAAGTCTTTCTTCCTTCTATTGGCTGAGATTCTTCCACCTTCTGGGGAAGGAAGGTAAGAGCCAGAGCTTCCTTTCCCCAGTTCCCTGGTTCCCATGGGAGAAATACAAAGAAAGTACCTTTAAAACGTGCTTAAAATAGCACGTTTTAAGTTTTTTTAAAACATGTGTTTGTGTCCTTTATAAAGTTTATATCTCTGCTCCCTAATCTTAAATAGCTATACACATGGCCTGACCTGACATAGCCCATCCCAGCATAACATGGCCTGGCCCAACAAGGCCTCATTTGTATCAGATCCAGCCCTCATAACAAATGAGTTCGACACCCCTGGAGTAGAGGGTGAATTCACACAGATGAGATGAGGAAGGAGGCAAAAAGGATAAAACTGCAGTACATTATCTCACTCCAACTTGGCTAAAGGATTAATTTCGTTACCTCAAACTGAATCTCAACCTTGGGGATGTGGTTGAGTTGCGACTCAGAAACTGCACAAAGCAATCATTGATGGAAGGAATAGTAAGCAATGCTAACATTAAGCCTTGGGGAAAAGACCTCAATTTTTGTTCCATGGCTACCCTGTACTTAACAGAAATGTCTACAATCATGAATGGGGGTGGGGGGGAGTGTTCAGAACTATATGAAGACATAACACATCTTACTATAACTTACTGAACTGCCATCTCCTACTTTCTGTATTCTTGGTGCTTGGGGGGGGGGCAAAGTGGAAGGGCTTCTAGCCTCACTTGTGAACCTCCTGATGGCACTTGGGGGGGGGGGTTGTGATGGTGAGCAAAAATGGCTACCAGCCAAGAAGGCAGAGAAACCAAAAAGAAAATTCCTCATCTCCCATTTCAGTTACCAATGTACCAGAAACACTATTAGTATTTAATTTATTTACTTGCCTGCTTTGTTTATACCCAGTGTATCTCTCCAGTGAGGACTTCCTCACAACCTTGTGGCATAGGTTAGTCTGAGAGTATGTGTCTGGGTCAAGAGGTCACACAGCAACCTTCCATGCATAAGAATGCATGGGAGAGAGAACTAGTAACTTTGGTCAGTGACTATGCCTTCCCTGGCCTGTAGATTTTATATTTATTCAATATTACTCTCCTCTCCTCCTCCCCCCCCCCCCCAAATTCCACTATACAGGGATTTAGTTTCATTGTCCCTTATTCCTAGTAATTATCAAGGCATAAAGCATGTTATCCTTGCTAAAAAGGAGGAAATGGGGAGGGAATATGTCTCCAGGCTGTTAATGGGTCACAAAGATTTTCCTGGAATTTGTCCCAAAGTGTAGCTCTCTTCCTCCCTTATTGCTTCAGGCTGTGCCTAAACTTATTTTATCCTTTACAAGTTCAATGATGAAAAAAAGAATTTTTTTACAAGTTCAATGATGAAAAAAAGAATTTTAGCACTTTGCTATAACAACTTGGCTATCCTAGCATAAAACAAACTGTATGAAACGTTTCCATGTCAGTGGCCTTTGCTTGGATGCATGTGATATAAAGAAGAACAGGAAATGTTGATTTTACTGACTTGTGAGATAATAGCAGTGGGACTAACATTTTCTTAAGCTTGACATTTCCAAGCATTGAAATAATTATTTGGTTATATTCTATAGCTCTATGACTTCTGTTTTATTTTGCTGCAACTAATTCCCTTTGGAGTTATTAGCTGTGTTCTGTAAAACATTTTGGACTGGACAATCACTGCAATTTTTTAAAACCCTCTTTAAATGGATGCATAATCGAGTCCTAACAATCAAACCAATAATTCTGGCTTCTACCATAATGCTTTTTAGATTATATTAAATGTCTGTACATGTTCCCTTTGTTACAGACTTGTATGAGTTTAAAGATGACAACTTCAGACTTTATAGGGGCCTAGTTCAGCAGAGTCAACAGCTGGGCAAGGAACTGGTTTCAAATCTTACCTTTAGATATATATTTAAGTGCTAAAGAAACGGATGGAGCTGTCCTAAGCAGGTCTGCTCAGAAGTAAGTTCCATGTTTTTAATGAGGCTGATTGCCAGTAAAGGGTCTGTGACAAGTGTCTGCCAACTTTCTGGCCGAGGTTTGTCAGCAGACCTGCCAACTAATGGTAGAAGGCAGAACCAAAGCCTGGTATTTCACCCCAAGAACACCAGGAGGGTAGACTGCCACCAGACTGGGTAGATTCCTTAGCACAGAGGCCCCAGGCAGACCTCTGCCTAATAAGGGCATCCTAGGGAAAGCCAAGCCACACAATTGCAGCAAGGGGTTCCCAAAGTCAGTTTTTAAGAATTGGTAGTAGGCACTCCAAAGGCTAGTGGGTAAGCTTTGGCGAGGATTGTTGTGACTTTAAAAGCAAACAACCAAGAGATAAACTTATCAGAAAGTTTATTTTAAATATTAGGCAAAATAAAAGCATCGGTTTAGGGAGCCGTAAGAAAACAAAAACATTGTGAAATCTGACTACCTAACTTAATACAGTTTAGCCTTCTAGATGTTACCATTTGACAGAGTTCAATGTCCAGATGGAATCCTGTAGTTTCACCACTTGGAATCATGTCAGGAGGTTGATCAGTATACAGTCACAGGAGAGAGTCCTATCTCCAGACCACAGACTCTAGTCCGGCGTCTAAGCGCTAGTCTTGGTTAGGCTAGGCAAAGTGATGCCGCAGTATGATTATTTTTATCCTCCTAGGCCGTCATGGTGTAACCAATTAAGGATATTCTGCTATCTCAACACAATTAAGCCCACCTGGAGCTAACTGAGCAGAGAACCATCAGCGCACCAATTAAAGAAAAATCTAACTGTTATGACCTCACAACTAAAAATTCTTTTCAGGGAGCAGGCCAAATCTTGACCTTTGTTAACCTAAAAATATTTGGTGCATGGCTACTGTATTACAGGGTCAGTGACTTTTAAATGTTTGTATAAAACTGATTGCACAAATTCTTTGTTTTGTGTGGGGACAGCACTGACCAGCTGCTTTGGAAACCTCCCATTTTGTGCTAGTGTCAGGTATGATTTTGTGAACTCTAATGATAGTGATGAATAGCCCTGAGTGTCCCACAAAATACATTGAAATGTATAACACAATAGGTTCTGGTACGTATTTTCTGCGTCATTAATGTTGATGGTCATTTGCTATTTACCACCAAAACTGGCTGCACACTACATGAATCATTAAAGTATGTCTGACTCTTATAGGAAATTAATAGTTCTTAATTTTGGATGCGAGACCACTGAAGAAGTCCAGGATCACTATGCAGAGATGAGCAATAGCAAACCACCTCTGAATATCTCTTGCCCGTAAAACTTTATGGGGTCACCATAAATCAGCTGCAACTTGACAGCACTTTCCACCATCACCACGCATTTAAAAAAAACCAATCAGCAATTGTTATCTTTGTACACCCATTAGCCTGCAAGGTAACAATAGTTTTCATTGACAGACACTCTTATCTTTTCTGGGGTTGGCCTCATAGATTAAAGTGCTATTATTCCAACCAGTCGGTGGTGTAGGGTTGCCAAGTCCAATTCAAGAAATATCTGGAGACTTTGGGGGTGGAGCCAGGAGCAAGGGTGTGACAACCATAATTGAACTCCAAAGGGGGTTCTGGCCATCACGTTGAAAGGGACCGCATACCTTTTAAAATGCCTTCCTTCCATAGGAAATAATGAAGGATAGGGGTACCTTCTTTGGGGGCTCATAGAATTGGATCCCCTGGTCCAATCTTTTTGAAACTTAAGGAGCAGTTTGTGGGGGGAGGCACTGTATGCTAGACTGAAATTTGGTGCCTCTACCTCAAAATACAGCCCCCCAGACACCTGCGGATCAATTCTCCATTATTTCTTGTGGGAATAAGTCTCCATAGGAAATAATAGAGTTCCCAGAAGACATTTCCCTCCCCTCCCCCCACTTTCTGATGATCCTGAAGCAGGGGGAGGGCGTCCAAACCAAGGGATCCTCTACCCCCAGCTGGGGATTGGCAACCCTACAGTGTTGTGACGACCAATCTGATGGTATATAGGCCAACTGCATAACTGCTGACCTCTCTACCACTCACAGATTTTGATTTGCTAATCCAAATTCTGGTTTCTGTCTGATCAATATACACCTGGACATTTGTATTTTCTATCACTTCATAAATGATTATTTTTCCTCATGATCCAGGACTTGTTTGGTGGTTTCCTTCCTACTGACTTTTAAAAAGATGGAAAGGGGAATGCCTTTTGAGATGTCTCATGCTTCTCTTATCATCGTCCAAGAGTGATAGATTTATTGTTGGGAAAGTATCTTCTTTTTATCTTCTGGTTAACAGTGCTCCCCCACCCCTTCTGCTTCACAGAGCTGCAAGTGCCTGTTCCCAGTGGAGGTTGCAAAATCATTAGCCTCTTGTTAACAGAACTGAAAAATCAATACATGTACCTAACCTGAAACTCTATCCGAAAAAATAGAAGACAGAGAAATAAAACCCTAGATGTGATTCACCATTGCTAATACTAAATGTGGTAGTCACCACATTTAGTATTAACAATGGCGAACCACATCTATGAACATATGAAAAGAAAGGTCAATGTTTATATAAGATAATGCTTTAGGGTTTGTAGAATCTTTTGGGCTCAAGTGCCATGTTCTACTGGAGAAAGTTTTTCTTCCAGACGTTTCGTTCTCGGCTGTGGAGAACATCCTCAGTGGCGTTGCAACCGGAGCAGGCGCTCTGACCTTCTTGGCTGCTGTGCATATTCTCCGCAGCCGAGAACGAAACGTCTGGAAGAAAAACTTTCTCCAGTAGAACACGGCACTTGAGCCCAAAAGATTCTACAAACCCTAATGATGTTATCAGCCGTGAAAACCTGAAATCTTTGATAGATAATGCTTTAATAAAAAGAACTCAGGCAGCCCATAACTGCTGCACATCGAGCACTGATCTGCAGGTAATCTAGTCTCTCCTCCAGACTCCTTTGCGGTTTGTTTATTTCTAGAATCTATATAGGGTTGCCAAGTCCAATTTAAGAAATATCTGGGACTTTGGGGGTGGAGACAGGGAACTTTGGGGGTGGAGCCAGGAGACATTAGGGGTGGAGCCAAGATCAAGGCTGTGACAAGCATAATTGAACTCCAAAGGGAGTTCTGCTCATCACATTTAAAGGGATGGCACACCTTTTCAATGCCTTCCTTCCACAGGAAATAATGAAGGATAGGGGCACCTTCTTTTCAAGGTGCACACCTTTTCAAGGGGCACACCTTTTCAATGCCTTCCTTCCATAGGAAATAATGAAGGATAGGGGCACCTTCTTTTGCAATAATGGAGATCAAAGCAAAGTTTCTAAATGCCTGTCTCAGGAATGCAGAGAGAACAGCACAAGGGGTGGGGGGAGCTGACACAAAAGCACCTTGAAAGAAAAAGGGGGAGGAGAGGGGGAAGACAAACCCCTCTCCCCCTTTACGACTTAACCAACTTATTTACCTTTGATCGGAGCATGTGGCAATTAAATGCATGTAGGTCTAATTAAAAAGACTTAGCAAGAGCATTAAGGCAGTTTTGTATGACTCAGGCACAGGCTGCTTGGCTACGTGGCTTGGCAGTCTTCTAAAATAGCGCCTGGATCACTGCAACTGAATAATTCGCCATACCGACTCCTCCAATCTGTGCAGGCCTCCGCTTGGAAGTGTTCAAAGCGGCGCTTTTTTTGTTTTAAAGCCTCTCCCCTACTTCAAGGATGATTTTTATTTTCAAAAACAGGGGGGGGGGAGGGCGGTGATCTTGCAGCTGCTTTCTTGTGGCCAACCTTGTCAGCCCCCCCTCCAGGGAGAGCGGACTCTTAGGCGCGCTTTCAGGCGCGTCTGGAGAGGGTGGGGCTTCAACGCTTGTATTGAAGCCTCCACTCCCCGTCTCGGCAGTCCTCTCGGCGTGTTTGGATGGCAGGGAGCTTGCTTGCACGCTCTTAGTGAACGGGGGGGGGGATTAGGCCAGGAGGCTGGTGCGTCGGTGGATTGCGGCTGCGGGAAGCAAGGAGCCCCTTCTCTCATTTTACCTCAGAGGTGGAGCGGGTGACACTGCTGCGCTGCCACCTCTTCTCCACTTCAGCGTAGCTGCTCCTCCGAGATGGGCTAAGAAGGACCCTGACTCGCGGCTCGCCACGCTCCTTGGTGCCGTTTCCCCACTCCCTCCACTTCCAGATTTTTGGAGAGCGGGGGAAGAGGCTGCAAATCCAGGGGTCCCCTGCCAGGGTGGGAGGGTTGGGAAGCCTAAATCTATATGGTACTTTTCAACACTTCAGTGTCTACAAAGCAGATTACATACACAACATCCAGTACATTACATTGTCATTAAAATAATAAAACAATAAAATTTGAAACTCACAAATACATCACAAAATTGAAGCAGCAGCACTGATGTAAAACAAAAAATTAGTAGATGCAGCATCAGCCTAACAGACCAAAGGTAAAATACAAACAAAGGTATTTTCTTCTGAAAATAGGATATGTTCTCTTCCTGGCAAAGTTAATTAGCATAACTTTATCATAGCAAATTATTACGAATTTCCACCAAAAAAACCCCCCTTAAAGTTAGCCCAAAGATAGTTAGAATTCACTGTTAGTATTTCCACTTCTTGTACGAGGCTAATCAAAAGGAGGTTTGTCCTTTTATTGTGTATTTTATTATCTATTTTCTCCAATATATTTTTAAAACATTTTTTAGTGTGCTATACTGTGTGAAACAGCCTGTGAAGGCCACTTAACTTTTGGAAAATGCAGAAGCATTGCAAGGACTGTTTCTTCTGTTTTTTGTTTTAAATGTAATTTGCCGCACAAAATTGGCTCAGACTGTATCCCAGGAAAATGGGCATTGTCTTAATTTGTATTGATTAATCAAATTAAATATGTTAGCAAATTTCCATATTTTGCATAATTTGCTCAGCTACAGCTAGTTTATTAGGGGCTTTGTGGACACTATCTATTGTTGAGCCCTTCTTTGGCTTTAGAGTTTTTACTACATGTGTAATTCCCATAAATGGTGCCTTTGCAGCCATGGAAGCTAAAACCTTTTAAAAATTGGGCTGAAGCTCTTAGAATATTGAATTTTGCACCTTATCCAAATTCCATATTTTTCCTGCTCTTAGGTAGCATTGGATGATACAACTCTGACCTGAGAATTGTTTGACTGGGAGACTGAGTGCCAGACATAGTGGTAACATTATACTGGACATTGTCTGTGTGGCAGGAAAAGTAAAATTCAGCTAGGATTATTTTAGTTCTACCGCTGATAGCTTCAGCATGCATAATTCAAGAAGTTCCAGGTAGAAAATGCTGATTTATTGGAACAATGCAATTTAACTGAGCAGCTCAATAACTAACAACACTTGACAAAACTTTCCATCATCCCTATTTGGGCGTATTTGTCTTTTGTAAAACCATGTCCCTGTTTTTTCAAAAGCAGAAGCAGGTACATGAGTCCAATGGGTCATATTCCAAAATAAAAGTGCACAATTTTGAAGGCACAATCACTTATCCTGAGATAACATTTGCTGTTTAACCAAGAATGCAAATCTTCATGCAAATTCTTTGTATTCATTGAATTATATTTCCTAAGGTCTGGGGCTTTCAAAAAGTGTTAGTTTATTTCCACCCATATGTTTGGAAGCCATTGGAAAACAAAGCTATTGCAGAAGATCCACACTGTTTGCAGCAAGCTTCAGCAGCATGTTACAAAAAGACTGTTCAGGCACTGGTCTTTTCTGTTTGAAATTTCTTATGTGATGAAGAATTTAATTGGCTACTTGAAAAAAAATAAGCCTGCTTATTGAGCTGGAGAGGTACATTTGAGAAAAAAGCAAGTTTTGCATACAATTAAAATACATGCAGTTTTACTTCTCAGAAAATTTATTTAGAGACATAAAATTAATTATGTTGTAGTCAGCAGCACATGATGCTGTACTACTAGTTATGTTTATAACATTTTACTTTATTTACATAATGAGATGGAGCATCTAGCTGGTTAAAGCAGTGTTTCTTAATAGGGGCTGGGCTACACAGGCTTCCAAGGAAGGGTGATCAATAAATATTGGGAAGAATTCAAAAAATTCAAAATGTTTGGAGACTAATGAGACATTTCTAAAAAATGGGATTTTATGCATTCTCTTTTCCCCATATCCAGTGGCTTCTGACAACAAGCAAAAGAGAATTTCATTTAGTTTCCTCTAGTTGCTATTATCCAAAAACAAAAGAAAGAGATAATAAAATAAATTACTGCTGAGGCTGAAGCAGACTGTAGCTTTTCAGAAAGCTGCAAGTGCATTGATAGAGGGATTGCATCCAAGGTACACTTATTCTTTTGTCCTGGTGTCATGTTATAATATGTATGGCCTGCTTAAGAACATAAGAGAAGCCATGTTGGATCAGGCCAATGGCCCATCCAGTCCAACACTCTGTGTCACACAGTGGCCAAACCCCCCCCCCCAAACCCAAGTGCCATCAGGAGGTTCACAAGTGGGTTTAGAAGCCCTTCCACTTTGCTCCCCCCCAAGCACCAAGAATACAGAGCATCACTGGCCCAGACAGCTCCAATAATATACTGTGGCTAATAGCCACTGATGGACCTCTGCTCCATATTTTTATCCAATCCCCTCTTGAAGCTGGTTATGCTTGTAGCCGCCACCACCTCCTGTGGCAGTGAATTCCACATGTTAATCACCCTTTGGGTGAAGAAGTACTTCCTTTTATCTGTTTTAACCCGACTGCTCAGCAATTTCATTGAATGCCCACGAGTTCTTATATTGTGAGAAAGGGAGAAAAGTACTTCTTTCTCTACTTTCTCCATCCCATGCATAATCTTGTAAACCTCTATCATGTCACCCCTCAGTCGACATTTCTCCAAGCTAAAGAGCCCCAAGTGTTTTAACCTTTCTTCAAAGGGAAAGTGTTCCAAACTTTCAATCATTCTAGTTGCCCTTTTCTGGACTTTTTCCAATGCTATAAAATCCTTTTTGAGGTGCGGTGACCAGAATTGTATACAGTATTCCAAATGAGACCACACCATCGATTTATACAGGGGCATTATGATACTGGCTGATTTGTTTTCAGTTCCCTTCCTAATAATTCCCAGCATAGTGTTGGCCTTTTTTATTGCAATCGCACACTGTCTTGACATTTTCAGTGAGTTATCTACCATGATTCCAAGATCTCTCTCTTGGTCAGTCTCTGCCAGTTCACACCCCATCACCTTGTATTTGTAGCTGGGATTCTTGGCCCCAATGTGCATTACTTTGCACTTGGCCACATTGAACCTCATCTGCAACATTGACGCCCACTCACCCAGCCTCAACAGATCCCTTTGGAGTGCCTCACAATCCTCTCTGGTTCTCACCACCCTGAACAATTTAGTGTCATCTGCAAACTTGGCCACTTCACTGCTTACTCCCAACTCCAAATGCTTCAAATGTAATGACAATCCATGGTTTGCTGTTACATGAATACAAGTATCAGGGTATCTGGAATTGTATGCACTCTCTCTTTAGGCATGTTTTCATAATCAAGGATTTTCACTCTTGTGTGGGAAGCTGTAGTTTGACATTGAATCCCAAACACAAACTCTTATTTTGCAGTCAACCCAAAGATCACTTAGGCTTGTTCCCATAATGATAACCTGTAAATGACATGTTATATGCAGGCTTATATGTAATAACAAACCATGCTTTAGAGAGATATTAAACAGCACACTGAGGGAGTCAAAAACAGTTAAAACAATATGTGAGGATTGTCTCCTCCCTATTTTCCTACCCTTGTGATGAAGAAGCAATCTAAGGAAGGAAAAAAAAGGAAAGAGTGTTTTGTGTAACAATCCCCAGTGATAGAACAAAGTTTGAGTCCAGTAGCATCTTTAAGACTAATAATGTTTAACTCTGGGTATAAGAATAAGAATTATACCCAGAATTAAAGAATATAAGAACATGGCTACCCACTTGAATCCCCAGTGAGACTGTCATCTGTCCTGAGTCTACTAATCCTGTGGCATCATTGTGTCATTTAGACTAACAAGGGTCAGTCACATGCAAATAAGTGTCACTGATAAGTGGGAAACTGCCTGTCA
The DNA here is from genome assembly GCF_032191835.1 of Heteronotia binoei. Classification (NCBI taxonomy): domain Eukaryota; kingdom Metazoa; phylum Chordata; class Lepidosauria; order Squamata; family Gekkonidae; genus Heteronotia; species Heteronotia binoei. Next base: position 125,968,286 of record NC_083224.1, on the reverse strand, counting down.
GTTGCACCCTAAGGTTGTACCCACCAAATACAAACACATGAAAGACAACATTGCTGATGACTGCAGCTACAAAGCTTGAAGACCTGGGTCTGGGTCTGAGGGAAGAGATTATGAGCTGGAAGATGGGCTGATAAGGATGCCAGCTTCCAGGTGGGATCTGGGGATCCCTGGAATTATAGCTCATCTCCAGACTATAGAGATCAGTTCCTCTGGATAAAATGGATGCTCTGGAGGGTGGCCTCTATGGCATTGTATCCTACTGAGGTCCTTGTACTCCCCAGGCTCCACCCCCAGATCGCCAGGAATTTCCCTACCTGGTGCTAGCAAATCTACCCCCATTCCCCACCAGTGACCAAGGCAGACCTAGCAACCCTAGGGCGATTAGTGATACAAAATTCAGGGGGGGGGGGGGCAGCTTGCCTATTCTAGGCAACATATGCTCTTCTGGATGTGAAAGATCCCAGAGGGAATTTTTTGCAGCCCCAGGCTGACTCTTGGCAGTACTTTCTGGGAAGACAGACTGGGAAGGAAGAGCCAGGTGACCACACTCATTAAATACAACCCCATGCTGAGAAGCATTTGTCTAGCAGTAAATTAAATAATAGTCCAATGGCAACTTAAAGACCAAGGCAATTCATTCCAGCAGGACTTTTTTTGAGCCGGAACAAATCGGAACGTTGTTTCGGCTGGCATGGGGAGCGTTCCAGCCCCCATGCCCGCATTCCACCTCAGCCCAGCCAGCTTCCCAGCTGGGCTGAGCTTGCTGAACCAGCTTCCCAACCAGCGGGGGTCAGGGAGCCAAGCCGTGCTTGTGTGGCGTCCTCCCAGCTCCCTGATGACCGGCCGAGATCAGGGGGCCCAAGCTGGGCATTCTCACCATTTTCCCGCCTCCCCAACCTCCAGCCAGGGTCAGGGGGCCGAGCCTTGGATTTGCGGCGTTTTCCCACCTCTCCAACGGCCGCCCGGGGTCGGGGGGGGCAAGCTGCACATCTGCAGCATTTTTCCGCTTCTCTGGCCGGGGTCAGGGGGCCGAGCTGCACGTTCACAGCATTTTTCAGGCTTCCCGATGGCCGGCCAGGGTCGGGGGGCTGAGCCACACATTTGCGGCATTTCCCCGCCTCCCTGATGTCCGGCCGGGGTCAGGGGGGCTGAGCTGTGCATCGACGGCATTTTCTCGCCTCCCTGATGTCTGGCCAGGGTCAGGGGGGCCGAGCCGCACATCCGTGGTGTTTTCACACTTCCAGACGGCTGGCTGGGGTTGGGGGGGGGGGCAAGCCGCACATCCATCGCATTTTCCCACCTCCCCGACCTTCAGCCGGGGTCAGGGGGGCTGAGCTGCACATGCACGGCATTTTCCAGGCTCCCCGACGGACGGACGGGGTCAGGGGGCTGAGCCGTGCATTTGTCTTTTTCTTTTCTCTCTCTCTCTCTCTCCTTCCTTCCTTCCTTCTCTCAAACATATGACATTCATGTCTTACAGCTCTCAGACATCTGATGTTTATTTTATGTTGCTTTTATATTAAGCAAATTCCTGTGCTAAGGGTTCTTTTGGGTCACAGCCAGTGTTCCCTCTAAGCTGAGTTAGTGTGAGCTAGCTCACTGATTTTTAGCCTCCAGCTAACAGATTTTTGTCTTAGCTCAGGAAGGATGACCCCAGAGCACAATAATTTATGCAGTAGCTCACAGCTTCAATGCCAGTAGCTCATAACTTATGCCAGTAGTTCACAAAGTAGAATTTTTGCTCTCAAGACTCTGCAGTTTAGAGTGAATATTGCCAGCCAGTGCCTCCCAAATGATTGCTAAGATGTCAGCCCAGATGCTCTCTCACATGTGCATATATGAATACTCTCAACAAAGAAACGTGGCCACAACTGAATTGCCAGGTGCCAGCATTCACTTCAAGTAAGGAACAGTGCAATCCTAAAAAGATCTATTCAGAATTTTGTTGAACTCTACTCTGTTGTGAGTATTTCTAGGAAGGTTAGATTCATGTCTAGTAGCACCTTAGAGACCAAGAAGATTTTTGGCAGAGAGCAAAATTCCTATTGGCAGCCCTGATGGAGTGAAATACACAAAGCAGTAGAATGGATTGTTCATATTCTTAGCAGCAGGGGGTGTTCACATCATTATCCTTTTAAACCACTTCTTTCTTTCCAGGGCTTTGAGAATCAAAGCTGGGAGGTTTACACCTCAAAAATATTTTTGGTCTCTAAGATGCCAATGGACTTGAGTCTAGCTGTTCTCCTGCAGACCAATACAGCTACCCTCTGAAACTATTGTAAAATGTGAATTATAGACACAGTGAGAATATGGAGAAATTATCTCAGTGGATTGCACTGAAATCTCCTGGAATAACTTGTTAACTTTTGGGAGGACTGTGTAAATGTGCATGTTTATATGGCAGTTCTAGAGGAACATGAAAATACTGAAGAATTTTGTTTCCTAAGAATCTCCCACTTTCATTCAAAAAGCAGTTTTCTAGCCCTTTTGCCTGTAAAGCCATGACTTTAGTAGTCCAGACTATCCTGATCTCATAAACTACAAAGGGTTGTGGCTCAGTGGTAGAGCATCCTCTTGGTATGCAGAAAGTCCTAGGTTCAATAGCCAGTTAAAAGGATGAGGTAGGAGAGCTGCTGCCAGTCTGTGTAGACAATGCTGACCTTGATGGACCAGTATAAGGCAGCTTCATGTGCTCCAGTATGTTGGCCGTGATTAGTATTTAGATGGGAGGACCTCCCAAGCAATACTCCCTCTAAGCTGTGTAGTCCTGTGAGCTAGAATTCAATTTTGTGAGCTACTGGCATTAAAGTTGAGAGCTACTGCATAAATTAGTGTGCCCTGGGGCCATTTTTCCAAGCTAAGACAAAAATGTGTGAGCTGGAAGCTAAAAAACTATGAGCTAGCTCATACTAACTCATCTTAGAGGTAGATGTGGCTAGATGACCATCCTTCTGGTGATGTCAGAAGCATGGCTTTGCATGCAAATGATGGTGATGTCAGAGGTGCGGCCTATTATGCAAATGATGATGATGATGTCAGAGGTGTGGCCTGTTATGCAAATAATGGTGATGTCAGAGGTGTGGCCTGTTATGCAAATAATGGTGATGTCAGAGGTGTGGCCTCACATACTAATGAGTTCCTGCTGGGCTTTTTTTACAGCATAAGTTTTGGTGAGTCAAAGATCACTTTATTGGATGCTCCTGATTACATTAGCTGTGGATCACAAAAGTTTGCGCTGAAGTAAATTGTGTTGGTCCTTAAAATGCCACTGGGCTCCTGTTTTATTTTCCTGCTATGGACTTTACATGGCTACCCATCTGGCATTATCTAATAGTTAATGTATAAACCTGATTTTCATTATGGTAAGAACTTTCTCCTATGGTGGAAACATAACCTGGAAATATGGGAACAGATAATAAACACATAGAAGAATGCCATTGGCCTTAACACAGTCTGCTGCTGCTTCAGTCAATGATAGCGATTGCATTTTCATTTGGTCAGAGCTCAGCTGAAGCAGTGACACACATAATCTGGCATGCCTGTGTATTTGGTGCTTGGGTGAGAGATAACTGTTTGCGGTTTAATTGAGGTGAGAGGGAGATAAATGTTAGAGGAATCCACTAGAAGAGGCAGAGAGCAAAATTCCTATTGGCAGCCCTGATGGAGTGAAATACACAAAGCAGTAGAATGGATTGTTCATATTCTTAGCAGCAGGGGGTGTTCACATCATTATCCTTTTAGACCACTTCTTTCTTCCCAGGGCATTTATTTCTCTCTGCAGAGAAAGGCATTTCAGTTCACTGCTCCTTCCCAAGCAACTCTCTCCACACACTGTGAAATCCTATAACACTTGCTGATCTGCATTCTCTGAGGTGATTTTTTTTTTTAAATGAATGGTATCAATCCTGAAAAGGTGGGGGAGTCTGAAAGCTCATTTCCATCTGTTTTACTGTTTGAGGGAATTGGAAGGAAGAAAATGGCAAGATTAAATTGCAATTAATTTTTGCATTGTGTTTTGTAGAAGAATTTTAAGAGGTGTGGTTTATTTCAGATTTATCATCCAATTCAGTAGTAAGATAGAAATCTTCTGGAAAATTAAATGAGAATAGTCTTTTAATCTTTTCAAATATTCCCAAAATGCTTCTCATGTGTTATCTTTAAGAAAGCTGAATCTCACTATCCTCATTTTGCTAATGGAGGTTGAGCAAGGGGCATACCTGCAGCTACCTAGTGAGTTTGTTGTGGAGGTGAAATTTGAACTGTGCATGATCTGATGGATGCCTCAGTCTCACACTATGGCTTCAGTCCTAAGAACACTTCCTGGGAGTAAGATCCACTTGATAAAATGGAACTTACTTATGAGTAGACTTGCTTAGGTTTGCCATCATAAACCTCAAACCAGGGATGCCGAACATGTGGCCCGGGGGCCGAATCAGCCCCCCGGAGGGCTCTATCAGGCTCTTGAGCAACTGGCTGTCATCTGTTTCCTTCTCCCTATCTCTTGCTTCCTTCTGCATCACAGCTTGCTTTGCCAGGCTTGCTCAATCACACAGGAGCTACAGAGCAAAACCTCTATTTCTCAATTGGCTGAGCCTCCTCCATTGGGGAGGAAGGGGGGAAGGCAGAGCTTGTTTGTCCAGGCTCTCTCAATCACACAGCAGAGCTACTGAGCCAAGTCTCTCTTTCTTCTATTGCCTGAGACACCTCCCCCTCCTGGGGAAGGAAGGTAAGAGCCAGAGCTTACTTTGCCTAGTTCCCTGGATCTCATGGGAGAAATACAAAGAAAGTACCTTTAAGACCAACAAGTGCTAACATTTTAAGCATGTTTTAAGTTTGTTTAAAAATATTTAATTGTGTTTGTGTCCTTTATAAAGATTATATCTCTGCTCCCTAATCTTAAATAGGTACATACATGGCTTCGCCTGACATGGTCCAGCCCAACATGGCCTCATTTATATCAGATCTGGCCCTCATAACAAATGAGTTTGACACCCCTGCCTTAAACCACACTAGCTATCAGTTTATAATCCTGAATGAAGTCAAGCAACTATCCTTTTCTTATGGGGAAACCTGTAAGATTAGTTTCAGGCTGCAGTGTGAATTTCTCTATTTGCTGCAGTCTTTCCAAATCAAAGATGCTTAGCTGTTGGGTATTTTTTTAACTGTCAAAGTAGTGGGTTCTGAAATAAAGTCTTAGATTATATTTTAAGTGTATGCCTTTTCTTTCAACATGGGTTGAGTAATGAGGATAGGAGATGGCAGACTGCAAGAGTGGATGTGCAGCTTGTATCATCTCCACCTATGAAGCTGAACTTTTATAAGAATGGCATTTCTCCGTTCAAAAGATATACTGTAAAACACTGATGAAGCTGTTGTGTCCACTGGGTCCCTGGGCTTCTCTAATAAATGTTTCACATCCACAGAGCAGGTACTAGAGGAGTTGGGCAAAGAGACAAGTGGTACAGGTCCTGCTACAGGAAACCTTATAGGTGGAAACAGATTCTTAAACTGTTCTGAAAAAACATTTGCTTAGGAAGCTAATAATAGCACCAAGTATTCCAAGGATCCACCCATTTCATGACTTCTGAGATTTTTCTATTGTTTCCAAAAAGCAATTGTGAAATCAATCATCAAGAAGCCATGCATAATTCATGTAACAAGGATTTAAACTTTGCAAACTAAAGGTCCATGTAGCACAAATCTCCAACGGTAACTAGTCTGAGCATCTTGCAAATTGGACACAATGGGAGGGGGAGCTATGAGGAAGTATGGATTGGGGAAATAAGCACTCCTTTATCTCTCCCCCCCACCCCACTCCTATGACTCCACTGTTTTCAACATTCTTTTCTATTGGAATGTGCTTAGTTCTTATTAGGTCATTTTGCACTGTGTGCATCCTTTTTTGTGTGTGTGTGAATAATTTACGAAGTAATTTTTGTGTACTTGGAGAATTCCCCTAAATATATAGAAAGTCCCAATTTTTCCTCCAGTGTCCTGTTTTGTTTCTCTAATTAATGCTGACAGAGAGAGTAATAATGTATTCGCCAATCTTTCCTGTTTGCCCCACAACATCTGTACAGAGATTCAAGATAGGTGCAATGTCTGATACACTGGACAAGAGATAGCCTCCATGAATCTCATTGGTCATTTTCGCACTCACCTCCAGCCGGCGCGACCCCCCTCTTCACCGCGCAGGATCTGCGCGGATTTCGCACTAAATGCCGCGGAGCAGCCTTTTGCGCCGGAAACTCCCGTCGCAAAAGCCGCTCAAACGTAAATCGCCAAAAAGCAGTTGTGCACATACAAGGGACCTCTTCACTTGTCAGCCTTGGTTCACATAGTTTACCTGTTCTGCTCAGAATATTCTGCAGATGATTCCCCTAAACAGCTCCTATGGTGCAAAGAACAGGACAGTGATTTGAATAACTGGGAGACAGTACATTGTAAAGGAAGAACAGCATTTGCATTTTTTAAATTAGTTTGGGACAGAATTGACACTTTTTTTTTGCAAGTCTGAGCCTCTTGTCCCTTTAACAGCAACTTGATCAGCAAAGCTGCTGTGAAGTGTCCACAACCTTGTTCAGCCTGTGGGGACTATTGGAATATTTATAAGGCAGTGGGTGCCACCACAATACTGATTGCAATGGAGCAAGGCCAAATCGAGAATGTTAGAAGGTTCCAAACCAAGCAATCACAAGCTATGTCTCCTGCTCCAAAGAGGTAGAGAAAAACTTTGGGGAAGAAGGATGTGGCCATCAGGAAACACATTGGAAGAGGCCATGTTGGATAACTGTGTTAGCAAGTAATAATGGTTAATTCTTTTGCTTCAGGCAGGAGGACTTTTCTTTTTGAGTCAGCTGACAACTTCATTATGAAAATTTGGATGAGCTAAGTAGCAAACTAGTATTGTGAATACTTTGACTGGTATTAGCGACTGCTCTTTCTACACGATGGCATTCAAGCAGATTGAGATTCTCCAAATAAACCAGGGGAAGGAAATAAAAATGTTACATTTGTAGCCCAGTTTTTAAATTAAGTGCTAGGCTAAAATGAATTGAAGTAAAAAAAGAGCTGATTAAACTTAACTTTAATCAGGAAGTTCGACATTTACAAAAGATACAGATTGACTAATGCAGCTATGCCGGACAACTGAACATTATATTATCTGTTTTGTATTGTGTGGGTTTGTACTGTCACAGTTTGACCTCCTTAGGTAATCACTTGCATCAGTTCAGAGCAGAAACCCTACTTTAATTTTTGCCTCCATCTGTCTGGTGATTCTTTACAAGCTGAACATTATGTCATACAAATTTGGGGAACAACCACCAATGGACCTGAAATGTACTAATGACTAGGCTGCACTATGAAGAGAGCCAGGATACTGATTGGCCAAGTAGTTTGCTATTGGTACAGCTTGTTACTTTTTACAGAGGGAAGTGTCTTGATATCCATCCTCTTGATAAGTGGCTATTCCAAATGCAGGTCAAATGTCACGGCATGACAAAGAAAAAAAGCCAAATTATCTGAAGGGTTAGAAACTGCTGTGGAAAATGGAACGTTGTAAGAGCAGAGGGATAGAAAAATCATCACTGGGTAGTGATCCTGAATTAAAAAAAAGCTGATCTGATGATCTACCAAAAATGGTTAAAAAGTTCTAATTTGTTTTCCAATTCTGTTTTCTGCATTGCAAAACATTTGTAAATCAAGTTAAACAAAACTAACAAAAAAGTTAAACTAAAAATCCCAAAGCAAAGAACGGTATGGTATTGAGATTACAAACCCTGGAGCTAGTTGTTTAGCCTTGGGTTTTCTTCCATATCTGTAAAACGGGAATATTACTAAACTTTTATACAACTGTGATAATGGATGCTGTTCTTTTCACACTGGGCAGAAGATGCTACAGCATTTGACCTCCTTATCTTTGGGTTTGTTCAGAATTTGGAAATGTCACTACAGCATATCTTAAATGATTTAGGCACTTGGTAATTTGAATTTAAATCAATTTAATAATTTAGAGTGGGTCAGATTACTAGTTTCTGGATACAGTGTGATTTGAAATGTTTCTGAAAGTATCTGGGCATAAAGCTCCTAAATTTGTAGACTGCTGTTGCCGAGATGTTCTGCTAATCTTAGTAATATAGCAAAAAACAAACCAACAAACCCCAACCCTTTATCTTGGTTTTAAAATAAAAGGAGATCTTGTGATAATTTAAGAACATAAGAGAAGCTATGTTGGATCAGGCCAGTGGCCCATCCAGTCCAACACTCTGTGTCACAAAGTGGCCAAAAACCAGGCGAAGGGTAACAGATGCTTTTGTGGGCCCCCTTCTAGTGTTGCATTTCAGCATGCTTCTCATTCAGTTACACGGATTCCTTCAGATAGAATGGAAATAATTCTTTGGAGATGATACTGGAGAGCAAAAGGTTCTTTTTCGTATAATACAATAATTTTAACGAGAAGTTTCTTAATTAGATATGCCTGGCCTCCTTTAATTTCCTTCCTTAATCTGGTGAACCTTTGAGCCGTCGGTCCTGGGAACCTGGAAAGCTTTCCTCAGTGTTGGGCAACCTTTGTGGACTTGGGGGATCGTCCGCGCCTCCTCGACTGCAGAGATGCTTCTCAATTAAAGCAAGCGACCTTCTGCCGGCTTCCCCCACGGCTGCGAGAGACTGACACCAATTGCTGCTGAATGGCTCCGGGAGGGGAGAGAGGAGGGAGGCGGGTATCATGTGATTCGCTTTCCTGCTCCAGTAAAGCAGCCACATGCAGCCGAGCGCCGGCCACAATCACAGCTCCCAGCAGAGGGGGAGCCAGATCCGGGCTTGCCTGGGCAATCAGTGCTGCCTCCTCCGTATCCCGTGTAGCTTTAAGTTTTGCAGCCGCCGCTGGAAGTGCAAGGGGGGAAGAAAAGCTTTGGGAAAATGGCTGGGGCAATAATTGAGAACATGAGCACGAAAAAGCTCTGCATTGTTGGAGGGATCCTGTTGGTTTTCCAAGTCGTCGCCTTTCTAGTGGGAGGTCTGATCGGTAAGTGTTAGGGGTGGGGGGAACTTTATCCTCCTGCTTCTCCCTTTGCTGTTTGGATACTTGTTACTAATCTTGGCTTGCTTAGATGATCTAATTAGTCCGGTAATTGTAGTTATAAAGCCTCTCGCCTCGGGCTCTTTTGTGCCCACCGCACTCTAGTGGTTGCGAGGGAAAGCGGGGGCAGAAAAGTTTTTTTGGCCTCGGTTCAGGCTCGACTTCAAGCAAGCGACTTGCGAGGCGAACCTCGAAGCATGGCGACGCGTCGTGCAAGAAAGCTTTTGGGCTGCAAAGTTGGTCGCTCTCTCTGACTTCAGCCTCTTCTCCCCCTCCCGTCTCTGTTCTTTCTCTTCGATCGCGGGAGGAAACCGAATCTCTTTCAATTAAGGGGGAAAAAGGGCGGGGGGTCCAGGCGAGGGAAGAAATCTTTGTGCTTTGTGTCTCACGGACGGTGTTTTGCCTTGAGAGCGGTGTTTGATTTTGCTTGGGCATTGCTTTGCGAGCCGCAAGGGCGGAGAAGGGCTGGAGAGTAGAATGGGAGCTCGATCGGGAGAAAGAAGGCGGGCTTCTCTCTTTCTTTGAGGGAGGGACGAAGAGTTTTCCTGTTGGTATTTCTTTTGTTCTGCGCTTTTCGTTTTCAAAGTCTTGAGTCCCTCGGGCAGCTCGAGGTGGGCTTGAACTCGGGTACCTGTGGGGGTCTGGCCTCCCTTAATATGCCTTGTGGGCGTTTCGTGCTTGAGGCTTTCTCCAGCCTTCTCTTTTCCTCCCTCTCAGCCAAGAGTGTTAACGCTCACCTGCTGCCCAGAAGAGCTGTCTTCCTATTATTTCGCCCTTAGACATGGAAAGACTGCCTCCAGGGACTCCCAGAATCCCTTGAAATGGATGAAACTTGTATGGTTACTGGGTTGCAGGGCGCAGCATCTCTTCTGAATGCTTCTTTGGGGGTACAAAAATGGTAGTGGATGTTTAGTTCCGAAATCTTTTGCTAAAGGTATATATCCCCTGAAACTGTAGTTGGTCTTTGAGTTGCAACTGAACTGGAATCAAACTATCCACACAGTGTTTGCTTTTTTCTCTCTCCAAGTCCCTGACTTGGATATTAAGGGTCTATGTCACCCTGATTAAATTATTATTCTTCCGTCTGTTTGACTGTAATCCACTTGTTGTACTTCATGATTATCCATCCTTTCAGAATCTCTGCCCCCAATGTTGACTTTCATTTTGAATACTTCTGTATCCACTGCATATAAGGTGTTAAATGGAATAGCAAATGGACTAGCTGAAAGAAAGACCTTTCTGAATTCAGGGAATAGTTTTGGTTGGATCAAAAGACATTTAAATAACAACCTTTGCAGCCATTATACTTGTCAATTCAATAAATCCACACATGGGGAAAAATCCTTTCCAAGGAAAATCTCCTTTTGTTTTAAAATAAGTACCGCATAACATTAGTAGAGCACATGCTTATAGGGAAGGCGGAATAGATAACGCTGAAAAGCTAGCCCTCTTGAATTTGAGCTCTTTGAAAAATATGGCTTCAGGCAGTTCCTTATAAACAATATTCTTGGTGCACTCATACTTCAAGAAGGCAGGAGTTCTCCCAACCATTCTGATTCCCAGAAACATTTAAAATATCTTGATGACCTTTGTCTGACCCATGTAAAAAGCTTTGTGGCACAATCTTTACAGCTGTGTTTCTTGAGGGGTCCAGGTCCCATCCCAGATTCTTTAGCTTATTCTCCTTTTCAAGTTGTTGTCCTGTTAGTGCTTTGTTAGGCCCATCTGTTGCAATAATGGGAAAGCATCACTTTTGCTGGCATGTCTAAGATGCAAGTTACTACAGATTTGCACAGATTATTTCAAAGATACTGGTCTGTTTGCTCTACCTACCTTAACCAGCTGCGCATGGAGGCGCCTTCTGCTAGATTTAAGATTTTGAAAGTAGATTTAATGTATCCTTATGCCCAGATCTGGCTTGCTAAAATCACTGCCACTTCATGGTTGAAAATGCATCAAGTATTTAAAAATGCATTGATGGCTTATTTAGAGCAAAGTGAAGTGTAGAGAGTGAGTGTCTTGCTTGGTGTGAATGTGACCCATGTACCTGATTCAGCTTGTCTGAATCATGAGTATATTCATCAGAATGTTTATCTTCTAGCTGAATGAGAAGGTATTGGTTGGTTTATATGCTGATTCCCCCCCCCAGCTGAAATTAGTTTATTACATTTGTACCCCATCTTTTTTCCATCAAGAAATGTGAGGTGGTGTCCATGCATGTAATTTAATGGAGATAAATGTAAAGTTCTGCATTCGGGTAGGAAAAATCAAATGCATAATTATAGGTTGGGGGAGACCTGTCTTGGCAATAGTATGTGTGAAAAGGATCTACGGTCTTCTCTCTCGGCTTGACTTCGCGAATGAAGATTTAAGAAGGGTGCAGTAGTCCACGTCTGCTGCAGGCTCGCTGGTGGCTGACAAGACCAATGCGGGACAGGCAGATCCAGCCACAGTGGCTGCAGGGAAAAGTCTGATTTGGGGTTGGTGCTGTAGCAGTGCGATTCTTCCTCAATCTCCTTTTGTCCTCAAGACCAGCTATGCGTGCGTTCTCAAAGGAAGAAACAGCCTGGTGGATGGTGTGCCTCCATGCTTTGCGATCTGCGGCTAGATCAGACCACTGGTGATGGTTGATGCGACAGGTGCCAAGGGATTTCTTCAAGGAGTCCTTGTACCTCTTCTTTGGTGCCCCTCTATTTCGATGGCCGGTGGAAAGTTCGCCATACAGAGCAATCTTGGGAAGGCGGTGGTTTTCCATCCTAGAAATATGCCCTGCCCAGCGCAGCTGCGTCTTCAGCAGCAGTGCCTCTATGCTTGTAACCTCCGCCCTCTTGAGGACTTCAGTGTTGGTCACAAAGTCACTCCAGTGGAGGTTGAGGATGGTGCGAAGGCAGCGCTGATGAAAGCGCTCAAGGAGTCGCAGGTGATGACGGTATAAAACCCACGATTCGGAGCCGTAGATGAGGGTTGTCATCACAACCGCTTTGTAAACATTGATCTTTGTGCCTTTTTTCAGATGCTTGTTGCTGCACACTCTTTTGTGCAGTCGGCCAAATGTACGGTTTGCCTTTGCCAGCCTGTTGTCAATCTCCTTGTCGATCTTGGCATCTGAGGAGATGATGCACCCCAGGTAGCTGAACTGTTGGACTGTCTTCAAAACTGATTCACCCACAGTGATGCAGGGAGGGTGATAATCTTCCTGGGGTGCAGGCTGGTGGAGAACTTCTGTCTTCTTCAGACTAACTTCTAGGCCGAATACCTTGGCAGCTTCTGCAAAGCAGGACGTCATATGCTGCAGAGCTGATACCGAGTGGGAGACCCACTCTACGGTCTTAGTGGGAGACCCACTCTACGGTCTTAGTGGACCATATATTGAACATGATCCAGCAGTGTGATGAAATAGCTAAAAAAGCAAATGTAATTTTGGGCTGTACCAACAGAAGTATAGTGTCCAGATCAAGTGAAGTAATGGTGTTGCTTTACTTTGTTCTGGTTTGATCTCAGCTAGAGTAATGTGTTCTGTTTTGGGCACCACAATTTAAGAAGGATATAGACAAGCTGGAACATGTCCATAGGAGGGGGGAAAAGATGGTGAGGGGTCTGGAGACCGTCCTACAATGGAAGGTTGAAGGAGCTGGGTATGTTTAGCCTGGAGAAGAGATGAGTGAGAGGTGATATGATAACTAGGTACCTGAAGGGGTGTCATATAGAGGATGCTGTGGAGTTTTCTGTTGCCCCAAAAGGTCGGTCCTGAACCAATGGGTTGGAATTAAATCAGAAGAGTTTTAGTCTAAACATTAGGAAGAACTTCCTGACAACAGTGTTTCCCATCCTAAGCAGAACAGGCTTCCTTGGGAGGTGGTGGTCTCTCCTTTGGAGGTTTCTTAACAGAGGCTAGATGGCCATCTGACAGCATTGCTGATTCTGTGAACTGAGGAGGGCAGGAAGGGCTGCATCTATGCTTAGTTCTCATGGCCCTTTCATGCCTAGGGAAACACTGATTGCCACTTTGGGATCAGGCAGCAATTTTTCTCCAGGCCAGTTTTGCCAGGAATGCTGGAGGTTTTTTGTCATCTTCTGGGCATGGAACAGGAGTCACTGGATGTGGGAGTTATTTGTGAGTTTCATGCATTGGGGGGGGGGGGGGGTTGATGACCCTGGAGGTCCCTTGCAGCGCTATGATTCTAAGTACCAACAAGGATCAAACCTTGAGAATTCTTGGAGAACCGGAGAGGTGCCGGAAGATTGGAGGCGGGCAAATGTTGTCCCCATACTCAAGAAGGGGAGAAAAGAGGATCTGGGTAACTACCAACACATCAGATTGACGTCTATACATGGAAAAGTTTTAGAACAAATCATCAGTTTGTCCTGGAACATTTAGAAAGAATGGATGTGATTACTAAGAACCAGCATGGGTTTCTCAAGAACAAATTATATTAGACTAACCTGATCTCTCTTTTTGAGAAAGTGGAGACTACCTTGCTGGATCAGGGGAATGCTGTAGACATCATTTATCTTGATTTCAGTAGGGCTTTTGATAAGGTTCCACATACTATCCTTGTTGACAAGTTGGTAAAATGTGGTTTGGATCCTGTTACCATTAGGTGGATCTGTAACTGGTTGACAGATTGCACCCAAAGAGTGTTTGTGAATGGTTCCTCATCCTCTTGGAGAGGAGTGACAAGTGGAGTGCCTCAAGGATCTGTCCTGGGACCTGTTTTGTTCAACATCTTTACAAATGATTCGGATGAAGGAATAGAGGGAATGCTTATTAAATTTGCCGATGATACTAAATCAGAACGGGTTGCAAATACAGTAGAAGACAGAAACAGGATACAGGATGACCATGACAGGCTGGAAAACTGGGCTAAAATCAATACAATGAATTTATCAGGGATAAATGTAAAGTTCTGCATTTAGGTTGGAAAAATCCAATGCATGGTTATAGGATGGGGGGACACTTGTCTTAGCAGTAGTATGTGCGAAAGGGATCTAGGGATTTTAGTGGATCATACGCTGAACAGTATGATGCAGTGGCTAAAAAGGCAAATGCAATTTTGGGCTGTATCAACAGAAGTATAGTGTCCAGATCACGTGATGTAATAGTATCACTTTACTCTGCTCTGGTAAGACCTCACCTGGAGTATTGTGTTCAGTTTTGGGCATCACATTTTAAGAAGGATATAGACAAGCTGTAATGGATCCAGAGAAGTGCGACGAAGATGGTGAGGGGTCTGGAGACCAAGTCCTATGAGGAAAGATTGAAGGAGCTGGGGATGTTTAGCCTGGAGAGGAGGCGGCTGAGAGGTGATATGATCACCATCTTCAAGTACTTGAAGGACTGTCATATAGATGATGTTGTGGAATTGTCTTCTGTGGTCCCAGAAGGTAGGACCAGAACCAATGGGTTGAAATTAAATCAAAAGAGTTTCTGGCTCAACATTAGGAAGAACTTCCTGACAGAACGATTCCTCAGTGGAAAAGGCTTCCTTGGGAAGTGGTGGGCTCTCCTTCCTTGGAGGTTTTTAAACAAAGGCTAGATGGCCATCTGACATCAATGAAGATCCTGTGAATTTAGAGGGAGGTATTTGTGAGTTTCCTGCATTGTGCAGGGGGTTGGACTAGATGACCCTATGATTCTAACCTGCTTAGACCAGCCTGATTACCTTTGTTTTGTGTCTTAAACTAAATCCTGAGATCATAAGTATTCCATGGGCTGTTAGGCTGCGAGCTATGGTGAGTGCTCTTCAGACTGGATAAGTGACTTAAGAGTGCCAGATAAAATGCCTTTTGCTCGTGTATGAAGATCCATGCTCCTATGTGAGTGTTAAGTACTTCTGGAAGAATTTTCAGCAGAATCATCTGTACTCCTAAGTTTTAAAAATGTAAAGGAACACATGCTTTTAATGTAGAATGCAAAAATTAGCAACTGTTGAAGAGAGACCTTTCTTTGCTTGAGAGACTGGAGAACTACTTTGAGCAAGATGGACCAATAGATAATTTCATACATTAACATGGTTTTTGTGCTGTGTTCCTCATCATTTCTTACAAGCTTGTACTACCTGTGTAGAATCACTGTCTGGAGGACAAATAACCACCTTCTCTTCAAGTAGATAGAAATACCAGAGAAGATGTGGAGAGCACCATCTCTGTCAAACAGACTGATGTATAAATTCTTCCTCTCTGAGCAAGAATAAAATCTTTTTGCTATTAAGCTTTTTTATATACCTCAGAATTTGAAGAAGAAACATTGACCAGCTTTTAAAATTATAATGATATTTAAATGATAAGGATTAAGCTTGTTCTGTGAGAAGGGACGACTGTCCACTATGTAACCACCGTCATTGTGCAGGTTTATCTACCCTTGCAACTATCCAGTTGAAAAGACCAGTTGTTGGGTCGTTGGTTTCTACATCTGTTGATTACCAGCCAGGTTATCTAAGTGTGCTTCTTTGATAAGGAGACATTAGGGAGAGAGATGCAGATATTCCAAAATAAGGAAGGCTCTGAAATTAACATTCCAGCTCAAGTTTTTGATTGTCTTCAAATGGGGAGTCCATTGGTTCTAAGCAAATATTGATCTCTTTTTTTAGAGACACAGTGTAAAATGAAAAAACTCAGATACTTGACGATTATGAACATTTATTCTGTGCGATTTTAAAAATATTTTATATGTACCTGGGTCCTACAAATAAGATACTGGGTTATACTGCAGCTTTAAAATAAGTCCACCACACCGGCGTTTTTATCAGTTCCTGGGGGCACTCTTTTGAATATACAGAAAGTGGCTTCTGAAACAATATATTTATTTATTGGACTTATTGGACCACCCTTCCCTACAAGCAAGGCTTAGGGCAGCTTACATCAGAGAAAATACAGTAATAACATGATTAAAGCAACTTCGATGAAACAATACACAAACCAAAATGGGCATAATTTTTTTCGGTTCCCCTTTGCCCCAGGTAGATATAATGTAGGGAGGTGAAAAAGGGGGAGAGGGTGGGTTGTGAGAGTGCCAGACAGTCGCTGTCCACTTCAACAGAATGTTTGGTGTAATAGATAATTTCAGATTATCTGCTCTTTTTAACTGGAGATGCTGGGGATTGATCCCTGGGACCTTCTGTATGTAAAGCAAATGCTTTTCCATGAACCATGGCCCTGAATAGTGCTTCTAGTACCAGTGGTTCATGTAGGGTTTCTGTACTTAGTCCCATAGTACTTGTCATGATTTAAAGTTTTAAGTATGTGTTTCTTTAAATGTTTGGTACGTTTCAGATGAACAAGGAAGGTGAAAGAGAGGAGTAAGTGAGTGAAGTGATGGTTGGTGACTGAGTTAGATAGTGTATGAGTGGAGCTTAAATGTGTGCATGGAGAGAGAGAGGGCAGAAGCCAGTCTGTCAGTCAGCAGATTAACAGTCAGTTGTGGTCAGTCAGCAATCTACAAAGTCTGAGAAACAGTCTACTGGTTAGAATTCCACAAAGTGCTATGAAAAGCATTAAGATTCTGTAGAAAAGTGGAAATTCTTAGAGGGCATATTAAGTGACTAAAGAGAGTCAAAATCAAATATTAGCAGAGTATTATAACAGAGTGACAGAAGGTGATAGAAATTTGAGTTAGGAGGAGAAAGGAGGATTTGAGAGTGATGAGCGTGTAAAGTGAGAGACTGTGACATCCCAGTCAGAAGTTGTTATTATTGACTGAAAAGTTAAATTATAAACATATTGAAACCTATATGCTTTTTGTACAAATAAAGGTTAATTGTGTTTTATTGTTAGCCCTGAGTCCTATGATATTAAAATATAAGAGTCTCATCCTCAGGACCACATAGTTCAATGAAGGAGCCTTAGAGCTTGAGCATGATACTGAGGAAAGGTTAATAAAATTGGAATTAAGTTTCTGGTGGCAGCATTACAAACCCAGAGAGAGGAATAACAAGAAAATTAAAAGATACACCATATGTAACCACATAAATTAAAAGAGAAGTTGTGACAGTACTGTTTTAAAAAAAGTTAGCTCAACAAGAACAAAATCTGTATATCCCTGGACCTTAAGAAGGTAATATATTGCCCAGGACAATAATAACTGAGTGATATTGCCAGTATGCTCACCACTAACTAGAGAAGCTATTGTTAATACCAGTAAGTATTGTTTGTTATATTCTGTTACACAAGATTTTAAAATCTGGACTCACTGGCTGCTGTAGCCAGACTTCTATGGTGAATAGGTACATAATTCTGGGCTTGAATATGGATGGATGTTCTCCTGCTTTGTCAGATTGCAGTCTTGGCATACATCTTGAGCTGTTGGGGGGGGGGCAAGAAAGGTCATGCCTGTGTATATCAGGTCTTCTCTGTTATTTTGTGAAGAATTGTAATTGCAAGAGAATGCATCAGAAAAATGAAATTTCTTTCATTTTATTAACCAGACTTCTACCCTGACTTTCTGCCTTCATAGAGTCACCAAGGCAGCACAATCTGTATGCCTAGGATTTGAGGCCATAGAGCAGGCGTGGGGAACGTCTGGCCTGAGGGCCATTTACGGCCCTTGAGATCACTCGGTCTAGCCCTTGGTCTGACATTGCCAGCCTGAATTGTTCTCTCTCAGCAGAGCACTGTTTTTTGAATTGATAATTTTGTATGGCCTGCAAATGATGTTATAAATATCCAAATGGCCTTTGGCAGAAAAAAGGTCCCCCACCCCTGCCATAGAGTCTAGTGTCCTCTGGGTAACTCTTTATATCTCACTGATGCTACTTCACTCCAAAGCCTTACTGTTTTCAGTAATAGTCTTTCAGTGCTGCCCTATGCAGAATCTCTCACACCTAGGTCTACTCATTACTGTGTGCATTTATTATACTTGCAGGATTGTAATGCTTATTGCATAGTTTTATGGCATAAAACAATTGTTTCTGCAGTCATCTCTGCATACTTTAAGACAGATAAGACTATTTCGGAACTTGAATCCAGCCATCACAAGACTAGGCAACCTTGGCATGCATGCCAAAAAGTGGCACACAAGACAGTTTTCTGCCCAAGGGACTGAGTCAGAATTGCTGAGGTGCTGACAGTCCTACCTGGGCTCAGCTTGCTCCTAGTATATCTAGCCAAGTACATTCCTTCTCACTGTCTCTCCCCCTGCCCTATTTGCTAACTGGCACAGACACCTCCACAGATAACACTGTGGATTGTTTGGCACTCAGGCCAGAAAGGATGCCTAACTCTGAACTAATATGACCCATTTGATGTTATAAATGTTGTGTGATGAAGAAGTGCATTTTGCTGGAGTATTGT
Organism: Heteronotia binoei; assembly: GCF_032191835.1. Lineage (NCBI taxonomy): Eukaryota > Metazoa > Chordata > Lepidosauria > Squamata > Gekkonidae > Heteronotia > Heteronotia binoei. Next base: position 125,949,916 of record NC_083224.1, on the reverse strand, counting down.
GGGTTTGGATGTGTGGGATCTGGATTAAAAACTTTAATCACCTGTGTGGTGACTTTTGATGTTACTTTTCAGACATAACTCACCTCCTAGAGATGGTAGTTAAGATAAGACACTACATAAGTGTACACTAGCACATGTGTTGGAAATTGTAACTAAACTAGAAAGCAAAGGAGGCAGTACCAAAAATCTTGTTTTAAAATTTCGGTTTTTGCCTGGGTTTAGGAACTTGGAGAATTTGGGATGAGATCTTACACTGCTAAAGAAAACAGTCTTTCTTGAAGTGAAATTCTAACTCTTCTGCAAGCCAGAAATACTTTGCTTGTGGTAAAGATATGACATTAACATTCCACAGTTGCTTTAGCACACGTTCTGGCATGTATGTGATGGGTGCATAAAGGGAAATGTTTGCTGTCTAAATATACCTTTTAATGAGGTATTGGTAGTCGCCTTCTGATCAGATACTGCAAAATTGAAAAATTGCAACTTGAAAGTGACTGTTTTTCTTTTCAGAGTTCTGCTTCTCTGTGAATAATGCTGGATCCTCTCTGCTATTGAGGCCTGCATTGTGAGGGATTTAATAGCCCGGCTGGAGAGTAGCAGGAAGTGTGTTTTATCTCTAGTAAAAATCAACAAAAAGAGAAGCTTGGATAAGACCCAGATATGTTTTGCTGCAGTTAGCAACTGAAGTGCAAATATAGCAAAAGTGTGCATAATAGATAATTCAAATCACTGTTTTCTTTTTCATTAGTTTGGCTATTGCAAATGGTACACAATAATAGCTGTTGCTATTCTGTTACCAAGTCTGAGTGGCAAGCCCCAGCTATAAAGTTTTTTTATGTCTGCCTCCTTCCCAGGTGCTTTGGCCAGCAGGCATAGTTTTCCCTTCCCCTGTTTCCACTTACAACGACCTTGTTAGAGAGATGCTAGGCCAGGAATGACCCAAGGCCAACCACTGAGCTTCATTTGTACAGTGAGGATGTGAACAGTTGTCCTAGCCTAGCACACTGCTGCGCTACATTGGATATAAAGTGGAAGGACTTTCTGTCTACAAATAGCTGTGAAAATGAGCTGAAACTCATTTCGTTATCTGTGCCATGTTGCCATAGTGTTAAAAAGTGAGCAGAAGTGTTAAATTGTTATTTCCAGTTGAAGTAATATGATGTAGCAGCTGAGGCACTAGGATCAAATGCCTGGATTCTGTTGCCAGATCTGGCACAATTCTCAATTGTAAACTTTGGCAAGTCACTTTATCTACCTGTGAAACTCGACAAAATTGAGGGGAGCTTTTTGTTTCTTTCAGAGGTAGGTAAGCCTTCATTGTGGTTCCCCAAAGACCTTCATGTCAGTATATGCCTGGTTAAAGGTAAATTGAATTGATATCAGGTCATCTTTTCTCTTGTTACTTGACTACATGATAGGCTTAATTTCCATTTATTATCTGTCTGAACACAGATAATAAGCCTAAAAACTCAGTTTTACATTCTGAAGCAAAGATCCACTTATCTGACTACATTTCTCATCTTAAGATTCTTTGGTACATCTTTGTTTTCATAGGACAGGTTGTCTCAAGTCTTGAAAGTGTCCCCCTTCCCCCAGATTAAAACTCTGTGAGCGATTTCCCACTCATTGCTGTTAGAGTTGCACACTCTATTAAGATAGACTTGGTCTTTATGAGAGTTAACCAGGCAAAATGTTTATTTCTGGGACAGCTTTTTATACCATGAGGCCATGATGACGGTGCTAGTGGACATTCTAAAGCAGGTAATAGGAATCTTGTATGATGATTGCTGTCATTCTTCATTTGTGCAGATAAGCAACATTTTATCATGTTGGCTCTGCTTAGAAAAAATATCTGTTGGCTTGGAAGGAGTCTTTTGTCCATGTTGCTCCTGGGCATGAAATACTAGGTTTCTTCTAGCAAAAATATGTCTGTCAGTACAATATATGTTAATTTGATAGAATTCTACTTCTAAAAACATTTATAGCTTCCTTTTTCATAAGGTCAAGCAGATACAATGTTCTATTAAATAAAAAACATGGTGTGAAAATAAGGATTTAAAACCATATGAAAATATGACTTCTAACTTGCTAGCTCAGCATTTCACCATGGTATATTTTTTCAAAAACAATAGTGGGAGAGAGATGCTTGAGAACTAAGCTAATGATGAGGATGATAAATTGGCTTGTTTATTCCTACCCTGCTGTTGGTTAGGTTAATGAAGCAGAAGTCCATTGTATGTGCTCATTTGGTAGTGCTAGCTCTGCACAGAAGGAGGTAATTGAACAGAAAAGCAGAATGATCTTGATCTTGGAGCACAGGAGCAGTTAACCTTGTGGGGTGTCACTAGGCTTCAAGTTTTAATCAGGATAGACAAAGTGTAGTTCAATTTTTCTAAAGGGTCCACTGGTGTGAGAAACAGGGGTCAGCAGCTAATCTGAAATACCATAAGGCTGTCAAAAGTGTGGGACAGGATGCCACGAGACACCTTTTAATCTCAGTATGATTTATATTTTCAGCTAGCTGAACACATAAACACCAGTGCTTCATATAGCCACTTGGCTTGCATGTAAAAGTGAGGCCTTGAGGGAAGTCTTTAGTTATCTAGTCTTGCTGAGACTTGATGGGGTTGGATGGTCTGCTACTGATGACAAAAAACAGGTTGAATGGGAGGGGTTTGTAGCTATGCCTATGATGGAGCAGGGAATGAGTCAGCCATGGCTACTCATGCAATCTGAATGCAAGATCCTCTTGGTAACTAGGTGCAGAATGCCTAGTATTTTGCTTCCAGTGGAGACATACACAAATGGGCACTCTAAATGAGTTTGGGAAGTAGCTCTTCCAGCAACGGCTTAGCTATTGCTGAGAGCCTATGAATCACTGCAGTAGAACTTGGAAGAAGAAGAAAATGCTTTCTTTCTCTTTGGCTGACTTTGGAAAAACTGCTTGAAATACCCTAGATAATGCAGCTACATGGCAAGCTTGTTCTTTACAGTCAGTCCATTCTTTCATTTTTTTTGAAAGCCCAGTAGGAACTGTTGTTGGAACACAACAACTCTGTTTCCCGTGTTTAGGAGCAACACTGATAGCCACTGTGAGTGTTCCCACAATCAGGCAGATATGTCCCGAGTGCTACTTTGAGGGCAGATTTTAAGAGCAGTCAAGAACTGACAGGCTCTGTGGAAGATGATGCTGGTGGAGGCCATAATATTTCCTGGTTGGTCATGAGCGTGTTAGGTATACTTGCCTATTGAAGAGCCTACTATCATAGGCTGCTTCTTGGAACCTACAAACCACTACAGCAAAGTGAGCAGCAAAGGAAAATGGAAATCCTTAGATCAGTATTCAAAATAAATTCCTGCAATTTTTGAAGGCAAACACTAATTGAATACATTGCATGATTACAGTGATTAATATAATTTCCAGTATATATAACTGTGTCATATAACTGAGTGCTGTCCCCCACCCCGATGATCCAGTTCTGGAGAAAGCTGGATTAAAATGTTCAAATAAATTCATTAAAGTAAGCTTTTTGTGGTAAAGTAAAATAGAAGTATTTCCCCCCACTAATTTATCTTTCTGTATGCTCCTGGACGCATTCAGCCATCATCAGTTTCTAGTGATTGAGCCCTACAGCCCTTTTCTGTACAAAGGGGTTTTATCTGTTATCCTGTGCATTGATTTGGTATGAAAAATTAAGACATTATTTAATCAAATGGTGGATTGAAAAACTGGTCCCTAACATCGTGATCAGCACTGTATTAATTTGACTGGCCTGTATAAATCAGATATGGGGTGTTGAATACGTCATCAAGATCCCAACAGTTTTCTTCACCAGCATGTGAAGCGGTGATTGAAAGCTTAGCTGAATTGCTGGTCTTAGGGTGACATGTTGTATATGGCCTTTCAGATTCCAGTGACTCTTTCCTAAGGCACCAGTTGAAAAAGGATAAATGTATCTTTCCTAAATCTTTGCAAGCCTTGGTTTGAATTCAATATATTTCCCCACCCTTCCTGTTAAAATTCACTGAATTAGTACAGAATTATTGATCATTATACTGAACTCTGAATGCTCAGTGTTTTCAACCATGTATCTTCACTTCAGGCTGCTGTGTTACCATTGAGCTTTCAGCCATTATCTTAAAAGCAGAGAAATGTCAGATGTATGTTGGCTGGAGAGGACTGGCCTATAGATTGCCAGGACACCATAGTAATATATAATATAATGGGATGGGATGGGATGGATAGGATTTGATATAAATCTCCCACTACTCAGTTAAATATCTGAATATAAAGATACAAGCAGAGGACCTGGAAGGACTTGTGGGGGAAACTTTCATTTTCCCGTCCTGTATCGTCTTTCCCTTTCTTGAAAACCCCCATAGCCTTTCCTCCAGTTTCTTTAAACCCTTCATACCTACCAGCCAGTGTTGCTTTATCTGCCCCCTGGCTTCAGCTTTCCCTCCCTCTGGAAGCATCCATTCAAGAAAAATATGACCAAGTTGTGTGGTACAGAACCATCAAGGGCTTCCAGGGGGCACCTGACTTTCCCAAGTATCCCCTCCCCACCCTCTTTCCATCTTCCTACCAGCCCCTATATCCTCACCTATACCTGCTTCTTTTTCTCTTTCACACCCAACAACATACATTTTGATCGTCCTCCTCTTCAGCTATATTCATTACATTTTTCCACACTGAAAACTCAAAGCAGCTTACATCATTCTTATCTCCTCCATTTTATCCTCACAGGAACCCTGTGAGGTCAGTGAGGCTGAGAATGTGTAAGTGGTCTAGGGTCACCCAGTGAGCTTCCATGACAGGGTAGTAATTGGAATCTGGGTCTCTCAGGTCCTAGTCTGAAATTCTAACCACTATACCACACCGTCTTTTTGTTAGGGGGCTGCTGCTACAGGGACAGTGTTTAGGAGTAGACCAGGTAGGCAGCTTCCTAGGCACTACCTGGCCTACAGGGGTGCTGCTGTGTGCCCCCTCCCCTATGCATCTCTGAGCCCTGGCCATGTGTGTGTTCCTCAGAGCCTGCCTTTCCAAGGCAAAGCACAGACCCGGGGGTGCGGGGTGCAAAGGCAGTCGTCCCCAACCCTGCCCAGCCTTCCTGGGTTCCAGGAAGGTTGAGTGGGGTTGGTAGGGTGCTGTGGCAGTGGGCGCGCTTAGAACCTGGCTTTGAGTGCACCCACTGCTGAGCCGATCCCACTCAGCCTTCCTGGGACCCAGAAAGGCTGGGCGGGGTTGGGGGACAACGTGGAAGCAGGTGTGCTCATAGCCAGGCTCTGAGTTTGCTGCTGCACCGCCCCCCCCAACTGGAGAGCAGGGGTGGGGCAACAAAAACCCCAGTGCTGGCCCTGCTGCTGTAGAAAGCAACCAGTCCTGGGTGAGTCATGCAAGTCTCCTGGTAGCAAGTTGCCTGTCCCCAACTGCTGCTGGGTGTGGCCTTGATTACATTTCCCTCAAAGGCTAAAAAGAGCCCTGTTTCCTCCCCTTTGCCTTCTACTGATAGAAACCAGTGCTTGAAGGCTGATTATGCTGTGTAGTTGCCTAGCAATGGCCACTGAGGGCATTCGTTTCTTAAAGCTATGGGTGCTGCTTGTATTATTTGGGAAGTTTTAACCTCCTTCACAGTGTTTTGTTTTTAGATTACAGATTTTTCTGCAAACCTGGGCCATTTGTCAGGTTTGTAGAAAGATGCATCTTGTCATTCCATATCTCCAGTCTCCAGATATACATATAAAACAGATGGGGCTAAATTGAGAATTAAGAAGAAGAGATCGGATTTATACCCTGCCCTTCACTTAGACTCAGTATGGTTTATAGTCTTCTTTCCCTTCCTCTCCCCACAGCAGATACCCTGTGAGGTAGGTAGAGCTGAGAGAGTTCTTTCAAGAACTGTTCTTGAGAGAACAGCTCTTTCAAGAACTGTAACTGACCCAAGATCGCTCAGTAGGTGCATGTGGAGAAGTGGGGAATCAAACCCTGGTTCTTCCAGAATCCACACCCCTAACTATTACACCAAACTGACTCTTGATGTGTTTCTTGATATACTGATGTATTTGAGGACACCTGGGTAGGGAGTTGTATTTGTTCGTTGCCTCCAGTCCTCCCATTGTGAGGGAAGTGGTTTGTTTTAGCAGTTGCATCCCAAAGCCAACAAAACTAACCAACGCTTTAGTCCAACGGCTCCCAAACTTTTTGGCACCGGGACTGATTTTGTGGAAGACAATTTTTTATGGACCAACGGGGGAGGGGGGCTGGGGTTTTTGCCACCCCAGGCTGCCCCCATGTCCTGTCCTTACCCCCCCCCATGGGAGTCTTTAAATGAGGGGTAGGTGAAGGTCGCTGCCATGCTGCCCTTTCTGCCTGCCCAGGACCTGGGTGAATGAAAGAGGTGGTGCTTCGGAGCGAAGCCACGCTGCCTGTTTCGTCCGCCTGGGTGAAAGGGGTGGCGCGGCACCTCTGCCTTGCTCTGCAGCCTGGCTGGCGTTGCAGATCCCTGCTTTGGTCCCCCCCCCCCCATGTATGAATTGTGATGGAAAATAGGAATATTCTTGTTTAGCACAAGAAAGCATATATCCAAGCAATCTTTGCAACTTCTTGCCCATGCAGTGCATTCATGTTTTACACAACTCTTTTCAATTTATTTTTAAAAAGTGTAATTCTCCCACAACAGTAATCTCATTAGGCCTCCATTTACCCACCCAGACCCTACAGCTTTGCAAGTAACTTGGGAAATTAAGGTGGGTAACTGCACTTTTTCCAGGTAGCATGTTCAGTGAACATTTAAATTGAAAGTCCCAACTGAGGAAAACAACATGGCCTAGACTGAACAGCTTAAGAGGGCCTGGTCAGAGAAAAGGAATCACAAGGTACTAGCTATGTGTAGCAGCCAGGTGGATCAGAGGAACTGGAAAATCCCAGTCATGGCTGTCCACAAAGTTGATTGATACTTTGAGTATCTCAGCCATCCATGTCTAACTAAGTTAGTGCATTTGATGTTTTTGTAATTCACAGAACTGTTGTGGAACACTGGAACTACTTTAATAATATGGTTCTAATTTTAATAATATTAGCATTTTTATGTGAACAGTTAACTGTACTGCTCTTCTTGATTTTTATCTTGAAATACTACAGTTGGCTTACAGTTTAGAAGCTAAACAAAAAGTGAAAATGGAAATAAAAATAGCAGTTTACAAAAACAAAAGCCTGTTTAGAGATGCCTCCAGTTAAAAGGTAGAAGCTTTGGTATGCAACTATGTTTTTCCCCAGTCATCAGACTAGAGGTTAAAGTAGTCCTTGTCAAGTTATCGCTTACAAACAGTGTTGTCTTTATGGAATATTTGGTTGGATATTGGCCTGTTTAAATGCAACCAGTTGACTGGTGTACCAGTCTGGTGTTCAGGGTCATTACGCTTGAGAGTTGGTTTATGTCTTTGAGAATGAAAAGGGAAAACACACTAATGTTATGAGGGCCTGTTGAGTATTTCTGGAAATGTTGCTTTTCTAGCTCACAAACATTTAAAGAATACTTAAAATGCCTGCCAGTTATCTGCTGCTTCTGTGTGAACAATAACTCGATAGCTAGTGAACACAGTACTTAATTCAAATAAGAATAAAATGAAAGATTGGGACTTTGTTCTGATAGTGGTACTAGGTATGTCAGTGGGAAACAGCAAACTGGGCTAAATAATGAGTTAGCCATAAGTTGAAGAGACTTGGACTTTTGCCACATCACCATTGGTCTCAAAGGCATGTGCCAAAACACTTCCCAAGCAGCAGCACACCTCAGGAGTTTCATGCGCTTTTAAAGCATGTAGGGAAGTAAAGTTGAAGAACAGGCCACTCCGCTAGCAGAATAAAGCACAGCACGTGAGCATCCCCATGACAAGCATAGTGAGAAAGTAGAGGATGGACAGGTTTGTTTCTTCAGAGACAAGGTGATTGAATAGCTAGAATGACAATGGGAATTATTTTAGTGGGATAGGATAAAAATTGAGAGTGAGAATGAGTAGCAAAGACTGTCATGTGGAGGAGACAAAGTCAAAGAAAGAATTGTACATGGCAAGGGTAATTAAAAAGGGAAGGGGTGTACTGGTTTTATATGCCAGTGTTAGAAGCAGGCAAGCCAAAATAAGGGACCAGAAGTGCTTAGTCCTAAAAGAAGACATTGATGTAGTGGGCAAATGTGTGTTCAAATGACAACAAAAAAGAGGAAATTTCTAGATCTGTTCAATGTTTGTGTCCTAGTCATGGATCTGATTTGAGTGAGTGTGACCTTGGATTGATCCTAAGTGGTAGCTCTGATCTGGCACAGGAAGCAAAAGTTATCAAATCACTCAGGAACAGTGTCAGGGCTATGAAACAGCATGTGCATGAACAGTAAGTTGCTTGGAAAGTCTAAAGACAGCCATAAAGGCAACTTCTCAAGTCTGAAGGAATTAATTAAACTGGAATTGAAAGGAAGAGTCAGGAGGGCCAAATCCTTCAGGATGCTTAGAGATTATTTAAAATGCCTCCATCCTGGCCAAAGTCCATGTAATTTTGGATGTGTTGTTGTAATTGTAAACTGATAAGCTTGTGTCCCATGGTATCTTTCCAGGCAAGGTTCCAGCTGTGAAGAACAGACTATTATATATTGTCCAGAAATGGTGCAGTGGACAAGCATCACCAACTGGCAGGCTTGGTTGGCTTTGATCCCATTCAGTAAGGAAGAATGCTGAACCAGTTTTGGTGGGAGGGGAGTTCTATGAAACTGCAAGCCAGGTCACTTCACTGAATTGCAAAATGCTGTGTAAAACAAAGTGAGCCAAGAGTGCTGTATTTAATTGATTCCAAGCAGGACATTACTGCTTCTTTACAGACCATTTTTGCATGTTACTGCTGTAGATGGTTGGACATGTAAGGAGAAAAGCATGAACATCCCATCCCCTCTCATTATAAATAAGTACTCTGTGATTAAATGTCTATGATTTCTTATGGGTTGGAGGGAGAAGGGAGGGTGACAACTGGAATCTGATTTTGTTTACGTTTTCTAGTTCTAATTATATTCTTAAACAAGAATTACTGGACAGTTCCTCATACCCCAGTGTTTTTTCTTTTTGGACCTGCTGAATGTGACTTGACAATTCAGCTGTGAAATTTTTGTAGCAAGTACTGGAAAAAAATTTTTTAATTGTTTTCCATTCTTGCATATTGAAAAATTCAACATGGAGATGCTGGCATGTGTGCACATGCTTAGGAGTAGGAGAATTTCTTCAGAATACTTCAGTGTTGAAGTTGATTTGTCTCTTCCAATGTCCATAGACCTCAGTGGGTGATTTTTTGATGGGAGTGGGCATCCAGCAGCCTGTAAACTTTGTATGGTTCCTTAACTAGTTCAGGAGTCCATACTGTCATCTTAGATTTTGCTTCTCCCTCCCCACTCCTCCTTATTCACTCCTTTTAAACCAAGGCTAAGAAATAATATTATGGGGGTGGTGACCAGTGGTGACCAAAGAGTAAGAGATGTTCAGAGGTGGTATGCAACTGTCTGCCTCTGCTTAGCAACCCTAGATCTCCTTGATGCTCACCCATCCAAGTACTAAGCATGGCTGACCTTATTTAGCTTCTGAGATCTAACAGGATTGGGCTAGCCAGGTCAGGAAAATATAATATATAGGCCTCAGGAAATCTGGCTGTCAAGGATGGTGGGCATGGTCTTTCAGCATATTACCGCTCCCCGTCCCCCCCCCCCCGCCCAGTTCTCTATGTTTTGAGGGAGGTCTCTCATGCTATGCTGAAGTTTGGTTTTATGCCTCTTCTTCCCATCTCATAGCTTAGCACAACATATATACAGGGCATGTAAGTTATTTCACCAGGCTTTCAACTAATGTAATTTTGGTGGGCTCTATTATCAACACTGTTGGGTTTTTTATGCAAAAAGCATTAATTTGCTGTGTGCTGGGTTTTTAATTGGATTTTATTGAATTTATGGTATTGTTGCTGTACTATTATGTTGTTAGCTGTCCCTCCCCCATTCTGAGGAAGGGGTGAGATAAAAATCTAATAAAATAAAAATAAATATGGGGCCCACTATCTTTGACACACACATGCCCCATCAGCTGAGTCTTTGGGGGGGTGATAGAAGCCACAAAACAATGCCTGGTTATTGAGCCAGGTCAAGTTTTGTGGACACTTAACTGCTTAGGTCTTTGTGTTTATCATAAATAATTCAGCAACATGTTCCAAATTGGACGATGGTTTCAGATGCTTCTTGCATGAACTGTGCAGGACCTGGCAGTAATGGGAATAAATGTGCATTGGGCTGGAGACACAGGAAAATGCTTCGGTTCATCAGAGCAGGCTGTTGCTGGATGTTCAGGATCCAGGGACTTGTGAGTAGTTAAAGTTACTGATACAAAACAAAAAAACAAGATGTGCAAAGCCTATCATTGCCTTTGATTTTGTGTACACAGCTATAGCAGAATGTTTCCCTTCCGTTCAGGGCTGTTTTTGTAGGAAACGTCCAGCAGGAACTCATTTGCATATTAGGCCACACCCCCTGATGCCAAGGGAGCCGGAACTGTCTTCCTGTGTGTTCCTGCTCAAAAAACCCGCCTGCTTCCATTAACCCTGTTCTAATCATACTGTGGCTAGCAAAAATTTAGCATAGCAAACTGCCTGGATTCAAAGTGCCAAGAGTATCTTTCCATATATGAATTTTCCTCAAACATGTACTTGTTTTATTGACAATTTATTTACTTTATTTATACCCCACTTTTCCCCCAGGGACTCATTCCTGAAGACTGATCCTCAGTAGTTGCACCCTCATCATCACCTTCCATAAAACCAGTTGCGTTGCTTTCTCCAGTTTTTCTTAGAACTGTATTTTTTAATTTTGGCAATCCTTTATAGGTATTTTTGGTTGCTGCTTTATAGCTATTATGCTTTTGGCTTTCACTGCTTTGCTTTTTAAAGATTCTTTGCTTCATTGTTTCTGATTTAAGATAACATTAATGTGTAGGTTTATTTTTTTGTTGCATTGCTAGACTAAGGTGGATTATAAATTCTAAAATAGGGATATCTCAATTAAAGACACTTTTGTTAAACATATCAGTTTGCTGATGTGACAAAAATTGCATGTGACTAAAGCTAAATTTCTTTAGAATGATGCCATAGAGTCACCATTTTAGAAGGGGCATTTCCTCCTCTGTGTATGCAAGAGGGCAAAGGATATGCTTTATCTGGGGTTGACAGGTACCATTGTTGTCTTCTACACACCCTATAGTCATCATATAAAACAGATTGCATGGCTTGCTGTTAATAACCTAGTCATACTATTCGTGTGTGTGTTTGCACCATACATGTACCCCCAATTTCCACATTTTATTCCCTATTGTTTTTTCAGAGAGCTCAGAGCAATCTATATGAATTTTTATCCTGGTACGTTATGCTAAGAATGGCTGGCCCAAGGTCACACTTCTTTTTATTCTCCCTGAATAAAAGGCCACTGAATTTATAGCCAAGCATCAGTGGTGTTGTGGTCAGGGCCCCAGGAATATAACACACACACCCCACTCTCTCAATATCCCTACCTCTTTGAACAGAGCAGCTTGTACCTGCAGATTTTGTAAGACTTCTCATTGGCCTGCATCACTTCTTGTCAATCAGTGCTGATAACCATGTTTGTTGGTATTTTTGTTTGCAGCTCCGAGTCCCACCACAGCCGTGTCCTATCTGGCAAACAAATGTGTAGATGCGGGGAAGAACCGTCCCAAGACCAACTGGCATTTGCCTTGGGGATCTAAGCCATGTGAAAAAATCAGGGACTTTGATGAAGCAGTGAGCAGGCAGATAGAAGCCAATGACATTGTGTTCTCCATTCATGCACCTCATCCGCCTAATGAGATGAGCCCTTGGTTCCAGTTCATGCTCTATGTTTTGCATGTGGACATTGCCTTCAAGATGGACAACCAAATTAGTAAGTAACTTGGTAATTTTTGCATGTACTGTATTAAACGTAAGGAATGTAAATGAAAACTAATTCTCCTTTTATGTTGTCTTACTCAAGTTATGTCTGTTGCAGCATTCTGTATGTCATATCCTGAGTATCTGGGGCCATATAATCCAGTTATAATTCATCAGCCACAGATTCCTTCTAGTCAGAAATCTCATTCAATTCAACAAACATAGAATCAACCACTGTGGTTCTGAGAGACTTGCTTTCTGGTATTTGCAGTAAATGTATGGAGGATCTGGAGATGTGTCCTTGGGCTGATTGCTGATATTTTTTTAAAAAAAATTATTCACGTTCTTCTGACTTCATCAATCACAAACAGCCTTTTTCTTTTTGTCCCGAGAACAAAAAGAATACAAATGTAAGTTTTCTTCCTGTGATCAAGGAGACCTAAAGGGGAGAGTCATTTTGAGATCATTCTTGGCTTGATTATCTTTCCTTAATTTGAGCCATTTCTGGGCTGTGAATGAGAGTATAGACTGGCCCAATTCCAGGCCAGAATTCATTCTGGCAGATTTCCCAATTTCTGTAGACTTTGTTAAACATCCTACTACTTTTTGTTTTATCTTTAGCCTTTACTTAAATTTATAGTAGCATTAGGTAATAGTTGGCAGTCATCTTCCTTCAGTTGTGTTCATTTGCATTTAGATCAGTTCTTAGCCACAGAAATGTGCAAAGATTAGCATTCAGCAATGACCAAGGTTCTATTGGTACATTTTAAAATATTTATACCTCTCCTTTTCCAGTAGTTTGAGGTGGCTTACAATTCATAATGAAAATATTTAAGTGACAGTAAATCCCCATTTTCTCCCGAACCTAATAAAATGCTTTCAGTTTGCACTTCATTAATAGCTCTGGTAAATAAAATAGCCTCATAGAGTATTCAGTTCAGCACTTGATCAACTAACATTTTTATGTTTTTCATTTGTGGGGGAGGGGTGCTGCCACTCTGCCTCCTTTTTTCTAGAAGACCACCAATCCACTCAAACCTTTAATGGCATAGTAATACCATAAAACAGGAATAAACAGTCCAAAACTAATGCCTAAAAATATAAAAGAAGATTGTCACCAACCAGAACCCACTGAAATTAAAAAGGCACAGCAGGCAGGCATAATAGATCTATTTATTGTATTCTCTAGCCCTTAACTTCCATCCACATGACAAACTCAGCCACAGATGTAGTGATTTTGTGGGATGTCAGATAACAATTTATCAGATATAACAGATAACATAATAATATAACAGATAACAATATATGGATAGGAGCCCCATGGCGCAGAGTGGTGAAGCTGCAGTACTGTGGTCTGAACTCTCTGCTCACGACCTGAGTTTGATTCCGGCAGAAGCTGGATTCAGGTAGTCGGCTCAAGGTTGACTCAGCCTTCCATCCTTCCGAGGTCGGTAAAATGAGTACCCAGCTTGCTGGGGGGAAGGTGTAGATGACTGGGGAAGGCAATGGCAAACCACCCCGTTAAAAAGTCTGCCATGAAAACATCGTGATGCGACGTCACCCCAGAGTAAAAAATGACTGGTGCTTGCACAGGGGACCTTTCCTTTTTTTCCCAGATAACAAAAAGGCTTAATTATTATTGGTCATAGGTTTTACAGAAGGGAGAAGAGGGCGAATTAAGTAGTGGCAGAAGACCACATGTGCAGCCAGCAGTGCCTAGCATCACTTCATTCAGATTCACTTGGCTTTCTGCACAGAATGCAAAGAGGCCTAAAAATAAGAACTTGCTATCCCCACCCTGCCCTGTTTTAACATCTAACCTGAAGCATTCTGGAGAATAAAAAAAAAAGTGCACTGGTTTATTAGGATCTGTACCAGAATGTGCCTGCTCTGGCCTGCAGGCCCTATTCTACCCTGCCTCTCTGGATTTTCTCACCACCTGGAGAGGTTTTTCTTCCAATCTTGGGTAGCCCACCACCACATCCTCCTGACCTGTGTTCTGAATAGCCAACTGGAAGGGTCAGTAATCACAGCTTCCCTTCCAGTTTCTGAGGCCTTGCCTCTATCTCCAGCTGCCCAGCACCTGGTCACCACAGGGACAGTTCACTGCTTTGTGCACCCCTTGCCAACTGCTTTCCTTCCTCCAGGCACTCCTTTTAAAATAGTGTGTCTGAGACTATGGAGATCTATGTGATATAGACAACCACTACCAGCATCAAAAGTTTAAAAGTATTTATTTTTAAAAAAACATTTACAAGCATACTTATTTAGCATTGAACCAGGTTGAGCAAGGGAACCAAAGAAATGGGGAAAACAAAAATCCTTTGTCCTATCAAATGTTAAAATATAGGACAGGTCCCTTTTAGCTTAGGTGGTTAACAGATCCGTACAAATCCATTACCTTGAAGCTCCCTCTAGCTCTTTGGGCCTTAGTAAAAAAAATGACTGCCCTCCCAGAGGAGAGGTCTGTGTCCTCGCATCCCAGGAAAAGGCAGTTCCTTCCTGTTGCAAGGAAATTCTATCATATCTGTTTCTTCACCCACTTACCGCATCATACTAGGTCAAAGAGGTGTTTTCTGGAGACTGCTAGCAACCTGTTCCCTCAAAACAGTAAAGAGTCCTGTAGCACCTTGCATCTGACAAAGAGCCATGTTTCTCGAAAGCTTATGCTATAATAAAATATGTTAGCCTTAAATATGTGGGCTCTTTACTGTTTTGCAGCAACAGATTAACGCAGCTAACTTCTCTGGAACTGTCCCCTTAAAACTCTGTTCCCTGCTTGAAGGGTTCTTCTGGTTCCATCAGCTAGAGGTCCTGCAGAGGAGCAACTTAACCCCAACTTAAAACTGTCACTGAGACAGAGCATCATCAGGTGGGCTGACCCCTACAACTGAGACATGGCCCATCCTGTGTCTTGGACCACATCCTGCAACTTTTTAGAGTGTAAGTCTTCGCAGTTGGAGAATGTCAAAGGAAAAGGATGAACCTCAGCCAGTAGTAACTGTTGGTAATGATAGATGTCTTCTACTCTACACAAGGCTATATAATTGTGTTACTACTTTGTATCTTCTCCCTCTCCAAGGCTATTCAATTCTGGGTCTCAAAACTAAATTTTTGGCATGTCTAGCTGAGAGGTCAGGCTATCTCTGTTTCTGGGTACAGAGGCATCCTCTATAATCTTTTTTTAACAAGACCAGCAACTGTTCCCCTATATTCCTGGCTATATCTATGGCAGAAGGGAGATAGTGGATCCTATCCCACTTCTCTACTGAGCAAAGTTTGAAGGAATGTTCCTTCAATTTAAGTGGCTCTTCCACTGTTCTGACCTCAGGCTTTTGCTGATTTCCTCAAGAGTTAGAACTTAACCAGAAGGTGGTCACTTAGGTGGGTCTGGATCCAGATCTAGCAGGCAAGGGCTGTAGCTTTGCGAATTGATTAATCCAGCAAGGTTGTCTTTACAGTTCATGGTTTAATTAGGCTGAGATGTAATTTTGTCTAGCTGTATTACTGATGTGTGCTGGAATTCCTGAGAGAGATCTGTACACTGGCCAAGATTCTGCAAGGAGTTACACAGCTCTACCTTGATAATTGTATGCAATCAGCCTGGCACTTTGCCTCTTTTGTGACACTTGGCTTGAGCTCTTTGCCATCAGCATGTCTGTGGACTGGAAGAGGGTCCTGGGGGGCTACAGGGCTGAGCTCAAGTCCTTCATGACAGAGGTCTGGAGAAGTGTTCCCTCTAAGCTGAGTTAGCATGAGCTAGCTCACAGATTTTTAGCCTGCAGCTCACATATTTTTGTCTTAGCTCAGAAAAAATGGCCCCAGAGCACAATAATTTATGCAGTAGCTCACAACTAATACCAGTAGCTCACAAAGTACAATTTTTGCTTACAAGACTCTGCAGCTTAGAGGGAACATTAGTCTGGAGACTACCTCCAGGGCTGGTGGAGAGGCCTTCCTTGCAGGTTCTGAGGCTGAGGAGGCATTGTCTGTAGGAGGCTGTGCAGTGCTGGGGCCTTTCTGATCCCTCTGGTCCTTCTCAGATACTGACATTGGCTCCTCCTCTAGAGATTGAGTCGCTGAATGGGCTAGAGGCAGTCATGACAACCACTTAAATTGAAAGAAGACTCCTTAGGTTAGAGGAAGGCTTCTTGGAAGACTCATCTAAAGCAACAACCATATGTGAAGTGGGGATTTGAGTTGGATTTTTCTCATAGCCCATTTCAACCACCTAGCTGCCACAATAGCCACTCAACAAAAGTCTGAAAGGAACACTGCTGCATGTAACATAATCTAATACACAGCACTTAATGCTGGTCCTTGTTTGGATTTGTACTTGAGATTATTAGAGGTGGCATGCTAAAAGTGTCAGCTATGGGGTTGGATCCCAGGGAAGAACTCCACAGATGGAGGAGGGATGTTGCAAGCTTCTCTCAAGCTGTTCTAGATGTTCCGTTTTCCTCAGGAGCAGCATTTTGTGGGTATTTGGGGCCGCAGTGGGAGGGAGGTGGCAGTGAGCTCATGCTCCGCAGAAGAAAATCCTCTTCTGGATCCAGCCCCTCGGAAGTTTGCCACATCTCTCTGCTGCCCTCATTCAGATATCAGTAAAGGACTAGTTGGGTGGCTTTAAGTAAGCCATGATTTCTCAGCATCCCCCATATGTAATATGGGAATAATGCTGTCCTACCTACTGTATATAGGAATGCTGTATAAAATCAATACCTCATAGAATAGCTGCTTAGGGGAGAGGGTCTATGATGGTTAAAATGTTTTTAATACAGTATTGTGTGCAGACATGTCCTTGGTTGCAAAAGCATCCATATATGCAAGACCTAAAGCAAATATCACTATTATGACTTTGAGCATGTACCAAGGCTTGTGTAGATGTTTTTTCTGTATCATTTTGTGGCCCTTTATTTTGCGGAATATGTTTTTGCTGAAATTGTTATGACGTTTGTAATGATCTGTGGACTTCACTTGCTTTCTGGAGTCTCCTATATTTTCCTTTGCTTGGTATTTTGAAATCTTTCATTTGAGACATTCATGCATTTCCCCTCTTAAGCCCCATACACAATCAGAAAGGTAGAATCCCGTTGTCTCCAGTAATTTTTCACTCCAGTTTTTCCTAGTGGGCAGAGTTATTTTGGTGTTTGACATTAGGAATCAGAGAAGGTGTGTGCAGGTATATATAGAATACTTGGGTTGGGGAACACCAGTAGAATAAAAATGGACCAGTGACTCATTTGTCTGACTCAGGGCAGCAGCTGTCTTTGACCAGTATTTCTCCACTGGTTGAATTGTTATGAAGATTAGGAGAGGCTTAAGTCACCCTTTTACCACAATTTAATTACTGTTTCTCTCTTTTACAGTGGAGTAACTCAGGAGGCAGAAAACAAAATTTTTGGTCCCATACGTTCATTATTTAACGAGCAAAAGGTTTTCTGGTGGGGTAATAAAAACCCCCTAGTTTTCTTGGCAGGATGCCTCAAATAGATTTGTATTGTAGGTTGTTGTTTTTTACTCCAAGGTCATGCAGATTGATTAGGATGCTCTAAAATGCATCTTGGAGGCAGCTGCTGGTAGAGACCTTGAAGGGAGCTGTGCTGTTCTTTCTGAAGGATGTGTCTGTTAAGCATGCTTATGGAAATGAGGGCTTTCCACTGATTAAATTTTGCATAGTCAACTATTGCAGTGACTCTGCTACATGTTGTCGTATTTAAAGGTGTGAATACATTATCTGTGTGCAAGTGGCAGCCTGACATGAAGGAAGAAATTGACGGTTTTTGCCCTACTGCTAAATAAGGGCACCACGACCCCTTCTTTTAACTTAACTCACTGTTGGAAAAAAAATCAAAGCTGTGGAGTTTCTGAAATCAGAATAGAATGATGATGCGCCTATCCTGTTAATTTAGGTGGTTCTTAAGTTCCCATGAATTGTATCCTTGGGGGTGAAAATCAGCTGCAAACATTTTGGCTTCTGCTGGCCTTAGACACATGCGTGTGATTGTGTGGCAGCTGTAACTAGGATCTGTGAGACCCAGGTTCAAATTCCCTCAGAGCCATAAATCTCACTAGGCAGCCTTGGGCCAGTTTGTCTCTCAGCCTAACCTACTTCACAGGGCTGCTGTGAGGATATAATGGGAGAGGGAACCGAGGGTGGGGGTGGGGGAGTAAGACTGTGCCAAATTTTGACCTTGTGAACTAGCTCCAAATTCTGCCATAGTTAGCCATGAAATACAAAACAGCTAAACAAAAAACAAAACAAACCCGAGATCTGGTGACAGGCAAGCTGGGGACTCAGCTGCTCTGATGACTTTACATGGCTTTAAAGGAGCCCCGTGGTGCAGAGTAAAGCTGCAGTACTGCAGTCTGAGCTCTCTACTCACGACCTGAGTTTGATCCTGGCGGAAGCTGGGTTCAGGTAGCCGGCTCAAGGTTGACTCAGCCTTCCATCCTTCCGAAGTTGGTAAAATGAGCACCCAGCTTGCTGGGGGGAAAGTGTAGATGACTGGGGAAGGCAATGGCAAACCACCCCATAAAAAAGTTTGCCGTGAAAATGTTGTGATGTGATGTCACCCCAGAGTCGGAAACAGCTGGTGCTTGCATAGGGGACTACCTTTACCTTTAAGGGAGTGGGAAGATACTGACATGTTGTGATAGGGGATAGTATATAATGCTGATATCAAGTACAGAACATGGTTTTTGCAAGGAATGTCTCAGGTGTTAAACCAGATTAAAGATCTACCTGATCAAAATGGAAAGATGTTGCCTTTCAAGTAGTAACTATTTTTAGTGCTTTTCTACAAGCAGATGTGCAGATTTCTGCCCAAAAGAAAAATTAAAATCCTAAGAAGTGTTCTTTTTCAGTCAGTCCTGAAAATTAAACAGAGGTGTCTGTTACTAGGACTCACCACAAAGGCATAAGGTTTATTGGAAAATCTATCTGTAATAATGCTGTATTTCCAAACAGCTAGAAATGATTATGTGGCGTCACTTCCAAGTGGCTAGCACTTCATTTGCTTTTAACTACTGGGGTCTGTCAGATATTTCCTGCAGCAAATTACGTTTTGTCTCCAAATTCAGTTTTGTCCTGATGTAGCAAGTCTTATTCCACACAAGCCTTGTGAAACAAAAGCTCTGTGCCAATAGCATTGACTGCCTTCCAGCAATAACACAGCTGTAGAAAGAGTGTAGTCACCCATGCAATGGATGAAGTTCTGAAAGAGAATGTTTGCGTACAGCCACCTGACATTTGGCTAAATGGGACCCTGAAGCAAAATTGAAGGGTGGAGCATTGAAAGAGTAAGTGATCATCACTTCCCATTCAGTGTATCATTTCTTATTTCCTTAGGCTTACTATAGCTATTTCCCAAATACCTTTTCCTGCTGTAAGTGCCTCAGGAATTCAGTGTTTGGTCCAAGTGACAGCTTACCATTTAATTTAACAGGAGGTTGGTCAGTATGGTAGTGACACTGTTTCTGTGTGGCTTGAGGGTCCTGGACACACTGAATCAGTGTGACTTGACACACCCATGGACACCTTTATTTGGAAGCATCCTTGATCTACTTTTCTAGTTGCTTTTGCATGTGTATGGTGTGTGTGGAGTCCCATCCAAATGTTTTGAGTTTTCAAAAATGTAGTGGAGGTATCTACTTTTCAGCTAGTAGTGTGTTTTGATTTCGTAGGTCTAAAAAGAGTAGGGCAGTCGATCAGTGAAAAAAATGAGAACTATGTAATTTCACTTTTGAGTGTGTACACACACTGAATATGCATGTAAACTCTAGTGCAGTCATCCCCATTGTGGTGCCCATGGGTACCATGATGCCAGCCAATGTGTTTCGTGGGACTCATTACTTCCCCATGGCATTTTTGTGAGTGATTCCCCTCTTCCCAAAGCCAGCTTGTTGAGGTACTCGCTACCTGTTCTCAAAATTCCAGATGTGCCCATAGATTCAACAATATTGGGAACCCCTGCTGTAGGTGGGAAACCCATGTAATCCTCAGTCCAAAAATGAGGGATATACAGCATTCTCCTCTACCGTCCTTGATTACGTGGATTAATTCTTAGCATATAAGTGGGAGTTGGAGAAGCTTTTATCTCCTTTTCCCTGTAGGTACCAGCTATTTTTATTTTAGAAAAGCTACTTTTTCTTTTGTGTTGGCTAGGTCAACTGCTTGGAAACTCATTCATTACTGATCAGTATGGGGACCATATTTCCAGTAACTACTTATTTAAAGTGAAAAATAGAGGATGCGCACACATGTATTTTGACAGCTCCCCAGTCCAAAAGGGCTTACCATTATGCTGTCCGCCTGTTGGAAGACCAAAGAAAGGGAGGCAGTTGATGTTGTTGCTGCTGAAAGGAGGCAACACAATTGCTTTTGGTTCCAGAGAGCTACATAGAAGCCTGTGTAAAAGAATTGTGACAAAACTCATCAGACAAAAAGCATAATTACATATTCAAGACAATGCTCACTGGTACATAAGCACGAGGGAGCAAAATCAGCTGCTGTCTCCCCAATCTCAGTTCTAGAAAAATGGAGGAAAACACCAATGTACTGCTCATTGGTGGGTATGGATCCCTTTTAAGTATACATTCATATTCGAAAATATCCCTTGCTTGAGAACAGGGAAGGGCAGCAGGTAATTTGTGGCCAGTTTTCAGAGAATAGCCTTAGGACCTGATCATTGCTGGCATTCTTGCAAAAATGATGAACCAGGTCATGCTCACTTCTGATGCTGAACAAGAATCAAAAGAGCTGCTTGAAGTTAGGCAGACCTTTTGCTGAGTAGAGTGGTAGGCTACAGGCCAGCATGACTGAACTGCAATGCTTTAAGTCCTATTCTGTTGGTCATACTTTCTCTGGCCTGACAGAATAGTTGGGAAGGCTTTTCAACATGTGTGGTATCAAGCAAAGTAAGGCAGAGTTTCTAAAGGTGCACAGCAATCAGATATCTATTTTCAGGGATTTCTTTGAGCAGAACACAGTTCTGACTGGCTTGGTGTCAGGGGTTTGGCTTAATATGCAAATGAGTTCCTGCTGGGCTTTTTCTATAAGAAAGCCCTGTGTGAAACAATGGTGATGCTCAGTGCAACAAACAAAATAGCATAATAATCTACCCACACTGAATTTCCTTTTAATGCTTGTACTGCTACTTTACAACAGCAGACACCCCATGAAAGCCAGTTGTCAGACTAGGCTCTGGGAGACTTGTCGTTGAATTCCCATTCTGCTGTGAAAGCTCACTGGGAGACCTTGGGCCAGTGACACATTCTCAGCCTAATTTACCTCACAGGATAATTATTGTGAGAATAAAATGGAGTAGAGGGGAGTGTTATAAACTGCTTTGGGTTCCCTGTGTGGAGAAATGACATAAATAATAAATATAGCAAAGCAGGCAGCAGACTGAAGTGAGGAGGGCAGGTGAGTAGGGTTGCCAAGGCCAATTCAAGAAATATCTGGGGACTTTGGGGGTGGAGCCAGGAGGCATCAGGGGTGGAACCAGGAGCAAGGGTGTGACAAGCATAATTGAAATCCAAAGGGAATTCTGGCCATCACATTTAAAGGGACCGCACACCTTTCAAAATGCCTTCCTTCTGCAGGAAATAATAAAGGATGGGGCACCTTCTTTTGGACTTATAGAATAGGACCCCCTGGTCCAATCTTTTTGAAATTTGGGGGGGTATTTTGGGAAGAAGTACTGGATGCAATTTATTGTTTTAATCCTTACTATGTAAATGTTTTTAAGTTTATGTGTTGTGAGCCGCCCTGAGCCACTTCGGTGGGAAGGCCGGGATATAAGTCAAAATATAAATAAATAAAATAAATAAATAAATACTGAAATTTTGGTGCTTCTACCTCAAATAACAGGCCTCCGCAGAGCCCCAGATACCCACGGATCAATTCTCTATACTTTCCTATGGGAATAAGTCTCCATAGGGAATAATAGTTCCCAGCAGACTTTTCTCTCCCTTCCCCCGCTTTCTGATGACCCTGAAGCAGGGGAAGGGCCTCCAAACCAGGGGATCCCCTGCCCCCACCTGGGGATTGTGTAAACCAAATAGAGAAACACGGCAGAGAGTGACAGGAGAAAACTCCAAAGGGTTCCATGCTGACCTGCCTCAACAATAAGTCACAATACAAATTTTTTAGAAATATATAACATACTTATTGACACTCTTGTATACAAAAAATTGTTTCTTAACAAACATACCCTGATGCAAACACCCAAAAGCAAGTGCTGAGGAAGGACTCTTAAAGGGAAACAGTCAGTGTCATATAAAGTCCTCCTTCCAATGGGATCCCTAGTCTTGCTTCTGAAGAGGCTGGTTAGCACGGAGCCCTTTGGGGTTTTCTCCTGTCATCCACCTAGGGATTGGCAACCCTACAGGTGAGTGACTAAGCTATCTTAGCTGCTGCTGTGGGTGGGAATGGGACGGGACTGGAGACAGAGTGGGGGATGGGAGACCACCAGTGATCCCCCTCTTTGCAGTTTGCTGAGTTTCTGTGCTTGTTAAATACATAACTATAATCTTTTTAATTACCAGTGTATTTCTATGTACATGGCTGTCTCCCCACTGCTGCTGAATCTTAGCTAGCCTTTTTTGTATCTGAGGAAAGGCTTCTGTCTCTGCCTGCTCATTCTCTCCTCAGTATGAGGCACAGCAGGCCTGGCAAGAGAGTGAAATTGCTAAGAGCTAGCTGGTTGTTGAGAAAGGGGAGTAAATTCCCCCCCTTCATTATGGCCAGCTCACTCTTCTCCAGGATGTTTGCCATAGTGATGTTTTTATTCTCTCTTACCTGTATCTAGCTGGTTGTTATCCCAGCAGTTGCTTGAGTGCTGGGACTAAGTGAGGAGAAAGGTGGAGGGTTGTTGGAGAAGGTGGGTCCTTCCACCTTGGCATGAGGCTCACATCTTGGAGAGGCTTGCAGTTTAGCCCTCCTCCAGGTCCCTCTCACAGCAGCTGGAGAGTGGAAGAGCCACAGGTGTGATGTCAAAGAGCTACATGGGGCTCCCAAGCTGCTGGACATCACTGCTCTAGTTGTAATATTGGTTCGCTGGGGCAGAAATGGAATTAACAAAATAGAAAACAACAGCAAATCAAAACTAGAAACCAAAACTGTTGCTGTGTTCACTCAAATGAAGACAGGTTTTTAAAAATTTATTGTCAGATTTAAGAGACATAAAATTGTACATGTGTTTTTAATTGGCTTCAAACTTTATGTAGAATTAGTTTTAATTCAATGAATTTAATGTTTTTGAAAGAATCCAAACACTGAACAAGTTTTGCTCCTCAACAAGCAAATACAAGCATGATGACCTTCAGAAGGGGCATTTTAAATCTGGAGTGTGCAGATTGTACATTCTGGGAAAGGGGGAGGAGCTGAGAAACTGAAAAGGTTGTAGCACCCACACAGAATAGAAACACCTCTAAGCAATGTATAAATAGCAGGTCTGAACCACAGAGTCCTTCCACACCCATTCCCAGTACTCTAGATGAGTTTCTCTCTAACTTTGAAACTGGAAACAGATGTGTAGGTCTGTGGAACTTCAAAGATGTTGTCTTGCTCAGCTGCAGCCTGGAAATACAGTTTTCAGCATTGACCGCTGGGATCAGACTCTCAATGTTGTTGAGTGTAGAGTTCCTGTGATAACATGCAGCAACACTGATGGATTATGTTTAGGCCATATGTAAGCAACATCTGTAGTTTTGTATAAAAACTACAAGACTGTAATGAACAAGGTGTAATTAAAGCCAGGCAAAGGTGTTCATGACCATCAAGGCTTTTTTTGTAGAAAAAGCCCAGCAGGAACACATTTGCATATTAGGCCACACCCCGATGCCAAGCCAGCCAGAACTGCATTCCTGCATGTTCCTGCTCAAAAAAAGCCTTGATGACCCTAGTGCACATGCAGTCCCGGATTCTTGTAAAAATCTAAAAAATGAGGTTTCATCTCCCAGGATGGTTTTCCTGTCTTGTTTGGGGAGATAGGGAATATGTAGAGTCTGATAGTCTTTGTTGTGGACAGCAGAGCTACCTTGTGGTTCTACTTAAGTTACAGTGGTTGGACTCATCCAAACAGTACTAAGGGTCTATGTCTGACATCCTGGACTGTTCCTTTCCAGCTTTAATTGTGTACAGGATAAATCTCTAGCTAAACCAATGCACAGGGTTCATGTAAATTATCATCAGATGTGTGTGCTGCTTTTCAGACGTTCTATTTATTTCTGTAAAATGTTTGATGCCTTGCTCCTGCAGAAAACAATGCAGAGATTACATTTAATGTGTCCTTGGGATACCGTGACGACGTGGACAGTGAGTGGCAAGCAATGGCATATGCAGAAGAGACCCGGAAGCTCAAATGTGTGTTTAACCATCCAAAAGTAGGTTTCTTACTGTTCTTGGTCAGATAATACTGCCAGAAGCTTTTTATATTGGCATCAATCAACATATGTTTTCAGGTAGCTTTTGTTTTCTAATATATACCTTATTGAACTGAAAAGGAAAGGCATTAACAATTCCATATTTGCACTGAATCTGTTTAAGGGGGATGGGATTTGAGTTGGGAAATATTGAGAAGGAAGGTGCTTTTGGGGGGTCAAGATTTGGAATCATTTCTCTTTAGCAAAAGTTAGAGATGAAATATTTTGAAGAAACTGTGTTTAGGTTTTTTAGTGAGATAAGTAGGTGTCTTATCTGTAATTACACCTGGCTTTGAGGAGTGTTGAGAACACAGGAAATTGTTGTTCAGTTGCACAGTCGAGTCCGACTCTTTGCGACCACACAGACCAAGTCGCACCAGGTCCTCCTGTCTTCCGTCCTCCGAAGTACACTCAAATTCATGTTGGTTATATCAGTAACGCTGTCCAGCCATCACATCTTTTGCCACCCCCTTCTTCTTTTGCCTTCTGTCTTTCCCAGCATCAGGGTCTTCTCCAGTGAGTGCTCCCTTCTCATTTGGTGGCCAAAATATTTGAGCTTCAGTTTCAGCATCTGACCTTCCGGGGAGCAATCAGGGTTGATTTCTCTTAGGACTGACTGATTTGATCTTCTTGCAGTCCAAGGGACTCTCAAGAGTCTTCTCCAGCACCAGAACTCGAAAACATCTATTCTTCTGCGCTTGGCCTTTGGTCCAACTTTCACAGCCATACTTTACTACTGGGAATACCATCGCTTTGACTATACGGACTCTTGTTGGCAGAGTGATGTCTGTACTTTTTATTATACTGTCTAGGTTTGCCATAGCTGTCCTCCCAAGGAGCAGATGTCTTTTAATTTCATGGCTACAGTCACCATCTGTAGTGATCTTGGATCCCAGAAATGCGAAATCTGTCACTGCTTCCATGTCTTCCCCTTCTACTTGCCATGGTGTGATGGGGCCGGGTGCCATGATCTTAGTTTTTTTGATGTTGAGTTTCAAGCCTACTTTTGTGCTCTCCTCTTTCACCCTCAACAAGAGGTTCTTTAGGTCCTCTTCACTTTCTGCCATTAGAGTGGTGTCATCTGCATATCTTGAGGTTGTTGATGCTTTTTCCGGCAATCTTAATTCTGGTTTGTGCTTCATCCAGGCCGGCATTCCACATGATGTAGTCTGCATATAAATTAAATAAGCAGGGTGACAATATGCATCCTTGTTAAACTCCTTTTCCTATTCTAAACCAATCGGTTGTTCCATATCCTGTTCTGACACTCGCTTCTTGACTCTTATACAGGTTTCTCAGGAGACGTGTGTGGTGGTCTGGTACTCCCATCTCATTAAGGACTTGCCACAGTTTGTGGTGATCCACACAATCAAAGGCTTTAGCATAGTCAATGAAGCAGAAAGAGACGTTTTTCTGGTACTCCCATGCTTTCTCCATAATCCAGTGAATGTTGGCAATTTGATCTCTAGTTCCTCTACCTCTCTGAAATCCAGCTTGTACTTTGGTAGTTCCTGATCTACATACTGCTGAAGCCTAGCTTGTAGGATCTTTAACATGACCTTGCTGGCATGTGAAATGAGTGCAATGGTGCAATAGTTTAAACATTCCTTGGCATTACCCTTCTTTGGGATTGGAATATAAACTGACAGCTGCATTAAATTAGACTGAGTGGAAGCTGGGTGCCCAAGCCCATGGAGTGGGAACAAAAATAGGAAGAGGAGATAACGTTTGACTTGCAGTTGGCGCCAGAAAGATACCTGCAATTTGTTTTACTTCGTTGTTGAAAACAACCCTCCTCAGAAGCCAGAGCGAGGAATCTGCTAATGGCTTGGAATTGTTACTTGGACTGAATATCCTTGTTGTGCCATTTTGTTTTCTTTCCCCTCGCCTCTTTTGGTCCTGGAAATTGATTCAATAAAAATGAACTGTGTATCCTTTGACTCTGGAGTTCCCTTCTTGGTGCAGCAATTACGCCCGTAGCCAGGTGGGAGAACCCTATCTGGGAGTGGCAGTCTCCTTTACACTGACCATATAGAGCTTCTCCATCTTTGACTGCAAAGTATATAATCAATCTGGTTTCGGTGTTGCCCATCAGGTGATGTCCATGTGTAGAGTCGCTTTTTAGGTTGTTGAAAGAGGGTGTTTGCTATGACCAGTTTGTTCTCTTGGCAAAACTCTATTAACCTTTGCCCGGCTTCATTTTGTTCTTCAAGGCCATACTTGTCCATTGTTCCAGTTATCTTTTGACTTTCTACTTGGGCATTCCAGTCTCCTATGATGAGGAGGACATCTTTTTTTAGTGTTAGTTTTAGAAGGTGTTGTAGATCTTCATAGAACTGGTTCACTTCACCCCTTCTGCATCAATGGTTGGGGCATAGACTTGGATTACTATGATATTGAATGGTTTGCCTTGGATACGGACCGAGATCATTCTGTCATTTTTGAGATTGTATCCCATTACTGCCTTCCTCACTTTCTTGTTGACTATAAAGGCCACACTATTTCTTCTATGGAACTCTTGCCCACAGTAAAAAGAGGCTGGTCTTTTTTTATTTTCTGTTTTAACTCAAATTGTGTTCTTATATGAAGCATTAAAGGTTGTTGGCTGTTAAATAAAACAACCTCTGCTACTAGATGCAGAACATGGGTAGCAGTTGCAGAGAAACATTTTGTCCATCTTAGCACTACCTGTTCTGTAGCCTCTGGCTTCCAGGATCCCAGGTTTTTTTCAGTGTGGTTATATACTCCCGTAGTTTTAATGAATTACCTTCATGGATGGCTCTCCCCCTCCGGTGGAGACTGCCATGTATTCTTCTTAATTGTTGACTTGCTGACTAAAGTAGCAAATGTGATTCAGGTAGAATGTCAAGTAGGAAGCTATAACTAAATGTGTCCTGGATTCTTTTTTTAAATTCTGTGTTCCTGTGACTGACCTAATTTGTCCTGAAAGAGACACTAGAATCTGTGTCTGACTAGAATCTGGGAGACCCCCCAAAATAAATATTGATGATTATCTGTTTGCCTTCCTTCTTGTTCCAATAGACTAAAGAAAATGAAGGCAGTTTCTATGAATGTGACATACTTCCATTCATGGAGATTGGAACTGTTGCCCACAAATTCTACCTGATCAATATTCGACTCCCTGTGCATGAAAAGAAAGGTATCAATGTAGGAATTGGAGATATAAGAGATATTCGTCTAGTGGTAAGTATGCCTCTGTGTTGATCTTCTCTTCCTTTGTAAACTGACATTACAGCCAAGTGAGGGAACAAGTTTATTTCATACTGGATATTCATTTGAATATAGAGTGACTTAAACTGATTAAGATAAGCAAGAGTGTAAATTTGTCAAGCTCTAGAGAAGGGGTGTCAAACTTGATTGTTATGAGGGCCGGATCTGACATAAATAAGACCTTGCTGGGCCAGGCCATGTGTGTCATAAAATGTAATGCCAAGTTGTGGAGATATAAACTTTATAAAGGACACAGACAAACACAATTAAAAGGTTTAAAAAAAACCCCTTAAAATATGCTTAAAGTATTAGCACTCTTGCAATATTTGTAGTCAGTATCAAAGCAAGCTCTCCCTCCCTACCACTTCCTCCCCAAGAGAGAAGCCTCAGCCAGTGGGGAAAATAGAGGCTTTGCTCTGGAGCGTCTGTGCAGTTCCGGGTCGCATGTTTGACACCCCTGCTCTAGAGCATACATACGCACACATTGACAGTATACCTCCAGGTATGTTGTGTTAGTTTGTCTTAAAATCTGTGTAACTTAACTCTGCATTCAGTCCTTTCCCAAGTTCCTACGGTGAGTATTTCAGAAGGGTTTTTTTTAAAGTTTTAAAGTGATTTTTTTAAATAAAGTTTTTTGTTTTAATATCACTTAAAACACATGCTGACTTTACAATGTATTGTGTAGCTAAATTCCCTAGTAAGCATGCACCACGAAGTTTGACTCAGACAGCATAGAAGCAATATTGGGCATTTTAGACGCCTGAGACTTGTTTGAAGATGTGAGTATAGGATTGGTTTGAATTAGTCAACATACGGTTGAGCAAGAAAAGCATGGAATTAAGCTTTCTGTGGTTTTAACCTCTTTGTGAGGTAACTTGATTTCAAGGGTGAGAGCTCCAGTTAGCAGTGATTCAGTGCACGAGGTGTGCAGTTCTTCTGACACTTTGTCTGGTTTACTGTGTCTTATCACTTTAAGTTGGCTGTCCTTCATTGGGGACAGAAACAAAGAAAAGGTGGGTATAGATTGCTAGATTCTGTAATTACTTTGAGGAGTGACTTTGATTACCACAAAGGAATGTGCCTGCAAGAAATTAGAATCTTTCTACAGTCTCTGCCTGCAGTACATACATTTACAAATTCCATAGAAAACGCATACCATGGTCATCAGTCTGTTAGTGATGTGGAATGTTACTGCCATGGAGAGCCCCTGCATTCCCTATGGATTTTTTTTCCTTTTGGGGTGTCTTTGCTATTATCCTTCCCTTCTCCACCACATTAACTAGCTTTTCACTTGCCCTGGTGGTAATTGCTTCCTTGGCTTCCCCCCAAAGCAAGCAGTTTTATTAATTCCTGACCACCAGCACTTGTCTGTCACCCGCTGTCTGTTTTGAGGATTAACGTTTGCTAAGTCAGATGGAAAATGAAAAGTGGATTTTTAAAGATGTGGTGATTTTTACTGAGACAAAAACATTTTTGTCTGGTTTGGGTCTTTTTGATTCTCATATCCCTTTGATCCAGGCAGAGTAGTGATGTCTTTCCAGTACCTCCTGATTAAGTCAGTCATCTTCTCGACTAAAGTGACTGATTTCTTGATACAAATATTCCTAGTGTCTGACACTAGCTGTAGAGTTTTTCACAAGTAATGTTCAGCACTGGCTGACTTGGGTACTATAGCTGACCCAAGTATGGATTTGAGCAAGCTGTGGTTGGATTTTGCTCATGTTCAGAATTTTGTAAAGACCTTGACTCACTTTGTAAGGTTTTTGTTTTCCTTAGGATACTTTAATAGTTGTAACTGTTAATGGGCACTGTTTATTTGCTACAATGTGCTTATTTGGGGGGGAAATGGCTGGGAGGCTCAAGTAGCAATGTATTGGGTATTATATAAAAATGCAGAATGGATCTTGTTGGGAAAGCAGAGAAATGCAATTGTGTGCCTTGTTATTTTTTCCAGGGCATCCATCAAAATGGAGGCTTTACAAAAGTGTGGTTTGCAATGAAAACCTTTCTTACACCTAGCATCTTCATCATCATGGTGTGGTACTGGAGACGAATCACAATGATGACACGGGCACCTGTCTTACTGGAAAAGTGCGTACAGATAACTTGGAGTCTTACAAAGCAGCAAAACCCATGCAAAGGTTATTGAGTGTTCTGGAAAGAGGGAAAGAACCTTTGCATCAATTAGTTGGTTATGGATTGGCCACAGTTGGTTATGCATTAAGCTGGTTTTGATTGGCTTGCACTGGCAGTATGTTCTGCACTTGACATTCTGTGTATCTGCATAGTTAGATGTGACTGTCTACTAAAAGGCTTTTCTATCTGGAGAGCTTCATTCACTGAATTTGGCTCAAGTACATGTAGGTGTTCATTGGAATGTTTCTACAGGTCTTGGAGATGGGACCAACTGCTTGATTATCCTATCTGTGGAATGCTCTGAATGTAAAACAGTTAGTACAGATATGCCAAGAAGGGGTTGGCTTTTCATTGACATTTAGATCAGCGCTTTCTTTTGAAGGTGGTCTAGTCTTCAAGTAAACTTTCATTAGCTTTTAGAGTAAACTAGTAACAATTGCCCTAAAACAGAGCATGCTTTAAAAGGTAAGATGGAAATCAAATTCTAGCTAATTGTTGGCCATTAAAAAAAATCACTGAATGACTGTGCTCTCTATCTTCGTTTCTCTTGGAGTTTTTGGTAGTGGTTCCTTCTCTGAAATGGAAAATGGTTTTGAATGTGTTGCTCCTTTTCCAGAGTTATCTTTGCTCTTGGGATTTCCATGACATTCATAAACATCCCAGTGGAGTGGTTTTCTATTGGGTTTGACTGGACTTGGATGTTGCTGTTTGGAGATATTCGCCAAGGAATCTTCTATGCTATGCTTTCGTCATTTTGGATCATCTTCTGTGGAGAGCATATGATGGTGTGTATGAGCTTTTTGGGTGCATATAAGGTTCAGTCCTACTAAACTTCCTGCTGGTGCAATAGCAAAGGAATTAAATATGACCAGCTATCCTTCCCCTTGCACCAACAGAACTCTGGGTACTATTTTAGTCTGGAAAAACCAAGATCTATAAAGGGGCTGCCAGCCTGTTTTATGGACCGAAGTCGTTTTCAGTAAAGAAGAATGCCTTCCTATCCATAGGAAGGGTCCAGATCTCATTGTCCATCTAATTTCATGATTTCTTGTGGTGGTCAGGAGAGATAATGAAATGTAATTGCATACTATTATAATAGAATAGGGATCTCCAACTTTTTTGATCCTGTAGGCACCTTTGGGATTTTAACATAGTGTGTTGGGTGCAGACATAAGACATCTGTCGCAAGAAATGGAGCCATCCATACAATAGCTGCTGCAGCTTATGTTCCATCATACAGTGAAGATACTTTGTGCTGTGGTGGCAGCTACTACCATAGCAATATTTTTAAAAATCTGCTCAGCCAGTCAAATTTCCAGTGACCAGTTACAAGACTTGCTGGGCAAAAGTCCCACTTGGCCTTGCCCACTTTCTAAAAACACTTGGTGGGTTCCAGGAAAGGTGTCATTGAGCACCATGATCCTAATGGGTACCACACTGGAGACCCCTGAAGTTGCTGATTCCCATTAAAAGTCCAAAGGGCAGGTTGTAAGGCCCATTAGGTTTAAACTGGTTACTGAATCGGATTTTCTTGGCTGAGATGTATTTATGTATGATGGAAGTTACTGAAGCATGTTTCAGTAATACTACCTTTTTCATTGCTCTTTTCTCATGATGGTCATTGTAATATCTTTAGGTTTGTTTAATTAATCATTTGCAGATCATTTTGTTCTCCATTTTTATTAGGATCAGAATGAACGAAATCGTTTCTCTAGCTATTGGAAACAAGTTGGGCCAATTGCTGTAGGCTCCTTCTGTCTCTTTGTCTTTGACATGTGTGAGAGGTAATGTAGAGATATTCCTCTGAGTTTTTAAAGGTGTTATTATAGTAGCATCCCAATAATATCTAATTGCCAAAAGCAAAGAAAAGAAAATCCATGCAGATGAAGAAAGTCTACAAAATATGTCAAGCCTGGCTGAAATGAGGGTTCTGGGAGAAGCCCTAGGTTTGTAGAAAAATACACTTGAAAAAAATCAGTGGTGACCCTAATTGGAAGATGTCCCTTTATTTTTAAAAATGACACCCCCCCCCCATGGGCAACAAATTCTTTAGAGCTTCTATTGTTTGTCTAGTATAGGTATCTTTAAAAGGAGGTTAAACAAAGTCATGGAGGATAGGTCCATGATGGCTATTACACAATGAGTAAATGGAATCTCTGTTCAGAGATGGTGGTCCTTTGAATACTAGTGTTTGGGGGCAATGATGGTGGAGGCTTTGGCTTCCATGCTCTACTTGTAAGCTGCCTTAGGGCATATGGTTTGGCCACTGTGAAACAGGATCATTAGCCAGGGAATGCTGACCTGATCCAGCGGCATGATTGGCTGCTATGTTCTAGCAAGGTTCTACTCTTCATTGTGCTTTTTAAAAAAGCTGTCCATTTGCAGTTCTGTCCTGGAGGTTTTTTAAAAATATTTTATTGTGTGCATATAAATACACTTCATTTTTTACTTGTTGTCTTCTACAAATCAAACTGATTTGTCCTGAACTTTTAATAGTACATTCACTATCAGATAAATTTGGTGCCCAATGCCCCTCTAAACATCATTCATCTATTCTTGCCCTACTGTTTTTCCAAATAGCTTGGTGGAGGGAGGGGGAAGTCATTATACAATTAGATTTTAAACATTTTGAATACAATGCATGTGAACATATAGCCCAGCATCTTCTCTAAATATTGCTCCTTTGACTTTTCCAAATTAAAATGGGAAATGTTGCTTTGTGTTATGTTTTCATTGTATATGATTTGTTCCATGTGAGACATGATTTTCTTCCATTTCTAGAGGCGTACAATTAAAAAATCCATTCTACAGTATCTGGACCACAGATGTTGGTACGGAACTCGCTGTATCCTTTTCTTTCCATGTCAACAATGGCACTGCATAGGGAAGGGCAATGACAGCTTGAAGTGGAGGCTGCATTTTCTTTGGGGAGAGTGTAACCTGCAGAAAATCTTGTTAACTCTGGGAATGTGCTACTGATAAAGTGGTAGGAAGGTTTTTAATTTAATGATGTGGTGCATCCTGATATCCTTTGAACTAGTTTAATGAATTTGAAATTAGTGGTACTTCCCTCAAAATTTCATGTGCAGAGTTGATGTTAAACCAAGAAATGAGGCTTTGTGTTGTTTTGTTACAGAAACCTGGTATCCATATTGATATAAGTGGAGTTCTCTGTAAATGTAAAAAGATGATAAAGCGTGGATGTCCTTGCAGCACTTGGGTTACCCTAGTTTACAGTTGAAAGTTACCTCTATTGTGTATGTTCTGTCCTGCTCTAGAGTAATGTAGCATATTCACCAGACCAGTGCTTTGTATTTTGATACACTGCCATGTGTTCCTAAAATTAGTACTGCAGTTGAATTTTCTCTTTTTTAAAAAAAATGCCTGCTCATGTTATAAGCATTTTCCAGCTGCTGTTAATTTTTACTATGAAGCCAAGATAAGCTAATAGGCTTAGCTCACTCCCCCTGCATCACAGACCTCTGGCAAGCCTCTCCCTAAGATTAAAGGATGGTGGCTGTTTCCCAGCTTCCTCGTATGTACCAGTGGAGCAGAAGTGACAAGTCCACTGAGGTTTTTTAGCCTGCTGGTATTTTGGTTATTTATCCCACATTAATGCCACCTCAAGTCTCTGGAAACAGTCTCTGGAACTGAGCCAAAGAAAAGAGTTTTTGGGTGCTCATGAAATCTCACTCAGTCTGTAATTTCTTTGAGTTTAACAAAAGGAATTTCCCTTCTGGCTTCCAGGTAAGCATAGAACTATGGCAATGATGCTTAAGCAAAGCCAAATAAATTACTGCTATCTGAGTCTCTGTTGACTCTGTGTGTGTCAAGGTGCTGCTCCCTTAACTTTACTGCTCAGATGGCATTTATTATCGTTGCTGGAATCTGCCTCTGTCTCTACTTCCTGTTCCTGTGCTTTATGGTGTTTCAGGTGTTCCGAAACATCAGTGGCAAGCAGTCTAGCCTTCCAGCAATGAGTAAAGCTCGCAGACTTCACTATGAGGTAATGAACTGGAGTGGAGAAAATCTAGTCTTAAAAACCCTTGCAAACCCAACAGCACTTTTGCAATGGTATTCCAATCAATGATAGTGAACTGAAGCCAAGAAACAAAGGTATTTTGCCTGTAATGTGGTTTTTGTAAACAACAGTTGTGAAAGGAAAAAGTAACACACACAAGGACAACCTCATTTATCTGGAAGGTCCAAGGGATGTGTGAAGTATTAATTATAATCAAAGGTCTCTAGAGAAACAATTGGTACTTGCACAGTTAAAATGAGACAGAAAACAATATGCCTGATCTGATATACACTGACTCAAAAAGTAAACAATTCCTTGAGACTTTCTTGCAAGTGTGTGTGGAGTTGCAGGTTGTGTGACAGGCAGACCATTGAGTTCAGGTAATTTGACCTGAAATTTAGTGTATTTCAAATCAATAGGTAAATTTCAGTTGTGTTCTCCACTGACGGCTCCGGAATATGTGTAGCTCTTTCTCCTTTCTTGGTATGTTCTTTCTTTGTCTTGGACTTTGTTGTAAGAGAGCAGCTGAGTCTCAACAGACAGAAATGGAAGTATAACAACCAGAGGTCGTTCAGTGGCCAGCAGGTAGCAGACCCAGAACCTGAAAGCTCATTACTGCCATTTCTGTCATAAGTATTTGAGCCCTTTACAAGATAGATCTGCATAATGGTGTCTTTGTAAGGAGACTGTACACACAGGATTGTTTTTTAAAATGCAATGTCTCGATTTATTATCATGGATAAGTCTTATTTATTGTCATGGATAAAGACTTATCACGGATAAGTCTTTCATCCTAAACCATTAGTTGGTAAGTCCTAGACCTAAGTCCCCATAAAACCTCACTTTTGATTGGAATTTTACAGGCTTTCCTAGGTTGGGATAGATAGTATAATTAAGAGGTTAGCTGAAGGTGTGAACAAGCTTTTAAGACTGAACTTGGGAAGGGGATGTTGGTTTTTATGACTAGATCAGGAAGGGCATGAAAGCAGTCTTTGGTAAAGGCTGAACAACCTTGCCGCCACTGATGTGTGCTTATTCAGGTCGTGACCTGGAAGATGGAGTCATCTAAGGTCTGCCTATATGTGGGTGTGACTTAAGAGCACAAACTATAACTAGAAAACTGAAAATTGAAGATCTTCTTCGTGGTCTCTGTGCTTCACACTCATGGGATAGAGCGCCTGCACCGATCCCCGAATCGGTATCTGAAAGGCCCGGGATTTTTCCGCGCTTGGCGCCAATGGGCATGCGCAGGCGTCCCAGTATGCATGCTCACCGGCGCCAGCGCAGGGATCCCGCCAGTTCCTTTCTGACCGCTGCGCAGAGAGGATTCCCTTTCGTGTCCCCGGTCGGTAAGGTAGTTGGTGGATTACCTTTATTGTTGTAAATAGCCCGTTTGTTGTTTTTTCTTAGTGTAGAT
Source organism: Heteronotia binoei (assembly GCF_032191835.1). NCBI lineage: Eukaryota > Metazoa > Chordata > Lepidosauria > Squamata > Gekkonidae > Heteronotia > Heteronotia binoei. The sequence goes on along the minus strand of NC_083224.1, from coordinate 125,914,729 downwards.
AGATAGTTAGTTAGTTAAAAAAAATGTTGTTGTTGGATTTGCCCCTCGGGGCCTTTCCCGTTTCCCCCCCCCCCCAATTTTTTTCCCCTCGGAGGACTCTGAGTGGGTTTTTGTGTGTTTGGCGTCTATGGAAAGACGTTGGGGGTTTTTCAAATGCTGCCGCTCTTGTGGGAAGAAGATTGCGCCCCCAGACGGCCATTCCCTGTGCCTTCTCTGCTTGGGTGAAGCGCATCGCGTGGAGTCCTGCTCGCATTGGTTCCACTTCTCCAAGCAAACCAGGAAGAAGCGGGCAGCGCGGCTTTTGGCTGCCTTAACTGAGTCGGCACTTCGACCTCAAAAATTGGCATCGGGCCCGTCGGTATCGACAATGGCAGACACTGCGGCTCCAACGGTCACATCGGCTGATGGGGCACCGGCCTTGACCGAGATGCCGAGCGAGCGAGGCTCCTCCACAAAACGATTTCACGAAGGATCAGTGGATACGCCCGCCAAGAAGTGTCGGGATGACTCGGGGACCCGAGCATCCGTACCGAAGAAGGCGAAGTCCAAGGAGAAACGGAAGAGGTCATCCTGCACTCCCTCATTTTCTCGCGACGCTTTGGCACCAATGACTTCTGCTCCGCCGGGGAAGATCCTGGCGTCCCCATGCCGCAGTCCGTCGGTATCGAGAGGCAGCGCTCATCAATCCCGTCTCACGACGTCTGAACACGAGATCAACCTCACTCAACAATCCTCTTCTTCCGGGACGAGGTGACGAAGTGGAAGTGGTTCGATCTCCGAAATAGAGGCATCAACCCCAATGGAACCTAGAGGCAGATGAGACCTGGAGCCTTCCATGGTACCACGTCGTTTCCCACCGTTACCACCGGGAGCAGCGTCAGTGGCTGCCCACCTATCCGTACCCTTATCCACCATATCAGTGGTTTCCACCAAAGGAGTTTGCGGAGTGGGATCAGCAATTGGAGGCATCCTACATGTTGAGGCTCTCGCACCATTCCAGAAGGCCCTTAGCATCAGCATCGATCCCTCCGGAGAGGCGTACCGCGCTAGCAGCTGAGACTCATCGGTGTGCATCGGCATCGACCCGTTCACCCATCCGGGAATCGACACCGATCCTCTCCGAGCATTTCATACAGAGAGAGTCTTCCTCGTCGGACTCTGAGAGTAGTACCGACAATCAAGAAAGAGCCTTGGAACCTTCCCCAGTGTCCCATACGGCCAAGGATCTTCCCATCTCGCCATCAGAAGATCTGAAGTCGTATGGCGAGCTGGTGAAGAGGATGGCAACCTCTCTCTCTCTGCCTGTGACGCAAACACAACCCGTTGTGGATGACAATGTCTTTGACATTATGCAGCGGGATACATCTATGGAAATCGCTTTGCCGGTCACCAAAGTGATTCTGCAGGCAGTCAAGGAGCCCTGGAAGAAACCATCTTCAACGCTGGTGTCATCTAGGAGGCTGGACCACATGTATAGGGTCCAAGAGGCGGGTGCCAAGTTCCTTTTCGCTCACCCGAAGCCGAACTCAGTGGTCGTCTCGTCCTCCTCCAAGGCGTGTAAGGTCCACTCCTCCCCACCTGACAAGGAAGGGAAGAAGCTGGACAACATGGGAAGAAAGGTCTACTCTGCAGGGGCCCTAGGAGTAAAGGTATCTAACTATGCTGCATGTATGACTAGATACCAATACTCCGTATGGGAACAACTTATCCCTCTCCTGTCTTCCCTGAGTGAAGATAAAAAAGCTGCTGCCAGGAAGCTGCAGAAAGAATGCTTTGCTGTGGCCAAGCAACAATTGGCTGCAGCAAAGCACATGGTGGATGTATCCGCAAAGACCATCATGTCAGCTGTGTGCCTCCGTCAACACTCATGGCTAAGATCAACAGCCCTTCAGCAAGACACTAGGGCCTTTGTGGAGGACTTGCCCTTTGAGGGAGACGGCCTCTTCAGCACCACCACAGATAGTGTGCTGCAGGAGATAGATAAAAGCCTGAAGACCTCGAGGAACTTGGGTGTTCAGGCCACCTCCAGAGCTCCCAAGGCAAAACAGTGGCACAAACCCTGGGCCAAAAAGACCTATCAGAAGTTCTCACCCAAAAAGACCTATCAGAAGTTCTCAACAACAGTGGAGGTCTCGCTCGGCCCAATCTGATAGCAGGCCCCCATATTCAGGGAATAACAGGAACCGTTATGGCTCCCAGGCCACTGGCAAATCCAAAGGCACTCGTCCTCAAAAGCAGGGCCTTTGACTTTCTCGTGGCATGTGTCATCGTCCCCACTGGTTCTACATCTATCCGCCTCCGCCCTTTCCTACCTGCCTGGGAGTTGATCTCTACAGACAGGTGGGCGCTGTCCATCACAGAGGAGGGCTACAAAATAGAGTTTGTTCAGATTCCAAACCAATCTGTTGAGCGTTGTGGCTGCCCATCTCCGTCTCCAGGGAGTTGTCATTTTTCCATACATCGACAACTGGTTCCTTGTGGCGGAGTCGAAAGAAAGTTTGTCAACCCACATTGCCATCACTCTACGTCTTCTCGACACCTTGGGGTTGCAGGTCAATTTGGAGAAATCTCACCTTACTCCGTCAAGGACAGTGCAGTTCATAGGGGCCTTGCTGGATGTGAACCTGCATCACGCATACCTGCCTCCGCAGAGAGCAAGGGACATTATCAGTCTGGTGCGAATTTTACAGAGGCGAAAGTGGGGCAAGCGCAGCAGCTGCAGTGGATGCTGGGTCTGATGGCGGCGACAACAAGCGTTCTACTTTTTGCAAAACTGAGGATGAGAGGCCTACAACTGGTTTCTTCGCCAGTTTTGACCACTCAGAGACTCGCCTCGAAAGAGACTCATCATCCCATCCGTGACTCTTCAGACGCTACAATGGTGGGAGTCAGAGAACAACATCTGTCAGGGAGCTCCCTTTCATCTCCCCACTGTGACTATCACAACAGATGCTTCTTTGTGGGGTTGGGGGGCCCACATGGAAGGTCTGTGTGTGGGGGGCCCTTGGCCGCCAAAACTGACTCAATGCCACATAAATTATCTAGAACTGCTGGCGGTTCATTTTGCTCTGTGCTCTTTCCGCCCCTTGGTGGCAGGGAATATCGTAGCATTACTAACGGACAATTCCACTGCCCTGTGCTACATCAACAGGCAGGGAGGGACAGTTTCTCATCGGCTCTGCGCATTGGTGATGGATCTCTGGTTGGAGTGTCTACAATACGACATCTTTGTGAAGGCTGCGCATCTTCCAGGGGTCATCAATATACAGGCAGACTCTCTCAGCAGGGGTGCGGCTTCTCCACACGAGTGGGAACTGCAGTGGCGCTTTCTCAAGCCTGTATTCCAGCTTTGGGGGTACCCGCAGCTGGATGTCTTTGCCACGGCCGAGAACAAGAAGTGTCCTCTGTTCTGTTCCAGAGGGGGAGCGGATCCAGCATCACTGGGAGACGGCCTTCTGTTTCCTTGGGAGGGTCGGTTCCTCTACATGTTTCCGCCTCTGCCGTTGTTGACAAAGGTGGTCAACAAGATAGCAAGAGAGAGACCATGCTGCATCCTGGTGACTCCCTGGTGGCCTCGCCAGAACTGGTTCTCGATCCTGCTCCAACTGTCGAGGGGGGTCTTCTACCAGTTTCCGGCAGAACCGGACCTCCTGTCAGCCCAGGGTGGTCACGTACTTCATCACAACGTGCCCCACCTGAAGCTGACAGCGTGGCTCATCGACCCTTGGGGTTCTCTGACAGAGTCCAGCAAGTCCTCATGAACAGTAGGAAACCCTCCACCCGCGCTTCCTATGACAGGAAGTGACAGAAGTTCATTCAGTTCTTAGTTAACCCTTCAGTTTCACCTAGCAGGATGGGATTGTCGGTAATTTTTGATTTTTTGTTATCCCTAGTGGATGCTGGCCTTGTTTTCTCCTCCATTAAGGTTTATTTGGCAGCAATATCTGCTTTTCACAATCCAGTGGAGGGATATTCTGGTTTTGCGCACTCTCACTCCAAGAAGTTTTTGAGGGGTTTGTTTTGGCTGCATCCACCATCAAGATCGCCCCCGTAGTTGTGGGACTTAACTTTAGTGCTGGACAAACTAAGTCGTCGCCCCTTTGAGCCGATGGCCACGTGCTCTTTGCAGCTCCTATCATGGAAAACTGCATTTTTGGTTGCTATCACGCCAGCACATCGTGTAGGGGAGCTCACGGCAATGCGTTGTGATTATCCCTACCTTGTTTTTTGAGAGGCTGGAGTTTCCTTAGCTCCTGACATTACTTTTCTTCCTAAGGTGGTCTCTCAGTTCCACCTCAACTTAGAAGTTTGGTTGCCCACTTTTTACCCTATGCCCTCCTCGGAAGAGGAACGTAGGTTGCATGCTTTGGACGTAAAGCGTGCTTTGTTGTTTTATTTGAACCGTTCAAAGAGTTTTCGTAAGGACAAGCAGCTTTTTGTTTCATACGCTGCCCCCAAGTTAGGTTCCAGGATTTCGTCTCAGAAGCTCTCAAAATGGCTCACTGAGACTATTAAACTCTGTTATTTGTTGGCAAAGAAGCCGTTACCTGGACCTATTCGCGGACACTCTACAAGGGCGATGGCGACGTCAGTGGCGTTCCTGAAAGGCGTGTCCCTGACTGATGTTTGCAAGGCTGCCACCTGGTCTTCTCCGCATGCCTTTATGAAGCACTACGCGCTGGACGTGCATGCTCAGCAGAGGACCCAGTTGGGAACTGCGGTGTTGTAAGCTGTTTCTTCCTGTTGACCGTCTTCCCGCCTCCAGGTATGTCTTGCTTGCTAATCTCCCATGAGTGTGAAGCACAGAGACCACGAAGAAGATAGACAGGTTGCTTACCTGTAACTGTAGATCTTCGAGTGGTCATCTGTGCATTCACACTACCCGCCCTCCTTCCCCACTGCTGACAGTCTCCCTTCAGTAGGGGCTTCCAGCGGTCAGGAAGGAACTGGCAGGATCCCCGTGCTGGCACCGGTGAGCATGTGTACTGGGACACCTGCGCATGCCCATTGGTGCCGAGCGCAGAAAAATCCCGGGCTTTTCAGATACCGATTCGGGGATCGGCGCAGGCGCTCTATCCCAGGAGTGTGAATGCACAGATGACCACTCGAAGATCTACAGTTAACAGGTAAGCAACCTGTCTATATCATCGATCTCACGTGTAATTTTGTTTCGTTTCATTTTACAGAAACTCTGGATTTAAATATTTGAGTTTTTCAATAAAATGACTAGTGCTGTTTTTTCTGTGTCTTTCTAGGGGCTGATTTTTAGGTTCAAGTTCTTGATGCTGATCACATTGGCTTGTGCTGCCATGACTGTAATATTTTTCATTGTCAGCCAGGTGAGTGTCCTAAAACAACTTTATCTAGGATTCTGACAAAATATTTTTAAACTTCTCAGAGAAATTTTGGGCTTTGGATAATAAATATTGTCAGTAGTGACCTGTTTTTTTGAGTAAAGAAGAAAAAAAGAGTAGATTTTTATATCCCGCTTTTCTCTACATTAAGGAGCCTCAAAGCAGCTTACAATCTTCTTCCATTTCCCTCCCCTCAAACAGGCACCTTGTGAGTTAGGTGGGGCTGAGAGCGCTCTGAGAGAACTGTGACTGGCCCAGGGTTACCCAGCGGGTTTCATGTGGAGGAGTGGGAATCAAACCTGGTTCTCAAGATTAGAGTCCAACCCTCTTAACCACTACACCACACTGTTTCTCCACAGAACAACTTTTATGTAAAGGACAATATTTATGAACCCCTTTCTCTAAAAGAGTGGTGTATATATTTTTTGTAATAAACATATTATTGAATTTAAAAGAATAAGAATATTTATTTTATTTTATTCCATTTGTATCCCGCCCTCCTTGCCTAGGAGCAATAGAACTCATGCAGTATTATCAGAACTGATGTACACAGTAAATAAACCCTGAACAGCATAGAATTTACAGATATGTCAAACAAGATATCAAATGTTATAGAATTTATCAATACAGGGAAAGTAGGAATGAACTTGTGGATAGTGAGAAATGTTAAGAGCATTCCAGTCTTTAGAAGTTAACCTGTCAAATTAAGTGTAAAAAGTAGTATGAAAGTAACATGACTTGGGAGTGAGGCCAAAACAGATTTAAATCTATATATGTTAAGAAACCTGGGGGTTCCATACCACAAATAGCACATAAGAAGAAAGGAAGATGAAAGGGTAGGGGGGGAGCAGGTAGAATTATAGGTAATTCTATAGGTTCACGATACTCTGGTTTCTGAGGCTGAATGTCATTTGCTGCAATGTACTCAATAAAAGGAAACAATTTCTCAGTGAATCCTGAATATCCAGGCCCTGAATCAGAATTGATGGGAGTGGGATGTATTTTTGATAGAACACTTCAGCATTCACTGTAACAGGAGATGGAATTTGGCTGCAGTCTACCTTTGAACATTTACTCCAAGGCTGCTTTATTTCCTTCCTTGTAATCATGAGGGGAGAGGACAGCTTGTCAGTTCATGCATTGGAATAGGTAGGGTGTATGTGAAAAAGGAGTCCTTTAACCTCTATTGGGCTTGTGATTCTCAGTTTCATATGTATTTATGCTCCTGCCTCAATTATACCTATTCTTTTTCCTGTCTTAGGTGACTGAAGGCCATTGGAAATGGGGTGGCTACACGGTTGAATTGAACAGCGCCTTTTTCACAGGGATTTATGGAATGTGGAACCTTTATGTCTTTTCCCTCATGTTCCTGTATGCGCCTTCACATAAAAACTATGGTGAAGATCTGTCGAATGGTGAGTTGAGATATGATGCAGCTGTAAGGAGGCTGGAGCCCTGAAACCAATAATTAGGAGACTGGAACTTTTCCACTTAATATCTTTATTAAATTTTAAACTTAATAGGAAAAATCCAAATACATTTCAACGATATGTATAAGGGGAGAAATATGTGTGTATAATAACTTATATAAAGTTCTACTTGTCTTAGACCCACAAAACAAAAATTGACAAAAGAAAAACCCTTTATGCACATTCTCAAAAAATTGTAGTTATAAAGGTCTGTATTCAACTGCACATCCTGAGTCCAAATGTCAAGAAAGGATTTCTAGCCTCTAGTGAAATTAATTTACATAATCTCCCATTTTTTAATTCTGTTAGTTTGACAAGTTACCATTTGTGGGAGTTTATTAAGCCCATGCTTCTACGTTTCAGTAACTCAAGCTCTACTAGCTATTATGTTCATCTTAGCAACTGTGAACATATTTCAGATGACTGTACTGTACTTTGAAGGAACAGAGTCTGGTTAGACCAAACAATACTACTTTGGGGACTTCTAGAATATTCAGTTCTGCCATGGAGAATATGTTTCTCTCAGTTTTTCCAGAAAGCTTTTATATAAGGACATGGCCACCACATATGTCTGCAGTTAGCATCTAAGACTCTATATTGCCAACATGCATATTTTTGTGTCTTCATAATCTTAATCAGTATATATGGAATCATAAACACTGTACCTTATAAAACTTTTCTTTCATGCTAACACATACGGTGGAAGCTGCCTCTGACTGTGCCATTCATCTTTCAGTATTGTACACTTAAATATTTTCTATCATTTTAAGGGAAACTGGCTCATCTGCATGAATAATTTGTAAAAGACAAAGAGGGAGCAGATACCAGACTGTGACCTACTGGGGACAGCAGGACATCATAATTGATTTACATAGTTAGCAGAGACTAGGGTTGCCAAGTCTTCCCTGGCTACTAGCAGGGGATGGGCAGTTAAGGTTAGGCCAGATAAACTCCAGGAAACTCCTGGAGATTTTGGAATGGAGCCTAGGGAGGACAAGGACCTCCATGGGGTGCAATGCCATAGAGTTTGCCCTCCAAAGCATCCATGTTCTCCAGAGGAACTGATCTCTGTAGTCTGGAGATGAGCTGTAATTCCATGGGATCCCTAAGTCCTCCTTGGAGGCTGACATCCCTGGTGGAGACACATCAGACACAATGATGTTCGTTTGCTGCATCCAATAAAGAGGCAATTAAGTCCACACAGGCTTCCTCATGAGCACAGTTCCCTTCACACATCTATTTCTGCCTTTTAAACCATAGAGGTCTGAGCTGTGGCTCTGCCTTGGGACAGTTTTACCAGTCCTAACCCTGTTGGTAGCCTTATCTTGCCCCAGGCTCCGGCTTCTCCTTTAGGCTCCTCTTCTTTGCACCTCCTCAGCTTTGCTCAGCCCGCTTGCATTCTTGACCTTCCTCCTCTCCTCTGACATTGCCCTTTTTCTCCCTGGGGCACTCCACCCATGCTGGTCAAGCCCAGCACCATCTCTCCCTTCTCAGAGCCTTGTTGCTTTCTTAACCCCTTTGTTGCCTTGCCCCACTCCTGGTGGGTGTGCACAGGGCTGCTACTGTATTCTTGCGAGTGCCCCACCCAATCCTGGAGCATCTGCTGCCTTTTGCCCAGTAAGCCAAGCTTCCTCTGGCCTCTGCTGTCGTATTTGTGCCACATAGACCTATAATTTCTTTCCTCTAAAAATTAATTTTTATATTTTCTTAATTTTGTACAAATAACTCTAGTATTCGTCTCTGTTAAGTTCATATATGAATTACATTGACTAACAATGTTCATCTACCTCTGTAAGCCTGTTTAACCAATTTGACCAAGGTGTTGAAATCAGAAACACCTTACTACAAATAAATCTGAGCTTAGTGATAAAATCACTGGACTTAACTATCTTCTTATGTTATCTCATACTTTGGGAACATCTTGACTAATACTTGAAGTATACTATGGTAAGTACAGCAAGGGGATATTTACACTCACTTTAAGAAAACCATGGCACTTTCCCCCTCTGTGTGGACCCTTCAATGCAAAGGTTTTAGTTCTGTTGTTTGGTAATGTTTCATATTTTTGCATTGTATGCCTCCTTCCTGTCTTCTTTTTTTTCCAAAGTAGATAAGGCAAATCCTTGGTTTATTTCGCGTGCAAATAAACTTTTGCTTCATCTTTTTTGAAAATGGCAAAAAGAAGTAGGATTGAGGGTAAAATCATCATTTTACAGCTGTTTTTTTGAACCAAAATGTTTGTAAGTTCTGTTCTAAGCCCCTAGTCTTACATAAGAATAAGTTATAACTTATTCTTATATAAATCTATAGGGTGTTAGAGGATAGCCTAATTCTTTAATAATGAGCAGAAAAGATAGACTAAGTAAATCCCAACTCTTAAAAGATTTCATCCTTAATCTGCATATTCAAATTTAATTCGAACACTTCTGTTTTCCCTTTGCTGACACAATAACCTGATAATTTTTACATGAAGGTCAAAGGACCCCTCTTTCCTTTCATGTATGTGGCTTGGGTAAAACCTGTTTCCGGCCTTGGAGAGGAAGGTGTTTGATGGATTTGATTTATTAGATTTATATCCCGCTCTCCCCGCTGAAGCAGGCTCAGGGCGGCTCACAATAACAAAATCACAATAAACATTAATTATGCATTTAAAAATAATGCAATATTCAATAATGTAGCAGTTGAAAACAGTGTGGTGCTAAAATTATTAATTTCTGAATGGCGTTCCGAGCTCTTAGGTATCCTTTGTATTACAATGGCAGGAATTCAGTCGAAGCCACCTGGAATAATAATAGTGTCTTGCAAGCCTTGCAGAACTGGGCTCTAACCTCCTTTGGTAGTTGGTTCCACCAATAGGGGGCAGAGATCGAGAAGGCTCTCTCCCTGGTGATTTTTAATCTTGCCTCCCTATGCCCCGGGATCGATAGTAGATTTGTGTTCCAGATCCGAGTACTCTCTGGGGAACATGTGGAGCGAAACGGTCCCTAAGGTGGGCAGGTCCTCGGCCATATAGGGCTTTATAGGTAATAACCAGCACTTTGTAGCAAATCTGGTACACTATTGACAGCTAGTGCAGTTCCCGCAGCCCCAGCTGTATGTGCCCCCACATGGAGAGCCCCAATAATAGCCTGGCTGCTGTGTTCTGCACCAGTTGTAGTCTCCGGACTCGTGACGTGACCGTAGCATGGATTACTGTTGCCAGGTTGCTGTGCTCGAGGAAGGGAACCAACTGTCTTACCCACCTTAGATGAAAAAAGGCAGATCTGGCAGTGGCTGCTATCTGGGTCTCCATTGACAGAGAAGGCTTCAGTAGCACTCCCAAGCTTCTCAACCTGGGCGCTGTTGTAAGTGGAATTTCCCTACCCAGACCGCCGCAACTCAGGCAAAGGACCTCTGTTTTCATCGGATTCTGCTTCAGTCGACTTAGCTGAAGCCATCCTGCCATGGCTTGCAGAGCCAGGTCCAGATTTTTTTGGACACAGCCTGACCGGCCGTCCATCAGTAGATAGAGCTGGGTGTCATCAGCGTACTGGTGGCAACCCAGCCCATACCTCTGGGCAATCTGAGCAAGGGGGTGCATGCAGAGGTTGAACACCATCGGAGAGAGCACCGTCCCCTGAGGCACACTGCAATTAAACGGGTGTCTCTGGAATGCCTGTTCCCCAATTGTCACCCTTTGTCCCCAACCATAGAGGAAAGAGGAAAGCCATTGTATGGCCAACTCCTGAATCCCTGCATCAGCAAGACGGTGGGTCAGCAACTGATTTTAACTGTGTCAAACGCAGCGGACAGATCTAATAACATCAGTACCGCCAAACCACCTCCATCCAGATGCCGCTGGAGATCATCCACCAGGGCGACCAGTACTGTCTCCGTCCCATGACCTGGGTGGGAGCCGAACTGGTGGGAGTCTAGGATGGAAGTATCCTTCAGAAAACTCTGTAATTGTAGTGCTACTGCCTTCTTAATGGTTTTACCCAAGAAGGATAAATTCGAGACTGACCGATAATGAGCCAATTTGGCCAGGTCCAGTGTTGGTTTTTTCAAGAGAGGGCGGACCACTGCCTCTTTAAGAGGCATTGGAAATGGCCTTTCTGAGAAGGATCTATTTACGATATTCCATATAGGATATTATAGCTCCATCCAGCAAGCTTTAATCAGCCAGGATGAGCATGGGTCCAGATTGCATGTAGTTGGGTGCACAGTGAAGAAGATTCTGTCAACTTCCTCCAGGCTGAGTGTTGTAAAGCAATCTAGAGCCCTGGAGAGCTGGGCATGCTACGACTCAACCAGGTCATCTAGGGAATTGCCAGGGGTCCTGCAGAGCAGTCTGGAACCTCACAGGGTCCATCAGGGATGGTGGCTCAGTGGTAGAGCATCTGCTTGGGAAGCAGAAGGTCCTAGGTTCAATCCCTGGCATCTCCAAAAAAGGGTCCAGGCAAATAGGTGTGAAAAACCTCAGCTTGAGACCCTGGAGAGCCGCTGCCAGTCTGAGAAGACAATACTGACTTTGATGGACCAAGGGTCTGATTCAGTATAAGGCAGCTTCTTATGTTCATCAGGCTCTGTGGGCAAGCTAAAATATGCTCGTCACCTAAACGGGTTTGGGGTAGGACATCCATATGAGCCTTCAGGATATAGTGGTCCAACTATGGCACTGCTTTCGCAGTAATCCGGTCCACTGAAACTCCCGCCGCAAAGATCAGATCCAGCATGTGTCCAGCCTGGTGAGTGGCCGTTGTTATCACTTGGGAGAGTCCTAGTGTCGCCATGGAGGACACTAGGTCCACCACCTGATTGGAGTTTGCGTTATTGGCATGGACATGGAGATCACCCAGGATCAGAAGCCTTGGGTGTTGCAATGCCCAGCCTGTTACAGCCTCCATCAGGGATGATAAGGCACCAGTTGGTGTGTTAGGCAGACGGTACACCAGCCAGATCGCCAAACCCTCCCCAACATCCCATGCCAGTCCGGCACATTCAGTGCCATCGATCTCTGGGGACTGGAGAGCCCTGAAGAAGTAAGCCTCCCATATGAATAGAGCCACCCCTCCCCCCCACCCACTAGTCTGTGATTGGTGAAAGACTGAGTATCCTGGGGGAGCTACTTGGGAGAGAGCTACTGTCTCCCCATCTTGCACCCAGGTCTCAGTCACGTAAGCCAGGTCCATGTCCTGCTCAAGCAGGAAGTCCCAAAGGACTGAGGTCTTATTGTTTATGGACCTGGCATTGCATAACACCAATGACAGAGGTGAGTAGTTCAACCTGGCCCCGCTACCTGCTACCATTGGGATGGGATACAGACTGGAAGGTGGCCAAGCGCCTCCGTGTCTCTGCCGTCTTCCCTTACATCTCTGTCTGTTCCCACTATCATACCTTCCCCTCACCAGGAGTACTTGGGTCTCCAGGCCGGTCATCCCCTATTGGTCTCTGCAGCAGCCTCAGACCGATTTATGGGATACACTCAAACCTTGTGTAATTGTCACTCCTCCAAGGCTGAAACATGGCTTTGTTTTCCAGGTGACCTGGGAATAAGCAGTGGAGAAGAACTTCAGCTTACGACAACCATCACCCATGTTGATGGACCAACAGAGGTTTACAAACTGGCTCGCAAGGAGGCCCAGGAGTAATTAATAAATAACAGCTCATCAAGCACAGACAGACGACGACACATGGAATGATAGCAGTATTTTCTTGTGAGGGTGGGTGGCTGAAATCATCCTAAACTTGTTTGTGTACTTTCACAGAATGGTGGCAAGAACAGTGGGAAATTCTCCTTGATAATAATTTGTGTTTGGGAAGAGGGGCTTTTATCAGATTTGATTCCTCCTCCCTTCATTACACTCCCAGTTTTGCTTTGGGTGTTAACCTCTGGGTGAAAGGGAGGGGGGCTTCATGAAGGGACAGGTGCCCATTTCTCTGGTCTGACCTTTAGGTCACTCTCAGATTAACACATCTGCTGCTCTCTTTGTTATAGAAAATCTTGGGGAACAAATCAGTATTTGTTGTTTCCTATTCAAGGTTTTGTTCTATATTTACAATGCCTACATTTAGAACCATTTTTGTTCTTTATTTATATTGCATGTAGCCAGTGCCGTTAAATATTTATGTACTTTGATAAACTCATTCATGACTTTTTATAGTCTAGTGTAATCCTGCCCTTTGTAAAGTTTTGGTACAAAAAGAGCATTTCTGCTTTAAAATTGAACCTCGTTTGCCTGTGCTTATATGTGCCTTGAGCACTAATAATTCTTTATGGTGTAGATATCTTTTTGATATGCGCTCACTCTAAATATGCTTGTATGATGCATAATCCATGGGAATATTGTAGTTTTTTTTATACTATGAATAAAATATACAATATTGTGCCTTTTCTCCTTTGTAGAAAAGCATGTAGCTGTAGGTCAAGCAGTTTTCTTAATTTTAATCTGCAGAAATAGAAAAGAGCAAGAGTGTAGTAGCATCTTAAAGACTACAAAATTTGGGGAAGGGTATGAGCTTTTGTTGAGTCACTGCTCAGTTCTTTAAGGTGGTACTGAACTCTTTTCTGCTGCTACAGACTAACAGCTATCCATCTTGATCAATCTGCAGAAAGTGATTGTTCCAGAGAACACTGTCCCCTGCTGGTATTCCAAAGCATCATACTGGGCTGCAAACAATTGTTAACCTTTAGGCAAAGAGTGTTGTATACTCAGAAACAGACTCTTTCAAACACTCAGGTTTTAATAAGGACTCTGACCTTTTAAACAGGAACACCTTAAAGACTTGCAACATTTATTCCAACATGTAGAATTAACACAGTAATTAGTTCAGTGTTTTGTTCCTGCTGTATTCTTTCTCTCAGTGACGCACAGATTGTGCATTGCCAGTGCTTTGGCCCATATTCACATTCCCTTGTGGTATACAACAATCCATGATGGATTCATGTAGAGGGCCTTAGCAAGAGATTGACCAGCTTCAGTTAATAACGCATCTGCCACCACCTCTGGCTTGGCAAAATGGCTGGTCCTTAAAGGGCTGTCAGGGAGGGGGGGGAGAGAATGTATCTGTTCATTACAATATTTATGCCCTGTCTTTTATTTATTTATTTTGTACATTTATAGCCCGCCCTTTCCTGTGAAGGGCTCAGGGAGGATTCCAACAAGCTAAAATATTAAAACCAACAAACCTCAAAATAGTTAAAACAATTAAACCAATATATTAAGTCAATCATTTAACATGGCATGGATGGTATAAGCACTTGAGGTGTAATTATCGTGGGCAGCCTAAGTTGCCCCAAGATCTCAACAGTATTGACCCCAAATGAAGTGGCAGTCATTGCTGGGAGGCCAGTTGGATGGTGTTGTAGGGTGAGGACGTTCGTTTGCCTCAACAATAGACCTGGTGGAAAAGCTCCGTTTTACAGGCCTTCTGGAATGGTGACAAATCCGGAAGGGCCTGAATCTCTGTAGGGAGCTGATTCCACCAGGTTGGGCAAGCCAGATGTCCTTTGGGCCAGGGATGGTCAAAAGATGTTGGCTGGCCAATCACAATGGCCTTTGGGGCTCATATAGGGAGAGACGGTCTTTCACAAGATGGCTTACAGTTCCAAAAATTAAAACCATACAAAATGCAGTAAAACTCCATTTCCACCCCCATGCACCCTCTGCAGGGCCTTACTTGCAGAGTAAGCTCTCACAAATAAGATGGTCTTATGGTGCTTTTGAAAAACTTAATGAAGATTATGTTCCCACTCGATCCCTTTAGGTGCTCATTTCATACAGTGGAAGCCACTGCAGAAAAGGCTCTAGTTGATGTTAAGTGGGATGCCTTGAGTAAAGGGACAACTAAAAGATGGCAACCAGAAGGCTGTATTTGGCAGACAGGGAGAGAGAATCCTTCATATGGTGTCAAGTGCTACAGCTGTAAAGTCTTCCCTTTAGACACATCAGAAAGTTTAGGTAGTCCCTTTTCAGCATCCTGGTATATAGTTTTAGCAGGTGGAGTTTGTCCTGGCATGGGGGGGAGGAGTGGCACCACCTGTAAACTTCTTTTGTTAAGCTGCTGTTAAAGGCACAAGTTCTGGGCCTCACTCCCTGCCTGAGCTCTGTGGGCATTTTTGCCCCCTACGTTGGGCTCAGGGGCCATCATTCCAGTCCCAAAACACTGTACCACAGCACTCACCCCATAGTCTTTCTCTAAATAATCCCATCCGTACTCTGGATGATGTGTACTTTGTAGAAAGATTGTAATATATAAATCTCTATAGCATGTCAAGCCATTTGGTCCACCTTGACAAGTAGACTGTTTTCTGGCTCTCTGGTATCTTGGGCACAAGCAAACAGTTCTCTGTTTCTGTCTTTCTTTTGACATCCCTGACACCTACCTCTTGACACACACTGCTGCCCACTGTCCACTATGGTAATTTCAGGAAGGATTCATAACTGAAAATTTAGACATACAATATTAATTGTAGAACAAACTGGTTCCGTGTCATTTCTGGTGCACACAAATGAAATACATTGGTAGTCTGGTGGTGCCTGATGGTAGGCAAACTTTAAGATACCATCTAGCTGCAACAGAACACCATGCAGTCTTCTGATGTGAAGTTGACATGACATGACCTTTCTAGGTAGGTTGACCATCTGCTGGTATCTTTACAAGCTGACAGCCAAAGGTACTATGGCAGAAGTTGTTTCTGTACTTTGGCAGCTATGGAAAAATGTTGATGTTCAGGGCTTTTTTATTGAAAAAGCCTGGCAGGAACTCGTTTGCCTATTAGGCCACACACCCTGATGCCAAATCAGCTGGAACGGCGTTCTTATGTGTTCCTGCTCAAAAAAATCCCTGATGATGTTAATATGTGTAGAATATAGCCAGGAGATCCTAAGATTGTCTGATAAGCCAGAAGTTCCAGCTCTTTTTGAATTATGCATCACTAGGTGGCAAGCTAGACTTGTTTTTAAGGCAAGAGACATTTCAGAGGTAGTTTGTCTTCACCTGCCTCTATATCATGCCCCTGGTATTCCTTGGAGGTTGTCTATCCAAATACTAGCCAGGGTCAACCCTGTTTAGCTTCTGAGATCTAATAGGATCAGGCTCACCTGGGCTATCCAGGTCAGGGTGGTTGATGATGTAATTTTTGGAAACTCTTTGCTCTAATGTTCTTCCTGCATTTGGTGTTCCTGTGTAAGTCAACATTTATTCTCCAGTTTTTGGCATGCTTACTTCATACGGTATCATACTTTTCTCCTGAAATCACATTTATATGTATTCCATGTTGTGAACATACATTTCCATGTGGTTTCTGTGGGGCTAATGCAAGGCAAAGTAAAATAAAAATAATTTTAACTTGGCTTTTCCACCAAACAGAACAATGCAATGGAACTGATGTTGCAAACACAAATACAGCAGTGAACAGAAAATGCAGCAGATTGAGTTTTTTGAACTCAGAGAGAAACCAAACAAACCCACAACTGATTCTTGCTTGCAACGCTTAGTGATGAGTTAAGTTCCCCTTCTCAAGTGCACTAAGGTACAGGATTCTTTTCATCTACTTTTCTTTCCAATGGCTTCAACCAGATTTCAATCTTGAAAGATACAGCCTTTACATAAGGTGATAAGAGCCCAGAAAATCTTTTCAAGCTCCTCAGCAACCACCATCAGTCTACTCTGGGGGTTGTCATTTCAGTCCCAGAACAGTTTATATGGTCCCAGTTAATGTCATTCTACTCTAGAGGCTGTCATTCCAGTCCCAGGCCATTAATTCTGGTCCCAGAAACTGTCATTCTACTCTGATGGCTGTCACTCCCGTCCCAGAACCATTTACCTGGGCTCAGGGGCCATCATTCCAGTCCCAGAACACTTTTGTTACTCCCAGCATCTGTCATTCCACTGGGGATTGTGTTGCAGTCCCAGAGTCCTGATTCCAGTCCCGGGGGCTGTCACGTCAGGCCAAAGCAGGTTGTTTGAAATCCTTTCTTTTATGTGCTGTTTTGATGGAGCCCATGTGAGTTGATTGGCATTCCTGGCTCCCATTATTCCCAGTGAGCTTTCAAAGATCCATACTTTTTCTCTTTGCTTTCTACCCATCTCCCTTCTTAAGAAATGTATGATTCATCCAGTATGTTGAAGCTATTTGCTGCCCTCCATTGGCAGTAAGGAGAAGTAATCTGGACTTTAAAAATTAAACCAGAATAAAGGTTTCAAATTTAGTTATATTCATTCACAAAAAATGGCTGTGGCTATGAGAAAGAAGGGAATGTGCTCCGTTGTGCTTTTCTAATAGCTTTACAGGAAGAAACCTTGATCCTCCAAGCACTTGCAATAAGAACATAAGAAAATCCATGTTGGATTAGGCTAATGATCCATCCAGTCCAACTCTCTGTGTCACACCATGGCCAAAAAAACCAAGTGCCATCAGGAGGTCCAGCAGTGGGGCAGGATATTAGAAGCTCTCCCACTGTTGCCCCCCCAGCACCAAGAATACAGAACATCACTTGCCTCAGACAGAAAGTTCCATCTATACCTTGTGACTAATAGCCACTGATGGACCTCTGCTCCATATGTTTATCCAGTCCCTCTTGAAGCTGTCTATACATGTAACTGCCACCATCTCCTGTGGCAATGAATTTTGTGTGTTAATCACTCTTCGGGTGAAGAAGTACTTCCTTTTATCTGTTCTAACCTGACTGCTCAGCAATTTCATTAAGTGCCCACGAGTTCTTGTGAGAAAGGGAGAAAAGTACTTCTTTCTCTACCTTCTCTATCCCATGCGTAATCTTGTAAACCTCTATCATGTCACCCCTCAGTCCAAGCAAAAGAGCCCCAATTGCTTTAACCTTTGTTCATAGGGAAAGTGTTCCAAACTTTTAATCATTTCAGTTGCCCTTTTCTGGACTTTTTCCAATGCTATAATATCTTTTTTGAGGTGTGGTGACAAGAATTGTACCCAGTATTCCAAATGAGGCTGCACCATTGATTTATGCAGGGGCATTATGATGCTGGCTGATTTGTTTTCAATTCCCTTCCTAATAATCCCCAGCATAGCATTGGCCTTTTAAAAATTACAGTCACACACTGTCTCAACATTTTCAGTGAGTTATCTACCATGACCCCAAGATATCTCTCTTGGTCAGTCTCCACCAGTTTGGACCCCATCAATGTGTATTTTTAGTTAAGATTTTTGGCCCCAATGTGCATCACTTTGCACTTGGCCACATTGAACTTCATCTGCCATATTGACCCCACTGCTTTTTGAGGGCAATCACCCTTTTCACACATATTCAGAACAAAGGAACCCTGAAAGGTGACTCACTAACTATGGCAATACTGCTGTCCACACTGAGGCTGCAGGCCTCTGTAGGGTTGTGCACCCTTAAACTGATTTCAAAGGATGTCTGCATGTGTTTAGCCCAAGACTAGCACAATCTCATCAGATCTTGGAAGTCAGATAACATTGGGAAACCACCAAGGCAATCTATTGTCGCTATGCAGAATAAAGCAATGGCATACACCCTCTGTTCACCTTTTGCCTTGAAAACACTATGGGGTCGCCAGAAATCAGCTGTGACTTGACAGCACATTTTGCCATTGCTACCACTTAATGTATCTTGCACTTCACAGCTTCTGTTCCACCTACAATTCTCTCTCTCTCTCTCGGCTTGAATTCGCGAACGAAGATTTAAGAAAGGTGCAGTAGTCCACGTCTGCTGCAGGCTCACTGGTGGCTGACAAGACCAATGCGGGACAGGCAGGTTCGGCCACAGTGGCTGCAGGGAAAAGTCTGATTTGGGGTTGGTGCTGTAGCAGTACAATTCTTCCTCAATCTCCTTTTGTCCTCAAGAGCAGCTATGCGTGCGTTCTCAAAGGAAGAGACAGCCTGGTGGATGGTGTGCCTTCATGCTTTGCGATCTGAGGCTAGATCAGACCACTGGTGATGGTTAATGCAACAGGTACCAATGATTGCGATGCAATCATCATCACTCTATACAAGAACAAAGGGGAAAAGTCAGACTGCTCCAACTACCGGGGGATAACCCTGCTCTCAATTGCAGGCAAAATCCTTGCCAGAATACTCCTGAACAGACTGGTGCCCACCATTGCAGAAGAACTCCTCCCAGAGAGCCAGTGCAGCTTCAGAGCTAACAGGAGCACCACCGACATGGTATTTGTTCTCAGGCAGCTCCAAGAGAAATGCAGGGAACAGAACAAGGGTCTATATGTGACTTTTGTCGACCTTACCAAAGCTTTCGATACCGTTAGCAGGAAAGGCCTGTGGCAAATCTTGGAACGTTTAGGATGTCCCCCAAGGTTCCTCAGCATGATCATCCAGCTACATGAAGACCAGCGAGGCCAAGTCAGACACTGCAACGACCTCTCGGAGCCCTTCCCAATAGGCACAGGTGTAAAGCAAGACTGCGTTCTCGCGCAAACTCTCTTTACGATCTTTAGCATGATGCTTCAAAGAGCCGCAATAGATCTAGATGATGACGATGGTGTCTACATCCGCTATCGCACCGATGGCAGCCTGTTCAACCTGAGGCGACTAAAGGCTCACTCCAAGACAATGGAAAAACTTATCCGCGAGCTACTGTTTGCTGATGATGCTGCACTCATCTCCCACTCGGTATCAGCTCTGCAGCATATGACGTCCTGCTTTGCAGAGGCTGCCAAGCTATTCGGCCTAGAAGTTAGTCTGAAGAAGACAGAAGTTCTCCACCAGCCTGCACCCCAGGAAGATTATCACCCTCCCTGCATCACTGTGGCTGAATCAGTTCTGAAGACAGTCCAGCAGTTCAGCTACCTGGGGTGCATCATCGCCTCAGATGCCAAGATCGACAAGGAGATTGACAACAGGCTGGCAAAGGCAAATCGTGCATTTGGCCGACTGCACAAAAGAGTGTGGAGCAACAAGCATCTGAAAAAAGGCACAAAGATCAATGTTTACAAAGCGGTTGTGATGACAACCCTCATCTACGGCTCCGAATCGTGGGTTTTATTCTGTCATCACCTGCGACTCCTTGAGCGCTTTCATCAGCGCTGCCTTCGCACCATCCTCAACATCCACTGGAGTGACTTTGTGACCAACACTGAAGTCCTCAAGAGGGCGGAGGTTACAAGCATCGAGGCACTGCTGTTGAAGACGCAGCTGCGCTGGGCAGGGCATATTTCTAGGATGGAAAACCACTGCCTTCCCAAGATTGCTCTGTATGGCGAACTTTCCACCAGCCATCGAAATAGAGGGGCACCAAAGAAGAGGCACAAGGACTCCTTGAAGAAATCCCTTGGCACCTGTCGCATCAACCATCACCAGTGGTCTGATCTAGCCTCAGATCGCAAAGCATGGAGGCACACCATCCACCAGGCTGTCTCTTCCTTTGAGAACGCACGCATAGCTGGTCTTGAGGACAAAAGGAGATTGAGGAAGAATCGCACTGCTACAGCACCAACCCCAAATCAGACTTTTCCCTGCAGCCACTGTGGCCAGATCTGCCTGTCCCGCATTGGTCTTGTCAGCCACCAGCGAGCCTGCAGCAGACGTGGACTACTGCACCCTTCTTAAATCTTCGTTCGCGAAGTCAAGCCGAGAGAGACCAAGGGATTTCTTCAAGGAGTCCTTGTACCTCTTCTTTGGTGCCCCTCTATTTCGATGGCCAGTGGAAAGTTCGCCATACAGGGCAATCTTGGGAAGGCGGTGGTTTTCTATCCTGGAGATATGCCCTGCCCAGCGCAGTTGCGTCTTCAACAGCAATGCCTCGATGCTTGTAACCTCCGCCCGCTTGAGGACTTCAATGTTGGTCACAAAGTCACTCCGGTGGATGTTGAGGATGGTGCGAAGGCAGCGCTGATGAAAGTGCTCAAGGAGTCGCAGGTGATGACGGTATAAAACCCACGATTCGGAGCCGTAGATGAGGGTTGTCATCACAACCGCTTTGTAAACATTGATCTTTGTGCCTTTTTTCAGATGCTTGTTGCTCCACAGTCTTTTATGCAGTCGGCCAAATGCACGGTTTGCCTTTGCCAGTCTATTGTCAATCTCCTTGTCGATCTTGGCGTCTGAGGAGATGATGCACCCCAGGTAGCTGAACTGCTGGACTGTCTTCAAAACTGATTCACCCACAGTGATGCAAGGAGGGTGATAATCTTCCTGGGGTGCAGGCTGGTGGAGAACTTCTGTCTTCTTCAGACTAACTTCTAGGCCGAATAGCTTGGCAGCCTCTGCAAAGCAGGACGTCATATGCTGCAGAGCTGATACCGAGTGGGAGACAAGTGCAGCATCATCAGCAAACAGTAGCTCTCAGATAAGTTTTTCTATTGTCTTGGAGTGGGCCTTTAGTCGCCTCAGGTTGAACAGACTGCCATCAGTACGATAGCGTATGTAGAGACCATCGTCATCATCTAAATCTACTGCGGCTCTTTGAAGCATCATGCTAAAGAAGATCGTAAGGAGAGTTGGCACGAGAACACAGCCTTGCTTTATACCTGTGCCTATTGGGAAGGGCTCTGAGAGATCGTTGCAGTGTCTGACTTGGCCACGCTGGTCTTCATGTATCTGGATGACCATACTGAGGAACCTTGGGGGACATCCTAAACGTTCCAAGATTTGCCACAGGCTGTTCCTGCTAATGATATCAAAGGCTTTGGTAAGGTCAACAAAAGTCACATATAGACTCTTGTTCTGTTCCCTGCATTTCTCTTGGAGCTGCCTGAGAACAAATACCATGTCGGTGGTGCTCCTGTTAGCTCTGAAGCCACACTGGCTCTCTGGGAGGAGTTCTTCTGCAATGGTGGGCACCACCTACAATTACATGTAAATTAACTCCTCAAGCTTGCCATTACTCACTTCTGGATATATACAAACAGCACAAGGTGACGGTATTGTCTTTTTTTTGCTTGTACAGCAGTAGCTGCCCACTCTTACCCAGTGTCTGTTGCAGGGGTATTGCCCTCTATAGTACAGACAGCACATTACAATGGAAATACTTCAGGAATGTGTTTTCTAAGATGAAGTTTTTGAACTCCATCCAGTTTCTAAGTGTCCTGCCCCCACCCCAACAATGATTCATCCAATAACCCAGTTCAGGAATTAGGTACTTCCATTCATGCAAGATGGTCTTTCAAAAGTGCCTCATACTACCAGAGGAACACAGTCCACACTGGAGGACCATTTCCTTGACAACCAAAGAGGGGTGCTAGGATTAGTATCCAAGCCTGCTAGGGAGGAGTATCCAAGCTAGGGAGGAGGGGTGCAGTGTTACTGCCATTCAGCCT
Source organism: Heteronotia binoei (assembly GCF_032191835.1). NCBI lineage: Eukaryota > Metazoa > Chordata > Lepidosauria > Squamata > Gekkonidae > Heteronotia > Heteronotia binoei. Next base: position 125,892,654 of record NC_083224.1, on the reverse strand, counting down.
CTTAGCAATAGCAGTTGCATTTTTCATTTCTAGTTTAGTTTGGTTCTTGTTAGAAGCAAATTCAATTCAGGGTTTACTCCTGTTTTATCTTTGTACCTTCTCTGTGGCCTCCTCTTCATGATTTTGTATTCTTATATATCCTCACAACAGCAAGTTCCCAAAGCTGAACAGCATTTCAAGTTTAAACTAAGATTAGAAGTTGGATATCCCATGGACAAAACCCAACACTGTCCTACATATTGCCCGGCTTTTCAGCTGTGTTATTCTATGGCAAGTCCCCCTTCCCACAAGCTGAAAGTTTGCTAGAATTCAGCAGTGATTTCATGCTGGTGTCATATCTACAAAATATCCAAGTAATATGTCCCATTTATATTGCTTTATTATTTATTGTAACTTACTGTTATATTTATCAATTAGATTGTATTTATTAATTAGAAGGGTCTCATGGTGACTTACAACATTAAAACCAATAAGGTAAAAAACCCACCACAAAACATTAAATGTTCCCGTCCGCAACCCGACATCTGTATTCTGGACCACCTGCCGTCTCCAAAGCATTTTCAGAGGTAGTCCTACATAGAGCAAAATATGCACTGAAAAAAGTTACAAAGTCTATAGTATATTTACTTTCAGAATAAAGCAATGCGTCAGTCCTTAAATTATTTCCACAGCAAAGTTACCAAAATGTAAATCAGATACTTCAAATTACAATAGCCACATTTCCAAAATCTGTAAAGGCAATGTCTCTTTAATCCTTGTGCTGTATTACTCCTTTTCCAACATGAATGGAAATGTCCACAAGTTCGTTTGAATAAATGCTGCTCTGGAGTTGTGCACTTTGAGGAAATTCAATGGAAGCCTGCAAGAAGAGAGAAAGAGAACTTGCCTCTTCCAGAATTTAAGATGGTTTCGATGCCCTTCATCTGCTCAGTCTCTCATGTAAATAATGTCTAACAGAGCTATTGTAACACAGAAACACATTGTAATAAAACCATACATGCCAACACATAGTGCATATCATATCCAGATCTTTAAAAACAAACTCACCCAGAGAGTACATTTCTTGTATGTGGATCAACGCAATCCCTTGGAAGTTCTGCACATGGCTCTTACCCCCAGAAGTCATGCATATTGAATAATTAGATCTCACAACAAATCTCTCGAGCCTCTTTCTTAAAGTGACAGCATTTTATATGATGATTAGTTAACACCTGTGCTTTATTTCTGAGTCTTCATTGTATCAAAAGAAAGTATTTAAGCTATGATTTCAGACTATTGTGTTACAGAAAAAGTTTTTATTTCTAAGAGAAAGGACAAGCTAACTTTTTGGGTATAATGCTTTAAAATACTTATATTGAATTATTAAGAATCACATATAGCCAATACAATAAAGTTTTAAAAAAACATGAGCAGTTAAAATTAGCAGGCTGTATGTTTAATAGAAAGGTTACTATGAAAGAAACTGTTGCAGTAAGCATTGATTTTTAATTAGCAGGAGTAATCTTTATCAAATGAAAGTATTTGCAACCAATTAAAGCCAAGACTAGAACAAGACTGAACAATAGCCAAGAAATTAATGAACAGGTGTCAAGTATAACTGCTATCTCAGATACCTGTACCAGGGCTTTTTTTGTAGCAGGAACTCTTTTGCATATTAGGCCACACACTCCTGATGTAGCCAGTCCTCGATTTGCTTACAGGGCTTCTCTAATAGGGCCTACTGTAAGCTCTTGGAAGATTGGCTACATCAGGGGTTTGTGGCCTAATATGCAACGGAGTTCCTGCTACAAAAAACCTAAAGCGAAAGAATTTTAATGAGACCTAAATAATAAGAGCTGGCTAATTTAATTGGGAAAAACAAATTATTTTCCTATACCGAGCGGGTCCTCAAGTGGTTTATTTATAAATGTTTAAAAAAACAGAAATTTAAATGAAACTTAGATTTTAAAAAATCAACAAGAGTTTCCTGGTGAGTTAAAGAATGAAAGTATGTATTCAAGAAAGAAAAAGAAGTCTTATGCCAAGAGCTATTTTGAAACCAAAAAATATATGGGAAAAGTTTGATTTTTCTAAGAAATGGATGAAATTGGATTATTACTATTGTTACATATATCTAGTAGGAATATTTTATGAACAAGTATTTGTGTGTCTTATATATGCATGTGTTAATATAGGAAAACCATATTAATAGTAGAAAAAAGTTATTTTTTGTTTGTAATATGAATTTAAGTCTGTAAGTTTGTAGAGATGGAAAGTCTGGGGAAATAGCCAATTTAGGGTTGCCAAGTCTAACTCAGAAAATATCTGGGGACTTTGGGGGTGGAGCCAGGAGACTTTCACATTCCCTAAAATAAATAAGTAAAAATACAGCAGTGCAGTTTCCCTGAATACAGTCTTCATTTCCTCACCCAAGCAGCTACATGTCCTGTGTATGCGCTCTCTCTCTCTCTCTCTCACACACACACACACACACACACAGAGCACAGCCAAAATACAGTTTGCAAGCCCACACTTGTGTGGTCTCACTGAACAATTTACTTACGAGTTGCTGAAGTTCCAAATTCTTCAGACTAACACAGGGAAACTGAAGGTGCTAGTTTATTCTTTACCGTACAAACGACTTCTGAAAGGATTGTAAACAAATGGAGGGTCTGGGCTGTTTTCCCTTGCTTTCTTACACCTTCACAGCTCACTGGGAGCACCCATGTTGTTCTGTTGGTTCACCCCGCCCCCATTCAGCCTAGCTCCTACAGATTTAAATGCACACACACCTTCTAAAAAGCAAGCCTTTCTAAGCTTCTTCTAGCCTTTGGAAGCGGAAAAGCACATGGTGGTTGTTGGGGTGGGGCTTCCCCCTGCCGTCAACTGACTGGGGGCAGTAAGGAGCCTGCAAAACCAGATGATTCTTTGCTGGGACCTGGAGATTGGCAACTCTAAGCCAACTAAGATAACGTTAAGGTCTTTGTCCAGAGAAGGATACTATATTTCATTTTTAACAAAGAAGTTTTGATAAGACACCTGTGGATGAAAGCACAGTAAAAGTTGAAAGTAAGCCAGAAAAATCTTTTTTGTCAAATGTAAAATTAATGAATATTAGAGACAAAATAGAAATACACATGTGTGAGTGATGTCAAGGATGATTTAAACTGGGGAGGAGAAGCCAAGAGCATAAAAATTGGAACAGAACTCATGCTCAATGGACATCTGGGCTGAAGTTTTGGCTTCATGTTGTCCCTTATTCAAATAAAATGTTTCTTTTACCCACTTGCTGCCTGGATTTTATCTCACTGTGTGACTTTAATTGGCTAGCCACACAAGTCAAAGAACCTTAGTGCCCTGAGGGCATTGTTTTCAATGTTGTATGATCAACAAACCTTTGTAGACATTATCCACCTCCTATCCCATTCCCAATCCTTCCACCAAGATGCTCAGGGCTGCATTTGTACAGTTCTGTCTTTCTGTAGTCTGTTCTCACAACTCTGAGCTAATTTAAGCTGAGAGAGTGTGAGTAGCCCAAAGTAACCCAATAAAGGAGCCAGTGTGGTATACTGATAAGAGTGTTGGACTAAGATCTAAGGGGCCTCAAGTTCACATCCCCAGCCTTCCAAGAAAGCTTTCGTGGCGATCTTGGGCCAATTACCCTAACCTACCTCACAAAGTTGTTATGAGAATAAAACAGAGGTATGGTATAAGCCAATAACACTGTCATTAGGAAGGTGATTAGCTCAAAGGAGATTATGGAGTATTAAGACGTGAGCACGTGTCATGATCTGAGCCCTAAAGGGCAGGGAGAAGCCTACCTAGGAGTAGATACAGGGGCCTACATCTTCCAGGATCCCTTCTGTCCCTCTGGGTGAAGAGGTTTTAAAAGGAAAACTAGCCCAAGGGTGCGGTCACACGTCACATTAAAAGTGGGTGTGTAGCGCTCAAATTGGAACCGCTGAATATTGATTCGATGCAGAGCCGATCAGATGAGTATCCAAGAATGCGACTCATCCTGTTGAGCGATCAGACATCCAATACTATCACGCTCTTTTCTTGGAGCATGCGTGATCAGATGGTGATTCCGGGGGGGGGGGGGATCCATTGAACATGCTCCTAACTGTTTGAAGGTGGGAAATCAAATGTTGCTTCAGAGACGGGGGGGGGGGAGTTTTTGGAATTAACGTTGCCAATTCAAACCAGGGAACTGCCAGGAACTACTTTCCTAGAAATTGGCAGTGACAATGATATCTGGAAATCCTCCACATTGAAAAAAAAAGATTTTTTTCCTGTTCTGAATAGTGGGATGTCCCCCCCCCCCCCCCCCCCACCGCATCCTGTGTTGATCGGAGAAGCAGAAGTGTCACCTCAGATTCCCGGATGATCTGGCAATGCTCATGTCTGGTGGGGCTTTTAAAAAAAAGGAAAGGAGGGAGGGGCGGTAAACATTCCAAGGGGCAGTATTGCGCGTGAGTTGTCCAAACAGGAAAAAACCAATCGTGTGCCGCTTCTGTGAAAAAGGACTGGACTTTCTGCACTATCAAATTAACACGGCATTGATCCGCAGCAAGCTGGGATGACCCCAGATGATGCTCTATTGCCAGATGTGGATGTCTGGACAAACGTATTTAATCCGTCAGTGGCTGTGTCGCCACTAATGGTACATCTGAACGCACCCCAAGAGGGGTGGGACGTGGGAGGAAAACATAAATAGGCCTGGCTGGGAAGGAAGTTGGTTCTCTCTGAAGAGAAGGCAACTGAAGAGTGATCCCTCACTCAAGTATAGTGAGTTTTGGTATAAGGGAAGTTTAGCAAGTCACATTAGGGCTTTTTTGTTTTGCACCAACCTTTACTGTTTATAAATTTCACTGTTGCACTAAAAGTTTTTATTACCAAATTATTGTTTGAGTACTGTAAATAAACTGTTTTTTTTAACTGCCTGGGTCCTCACCAGTATTCCCTTTAAGCTGAGTTAGAATGAGCTAGCTCACAGATTTTTAGTCTCCAGCTCACGCATTTTTGTCATAGCTCAGGAAAAATGTCTGCAGAGCACAATAATTTATGCAGTAGCCTACAACTTTAATGCCAGTAGCTCACAACTTTAATACCAGTAGCTCACAAAGTAGAATTTTTGCTCACAAGACTCTGCAGCTTAGAGGGAACATTGGGTCCTCACATGTCCTTGGTCACAGGAAAAAGGTTTTGCTAAAAAGGAAGATACAAGGGCAATTGGTTGCTCTGGGCCCTCCCTTACAGACCCTTACCAGAGTGGTAGCAGCCAGTAGAAGGCCCTTCCTGGTCCCCTGCTGTGTGGCAGCATGGTTTTGGGAATGCTTATGTATACACGTTTTATTATTTTCAGACCATGCTAGTAACGTTTCCAAGTTGTGACCCAATAATTGAGTCTGCAATGAATGAATCCTTAAGGAGCCTGTTTAAATGAGAGACTCATCAGTTGTGGTTTCTCTAATCTGTTCTTACTCCTGAACTGTTTGGCCACCCACCTTTTCTACTGCTGTTTTGGCACACCTGAAGTCCTGTCCTATAAAGCAAACAATAGCCTAGCTGGCAGAAAATACACAGAAGCAGCTGTGGCTATTACAGCATGAATCCCTCTACTCTGCTGAGCAGTGTTTGAATACTTCCAACATAAGGAGTCTTCCTCCAATCTAAGTGGCTCCTCTTCTGGAGGATGAGATACTTACTTGAAGAAGGACTCCTTAAGCACAGGAAGGCTTCAAGATTTGCTGAATGGGGTGGCTGGATATATGCTTGAACTTCCTATTTCATTTGGACTTTTAAAGTAAAGGGCCAGTCTCCAGATTGCAACCTAGCAACCCAATCCAAGGAAGTCAGTAGTGAGTGCAAAAACAGTTTATTGACAAGCCTAATCCATTTTGAGTTAAAATACAGTTATCATCAGGAGATATTTAATTAAAAGGAAACCTGTTCCAAAATATGGCTTCATACCTCTTGCATTTAAAAAAAAAAAAAATGAATTCTGAGGCCATTTTCCAGTCCTACAACTATGATGAAATTATATGAAAAACCTTAGTACTAGATATGAATGTGTTCCATGTTGCAAAGTGTCAATGAAATAAATCCCAGGGTCCTCAGATTCCTGGCATCACCACTCTGCCACCCACAAAAGTGATGTGGATTCATTTTCTTGGAGGCAATATAACCTTCAAAATGAGTACAGTGAATTGGTGATGTCACAGGATTTTACCATTCTCTGAGTGAAAAAGAAGGGGGAATGCTGCCTTGTCTGCTTACATGCTCCTTCTACTAATAGAACAGTAGGCCAGAGATTGTGTTTTGCTGCCACCAACCCCCCTGTAATAGCCACAGCAAGGCAGAAGTTGTGTGAAGAAAAAGAGTGAATTGCTGCCTCCTAACAGGGGATGTTGATGAATGGAAAAGAACCCTGTTCAAAGGGCAGGCAAGAGAGGCTTTCAGTCACCATGGTTATGTACTCCTGTTCTCTGAGGAGAATGCCAGAGGGAGCATTAATCAGCGTTGATCGTGACCAGACTTACTGAGCCCACACACTTGTTACGCTGGCTGATCACAGGTTTCAATCATGTCAAAGGAATGGGGGAACTGGAGATGAGTTGGGGACGTTCACATCACATACAACTTTCAGAATGTGTCCAGTCCTAACTTATGTTTACTCTTTAAAGAAAGTGGACAATACAGAGGTCTGTATCTCATCTCTATTAGTAAAGATTATAGAAACTTCCCTGAGATGGCTGGTCTACTGAAAATTTCTTCCAAAATCACTGTGGTTACTGTTTATGAGGTTTGGGCCTTTGCACCAGCATATATGGGTTCAAAGTCCAATTAATTGGGGATGTCTGGGGGTATAGACAAAGGTGAAGTTTGCAGTCTCTGACTTGGGATAGCCCAGGCTAGCCTGATTTTGTCAGAGAAGCTAAGCAAGGTCAGTCCTGGCTAGCGTTTGGATGGGAGACCTCCAAGGAATACCAAGGGTTGTGATCCAGTGACAAACAATGGCAAAACCACCTCTGAATCTCTTGCCTTGAAAACCGTATGAGGGATAACATAAATAAGCTGTGATTTCATGGCAACAAAACAAAACAAAACCTTGAGGAGCAGCTTAATTTATTGGGAGTTGTCATGGATGTGGGAAGCTCTTAGATGAGGTTGTAATCCTGGATGAGCTGCCCTTTTTAGGCTATAGTGAGAGTTTCAGTCCCTCATCTCCTCTCCCTCCCCTTGCTTCCTCCTGCCCCTATTAAACAACAGTAGGCCAGGGATTGTGCTTTGCTGCCACCAACCCACTTGGCTTTGGGATTTTCTTATAACTTGGAGAGAGCCCAGGTTATCCTCCTTCCCCTTTAATTATATTGGCAGTGCCACTTTTCACAAGCGGCTATTGTTTAGTTGTACAATTGAGCCTAGGGATAACAACCTCAAATTGGGCCCTATATAGCAGGGGTGGCCAACAGTAGCTCTCCAGATGTTTTTTGCCTACAACTCCCATCAGCCCCAGCCATTGGCCATGCTGGCTGGGGCTGATGGGAATTGTAGGCAAAAAAACATCTGGAGAGCTACCATTGGCCACCCCTACTATATAGGATTGCTAGTTAATGGCTGGCACCTGGCAAGAGATGGGGGGGAAGGGATGTGGGGGGCATTGGAGTTGAGGCTTTCCTCAGAAATGATATAATATTACATTGCAGTGCTGGTGATTTTAGTTTCATTTTTCTCCCACAGCTGCAGTGGTAAGAAAGGGTTGCTGGCAGGAGGTCTTCTGCCATAGCAGGGGATCTGGCAATCCTAAACCTGGAGTTCTCCTGAAATCTCAACTGATTTTGAGATTACAGAGATAAGTTCCTTTGGAGGAAATGGCAGTTTTGGAGATTGGACTGTATACCATACCATAGAGTCCAGGAGACACAGAAGTCCTTCAGTAACTTTATATCCCTGCTTAGTTCCTCCTATCCTCAAAGTCTGCTCCCCCCGCCACTGCCTTCCAAATCTCTGGATCTGGCAACTCCTACCAACCTTGAGATGTAAAAACTCCAGCAGAATTGAAAATTTTTAAATTAAATTAATTTAAATTAAATTAAATCCCCTCAATAGTGGTTTATGTAAACTTATTTCCCTGTATCTAGGATATACAGCTGTATATCTAATATTTGTAAGATCTGCAGGAGCCAATGAGAAGCAGCATTAGAGGAGAACGAACAACATTCTGAATAGTGACTTAGTGACCCAACTCAGGCCCTTCTTTAGAGTGCGCTTGCATAGTTAAACTACAGCATTTGAAAAAGAATAGTTATTTCAATTAAAAAGATAAAGGTAGTCCCCTGTGCAAGCACCAAGTCGTTACTGATCCATGGGGTGATGTCACATCATGACATTTTCTTTGCAGACTTTTTACGGAGTGGTTTGCCATTGCCTTCCCCAGTCATCTACACTTTACCTCCATGCAAGCTGGGTACTCATTTTACCAACCTCAGAAGGATGGAAGGCTGAGTCAACCTTGAGCCAGCTACTTGAACCCAACTTCTGCCAGGATCGAACTCAGGTCATGAGCAGAGCTTGGACTGCAGTACTACAGTTTACCGCTTTGCACCACTGAGCTCCCTTCTATTAAATGACATTTAGCTAAATTACTGCAACCAGTTTTCAGTAAAATGTGCCTAGATTTCTACTGCCAGTGACTGTAGCAGAAACTGAAAGAGGTCTCATCAGACTAGCTCTCTCTCACTGGCTATTTCTTCCATCAACCAAAGGTCTTTTAAAAAAAACTGTCCTAGACAGAATTAGAAAAGATATAATTGACAAGGCTGTGTCATCATCCTACAATTTTTAAAAACTTATTTTGAAGAAATAGTCTTGGTAAAATGGATTGGGGTAGAATAGATAGTTGGCACAATATTGTTAAGATCATATTGGAAATACCAGGGCAAATTTAATTTAAAATTATAATTTGAGATGTTCAGTCACAGTCAAGTCCGACTCTTTGTGACCCCATGGACAAAGTCACGCCAGGCCCTCCTGTCTTCCACCATCCTCCAAAGTCTGCTCAAATTCGTGTTTGTTACATCAGTAACGCTGTCCAGCCATCTCATCTTTTGCAGTCTCCTTCTTCTTTTGCCTTCTGTCTTTCCCAGCATCAGGATCTTCTTCAGTGAGTGCTCCCTTCTCATTTGGCGTAGTGGTTAAGTGTGTGGATTCTTACCTGGGAGAACCAGGTTTGATTCCCCACTCCTCCACTTGCAGCTGCTAGAATAGCTCTCACAGAGGTTGTCCTTGAAAGGGCAGCTTCTGTGAGAGTTCTCTCAGCCCCACCTATCTCACAGGGTGTCTGTTGTGGGGGAAGAAGATAAAGGAGATTGTAAGCCGCTCTGTGACTCTGATTCAGAGAGAAGGGTGGGGTATAAATCTACCATCTTCTTCTAAAAGCAAAACATCCAGCCTGATTAGGAGTTCTAGAAAACCTGAATATTTGCATACTGTATTCTTTTGGTTGATCTTAACAAAAGGTATTATGTGGCTTTTATTTTTGGATTTGGATTTGGATCCATCATAGCTGCTCTGAACTTCCTCTTAAGAATTTATTTTAGTTTCCATTTACCATTTATTTATTTACAAAATGTGTACTTACCATATGAAGAGTGCATTCTTAATTTTTAACTTATGCCACTGAGAAATCTTTCTCACAAGATTAATCTTTAAAATAAAATTGCTTTTAAATTAATCTCCTTGGCCTACCAAGGCAAACGGGGGAGGGGGGTTAAGGAGAGGCAGTATTCAATAAATTCTACCACTACCCCAGCTTTGAAGGAAAATTATTTCATTGTTTTCCCTGCAGTATATTGCCAGGAAAAACTTTGCTTGCATAATTGCTGCCTGTCTGGCTATTAAAGGCATAGCAGGGTCATTAAGAAAGGACAGCAACCCCAACTACCAATATAGGCTGGTATCAGGTTTTCAAATAAGGTTACAGATGAATCATTTTAAAAATGGTTTAGATTTTGACAGCCTCTTTCAATACACAAAAGGCTTTATATGAAAGTACTGCGTAAAATGAGTCAATTTATTTTACCCCTGTGACTGGGGGAAAGAGGCATTTTATATATTCATCCCTCTGGGGAAAAAATAACTAAAGTAACTGTTGTTGTTGTTTTTTAACAAATGCAGCTGCCTGAGACAATATCTGTGGAAAACATTTGAACATAAAGCCAGAATACAGATCTGGAACTAATCTGTCTGTTTTTAGATGCAAATAAATAATCCTGAGTCAAGAGGAAATAAGCTGACAGTCACACTGGACTCCCACAAGTTTGACAGACATTTTTCCTTTGGCTTTAATTTGTGGGGAAAAAATGAATCGAATTGCTATTTTATTTGTAGCAGGAAAAACCCTGAAATAGGCAATTGATGGTTGGTTCAGTGACAGATGAGGCCTGAGGCAGAATCAGGAAACAGCTTTTTCTTTATTGAAATAACATGCGCATGGATCAGGACCATGTGGCTCATGCCAGAGGGTATGGGTCTGACCCCGATTACAGAAAGAACATAAGGTTTTATACTGCTTAAAGTTACACATCAGCAGAATCGAGTAAACTGGAAACACATCAAGACATAGGCGGGCCACGATTGAGCCTTTTTGGTACTTTCCACACATGGCATTACATGGCAGCATTATTTGCAGTCATAAGACAAGCTAAACCACAGCTTTTCAGTTCAGTAATCAACTTCTTTGGGATTCTCCAGGAATCTGCTCCCGGGGTGCAATACATATACTTATGTTTCAGCAAGCTGCCTTTCGTAACATCAGTTTGCTAGCTAGCTAACCACAGTCTCATTTCCTGGGGTTCTTTGGGACTTTCCAAGCAATGAAGCAAGGCCAGCTTTGCGCAACACAACAGACATATTTCACATCACTTGAAGTGCCTTTTACACTGCCCTTCAAGCAAGCTTATTTGCTCCTCTTTGGCCCAACCAGTTCAATCTCACCCTTTTACTTATCAATTACCTATCAATAGCCAATTTTATTTCGATCCTTAATTAATACCTGCCACAATTTCCTGAAAAAAGTGGGTGTCTTTAACAGTTACATAGCACACAGAAATTCCACAGGTGTAGTTTCATCCTCATGCCAGGAAAAGCTGCCTCTTAAATTTCTGTCTATTGGGTAGCTGTTTAAAAGATATAGTTATTTGCAAGAGAAATAGATGATAACTTTAAATGGAATTTAAAAAGTAGCATCTTCCTGGTTTTTGTTATTAAGAGAGCTCTGAGAGAGAGCAGATACAAAGTGCTATAAGGCTGAGGTTTGGCTTTCTAAACGGCTGGGGGAGTTGCTGAGAATTTCTGAGTTTGTGTGACTGTGTGTGTTTGTGGTTGCTGGGGAACTTCTGTTTGTTTGGTTTGAGTGGGCTGAAGGTGATTGTTGCTGATTGATTAGGAGTGGCTGTGTTCCTGGGGCAGTCTGAGGCCCCACCCTCTTTGCATTATTAAGCTGCACCTTGCCAGAGGCGCAAGCCGAAGGGCGAGAGCTAAAGGGCTCTTGGGCTGTGGCTCTTAGCCTGGGGGCTGTGTAAGGACCAGGAACCCAGATCCCTATTTTCCTTGTGTTCCCAATAAGGTAAGTAGACCCTGCAGAAGGAGAGCCACATAAACAAACAAGATTTAAAAGAAGACTGTATATTTTTAAAAAGCTATCATGAAGGTAGAATGCCAGCAAGGGAGTGGGGGCTTTCCAGTGTTTTGCACTGAGTGTCACATGTATGACTATCTGCCCACAGGACAAAAGTCTTGGGTGTGTGCTCGATGCAAGGAGCTCCTGGTACTCAGGGAACAAGTTCGTACCCTTGAGGCCAAGGTGACTGACCTGGAGAAGCAAAGAAAGTCAGTTAGGCACTCGGAGAAGACTCTCGGGGACATATTAGATGAGCCCCACTCTGAACGTGACAGCCCCGTTGCTGCCAGGGAGCATGAGGGTCAAGAGGGAACAGGGCACCGTGCTGAGGATAAGGGAAATGCACCCTCAGAAGGGACCTCTTCTTCAGTTGGTGAGCAGGTATCCTTTCGCACCAAGGAACCATCCCTGGGCAGGGAGAGAGGGGGGGTCTTGGTAGTTGGTGATTCGATCCTTACGCAAGTAGATAGCTGGGTGGCAAAACCGCATACTGACCATATGGTGACTTGCCTGCCTGGTGCGAAGGTAGCGGACATTATGCGTGTAGTAGATAGGTTGATAGACAGTGCTGGGGAGGAGCCAGTGGTCGTGGTGCATGTTGGCACCAACTATGTGGGGAAATGCAGTCGTGAGGTCCTGGAGGAAAAATTTAGGCTGCTAGGCAGGAGACTTAAGGCCAGGACCTCAAAGGTAGCCTGCTCAGAAGTGCTACCTGTTCCACGTGCAGGGCTGGAGAGACAGGCACAAATTAGAAGTCTCAATATGTGGATGAGACGATGGTGTAGGGAGGAAGGGTTTAAATTTATTAGGCACTGGGATGCTTTCTGGAACAAGCGGGAGCTGTACAAAAGAGACAGTCTCCACTTGTCCCCAGATGGAACCAAGCTGTTGGCGCTTAAAATCAAAAAGGTGGCAGAGCAGTTTTTAAATTAAATCTTGGGGGAAAGCTGACAGGAGATGAAATGTCTCTGGTTCAAGAGGACTCATCTCAAAGAGATTAAGTGTTAGCTGTTACTTTTCTACCAGGTAATGGATCAGAGTTGTCCACTGAGATGGTGACAAACAGTATGGAGTGTCTGCCAAAGTCTCGAGGCAGCAGGAGGAAGGTTGCAGGCCTAATTTGCCTGGGAAATTATAGATGTTTGGATACAAATGTTAGAAGTGTTCGAAGTAAAATTGGTGAGTTGAAATGTTTAATGCTGGGGGAAAACACAGACATTGTGGGAATTTCAGAAACTTGGTGGAATGAGGAGAATCAGTGGGACACGTTGATTCCTGGATATAAGTTATATCGGAAGGATAGGAAGGGAAGGGTTGGAGGTGGGGTGGCTCTGTATGTCAGAGAGGGTATACAGTCCAGTAAGACTGAGGTCAAAGAATTAGATTCCCTTCTAGAAATGCTTTGGGTCGAAATAGAGGGCCCAAAAGGAAATTTAACTATGGGAGTTTGTTATCGCCCACCAAATCAAAAGATAGAGGATGATTATAATATGATGGGAGGATTAAAGATAGTGGCTAAACATAAAAACTGTGTTGTAATAGGTGATTTTAATTACCTGTGTTCAGGTCGAGAGAAAGAGATTGAGTTTTAGATGCTCTCAATGACTATGCTATGGAGCAGATGATCACAGAACCTACCAGGGGTGGGGCAATCTTAGGGCGATTTGGTCCTAAGTAATGCTCAAGACTTGGTGAGAGATGTAAAAGTGATCGCACCGCTTGGGAGCAGTGACCATAACGTTATTGATTTCACCATTTGTATAAATAGGGAGTTGCCCCAAAAGACCAGCACAACCACGTTTAACTTTAAAAGGGGTAAATTATCTGAGATGAGGAGGCATGTGAAGAAGAAACTGAAAGGAAAAGTAAACACAGTCAAAACCCTTGGGGAAGCTTGGAGGCTATTTAAAACTACAATCCTAGAAACTCAGATAAAATATATACCACAAGTTAGGAAAGGCACAAACAGGTATAAGAAAAGACCTGCATGGTTAACAAACGAAGTAATGGAAGCTGTAAAAGGTAAGAAGGACTCCTTTAAGCAGTGGAAAGCTAGTCCAAGTGAGATTAATAAAAGGGAACACAGGCTGTGGCAAATCAAATGCAAGACTGTGATCAGGCAGGCAAAAAGGGACTATGAGGAGCATATTGCAAAAGACATAAAGACCAACAATAAAAATTTCTTCAAATATATTAGAAGCAGGAGACCAGCCAGGGAGGCAGTGGGGCCCTTGGATGACCAAAGGGTAAAAGGATTACTGAAGGAGGATAGGGAAATGGCTGAGAAGCTGAATGCATTTTTTGCCTCCGTCTTCACTGTGGAAGATGAGAAGTGTTTGCCCGCTCCAGAACCACTAATTTTGGAAGGGGTGTTGAACGACCTGAGTCAGATTGAGGTGACAAAAGAGGAGGTCCTACAACTAATTGACGAATTAAAAACTAATAAGTCACCAGGTCCGGATGGCATACATCCAAGAGTTCTGAAAGAACTCAAAATTGAACTTGTGGATCTCCTGACAAAAATATGTAATCTTTCATTGAAATCTGCCTCCTTTCCTGAGGACTGGAAGGTAGCAAATGTCACCCCCATCTTTAAAAAGGGTTCCAGAGGAGATCCGGGAAATTACAGGCCAGTCAGTCTGACTTCAATACTGGGAAAGTTGGTAGAAACCATTATCAAGGACAGAATGAGTAGGCACATTGATGAACACAAGTTATTGAGGAAGACTCAGCATGGGTTCTGTAAGAGAAGATCTTGCCTCACTAACCTGTTACAGTTCTTTGAGGGGGTGAACAAACATGTGGACAAAGGGGACCCAATAGATGTTGTTTACCTTGACTTCCAGAAAGCTTTTGATAAAGTTCCTCATCAAAGGCTCCTTAGTAAGCTTGAGAGTCATGGAGTAAAAGGACAGGTCCTCTTGCAAATCAAAAACTGGCTAATTAATAAGAAGCAGAGAGTGTGTATAAATGGGCAGTCTTCACAGTGGAGAACGGTAAGCAGTGGGGTGCCGCAGGGCTTAGTGCTGGGTCCCATGCTCTTTAACTTGTTCATTAATGATCTGGAGTTGGGAGTAAGCAGTGAAGTGGCCAAGTTTGCAGATGACACTAAATTGTTCAGGGCAGTGAGAACCAGAGAGGATTGTGAGGCACTCCGAAGGGATCTGTTGAGACTGGGTGAGTGGGTGTCAACGTGGCAGATGAGGTTCAATGTGGCCAAGTGCAAAGTAATGCACATTGGGGCCAAGAATCCCAGTTACAAATACAAGTTGATGGGTTGTGAACTGGCAGAGACTGACCAAGAGAGAGATCTTGAGGTCATGGTAGATAACTCACTGAAAATGTCAAGATAGTGTGTGATTGCGATAAAAAAGGTCAACGCCATGCTGGGAATTATTAGGAAGGGAATTGAAAACAAATCAGTCAGTATCATAATGCCCCTGTATGAATTGATGGTGTGGTCTCATTTGGAATACTGTGTACAATTCTGGTCACTGCACCTCAAAAAGGATATTATAGCATTGGAAAAAGTGCAGAAAAGGGCAACTAGAATGATTAAAGTTTTGGAACACTTCCCCTATGAAGAAAGGTTAAAACGCTTGGGACTCTTTAGCTTGAAGAAACGTCGACTGCAGGGTGACATGATAAGAACATAAGAGAAGCCATGTTGCATCAGGCCAATGGCCCATCCAGTCCAACACTCTGTGTCACACAGTGGCCAAATATATATATATCCGTTTTAACCAACAGAGGTTTACAAGATTATGCATGGGATGGAGAAAGTAGAGAAAGAAGTACTTTTCTCCCTTTCTCACAATACAAGAATTTGTGGGCATTCAATGAAATTGCTGAGCAGTCAGGTTAAAATGGATAAAAGGAAGTACTTCTTCACCCAAAGGGTGATTAACATGTGGAATTCACTGCTACAGGAGGTGGTGGTGGCTACAAGCATAGCCAGCTTTAAGAGGGGATTGGATAAAAATAAGGAGCAGAGGTCCATCAGTGACTATTAACCACTGTGTGTGTGTGTGTATATATATGTGTGTGTGTGTGTGTGTGTATGTATGTATATGTATATGTGTACGTGTGTGTGTGTGTATATATACACATACACATATATTGGCCATTGTGTGACACAGAGTGTTGGACTGGATGGGCCATTGGCCTGATCCAACCTGGCTTCTCTTATGTTCTTATGAGAGACACAATCATTGCTGCAGGGGGAAATCCACATTTCGCACCATGCCAGCTGATCTGAATGGGTGTTAATTGTGCTCTATGCTGGGGTGGAAGGGGAGGCGAATGGTTTTATTAGCCCTATATATTAGAATCATAGGGTTGGAAGGGACCTCCAGAGTAATCTAGTCCAACTCCCTGCACAATGCAGGAAATTCACAAGTACCTCCCCCTGCCCTCCTAGGATTTAGTCTCCAGACCCCTCACCATCTTTGCTGTCCTTCTCTGGACATGCCCCAGCTTGTCTATATCCTTCTTAAATTGTGGTGCCCAGAACTGAACACAATACTCTATGTGAGGTCTAACCAGAGCAGAGTAAAGCAACGCCATCACTTCGCATTATTTGGACACTTCACTTCTGTTGATACAGTCTAAAATTACATTTGCCTTTTTAGCTACCATATCATACTGCTGACTCATGTTCAGTATACAGTCCACTAAGACCCCTAGATCCTTTTCACACATACTACTGTCAAATCAAGTCTTCTCCATCCTATAATGATGCATTGGATTTTTCCTACCTAAATGCGGAATTTTACATTTATCCCTGTTAAATTCATTTTATTTGTTTTAGCCCAGTTTTCCAGCCTGTTGAGATCATCCTGTATCCTGACTCTGTCTTCTACTGTATTTGCATCCCCTCTCATCTGCTCCATAGCATAGTATAATTAGTATAATCTGCAAATTTTATTAGCCACAGTGTGTGTGTGTGTATAAAAAATTTTGCCACTGTGTGACACAGAGTGTTGGACTGGATGGGCCGTTGGCCTGATCTAACATGGCTTCTCTTATGTTCTTAAGCATTCCCTCTTTTCCTTCATCCAAATAGTTTATAAAGATGTTGAACAAAACAGGTTCCAGGACAGATCCTTGAGGCACTCCACTTGCCACTCCTCTCCAAGAGGATGAGGAACCATCCCAGGGCTGTAGTCAGGATTTTAAAAGTCAGGGGGTACCCTTTACCATCCACTGTGGGGCTTGCCACTTCTCAAAAGCAAAGAAGCGACTGCACCTTGCATGCTGAGAGTGGGGGGGTGTCAATGGCACTTGGGGGTTTTGGCCACTGTGTGACGCAGTGTTGGACTGGATGGGCCATTGGCCTGATCCAACATGGCTCCCTTTATGTTCTTAACCTCCCTCTCCCCCACTCCAGCACTTTACAGCCAACAGCTTCATCTGTCCACTCCTCCCCAGCCCATTCCACATGGCTTCCTCCACCTCCCTCCTCTCCGCCTGCTGCTTTTGCTGCTGCAGTGCACTGTGCCACCATGCTAAGCTCTCCCAGCTCTGGCTACAGGGCCTGAACCATCCATAAACACTCTTTGGGTGTAATCTGTCAACCAGTTACAGAGTCACCTGACAGTAGTAGGATCCAAACCACATTTTACCAACTTGTCAACAAGAATATTATGAGGAAACTTACCAAAAGCCTTACTGAAATCAAGATAAACAATGTCTACAGCATTCCCCTGATCCAGCAAGGTAGTGACTTTGAAAAAAAAGATTAGTCTGACATTACTTGTTCTTGAGAAACTCTTAGTAATCACAGCCATCCTTTCTAAATGCTCAAGGACTGACTGACTATTTGTTCTATACCTTTTTCAGGCATAGATGTCAACCTGATGGGTCAGTAGTTACCCAGATCCTCCTTTCTCCCCTTCTTGAAGATGGTGACATTTGCTCACCTCCAGTCTTCTGGCACCTATTTTCTATGAATTCTCAAAAATAATGGCCAGAAGCTCTGAAATTACATCTGCAAGTTCTTTTAGGGAGGAAGGGACCTGATGAAAGCCATTGCTTTGCAGTAGGATGAATCATGCATCCAGATGGGATAAGTTTGATGAAAATAGCTATGTACTGAAGCCTATGCAGTATATTGAGACTATGAACTACAGAAGGGTTTTTTTAAATTGTGTTTTCTATAGAATAGATTATCATATTCCTTTTTGCTGGCTTATCATTGCATTTGTGATTGCAGGGGTTTTTTTCTTTTAGCAGCATGGAACTATTTAAAATTGTATATATGAAGTGCTTTTAAAATTACCAATAGCTGCAAATTAAGGACAAGTTTTCGAAACCTCAAGGGTGCCAATTTTTCCCCTGACGGCGGCTTTGCCTTTGATATTTGCTTGAGAAGACTGACATTTAGCAGATGCAGCCTGTCTATGCGCGGGGATTGCAGGATACTACTGTGCTGAGATGTTGTATTAATGGTTTCAGATGTTGACCGAAATTGGCGACCGTCTCTAAAATCTCAACCAGGAAATATTTTCTGTTTCCCTAAACACAGCGTCAGCCTGTGTTTTGCTCTTGCCAGCAGCACAATTAGGCTCAAGATCTTGAGAGAGACAGGAAGGGGGGGGGGGGCGACGGAAGATCAACCGGTGATCCAAAGTGGGAACTTCCCCCTCTCGAGAGGAAAAAGCGGGTCCCGGCAGGTCCTCCTCCCCGAAGGAGACGTTGTTCTTCTTCTGGAGCAGCTGCACAGCTGGGATGTTCCAGAAGCGGAACGCGCCGCGAAGGGGCAGCCGGAGCTTCCCCAGCCCTGCGGCGGGGCCGGGCTCCGGAGAGCTGCGTGACTGCCCAGTCCCTGCCTCGGCGTTATGGTGCCTCTCTTCTCTGCCCAGCAGGGGCTCGGAGGAGCACATTGGCAGGGAGCGCCGTCCCTCGTCACGCTCGGCAAGCAGCACCGTGCGCGGTTTTCCTCCCAAGCGGCTGGACGAGCCGGCGTTCGAGGTGAGCTCCCTTCATCCTCGTCCCCCCCTCCCCAAGGCACAGTGCCGGGGTCCCGTTAGGAGCTTTGACGGCCTTGGCATGGGTGGGGTGCTGGGCTTGGCGGCCGGCTCTCCCTGTTGGAAGGCCTGTGTTGGGTGCCGGCTTGAAATGGAAGCACTTGTTGAATGCGGGTTTGGCATCCAGATATGAAGTGAATGAAGCATCCCGGATCCTGGTGCTCCTTGTAGTTGCCAGGGGAGGACCAGTACAAAGCAAAGGCAGTTAAAAGTCAGCTACTCTCATTACTGTTTTTCGTTTTTTAAAGATGCATTTTTACATCCCTGTTCTAAATATGGTTGCTTGGAAGCAAGTCCTATTTGTTTCGATTAAACATACCCTTCCATAAGAGGGGTAGGATGGGCTGTTTCTTTTGCAAATGGCTTTGCCAACTTTCTTTTGTTTTCAACAGGAGAACATGATGAGAGGGTGAGAGCATATGTGATCCCAAAATTAAGCCTCGTTTTACAAGTCCAGATTCAGTATCTTTCTCCCACTGGATTTCGCCACAGCTGGGTGAGGAAACTGCCAGAAGGCAATACTTGGGGCAGTGTGACACTGGAAATTGCTTTTGTATTCAGGGGTAGGATAAAAATATTGGCTCCTGCTCTTTCTTTCTTTCTCCCTCCCTTCCTCTTTGCATTAATACAATTGCGTGATGAGGAGGAACAGCAGCAGGTGACGTTTGCCCTCCCAGCAACCACATGGTAGGAGAAGCTTCATTTAATTGCTCTTGTCATACAGTTGTTCACTGCAAAAGAACCCTGCTGGAAAAAGTGTTGGTTGGTCTGTACTTGTATTCATTCCCAATCCTGCAAGCATTATTACTTTCCAGAATGTTTTCTTGTGTATCCTAGCAACAGTATCACATAAATAGTATTTATTGATAGTATAGGCCAGGGGTGTCAAACATGCGGCCCAGGGGGCGAATCAGGTCCCCAAAGGGCTCCTCTCAGGCCCATGAGCAACTCAGAGTCATCTGCTTCCTTCTCCCTATATCTTGCTTCCTTCTGCATCACAGCTTGCTTTGCCAGGCTTGCTCAGTTGCCCAGGAGCTAGAACCTCTATTTTCTCCATTGGCTGAGGCTCCTCCCTTTTTTAAAAAACAAATCTTTAATTATGTTTGTCTGTGTCCTTTATAAAGTTTATACCTGTTCTACTTAATCTTAAATAGGTACACACATGGCCCGGCTCGACAAGGTCTCATTTATGTCAGATCCGGTCCTCATAACAGATGAATTTGACACTCCTGGTATAGACCCTTTTCCAAACATTTCAGCTGCTCTCCATGTCTGGATAAAGTGGTTTGCAACTGGGGTAGGGGAGATATTTAGTCTAGGACTTTTGGCTGTATTTCTAATATTGCTAATGGTGGAATTTATTCCCCCTCCCCCAATAACACAGTGCTGTGATCCTCAACGTAGTATCCACTGATGTTTCCTGGTGGCCTATGTGCTTCTTTTCCAAAATGAGGATCCAATCCTGACTCTCATCCATTTCACTGAAGTATTAGGTACTTCTGAAGAGACTAGGGTGCATCATTTGGGTGACTGCCAGGAACCCCCAATCAAAAACAGCTCCACCCATTATAGGAAGATGCTTGGCTTGGAATGTCTCATTCTGAAATTGTTCCTAGACCCCATGGCAGCCATTTTTGGTTGAGATGTTCCCCTACCTGTTCTAAAAATTCAACCAGTGCCAATAGGTTTCACTAAAGTCTAGTAGCTAGGTTCTAGCTTTTACTATGTCTTAGCACAAAAACAAAGACCTTTGAAGTGACTGCAGTAACAGTAAAGCTAATAACTTCACTATTAAAACTATTTTAATCATGTTTATAAAGTAGTGCTCCAGTTAGGGAAAGGAATACTCTTTCCCCCTAAAATTACTTACCACACTTAGGTCTGACAGTTTGTGTAGAAGGTACTTCTGTGTTTTATTAGTGTTTGGCTAGTAGTATCAGAATTGGAAAAATCCCAGTTGCCTAAACATCCTGACATCAGGGACCTGGAATATTTTTCCAATCCTAGCCACAGCGGGATGCTATTTTCTTGACAAGAAAATATATCTGATATTGCCTTCCCAGTAAGTTTCATCCTTAGTGTAGGATGGAAGCTGGAGCTCACCTTTGTGTCTTTAAAAGCATATTTGAAGAGTGACTAATCCATGTACAAGGTCTACTTACTGTGGTGCTCTGAGGGTATGTGCAGTCCATGGCTTTGAGTTTTCTTAGAAGTCTTGAGGAGTTCAATGAAGTTTACTCTGGTTAGGATTGCACTCTAAAGGTGGTTTGTGAGATGCTAGGAATATTGGCTTACAGGCAGCTACTGCAAGAGGATTCTTGCATGGGCTGACTGTTACACATGATTCAGATGACTCCATTAATCCTTATAATGGTTTCTAGGACATATTCTGATTTATAGTAATCTTAAATTCCAGACTGCTTTATATGTCCAGAGTACTCCAGTATTTGTAGCATGGAGAGCAGAAGCCCTTAAGAGACATTGCTGACCATGTTTCTTCTATGAGCAGTAGAATATGAGGAGCTGGTATAGAGGAACAATTAAGAAATCCTAGATTTAAAAAAACCATGGTTTCCCAAGTCAGTGATCGCAGCAGCACAAATTGAATACCATGTGCCAATCTTTTCTTTCCTAAAGGAGGCCAAATGTGCTTTACTGCAAGACAGATCTGTTTGCAATGCTGGCTCCTTTGCCTGCCAGTTGACAGCTGTGATTATGCCAGAGAGTGACACACTGGGCTTGGATGTATTTGTTTGCATGTATCATCCTGTGAGATGCAGTCAGACTGATGCACCTGTTACTTCTTGAGATCCATTGTGGACAGGCTCATAAATCAGGGAAGGGGCTTGAAGTGATAAACCGTGGGAATTAGCAGCCAGCCCACCTCTCTGCTTTAAATGCCAAAGGTAGAAAATAAAAAATTGTTCTGTTTGTGGGGAGGATGATCCTCACAAGTCTTTGTAGAGGCACCAACAAGCATTTGCACCAGCTGCAGGATGCTCTGTTGCTTGGGGACAGAAGAGCATTAATGAGGCAGGCTGGCTGATCTCCACTCTGATGGGCAAT
Organism: Heteronotia binoei; assembly: GCF_032191835.1. NCBI lineage: Eukaryota > Metazoa > Chordata > Lepidosauria > Squamata > Gekkonidae > Heteronotia > Heteronotia binoei. Next base: position 125,870,898 of record NC_083224.1, on the reverse strand, counting down.
TATAATCTTATTGCTCCTGATGGAAGAGCTTTGCAACTGCTGGAGACTAGCTATTTCACTTTGAACACAACTGTTTCCTACAAAGTATGAAATCATAGGTCTGGCTTGGTCATTCTTATATTTGGGGGGGTAGAGATTTTAAATGTTTGTTTACATATTGTAACTTAATGTTGTATAACTTAACGTTACTGTGAACTCTCTTTCCTTGACAGGCCTGTTTCCCTCAGGGGTATGTAAGCACAAAGGACTTTGTCTTGGTTCCCAACTGAATAAGCAAGATGCCAGAACAAAGTAATGACTATAGAGTGGTTGTGTTTGGTGCAGCAGGGGTTGGTAAAAGTTCTTTGATTCTTCGTTTTGTAAGGGGAACCTTCAGAGAAACATATATCCCAACTGTTGAAGACACTTACCGCCAGGTGATCAGCTGTGACAAGAATATCTGCACTCTTCAGATCACGGACACCACTGGAAGCCACCAGTTCCCTGCCATGCAAAGACTCTCCATCTCCAAAGGCCATGCATTCATGCTGGTGTACTCTGTCACTAGCAGGCAGTCGCTGGAAGAACTGCAGCAGATCTATGAGCAGATCTGTCAGTTCAAAGGAGATATACAGAAGGTTCCTATCATGTTGGTTGGAAACAAGAGTGATGATACTCAGAGAGAGGTGGATGCCAGTGAAGGTGAAGTCCTCGCCAGCAAATGGAAGTGTTCCTTCATGGAGACATCGGCAAAAATGAACTACAATGTGCAGGAGCTTTTCCAAGAGCTCTTAAATTTGGAAAAGAGAAGAAGTGTAAGTCTTCAGGTAGATGGTAAGAAATCCAAACAGAAGCACAAGAAAGATAAACTGAAAGGCAAGTGCTTGGTGATGTGAATTGCTGAGATCTGAGCCTTCTGGGAGATAAAACAGAAACACGAACTTAAACTTACAGAACATTCTCATGTGCACTTGAAAATTGTTGGGTATTAGAGACATTCAGAGAAAAATGGCTTTAGGGTTGGGGGCGGGGTTATAAGGCATTTGAATATTTACTTGGTGAAAGTTTTGCATGTTTCTTTTTACCAAGCAGCCTTCTTAGGATGTAAACACCACCACAGTTGTCAAACTCCCTCCATACAGCAACCATTCTTGGCTACTATAAAACAAGAGAAGCAATTATAGTCAAGTGCAGGCCTTTTTGCTGGATAAAAAGCAACAGTAGTCATCTTACATCTGCATGTAGTCATATTTCTAAAATATGTCTAATGTGTTATAGAGCTTGTTATGCAAATACGTGCAGGAACAAATGATTCTAAGCTTGCATCATAACAGGGCTATAGTCCATAAGCCCAGCACAATATTTTTGCTTGCAGTTTATATATATGTCAAAAAACAAACAAAAGCCTTCAGACATACACAATCAGGGTAAATTTGACCGATTAAGTGGAGAGTTCTGATCACTTGTCAGTTTTTAAAATGTATGTTCAGCAAGGGAAAAAGAAACTGCATTCCTTACCAAAGACATGCTACTTATTTTATGTTCAATGTTAAAATTCCATGTGTCATGTATTGGCAATGATTTTATGTGAATTATTAAAATGAATTGAGTATTTAGTATATATTTACTTATTGATTCCTCCCCTTTTTAAAAAAAACTATTCCTTCTTCTGTACCTTTAAGGGAGCCTGATATTTTAGCATCTCAGGTCATTTTGTAATATAAATGAGACTAATTCAGTAAGCTGTAATTTGTCTTGAACATGCCCCCTTGTCATAAGTGGGAATAGAGCCAGAGTTATGCTTGGGTGGTTGTGGAATAAAGATCTTGCCTAGAATAAATTGTTAAATCCAAGAGCAATTCTGTTTTCAAAACTGCAAGTTGCCTTGTTGATCCATTAGGAAGAAGACCTGAAAACTGTAGTAGGACAATACATTTATTAAGACCAACTAAAAGTTACAAAGAAATGAGTAAGCTTTTATCAAATTCCAAATTAGGCTAGACTTTTTTTTTTAAAGTGAGTGTGGGAGAATACCCATGCTTTTCTTTTCTGGCAGCCTTGGGTTCAGCTTGAGATCTATTTGCACCAAGCATGGCTTAAAAGTTGTACAGCCATATTGATACAAAAACAACAGCAAAATCTGTGTTAATACCAGGGCTTTTTGGGTAGAAAAGGCCCAGCAGGAACTCATTTGTATATTAGGCAACATCCACTGACATCACCATTGTTTCACATAGGACTTTTAAAAGAAAAGGCCCAGCGGGAATTCATTTGCGTATTAGGCCACACCCCCTGATGCCAAGCCAGCCGGAACTGCGTTCCTGCTCATAAAAAGCCCTGGTTAATACTTTTAAAAAAAACCTGCTTTAAAAAAGCGCCCTGGTTAACACCTTATACTTGAACCAACAAAATTGACACTGAACATTGTGAAAGCTTTCAAGTTCACCAGAACTCTTCATCTGACAGCAGTGGGGTGGGGGCTTTCCAGTGTTTTGCACTGTGTCACATGTATGACCATCTACCCATTGGATGGAAGTCTTGGGTGTATGCTCAGTGCAAAGAGCTCCTGGTTCTTAGGGAATGAGTTTGCACCCCTGAGGCCAAAGTGGCTGACCTGGAGAAGGAGAGATAGTCAGACACATGGAGAAGACTCTTAGGGACTTGTTTCCCACTCTAAAAATGGCAGCCCCACTGCTGTCAGAGAGCATGAGGGTCGAGAGGAAAAGGGCACCATGCTGAGGTTAAGGGGAATGTCCCCTCAGAAGAGACTGCTTCTTCAGTTGGTGAACGGATATCCTTTTGCTCCAAGGAACCATCCCAGGGCAGGGAGGGAGGGGGGCTCTTCGTAGTTGGTGATTCAATCCTTAGGCAGGTAGACAGCTGGATGGTAAACCCATGTACTGACTGTATGGTGACTTGCCTGCCTGGTGCGAAGGTAGTGGACATTACACGTGTTCTAGATAGGCTGGTAGACAGTGCTGGGGAGGAGCCAGTGGTTGTGGTACATGTTGGCACCAACGATGTGGAGAAAGGCAGCCATGAGGTCCTGGAGGAAAAATTTAAGCTGCTATGCAGGAAACTCAAGTCCAGGACCTCCAAGGTAGCCTTCTCAGAAGTGCTGCCTATTCCACACACAGGGCTGGAGAGACAGACACAAATTAGGAGTCTCAATGCATGAATGAGATGATGGTGTAGGGAGGAAGGGTTCAAGTTTGTTAGGCAGTGGGATGCTTTTTGGAACAAGCGGGAGCTGTACAAAAGAAATGGTCTCCACTTGAAGTAACCAGGCTGCTGGCAATGAAAATCAAAAAGGTAGCAAAGTAGTTTTTAAGCTAAATCTTGGGGGAAAGATGACAGGAGGTTCAGGATGGTTCATCTCAAACAGCTGTTTACTGGAGGCTTCAGTCTCCAATTGAAAGGCTTCCTCTTGGGATGGTCTGTGTTACTTTATTTTATTCTATAACTTATATCCCGCCCTTCCCACAAAGTGGCTCAGTTGGCAGCACCTCGTGAGTAGAGACGCTCCGTGGCTTCAGAGTCACCAGAAACGGGGAGGGGGCGAGGGGAGGAGGGAAACGTCTGCTGAGCACTTCATTATTCCCTATGTGGAGATCGATTCTCATAGGGTATAATGGAGAACTGATCTGGAGGTTTCGGGGGAGCTGTTTTTTGAGGTAGAGGCACCAAATTTTCAGTATAGTATCTAGTGCCTCTCCCCAAAGTACCCCCCGCCAAGTTTCAAAACGATTGGACCAGGGAGTCCAATTCTATGAGCCCCAAAAGAAGGTGCCCCTATCCTTCATTATTTCCTATGGAAGGAAGACATTTAAAAAGGTGTGCTGTCCCTTTAAATGTGATGGCCAGAACTCCCTTGGAGTTCAATTATGCTTGTCACACCCTTGTTCCTGGCTCCACCCCCAAAGTCTCCTGGCTCCACCCCAAAAGTCCCCTGATATTTCTTGAATTGGACTTGGCAACCCTAGGTGGGAGTTAGTTCTGAATTTCCTGCACTGTGCAGGTGGTTGGACTAGATGACCCAGGAGGTCCCTTCCAACTCCATGTCTCTATGACTAGAGTTGCCAACTCCAACTTGGAGATCTGGAGATAGTACCTGAGGACAGCAGAATTCAGAGAGGAGAGAGAACCTGTAAGGTATGGGGAGCCATAGAGCGGGCCTTCTAAACCTCCTGTGTATTTTGGAAGAATTGATCTCTGTACGCTGGACATCAACTATAATTCCAGGCCTCATGATTCATCTAAGTGGTTGCTTGAGATGGCAATATATTGCAAAAGTATGAGTTCAGCATTACTTAATCTGAGATGTGCTAGAATCCCTTAAATTGTTGTAGAAGATTCTAGGGCACAATTCTCAGAATACACACTGAGTCCAAGAGTTGAGCTTCAACATTCTCTGTAACATTACATCCCAAAACACACTTTCCCAGACTGCACAGTCCAGCTGCTTGGGGAGACAAAATGTCTGATTTGTATTGTTTTGTGCCCCCCCCCTTTATGTATAAACAGAGCCTACCAATAATTTTTGTACATATATGATACTGTGATGTCATGTGCATTTTGAGCATACACAGTATTAGAAACCTATTTCATGCACAAAAATTAGTGAAGGCTACAGCTGTTCATTTGTCTTGTCTTATAAGTGAGATGCAGTATAAAGACGACGTGTGCATATTCGGAGTACTATTAGGCTGTGTTCAAAAAGAGTCATTTACCTTCACTATGCCTAAAATATTAGGAAAATTTTTAATTGAACACACCAGTGACAATGTCAGAAATCATCCACAGCCTGAACAGGCAGTAGCATGCTCATTTTCTTAGCTGGAATTAATGGAGATTCAGTACATAACAAGCCTCCATCCTTTGTATAGAAGCAGCAATATATTTTCCTTTGTTTTTTAAAAATCTATTTGGCTTGAGTAAATCAGAGAGTAATAATTAAAATATTTGTTACTCCTTTATTTTTAACTCACTAAGGCCACTCCTTGAACACATTTTGGTTCACTTTAACTGCTCCACCATTGTCCAGGTATTAATTGGTCTATCTTTCCTTTGTTTAAAAGGCAGGACGTATGCCTGTTCAGATCTGAAATTGTGTATACTTTTACATGCATCTATACACATCCAAATAACTTTGATGCACAAAACAGGGAAGAGACTTCTTTGTGCTGGCCCCACAGGATTGTACACTGTCCAAAAGACTCTCATCCTCTAAAACAAATGAGCAAAAAATGTAGATATGCAAAAAAAGAGAGGAGAGAGCAAATTAAAAGCTCTGACAAAGGGAATGAGTGGGATAATGATAGGGATGAAGGTCCTTGATAATAAGTTTTTTTTAAAATTTATACCCCGGCCTCCCCGCCGAAGCAGGCTCAGGGCGGCTCACAAGGCATGATATAAAATATCATGGTATAACAATAAAACAAAGTAGTACAATCAATATAAATTATACAATATATAAGTTAACATTAAAATCATTAGTCTAAAAACAGTATAAAGGTGCTACAGTCGCCGTATATACAAGATGGCTTGATGATAATTCCAGGTTCATTTTAAAAGGCTAGTTGGAAGAGGGTGGTTTTGCAAGCCCTATGGAACTGATTAAGATCCCGTACGTCCCGCACCTCTTCTGGTAGCTGATTCCACCATTGGGGTGCCTTTATAGAGAAGCCCTGCTCCCTAGTTGTTTTTAATTTGGCCTCCTTGGGCCCAGGGATTTCCAAAAGATTTTGTGAGCTGGAACACAGTGCTCTCTGGGGAATATATGGAGAGAGGCGGTCCCTAAGGTAGGCAGGTCCTCGGCCATTTAGGGCTTTAAAGGTGATAACCAGCACCTTGTAACAAACTCGGTAGACAATTGGCAGCCAGTGCAGTTCCCGCAGCCTAGGCCGCACGTGTTCCCACCGAGGTAGTCCCACTAGCAGTCTGGCCGCTGCATTCTGCACTAGCTGCAGTTTCCGAGTTCGGTACAGAGGCAGCCCCATGTAGCGGGCATTACAGTAGTCTAGCCTCGAGGTGACCGTTGCATGGATCACTGTTGCCAGGTCGCGGCGTTCCAGGAAGGGGGCCAATTGCCTTGCCCACCTAAGATGGAAGAAGGCGGATTTGGCAGTGGCTGCTATCTGGGTCTCCATTGTCAAGGAAGACTCCAGCAGCACTCCCAAGCTCCTGACCTCACGCACTGGTGCCAATGGCGCCCCGTCAAAAGCTGGAAGGGAGATCCCTCCTTCTGGACCGCCGCGACCTAGACAAAGGACCTCTGTCTTCGCTGGATTCAATTTCAGTCCGCTGAGCTTAATCCAATCAGCCACGGCTTGCAACGCCTGATCCAGATTTACAGGGACGTCACCAGTTCGGCCGCCCATCAAAAGATAGAACTGGGTGTCATCAGCATACTGGTGACAACCCAGCCCATACCTCCGGGCAATCTGGGCATATAGATGTTAAATAACATCGGGGAGAGAACTGCCCCCTGGGGCACCCCACAATTAAGTAGGTGCCTCTGGGACAGCTCACTCCCAATCGCCACCCTTTGTCCCCGGCCTTCAAGGAAAGAGGAAAGCCACTGTAAGGCTAACCCCTGAATCCCTGCGTCGGCGAGGCGGTGGGTCAGCGGCTGGTGATCGACCACATCGAATGCTGCCGATAGATCTAACAGCAGCAATACCGCCACACCGCCTCGATCCAGATGTCGCTGGAGATCATCCATGATAGCGACCAACACTGTCTCTGTCTCGTGGCCCGGGTGGAAGCCGGACTGAAAAGGATCTAAGGTGGAAGATATTGCTCTAAAATAATCTCAGGAAGGTAACATGTGTTTAAGTGTCTCAAGGAAAGAAAAATGGGAAGTAGAATGCTAATCAGGAACAATCAGGAACTGTGATGAGATGCAAGCCAGCCCAGCTCCTTGAGCTATGTTTAGCCCCTGATTGCCCAATTAGGTTTAATTGCAGACATTTCTACTTTTGTAGCTGATACTTAATCACCATTTTTACATGGATCCTGAATAGTGAGCTTACAGGCAGGACTTTGGGCTCCAGTTAGTGGCTAAAAAGAAAGGACACCTGTACATGGGTGGCAAAACTTCATGCATTTGTAACTCCTAAAGCTTTTCTAGTTGTGGCGATGCAGTGCATTATAGATTGTAAGTAGTTGGGATGCCACATGTTGAAAGCACATTTTTCTCTTTTCTGTATGGGTGCAGATTTTATGTGGTGTCATATTCATTAATTCAGGGACACTTGCAAGCCATGTTTGGATGTGGGAAACCTAGCTGTAGCACAAAGAGGGAGACTAGACTATATGTTGCCTTTAGCTATACTGCTCAATGACTCATCATCAGGGAGAGGCAACTGGAATCAATAAAACTAGTAATGGACTATCAGAGTCAGAGGATGAGTCAGACTCAGGGACAAGGGAACACACAATGTCAACAACGCTTCTATTTTTAGCACTGACCCTCTGGGAAAGATTAGCACCTGTAATCGTTTTCATACAATTGTGGGACTTCCCTTTGAAACAGGCCAGACCATGGAAAAATCAAGCATGTCTCTTGTCAACTGTATGGTATCATCACAGATGCATTGATGCTACATGCCCTCATGTATCACATTTCCGCAGGGCCTGTAAGACATATCTGTTCAGGCAGGCTTTTAATAACTAGATGGAGGTGCTTTTAACATCTATGGGGGTGTGTGTACTATCTACCCCACAATATCATCACAAATTAATCCAAAACAGACAGAACACCATCTGAACTGTATTTAAACTGTTTTAATATTTTAATGTTTTATTGTTATAATGCGAATTTGTCATCGAATTGTGACTGTTGTTAGCCGCCCTGAGCCTGTCTGGGGAGGGAGGGATATAAGTGCAATAAAATAAATAAATGTAACATTTGTACACAAATAATATGGTAACAGAATAAGCACATGTGTGTGTGTGTGTGTGTGTGTATATATATATATATATATCAAAGGATGTTTGGAGGTGTGTGTACATATATATACACACACCTCCAAACATCCTTTGATTTGTTCTATATAGTTATAAACTGCCATAAGAAATTCAAAGTCAGGAGCAAAAATGCCATTCTGCTCTTCCGGATCAGAGTACTGTTTAGTTGAAATGGTGTTCCTGTAAGATGTAAAGGAGGAGATATTATATACTTGAACTTTTAGTTTTTAAAAACAGTTTCCATTATCAGGGGTGTCAAACTCATTTGTTACTAGGGATGGATCATAAATGGGACTTTGTTGGGCCAGGCCATGTATGCCGTAAAATGTAATGCCAGGTAGCAGAGATACAAACTTTTATAAAGGATAAAGACAAACACAAAGATTTTTTTAAAAAATTAAAATACAAACATGCTTAAAACCCTTGTGATATTTTATTTAACAGTCTCTGATAACTGACACCTCCCAACCCCCCCCCCTTAAAAGATGCCTGCCTAAAATGGAAAGGTGGGGGAATAGTGGGATTTGGCAATGTAATTTTAAAATAAAACAACAAGAAAAAATACAAGATCACAGCAGAAATGAAAAATATAAAATGCTCTGAGCCTTGGAAAACAAGAAATGAATGGGCAGTGCAAGTTTTCCCCCCATCCTAGGTCTACTCAGAGTGGCAGTAGCTCTCCAGTGTAATGTCCCCCTTTGGCTGTGGATTTCCAGGTTAGAGTACTGACTCAGGTCCATTCAGCAGAGTCAAGCTGGCTCAGAACATCAACCATTTATTTGCAAAGAGAAAACTCCAGCAAGCGACAGCTTCAGCTAGCAAACAGAAACTGGAAAGTGCAACTACTTGGGCTCCACTCCACTGAAACATATTGCAATGCAGATAAAGCTGCAAAGAAAAAGAGAAATGGATTTTCCATTAAGATCTCTGGATCCAGACAGACTACTCTGGGGCTGGAATGAGAGACCCCAGAGTGGAATGACGGTCCCTGCAAGTAGCAGAAGCATTCTGGAAATGAAATGAGGCCCCCAGAGTGGAATTCCATTCCCAGGACACTGCTGCTACTTCCAGGAGCTGTCAATCCACTCTGCACCCTGTCATTTCAGTCAAAGAACACAGATTCTATTGTTAGGAGCCATCATACCACTCTGGGGCTGTCATTCCAGCCCCAGAACATTGTATCTATTGCTAGAAACAGTCCCAAAGTAGTCTATCAGGGCTCAGAGAACATAATGGAAAATCCATTCTGCATTTTCTTTGCAACTTTGCAAACCCAGAAGAGCTTCTTGCCAAGCAGGCAAAGATAAGGCAGAGGGAGCTGGGAACTTCAGCAGCCTGGAGTTTCAAATGGTAAGGACAGGTGGGGGAGGGGAAAAAAAAAGATCTGTGAGAGACATCAAAGTCCTGGGTGGGCCGATTCCATCCTGTGGGCCATAAGTTTGACACCCCTGGACTAATACATGTCATATTATATGATCATTTTCATTAAGACAAAAACAAAGCAAAGCAGTAGTAATTATACTGAAGATATAAATCATCTATGAGTCTATGTAATCATCAGTCATGGTCTTTTCCCCAACAACTAATCCATAAAACCATAGAAAAGTGATGGCAAACCTTTTAGAGACCGAGTGCCCAAACTGCAACCCAAAACCCACTTATTATGCCCTTCCTGAAGCGACCAAAATCAAAACCTGCAGTTACCAAAACAACCTGCAGTTATCAGAAGGCTAATACATACTCACTAATAAGTTTTAAGACCTCGTAGATAAACTTTCTTAGATTAAAATAAACTTTCTTAGATTGTTTAGAAAACAGTTTACGAGACTCCAAGTTTCTCTTCAAACAGAAGGCTTCAAATATAGTTAGAACGGCAAAACAAGAGATTACATTAGTACAGTTGCTCTTATAGTTCCTTTAGACTTAAGAATACTCCTTTAGAAGGCTTAAAATATATGGATAGAAAATGGTTGGATAAACTTAGCACATTTAAGGAAACAATTACACAGTAAGAGTTCAGTCAAGCACAAGCATAACATACAATAAAGCAATAATGAAAAATATGTCCCAACTTATCCCTATTAGTCTACATTTTCCCATTTAGAATCTAAGTCCCAAATTCCATTCTATAATAGAGATCTCCAGTATAAGAGCTATTGGACTCATGGCTTGACCATGAAGTCAGCCCAGGGGCTAAGTCCCAGTTAGCTTGGCATGATTGACACAGTGAGAGCCTCTTGTGCAGATCAGCTGTGTGAGCCAAAAAATCCACAGCTTATATAGGCTCCAGTGACCTCATACACACATCTACTGGGTCACACAGCTGTAAACAATTTCATGGTCAACCATCAACAATCAGAGCTAACCAAGCAATCATGGCTGAGAGTGCCTTCAGGCAACCATTACTTTCAACCCAGTTTCTGGGTTTTTGCAAATGGCTGCCTCCTCCATCTTGTTTTCTCCCATCCTGAATAAACTTTTACACAGTAACCATTTTAAGCCTTTAGATAGTGTAGTTCTATGGTTCTGAAAGACTGAGACCTCTGTGGCCAAATTCTATAACTGCATCCAAGATCAACAGCTTAGAGCTGCTGAGAGCAATTATTGCTGTTTAGAGAAATATGAATGCTTAATATTGCTGAAAAGCTTAGGACTCTTGTCAATTCATAAAGAGTAAGTTTAAAAGTATGTTTAAGACCATAAAGAATATGGTTAGGATCATAAAGAAGGCCAACCCAAAATAAATTCCGCCACACCACCATCCCACAGTATTAACACAAATGATTCTGAACAAGACAGAACGCCATCTGAAATTGTATTGAAATTGTATTTAAAATTGTTTTAATATTTTAATAATGTTTTATTTTAATAATTTAAATTGTTATCAAATTGTTGACTGTTGTTAGCCGCCCTGAGCCCGACAGGGGAGGGCGGGATATAAATACAATAAAATAAATAAATAATCGCAAAGTGCCAACATGGCAATTTAACCTGAATACTGAGGTTTTGGTTTAGAAAAAAAATCTCATAGTGAAATTAACAAACTGAAAGAACATTTGGTCTGGATAGCATTTGCTTAGGAAACCAACAAAATAGTAACATGTTAGAATGGGAGAATGATGGTGAGAGTGTCATAAGGCAATAAACGGAGGCTGTTCATTGCTCTGTTGCTTGCAAGTCTGAGTTAAACTGAGAACATGCCTTTCCCAGAGGAGTTCCTGTCCACCTAATTTACTTTTGAACATGTAACATACATTACAAACATCATTCTAGTTTGCCATTAGGAAAAAAGAATACATTAAAATATAGTGTGTTTAGTAGGAGCTGGTGGTTAGGGTGTCCAAATCAGATCTGGGAGGTCCTGATTCATATGCCCACTCTGCTCTGGCAGCTTGCTGAGAAACTATGCCCACTCTGCTCTGGCAGCTTGCTGAGAAACTTTGGACCAGTTAACCTGCCTCATAGGTTAGTTGTGAGGATAAAAGAGAAGGGGAGAGTGTGTCAAACCACTTCAGTGACCTTTTGGGGGAAGAAGGCAGGGGATACATTATGTTAGTTAATAAGTTGATGAAAGGAGTCCACTGATTTATATGGCTAAATCTCCGTACAGCAGCACCTTAGAGAACAAGACTTTTGAGAGTCAAAGTTCCTTTTATCTAATGGAGGGAGCTCTAATGCTGGAAAGCTTGTGCCCCCTCCCCCAAATCTTGTTGGTCTCTAAGGTGCTCCAAAGCTCGAATCTAGTTGTTCTACTATGGACCAGCACGGCTACCCTTGGAAACTTCAGAGATAGTCTGAAATGTATTAACTAGAAAGTCTGATGTGAGAAAGGAGGGCCAGTTTGGTGTAGAGGTTAAGTGCGTGGACTCTTATCTGGGAGCACCGGGTTTGATTCCCCACTCCTCCACTTTCAGCTGCTGGAATGGCCTTGGGTCAGCCATAGCTATCACAGAGCTGTCCTTGAAAGGGCAGCTTCTGGGAGAGCTTCTCTCAGCCCCACCTACCTCACAGGGTGTCTGTCGTGGGGGGGGGGGGAGATAAAGGAGATTGTGAGCTGCTCTAAGACTCTGAGATTCAGAGTAAAGGGCGGGATATAAATCCAATATCTTCTTCTTTCTTTAAACTAAAACTGCAATCCTGTGCATGTGTAGACAGTAGGTGCCACAGTGCTCACTGTAGATTACTTCCGAGTAACCATGGAGAGCAAGCCCAATGAGGAAAGGCTAAGGGACTTGGGGATATTCAGTCTGGAGGAGAGGAGGTTGAGGGGGGAGACATGATTGAAGTATTAGAAGGGCTGCCACTTAGAGGAGGGCAGGGAGCTGTTCCTGCTGGCAGCAGAGGAGAGGACTGGCATAGGAAAAACTTTTTAACAGTAAGAGTTGTTCAACAGTGCAATCGACCCCCTCACTGGCAGTCTTCAAGCAGCGGCTGGACAAACACTTGTTAGGGATGCTGTGGAAAACCAGAACAGCAGTGCAACTGTTAAAAAACAGCTTATCAACAATTTGCCTTATGGTCCCTGTAGCTTGAAAGAGCTCTGCTCAGTTACTGCTATCAGAAGCATCATATTTGAAAACAAGGAAGCCTGCAGTTCCTCCCATTCCACTCTTAAACCAGAGGCAATCCCAGCCACTGTTTCTGCCAGATTAGTGGGATCCAACATTTCCTGTAATAAACCCACATCCCTTCAAAAAAACATGCTTGATTCAAGGTCCTGATCTCCCCCCCTCCTCCCCATCCTCACACACCCATGATCTCTTCTTCCCTTCGGCTTGGACCATGCCACAACAGTTTTGAAATATGAAACGCAACCAGGTCTTAGCCACATGAAAATGTGAAGCTGCCTTATACCCATCTCTCTAGTGCAGGGGTGGCCAAACTGTGGCTTGGGAGCCACATATGGCTCTTTCACACACATCGTGTGGCTCTTTCACACACATCGTGTGGCTCTTTCAGCCCCCACCAGAGAAGCCATTTGTCTTTAAACCACTTTTTCAAGCCAAGCCAGCCAGTGGCTTGGAGAATGCATTTAAAGTTCAAGTTGCTTTCTTTCCACCTCTCCCTCCCTGCTCCCTCCTACCATCTTCCTTCCTTCCTTCCTTCCTTCCTTCCTTCCTTCCTTCCTTCCTTCCTTCCTTCCTTCTCTCAGACATCTGATGTTCATGTCTGGTGGCTTTCACACATCTGACATTTATTCTATGTGGCTCTTATGTTAAGCAAGTTTGGCCACCCCTGCCCTAGTGGGTCCCATCTAACCCCCTCCTTAAAACTGCAGGAACACCTGCAAGGAATTTTCCTCTGTGTGTTGTGCTTGGGAGTTGCATTGTGGTTGCACCCCCCCGTCAGAATTCCAAAGGTACCCAAGAGCTCAAAAACGTTGGAGTGCCCTGTTGTCTCTCTGAAGGAGGCCCAGTTAGGGTTGCCAGGTTTGGGTTGGGAAATAACTGGAGATTTGGGGGAAGGAGCCTGAGTTTGGGAGAGGAGGCGCTTCAATGAGATATGACTCCATAGAGTCCACCTTCCAAAGCAGCCATCTTCTCCAGGAAAATGGATCTCTTTTCGCTTGGAGATTCATTGTAATTCCAGGAGGTTTCCAGCCACCACCTGGGGGTTGGCAACCCTGTTCTGCATCCATGCTCAGAAAGGTATAATGCCACAGGGTCCACCTTCCAAAGCAGATACTTTCTCCAGGTGAACTGACCTCTGTCACCTGGAGATCAGTTGTAAAAGCCAGCAACTTCCAGCTATCACCTTGAGCAGGGGTGGCCAACTTGTGATTCGGGAGCTACAGATGCTTCTTTCGCAACTATTGTGTGGCTCTCGAAGCCCCCACCACCGCATCAGCCAGCTTGGAGAAGGCATTTGTTTCTTTAAATCCCTCTCCAAACTCAGAGCCCTCACTGTGGGCACAAGTGCTCCCTGCCCCCCCCCCCCACGCGAGGCTCGGCTCCCCCCCACTACCGCCCACCTTTCCTCCCTTCCCGGCGCTGCAATGCAGCCATGCTCTGTGGCCCCCCTCCTCCTCAGAGGCACACCGAGCTGCACTGCGCCGAAGCTGGACCCTACCAGCTTCGATTTGGCCAGTGCGCCTTCTAACTCTTTGAAACTGGAAGTGAGGGGGAGTGAAGCCTTCTCCTGTGTGGGCTTCAAAGAGTTAGAAGGCGCGCTGGCCGCATCGAAGCCAGTAGGGTCCAGCTTCAGTGCAGCACGACTCGGCGTGCCTCTGAGGAGGGGGGGGGGCACGGAGCGTGGCTGCATTGCAGCTCCAGAGAGGGAGGGAAGGTAGGGGCGGCAGTGTGGGAGGCGTGGTGGGGGGAGCCGAGCCTCATGTGCAGGGGGACAAGGGAGCGTGTGTGCCCACAGAGAGGGCTCTGAGTGCTGCCTCTGGCATGTGTGCCAGAGGTTCGCTACCACTGCCATAGAACATGATACCAGAATGTTTACCCTGTTTGGTCTATAACAGCCATACAGGCTAGCAAGCCTGAGCAGAACAGAAATGCTTTCTTGATTATACGTTTGTATTTCTGATGGTGTTTTCCTTGTATAGTTTTAACACAAATCAAACCTTTCAAAGTAACTAATATTTCAGATAGATCCAAATAGGCAGCTGTGTTGGTCTGAAGTAGTAGAACAAAATAGGAGTCAATTGCAACTTTAAGATCAACGTAGTTTTATTCAGAATGTAAGCTTTCGTGTGCATGCACACTTCTTCAGACGAGGAATTACTGTACCTCATTCCTCGTCTGAAGAAGTTTTATTCAGAACATAAGCTTTCATGTGCATGTACACTTCTTCAGATGAGGAATTACTGTACCTCATTCCTCGTCTGAAGAAGTGTGCTTACGCTCTGAATAAAACTATGTTGATCTTAAAGATGCAATTGACTCCTATTTTGTTCTAATATTTTAGAAGCGGCAAAATTACAAGGAGATAAAAATGTACTTTTCTCATACATCTATGAGACCTGTAAACTATTTAGTATGTTGCTCAGACCATAAATATCAATATAGCTGTAATACAACATTCTCAAACTCTATAGCGGTAAAAAAAATAGCCATACACCCTCCTCATGTTTATTATTCCAAAAAATAGTGCAGTCCAATACTTCAAGAATTTCTCCTTAGTAACAAGGCATATTTATGTGACTTCTAGAAAAATCTCTATGAGGTTATTCATGTTATTTCATATAATAGACAGTATATAAAAGATAATATGAGAAAAAGACAGCATTTTGGTTAGGTCATTATATTGATTGTTTAAGCTATTGTGTCATATATTTTAAAGCTATGATGCCATATATAATCCTATATATCAGGGGTGGCCAATGGTAGCTCTCCAGATGTTTTTTGCCTACAACTCCCATCAGCCCCAGCCATTGGCCATGCTGGCTGGGGGTGATGGGAGTTGTAGGCAAAAAACATCTGGAGAGCTACCATTGGCCACCCCTGCTATATATATAGAAACATGTTCTGTCTTGGCAAATCCAAGCTCCCTCATTGGTTGGGATGTGGTGCATCAACCTTTGGCCCATCAAACCATCAGTCAACTGTTCTTGTGTTTCACCGGTTGACTCTGCTCTCCTCCAGGCCCCAGCACAGATGAGGATTGGCCCTCTGGGGGAAAAGCAATCAAGCTTGGTTCTCTCAGTGAAAGGTGGTTGGGGAGGCCCTTTCAAGTCCTATTTTGGCCTTTGAGAGGGAACTCATTGGTTCACTCCGCTCCTCTCTGCTGCCTGAGTGGCTGTTGCTATCCAGCCAAGCTGTTTCTGTCAGTCAAAGGCAACCAACCTTGGTTCTGGCAGTTTATGGCTCTCCCTACTCTCCCATTGACAAAGCTCTTTCGCTTTGCTTTGCAGAGGAGAGAAAGCCTTCCCTTGAGTGGCTGAGGGACAGAGGAGGAAGGAAAGAGCCATAGAGAAAATCTTTTCACAATTGGCTGAGGGAGGGAAGAGGGGGAAGGCTTTCTCTCAATTGGCTGAGGACTCCTCCCTAGCCTCCTCTGGAAGGGAAACAGACAGAGACAGGGGAGAAAATGCTGTCCTGTACCAGCAGGCAAGATACAGAGAGAGAGGGAGGGACGGAAAGCAGGAGACAGAGACAGATTGAAGTCCTGTGCTTTAGACCAACAACAACAGCAGAGAGAGAGAGTGTTGGTCTGAAAGCTATCACTAAAGGCCTCTGAGGGAGAACTCATTGGGGCAAGTCCTAACGATGGCTGCCAGTTCCAGGTTCTTGCCATGGAAGCTGACTAGGTGATTTCGGACCAGTCACAGACTTTCAGCCTAACCTGCGTCACAGAGTTGTTGTTCAGATCAAAGGGAGGAGAGGAGAATGATGTAAGTTGCCTTGGTCTCCACCACTGTGGAGAGAGACTGTCCTTTCCCTAGGTGGAGGCTGCAGGGAGAGGGGAGGTGATGGAAAGCTGAAGTCAGAGGGGCAGATAAAGGGAAGGAGATAGGGTTGCCAACTCCAGGTTAGGAAATTCCTGGAGATCTAAGGGGTGGAGCCTGAAGAGGGTGGGTTTGAGGAGGGATGGGACCCCAGACAGGTACAATGCCATACACTACACCCTCCAAACCAGCCATTTCCTCCTCATAAACCACTGTTGCCAATCTCCAGGTGAGGGCTGGAGATCACTCAGAATTACAACTGCTCTCCAGATGGCAGAGATCAGCTCCCTTTGAGCTGGGGGGAGGAAATAAACATCTTCACTTGGGTGGGTGGGAAAACAGCAAGGGTGGGGGGGGGGCACTTACAGTTTCTTTCTAGAGCCCATAGTATTTTTCTCTTCAATGGGCCTTATTCCTAGTTATGTTATAATGTCATATGTACTACATGACATCATATATTTTAAGCTATGTCATACTTTTGTTTTGTTGTTGTTGTATAGACATATACGTTGACTAACAAATGTCCTTAACATCTGCTTTTCATTGTATCTGATAACCACATTTCTTATGTGTTTCTCCCATTTCCTTCTATTTCTATTCTGTATCCCTTTAAAAACTCAAAATAAAAATCTATTAAAGAATTTGTCCTCATACAAATTCTTACCACTCAGGATACTTTTATAATGTTAATTTAGTAAAATAAGTGATCGTCCAAGTTCTATAAACCCATGCAGATATTGTACGGACCTCCACACACTTTCAGTAGCTGCCAATACATATTCTAGCAACAATTATGAAATTGGTCATCAACTCCAAATCTGTATCTTTGATCACCTCTTTAAAATAGCATGACAGAATAACTTGAGAGTCAAAGGGATTTCATAGCAAATAATCTCACGAATTATTTCCAATACGGAGAACTAAAACCTCTGTATTTCAGTACATTCCCAAAAGATGCAGAATTGGTCTGCCCCTGAAGAATGACATCTCCAACAAACATCTACAGGTATTTTGTAAATTCAATCCAATTTATGTGGAGTTAGACACCAATCATACAGGATCTTATAGACATTATTTTTACAGTCACTGGAGATCAACTTCTTTGATATTTTCTCCCAGATCCATACTCAATCACTAGTTGTGATCTCTTCTCCCCAGCCATTGTTCCCATTTTCTCAGGTGTTTATCAAACGCTACATCTTGATTCAAAATTAATGTATACAAATCATGCACTTTCCCAGGTACTGAGGTATTAGTCATTTTTTCAAAAGTTGTTTTCTGCCAGCATTTCCCACACTTGAGTTAATGTTGAAATAATATGCCTAATCTGGAAGAACTGAAATAACTGCAGTCTTTCTCCCTTCATTTAGCTACAATTTGATCATGAGAGAATCCCCTCTTTTACATAATAGACTTCCAACTGTAGACAGATTAGCTTTCTTCCATAGCTGAATATCTCCTAAAGAGCTCACATCTTGCACCTCATTACAAAAAACAGATGTCAATTGTGATAGACCAGGACTCAATAATGGTCTCGGTATCCTCCAAATGTTTAGGTTGGTGTTAATACTCTCAAACTCATATTTCTTTTTCTTGACAACAAACCAAACAATAGTTGACAACTTCCTGTTCCTTTTCAACAGCGCTCAAATTCTTAACTGGCGTAAACCATTTTAATAGTGACCTTAATCTAACAGCTCAATTAAATATATATATATACATTAGGCACACCTAGTCCACCACATGAAAGTTTTGATACTAGATTGTAGCAGAAACTTCAGGAAGGTTGTTTTGCCAGATCAACTGAAGGATTCACTTTTGCCAGCTTTTTAATATTCCCAGATTAAGGGAATATTCATACATAAAAACAATAATTTGGTAACACAGGCATTTTGCCAGTTGCAGTCCTCCTCCACAAAGATATTGGGAGTAATCTCCACTTCTTTGATGGATTCTGAGAGAGGTTTCCTATGATTAACATCCACAACTATACTGAAATCTTCCTGAACCCAAATCCCCAGATATCTAATGGAATGACAATGCCATGAGATGCCTATTAAATCAGCAAGTTTGTTCTTCTGGGATACATCCATGCTAATACCCATCCAGTTTGATTTTTTAAAATTAACTCTATATCCTGAGATTCCCCGCAAAAGAATGCCAAATCCTTAACACAGTCTCTCACCAATGGCTCTCCCAATTGTTCAGGATGTCATGGGTACTGGGGACCCTGCAGAAGAAACTGTGCCCCTGCCACCTGCACCAGTGCCCCTGCCTCCTGCTGGAGAAGATCCAAGCTCCCCTGCCTCGCCCTCTTGGGTGGCTCGTGTGCGTGACCGCCTTCGTCAGGACCTCAGGGATCGGAGGAGGGTGGCACGCTCACGAGCAAGACGGTCCCTGAGCCCTGAGTGTTGAAAGGATTCTGGCCCTTCTAGGAGTGAGGGTGCTTGAGTCCCAGCAGGATCCTGGCTGCCCTCTGAGTCAGCAATTAGCCCAAATGGGCAACAGACAGCAGGGGGCTATATAGCTGTGGGCTTTGGGAGGAGGCTTTGTGGAAGCAACTAGTCACTTACCTGACGTTCTAGCATCCACTTTGGCTTTTGACTTTGGCTTCTGGACCCCCTGACTTCGGCTTCTGAACCTCTGACCTGCGATACCTGGACTGTGATTTGGTTTTGGCTCCTTGGACCCTTTTTGCTCACCGGCTACAGACCTTGGACTGCCCCTGGACTTTGCCTGACCTGGCCCCAGCCCATGACACAGGAGGCCTTTACAAAGACTACAACGGCACAGTAGTTATGGCACAGTTTATTGTATGGATTTCTTGTTTTTACGGCATTGTTCTCTAATTTCTGTAATCCAGTGTTTGTATTTGTGTCATATACTATTTGTGTTGCATTGTTGTCTAATTTCATAATCCAGTCCATTACAATGTTATGGATTGTTTGTTTTTGTTATTGTGGAAAATACAAACATACACAGTTTCTAGGATTTTAAAATACTTAAAGCACTAAAAAAAGTTTAAAATTTCATCTAAAATCTAGTAGCTGCCTATTGTCTAATTAGCATGCAATTTCTGTAACATGAGTATTGCCATACAGAAACTGGCTACTTGGTAGGTAATCTTGAGGTACTATCAGATAAAAAGAGTTCAAGTTTAGCTTTTTCTGGAAGGCCTAATTTTTTTTCCATCAGTGGGGGTGATGATCTCCTTACATGCCACCTTATAATACAAGCATATGCTCTGTAGTCTCAACCTCCAACAGGCAGGTACAGAGCCTTTCTGTGAAAAGAAAGTTCTTATATTTGTCATGGATCTGGAGGAGCAGCACCAGGAAAGGCTGTTGCTTTCATGTCCTTCTTTTTGGCCTTCTGTGGTACCACACTTGGTCTGATCCAGGACGGCATTTACATTGTTTTTGTTCTAAATGCTGTGACATGGAAAGAATGCTGTAGCACCTATACCTTTTCCTTTTTCAGATCTCTGGATCATAAACTGGTATCCAACATTTGAGATCATTTGCCATTTGATAAGCCTGAGCAGTCAGTACAGAATCAAACAACCAAGAAATAGTTGCTCAGGAGTTAGGACCATTTATAAAGCCAGCACACAGTAAGGTTGCAACTATTCATAGCTAGTGAAGTGGATTTATTTTGTGGATGAATTAAATTGGCTTTGTTTTATATCGGTATTTTGTTTTAAAATATTAACATTTGACTATTAGAGAACACAGACATTAAGCCCTATCTCTCAATTTTCATCTTTTTCAACTTGAAACTGGCAATCCACTGATGAATTTTCATTGTTGGTTATAGTAGCTAGAAGTGGGACCCTCTTCTGAAACTCAGGACTGGCTGAAATCCATGGGGTTATTTTTACATCAAGACTGGCTCTTCTCTGCTCTTGAACAGGCAAATTAGCTTAGTTTCTTCCTTGTAGACTTCAAAAGGCATTGCATGCACTCTGCTGTCTTCTTACTTGTCAATTTTCCTTCACTGCTGCCTCCCTGTCTGGTTCTACTTGCTTGGCCTGTTCAGTTTGGGCCTTCAGCCAAATGGATATGTCTGCCACTATTTGGCTTCAGTCATTTTCTAACTCCAAAGGGCACAGACATTATTGTATGTTGGCAGGGAATCTAGATGTCTTTCTGCAAGGAACTGTATGTGATATACAGAAATTGCACCAAAATGCAACATTCCCTCTCCATTATTTTTGTGATAGACTGTGTAAGAGGAAGTGGTGCAAATAACACTAATCAGGACATGAAACATTACAGTCCTCCTGAGCGACAGCAATCCCTTCTGTGTTATGCTGTTACCTTTAAAATGTTATTATTAATTTTAAATTTATTTACATTAGATGCTGAAAGTTTCCAGTTGTTCCAGTTAAGGAAGAAGTGCTTGTTTGGCCCTCAAAAAGAAACAAAAAGTAGTTGATGTGATCAGAAAGACTAATCCTTCCCTCCACAGAACATTCTGCCATTTGCTTCACTTAAAAAAAAAATCTATTTGAAGAGTACATGCTCCCTCTCCATCACAGGAGTACACATTTTTTTAATTTCTTTTTATATTGCCCCCCTCCCCCAATAGCAAGGCATTCTTCCTCCTTCCATCCCTTACATGTGGATCAAGATGGGATACTGGGCTATTATCAATGGACCTCAGATAGCAGCAATTTAGAATTAAGTATAAATTCTGGGTTCTCCATCACTGTGTCTGTACAGACCCTTAGATTTTATAGTGATCTCACTAGCCCTATTCCTGAAAGAGAGTATTATTGGCTTTCTTTATATAGATCCTTCAGTTAGATCATGTCCACAACTTTGCCATAAAAAATCCATAAAAATATGGCTACAATCCCACCTAAAATCTGTGGAGTGTAACTTGTCTGCTTCCCCCAATGCCAAACATTGCCCCCCCCACTGCATCCTCAGGAACAGCATGATGGTACAGTAGGAGATTTGCTGCAGAAACAGAGAATTAATCATCCCCCCACCTCCTGTGTAGGACGATAATTAGTGGGATGGGATCCAAGCTAGTATTTTTGTGCTGTAATGCAATTTAATCACAAAATAAAGGTACTAGGTTCTGCTTCTTTATTGTCCAATTTTCAGTCACCACCAGTGGTCTCATTTAACAGTTATGAAACAAAATGAGACTTTTTGCTTTCAATTAAACAACTTTGCTTAATTCTCATCACATCCTTAAACTTGTTCAAAATCTTTTACATTCTCTATGGCTTTTTAAAACAAATTGTTCCTAAATTCATGAGATGCTAATAAGGAGGAATTATAAAAACATGAGTATTTCATGTTCTTTAGTAGCAATCAATTGGTACTACTCATTTGTAAGAAACTACTTTTCATTTATCATGATTGATTTCCCACTCACCTTATGCCGCTCTCACGTTCCTCTTCTCAGTGGAGCTTCCTTCCGATTTCACACTATCTGCCCCGAAGCTGCAGCTAGAATCAACGTTTTCACGCAGCAAACAGAAACTGGTTTTTAGTGGTTTCTGTTTGCTGCGCAAAAATGCCAACACTAGCTGCAGTCCCAGGCCAGATAGTGTGAAATTGGAAGGAAGCTCCACTGAGAAGAGGAACGTGAGAGCAGCATAAGATGAGTGGGAAACCAGTCCTAGTTTCATCTCAGGCAAAAAATTATTGGCTGAATCAGAAACAGTGCATCAGACCAAAAGTGCTATCCAAAAGATCCATCCATAGCATTAGTCTGAATCAAATTCACAGCTGAGGCCAGTCCTTTCATGTACAAAGTTTATGTTATGGCAGTGTGTCTTCTAATGTTTCTTCATCCTCCACAGAGAAGACAGAATGAGAAATGGCTCAAACAACTTTAATATGAACAACAACTAAAACATCAGCAGTTTTTGGTGTAGCCAGTTTGGTGTAGTGTTAAGACTGTGGACTCTTATCTGGGAGAATCGGGTTTAATGCCCCACTCCTTCATATGCAGCCGTTAATGTGACCTTGGATCAGTCACAAGTTCTCTCAAAGCTATTCTTTGAAGTGCAGTTCTCAGAGCTCTCAGCCCCACCTACCTCACAGGGTGTCTGCTGTGGGGAGGGAAAGGGAAAAGAGATTTTAAACCGCTCTGAGACTGCAAGTGAAGGGTGGGGTATAAATCTAATCTCCTCCTCTTCTTCTTCTTGCCATTTCAAAGGCCATGTGATTGTAGGGCAAAGTATCAATTCCTTTACACTGTAAAACATAAAGAAATGTCTCTAAATTTTCAATTCTATCACCACATATCCCCTGGCTGAACTCAAAACCTTGTTACTCAGGGTTCTGTAAAAGTTAGTAAATGTAGTACAAAATGGAGGAGAGGAATGATCCACATTCCACAGACCAATGATCCTCTTTGAAAATAGTGCTTTCACCCTCTATTATCAGTAAGTCAGGGCAAACTGAATAGTACTGGGAAAATTCTGCAGTGGCTGAAATGAAGATATAATCAAAGTCCCTTAGGATGTATTTATTGGTTTATTTACAGCCCCCCCCCCCCACCAGCAATTTCTACATTAAAAATTGTTTCTGTCCTACATACCAAGATCACAAGGTTCTTGTGGCTGTATACTCTTCCCACTTCTCCTTTCCCTAAGAAGCTCCGTGACCTCTAGAAGGCTGATGATGGGGCTCATGGAAAAATCTCATGTAGTACCAAGGCTGCAGTAAAGAGCAGGAAGTTAGGTGAAATCATCCTGCTTCTTGCATGAACAAAGAGCTTGCTTTGCCATGCTTTCTCTACCAGTGAAAGGGAAGATGAGGACAATTTTGGCAACTTCTCCCTCCTCACTGTAGTCCCCTGTTTAACATGACTCCCCCCCCACAGTCCCCCCAAACCCACAGTCTCCCACTTCTTGGAATCACAGGTTACCAGGCCTGACCCTGCCACTAGGCAACTAGGTGACTGTCTAGGGTGCTGGTCTTCTAGGGGAGCAAAACTGGGCACCCCCACATGACTTGCCCTGCTGCCACTTGGTCTGCTGGGTGGGACTTGGGGTGCTGGCCGACGGGGACCTGGGGCTGGGCACGCCTTCCCGTTGCTGCTGCCCAGCCCAGCCACCCAGGGCTCAGCAGCAGCAGGAGCTCCAAAGCAGCAATGAAAGCTGGTGGAGCTGCCTGGAGCTCCCACAGGAGGAGGAAGGCAGCCACTCCGCCAGCCCCTAAATTCTCCAGTGCTCCAATCCAGCCATTCCCAACAGCCATGTTCAGAGAGAGGCCTTGGCTGGTGCAGTTGGGATCCATAGGCACCGCTGGCTAAAGCGCCTGTCCACCTCTCCTTGCAAAGCCCAAATCAGCAATAAGGAGGCGCAGAAGGTGGCTGAGAATGGCTGGAGCATGGCGAGGGAAGTGTCCAAGAGCGCCTGTTTGCCTGATCCCAGCTCACAAAGGAGGCAGAAGAAAGAACTGGAGGCTCAACCCTGACTTTAAAGGAGCCACATGCTTGGCTGCAGGCGAGCACTGCTGAGTGGCCAAGGAGTGGGGTGAAGGGCTGCCACAGAGGCAGGAGGGGTGGGGAAGGAGGGGCTGCCAAATGGACAATCAGGGGAGATCAGCTCACACCCAGCTCTTGGGAAATTGATCCTGAAACAATAACCCCAAAATAGACAGAGTGAGAAACAAGCGGAACTCCTCTGAGCATGTGCAGAGGGAATGTTTCCTCATGGCAGAAGGCACACTTGGTCTCTGAAGGGTTTAGAATGGCTGCTTTACAGGAGCAAAGGAGGCTGCAATTCCGTGCACACATAGGATCAAGCTATATGAGAGGTATAGTTCATCCCTTCCTAGAGGTCACATGTCTAGAGGTGTATATCAGCTTTATTGGAGGAGTGTATTTGGGGTTAATTTGTTCTGTAGTGGATCAAACTCATCAGAAATTTAGAAGAAGGTGGGAGCAGGTTTCCTATGAAATGCAGGCAACCCCGCCAGCCTTCAATGCTAATAACCCCCCTCCCCCACTTTTAGGCAGAAATTATTTAGCAACTCTGGTTGAATTTCCACAACATTGGCCATTGGTTGAACTACAGCAATCATTTGCAACTAGATTTTTCTGTGTGGGACAAGCAGGGTGTGGTTGCAGACTTTTCGAAAAGACAATGGACAGCCCCACCACACTTTTGTGGGTCTGAGAGGAAGCATCCACTGAGAATACATAAAGCCTTTCCTGCTCTTCTCAACCAGTTAAAACAGTAGACACCATAAAACCAAATGCTAAAATAGGCACAAAACACAAAAGTGCAGACACCCTATAGAACCAGCACTAAGGAACAGTAAAACTTTAAGAATCAAATTAAAACAAGCAAAACAATAATGTGACTCAATAAAACAGTTTCAGGTGGGTAGCTGTGTTGTCTGAAGTAGCAGAGCAAAGTTTGAGTCCAGCAACACCTTTAAGCAGATGAAGCAGAAGCCGGAATTAAGATTGCCAGGGAAAACATCAACAACCTCAGATATGCAGATGATACCTCCCTAATGGCAGAAAGTGAGGAGGACCTAAAGAACCTGTTGTTGAGGGTGAAAGAGGAGAGCACAAAAGTAGGCTTGAAACTCAACATCAAAAAAACTAAGATCATGGCATCTGGCCCCATCACACCATGGCAAATAGAAGGGGAAGACATGGAAGTCGTGACAGACTTCACATTTCTGGGATCCAAGATCACTGCAGATGGTGACTGTAGCCATGAAATTAAAAGACGTTTGCTCTTTGGGAGGACAGCTATGGCAACCCTAGGCAGTATAATAAAAAGTAGAGCCATCACCCTGCCAACAAAAGTCCATATACTCAAAGTGATGGTATTCCGAGTAGCAATATATGGCTGTGAGAGCTGGACCATAAAGAAGGCCGAGCACAGACGAATGGATGCTTTTGAGCTGTGGTGCTGGAGAAGAATCTTGAGAGTCCCTTGGACTGCAAGATCAAATCAGTCAGTCCTAAGGGAAATCAACCCAGACTGTTTCCTGGAAGGTCAGATGCTGAAGCTCAAATATTTTGGCCACCAAATGAGAAGGGAGTACTCACTGGAGAAGATCCTGATGCTGAGAAAGACAGAAGGCAAAAGAAGGGGACGGCAAAAGATGAGATGGCTGGACAGCGTTACTGATGTAACAAACACAAATTTGAGCAGACTTCAGAGGATGGTGGAAGACAGGAGGGCATGGCGTGAGTTTGTCCATGGGGTCACAAAGAGTCGGACTTGACTGTGCGACTGAACAACAACAACAAACAAGCACCTTTAAGACCAACAAAGTTTTATTCTGGGTATAAGCTTTTATGGGCATGCACACTTCATCAGATACATTGAAAGAGAAGTCCCCAACCATTACATTACAAAGAGGTGGCTGAATAGGGCCTGCCCTCCCAACTTTGTTATTTCAGAGAGGTCTCTCATACAAATACTTGCCAGAACTGGCCCTGCTCAGTTTCCAATATCTGACAAGATCAGGCTTGCCTGGACTATCCAGGTCAGGGAGCAAGTTCAAGTTTTGTGCTTTACATTTCCCCCACAATTCATCTGTTTTTGAAAACTGGTTATCGGTGTGTGTGGGGTGGTGGTGCCAGAAGTTAGCCTGGCCTAGGGTGCCAAACAGTCTAGGCTGGCCCTGCAGGTTACTCTAGGAGGCAGCCACATCTGTAAGCACCATTGCATCTCCTTGAAACATAAACTGACCCAGTTACTTTGCCTTGTCCAAAAAAACCAAGTAGCATCTCAAAAACAAGTACAAATACTTGCATGATCCACTTTTGGTACATGAAATTGTACTAAATTATTCTGCCACTATTTTTTGTGTGTGATAGGAAGTGTCATGTATCAGTGCCCTGATAAAAGGTCCCCCCCAAAATGATCCGTCTAATGCTCCTAAGGGCAACTTTCCAAAGAGATGGTGCCATCTACTGACCAAATGTAATTATTTTTAGTATGCGCAATCTAGGCATAAACCTGCATCTTTTGAATTATGTACAGTCACTTAAATGTAGTAGACAAAATATGTCAAAGAGCATTAATATCCTTCACTATCTGTAATAAAATGATTTCATATAAATGTATGCAGAACATCTGAATACCCCCCTTTTCCAAGACATGAAAAGATGTTCCATCCTTTGTCCTGACAGACTCTCTATTTGCCTTCTTGAATATAAGTATGAGAATTCAGAAGTGCATTATTTTTTTCAATCTTTCTACTCTTTCGTGATGTCACAGTAAATGGATGTGTGCAAATGGAAACAAAACATGGCATATCTGTGGAATATTTTCGTTACCATGTTCTTTGTTGATTTTCCCTCATGTTTAGGACTGCTCATGGTTGCTCCTGCATTTATAAAAATAGAATCCAGATCTCATAACTCACAAATATATCAGAACTAAGATGCTTCTTAAGGAGTGCTAAAATTTTGAAATAATGCTTTACAGCATTACTTTCCCTGTTCAGGATTACTACTTTTTTTTTTACTTTGTTTTCCTCACAAATGTGTATACAAGTGAGGTGCTGAGGGTGAATAAGAACTGGTAGTTCTGTAAAAGGACTAAAGCCGTAGGTATACCTATAGTCTTAATAGGTACAAGCTTATTAAACAAAAACGTTATATAAAGCCTACCTTTTTTATCTTCACCACATGCATATTCAAAGCAGCCCTCTGTAAGTAAGTAACGCTGAAACCAATGGGAATGCCTTCCAAATAACGTTTAGAACCGCAGCCTACAGCTGTATAGGCCACGTATAGAGATGTGCTCCTGAAGCACGATCACATGTGCTGCTCTTCCTAATGGCCTCCTGCTGTTGTGCAAGTTCTGCCCTCCCCTTCCTTTACAATGCTGCTGCGTTGCATGAGTCTGTCGGGAGCAGGGCACGTTCACTCCTCGGCCTGTGGTTAAGGCGCAAAACCAACCCTTGAAGTTCCCTGCGCGGAAGAGGGAAGACTAAGCTCCGGACTTAGCTCAGCTGCAAACCGACTGAGGCGCTGGGCGGGCGAATCGAGCTCAGTCCTGGCCCAACAAGCATCGTCGCCTTCCCCGCCCGGGGCCAGGCGGAGCCAACAGTAGGAGGAGGAGGAGGAGAGGGGGGGGGGTGAGAGGTCGGCCAGCTCCGGTCGCCCATAGAGACAGAGGAGTCCCGAGTTGTGAGGGCGGCGGCGACCGAAGCAGGGACGAGAGAAACCAAGGAAGGAGTTCTCGGCGCCCGCCTGGCCACCGACGGTGAGTGCGACTGCCCAGCGCGGAAGAAGCACCCTAGACCAGCTGAAGCCGTGGGAAGGGCCCGAGAGTAGAAGGAATTGCCCTTCCTCCTTCTCGCCCCAGCGCTGTCCCGCCTCCCGGCATCGCGATGGCGGCTGGAGAACAACGATAGCTCCTTAAGCTGCCACCCCTGGGCTTTTCTTGCTACTCGTTGGCATGCCTCGGTTTGGCAGAGAGGATTCCTTGCTCCTTCCCTCTCTCCACCGTGAGGAGTGAGGTGTGGCTGTTCTGTGTAGCACCTCTTGGGCTAGGCCCATGTTCTTTGCCCTAAGCAGCAGCCCCCTGACACCCTCCCGGATGGAGGGGTGTTTGCCCTGCCCCTTTAAAAGTGTGTCTTTTTGAGCCAAGTAGAGATGTTCATGCTTGTGATTACGCAAAGGTGAATGTGATGCTTGGTTATGGAGCAGCGAGTTAAGGGCGTGGTGTAAGGTTGCCGCCAGATGTCCCTGCTTGCCTTGAAGGATCGTCTCTTATTCAGCACGAGTTCTGGCGCAATGTTGTACTCGCATCCATCAAATCTAGTATCGAAGATCAGTGCAACCTTATGGGAATTTAGGAAAAAGCAGAAAGTTGAGGACCTCATTTATTCCAGTTCAAGAGTAGTTTGTTTACAAAGTCTTCTTAAAACTCTTGACTACATTATCTCATGAGTAGGGTACTGCAGGATGCCCCCCCCCCAAGGTATATGCTAAATAATGGCTTTTGCTTGTGGTGAGCAGAATGGCAGGAATAGCACCTAAGGAGGTGGTGAGCTGCCACCCCCCCACCCACTGGCAGTCTTCAAACAGCAACAGATTGAACACTTGTCAAGGATGCTTTAGACTGATTCTGCAGTGAGTAAGGGTTTGGACTAGATGGCCTTTATGGACTCTTCCAATTCTATTATTATATGTTGCTGTTGCATATGGTATTTGGTAAATTGGGGCCACCTACCCCAGACTGCACTTGTAGCTGCTTTTTAACCATAATTTAGTGATTCTGATGATTCCTTCAACATTACTTGGGTGGCTTAAGTGTCCACTTTCTGGTTGATAATCAGTAGTGCTGGCTTGGGACATCCTCTGCCCATGAACTTACTTTTGCTGGGGGTTCCATCCAGTCACACTGTGACTCAAAGTGAATAAATACTCTGTAAGTAAACACTCTGACCCTGTGCACCATGGGGTAGGAATTGTGCATGAAGAGCCACTGAAGATTTCTGGTCAGCACAGTGGTGTGGTGTGCATGAATCTTCTACTGGGAGGTGAATCCCAGAATTTGTCAGTGAAAGCAAGGACCTATTGCAGATATGTGGGAAGAGAACAATCCTAAACACAGGGTGTGTAGTGAGATTTTCTTTGGTTTCTTCTGAAGCTATTTTTGTGTTTAACTTTTTCCAGATCCTTGTATAAAAGAGGACTCCCCGTATAACCTACCTTGATGCTGTTACAAGTTCTTTTTTTTCTTTTAAGGAAGTAATTCTTTCACTTTGAAAGTAATATGACTATAGGCTCTTAGCTAACAATGCTAAGCTTTCAACAGCTGATGTTTGCATTTTTGTCCAAAGAGAGCAGAATGTCTGAACAGTCATTTGGTCTGCAAATTTTGGCATTTGTTCACTAGGTAGCTATAATTCACTATTCCCATTAATGCTGCCTCCCCTTTGCCTGATTACTCTGCACATGCCACCAAACTCAGATAGAGAAAGAGAAGGGTGTCTCTTGCAGTGGGTACTGAAGCAGGCAGAATCATCTGACAGCTTCTGCCTTATCTAAAACTTAGTCCAATGAGAGAAATTCCCCCTTTCCTTTCTTGACTTTGGAAGTTGAAGAGGGATCTCTCATATTGTATTTCTGCTTCACATTCAGTGCAATATGCGGGTCTTCTCCCTTCTCCCAAGGTAAGAGAAGAGAGTGATTTCTCACATTGTGCTGAGCAGGGGCCTTTGCTGCTGGCAAGTGGGTTTGTGAAGGCCTTATGATGGGCGAGCCTAGTCACAAGTAAAAATGACAGGAGAACGTAAGAAGTTATTAAGCATGTTCTGTCATGTTTAATGTTAGGCTTGTTTGCTGTGGTAATAAAACACCAGAGCAAAATCTTGCAGAATTGGATTAAACTCTGTAATCTCTCTTGTTTTTCTTGTTTATTAGCCATTTCAGACCAACATTTTCTCATTACTTTTAAGACCAGAATTTTCTGATTTAATATGTTTTTGCTTTGTAAAAATGTAATTGTAAGTTCTCGATTTGAACAGGTCTTTCAGCTGGCATGAAAATGTCTTCTTTTTTTAAAATGTGACAGCTTGTAGGTTTGTTCCCCCCCCACCCCAAATTCAGCTGCAGAAACAAAAGTATTCATGAAATAAGGGTGAGTTAAAGTTAGCATTGTTTTCCTTTAGCAAATATTGTGTTTGGGTTTTTTTTGTGAAACTCTTCTAGTAATGTAATTTTTGCTTTAAAAGTTTTTGCTTTGAACTAATGCTCTAGAACAGGGGTGGCCAACAGTAGCTCTCCAGATGTTTTTTGCCTACAATTCCCGTCAGCCCCAGCCAGCATGGCCAATGTCTGGGGCTGATGGGAGTTGTAGGCAAAAAATATCTGGAGAGCTACTGTTGGCCACCCCTGCTCTAGAATAAGGTCATCATAACAAACACACAGTATTTAAAAAACATTTTCATGTTATTTTTAAAGTCTTTATGACTTTAGAAAATTGTTCGACAATATTCAATAGACTTATTTTTCTATGATGAAAATGTTTTTTTAAAAAATTTCCATGTGATGCAACTATATAAGTGGCAATTTGGATATCATAAGTGTCTTTGTTTTAGTGTTAGCTCTTTCACTTTGGTGACAAAATCAGTTGAAGTTGGGGAGGGACGGTGGCTCAGTGGTAGAGCATCTGCTTGGTAAGCAGAAGGTCCCAGGTTCAATCCCTGGCATCTCCAAAAAAGAGTCCAGGCAAATAGGTGTGAAAAACCTCAGCTTGAGACCCTGGAGAGCCACTGCCAGTCTGAGAAGACAATACTGACTTTGATGGACCAAGGGTCTGATTCAGTATAAGGCAGCTTCATATGTTCATGTTCAAGTTCTTGTTACTCTAGCAAGCCATTATCCAGAAGTTTAGGCCTATGTTATAATTTGAGGGAAAATGAATCTTATAATTTTAATAATAATAATAATAAAATTTTATTTGTACCCCGCCCTCCCCGCCAAGGCAGGCTCAGGGCGGCTTACAGGCATGGCAAAGCCATTGAACAATAAAACAGTTATACACTTCAATAAAATTACAATTTACTATTAAATTTTTACATAATCTAAAAACAGTCTAAAAACAGTCTAAAATATCTCTACTCGATTATTATCTCAGTTATTAATATTTGTGATGGCGTGATGTTTATTTCAAGCTCCATCTTGAAAAGCTAGCCGGAAGAGGGCGGTTTTGCACGCCCTACGGAATTGACTAAGGTCCCGTAGGGCCCGCACCTCTTCCGGCAGCTGGTTCCACCATTGGGGTGCTTTTATAGGGAAGGCCTGTTCTCTAGTAATTTTTAGTTTGGCCTCCTTTGGCCCAGGTACTTCTAGGAGGTTTTGTGAGCTAGATCGT
This sequence comes from Heteronotia binoei, assembly GCF_032191835.1. Lineage (NCBI taxonomy): Eukaryota > Metazoa > Chordata > Lepidosauria > Squamata > Gekkonidae > Heteronotia > Heteronotia binoei. The sequence goes on along the minus strand of NC_083224.1, from coordinate 125,839,723 downwards.
AGTGCTCTCTGGGGAACATATGGAGAGAGGCGGTCCCTAAGGTAGACAGGTCCTCGGCCATATAGGGCTTTAAAGGTAATAACCAGCACCGTGTAACGAACTCGGTAAACAATTGGCAGCCAATGCAGCTCCCGCAGCCTAGCCTGCACATATTCCCACCGGGGTAGGCCCAATAGCAGTCTGGCTGCTGCGTTCTGCACTAGCTGCAGTTTCCGGGTTCGGCACAGGGGCAGCCCCATGTAGAGGGCATTACAGTAGTCTAGCCTCGAGGTGACCGTTGCATGGATCACTGTTGCCAGGTCACTGCTCTCCAGGAAGGGAGCCAACTGCCTCGCCTGCCTAAAATGAAAGAAGGCGGATTTGGCAGTGGCTGCCACCTGGGCCTCCATTGTCAGGGAAGACTCCAGTAGCACTCCCAAGCTCCTGACCCTGCGCACTGGTACCAGTGACGCACCATCAAAAGCAGGAAGGGAGATCCCTCCATCCGGAGCACCGCGTCCCAGGCACAGGACCTCCCTCTTCGCTGGATTCAATTTCAGCCCACTCGACCTGATCCAATCTGCTATGGCTTGCAGCGCCTGGTCCAAATTTATAGGAACATCGACAGCCCGGCCGCCCATCAATAGATAGAGCTGGGTGTCATCAGCGTACTGGTGGCACCCCAGCCCATACCTCCGGGCAATCTGGGCAAGGGGGCGCATGTAGATGTTAAATAACATCGGGGAGAGAACTGCTCCCTGAGGCACCCCACAATTAAGTAGGTGCCTCCGGGACAGCTCCCCCCCAATTGCCACCCTTTGTCCCCGACCCTCCAGGAAAGAGGAAAGCCACTGCAAGGCTAACCCCTGAATCCAGAGCCAGTTTGGTGTAGTGGTTAAGTGTGCGGACTCTTATCTGGGAGAACCGGGTTTGATTCCCCACTCCTCCACTTGCACCTGCTGGCATGGCCTTGGGTCAGCCATAGCTTTGACAGAGGTTGTCCTTGAAAGGGCAGCTGCTGTGAGAGCCCTCTCCAGCCCCACCCACCTCACAGGGTGTCTGTTGTGGGGGAGGAAGGTAAAGGAGATTGTGAGCCGCTCTGAGACTCTTCGGAGTGGAGGGCGGGATATAAATCCAATATCTTCTTCTTCATCCCTGAGTCGTAACATAATTTTGTTATGAATAAGACTTTTATGCCACATCAGGACTTGAAGAATTCATATTCTGATGTGTATTAGGGAGGTGAATGCCTTTTGGCCGTTCTCCACATTTCCCCCCAATAAGTGGGCATTTTCTTAGCACTCACCTTCATTATTTTGTCACTCTTTTTGTTTCTTCATCTCACCAATTAGAACAATCATCACTGTTGTTATTGCTGTATAAAATATGGCCATGCATATATATATACAGGGTCCTTATTTGAAATTCCTTGAGATTTTATTAGTGAAATTTCCCTCTTCCTATTTCTGCACCAGTTGCAACCTTCATTTTATTTATTTTTGTTTCATTTTGAATTCTTTGGAGACAGGAGGCTTCCCTGTTGTACATCTCTAGTGCAGAGCATTCATATTACTTTTTTGTGTGTGTATGGGGGTATGAAGTAGATTAGAGGCATCAGACCCCTTGGGGGGGAAAGTATTAATTAATTGCAAGACACTCATAATTGAGTCTTACATCTGCAATTGCCCCAATCCAGCATTAGAAGCATGCTATCTTATGCCTATTGCTGGGGTAGAAATCTTGCTTGGGGAGCAAGTTTCACTTTCATGGATTTTTGAAAGAATGGCCAGGTTTAGAACCTTTGATGGTCTTTACTGTTGTTTACATGAATGCTTTCGCACTTAAATACTACAATTGAAAGTGCACGGCCCCTAAACAATTAGATTAGTGTAATAAACAATTGAATCTGTTCATTGTATGGAAAGGCCATGCTCAGTGGTGGAACGTATGTTCTTGGATGGCAGAAGGTCCCAGATTTAGTTCCTGCCAGCAATCTTTGAAGACGTCTGCCAGTCGGAGTAGATAGAACTGTGCAGGATGTACCAGTGGTGTGACTCAGTGTAAATGTATAGGAAAGCGTTTTAGGAATTAAGAGAGTAGGAGCAAAGTTTGGATTTCTTTGGGAGGAGCTGGGTTGGTGTTGGAATGGGTGGGAGATTTTGGTCAAAAAATACAAATTTTTTGTATTGTCTTGTGGCTGTGACTTGTATTCAGGACTCATTTTGTAGCAGGAGCTCCTTTGCATATTAGGCCACACACCCCTGATGTAGCCAATCCTCCAAGAGCTTACAGTAGGCCCTGTAAGCTGGTGGAGGATTGGCTACATCAGGTGTGTACGGCCTAATATGCAAAGGAGCTCCTGCCAGAAAATGAGCCCTGTGTATTAGCTTTTTCCTTGGTTAATTAAAATAGCCTCACAGGTTCATAAATATTTACCAAGTAGTGTGGACAAGGGTGTCAGGCCTGTGTTGCTCATCATCAGTGATCTCACCAGTGCTGTTTTTTAACATTTTTGCTGCCTCATTTTACAAAGCACAGAGGGCTTATAAGAAAAATCTTTATTCATTCAGTAATTGCCTAGTTCAGGGGTGGCCAAGGGTAGCTCTCCAAATGTTTTTTGCCTACAACTCCCATCAGCCCCAGCCAGCATGGCCAATGGCTGGGGCTGATGGGAGTTGTAGGCAAAAACATCAGGAGAGCTACCCTTGGCCACCCCTGGCCTAGTTTGATTACTGCACAATATCCATACATCTTTTCCCTTGTCAGTATTAGGAAATGCAATTCCCCATCCTTTTTAATGGGTCTAATGAAATAATACTTTGTTGACTTTTGCATTAAAATATTTTTAATATTCCAGTTACCATAACTGATGCCCTTGTTGGAGTGGGGAAAAATCTATCTCTTTTTCAACAGCATAACAGAACATTTGGATTTTAGGGAAATGCGGTATTCCCATGATAGAAACTCTGGCTTGAGGAAAGAATTCTGGATGTCTCACAACGGAATAACAACAGTACAATTAGTGTGTGGAGAACATAATCTGGAAATGCCTGACATTAGTCTTGGCATTTTGGTTGACACCAGTGCTTCAGGAGTTCAGAGAGTCTTGAGAATAAAACTAAACTGAAATTAATACCTAGGTGTTTCTATATTACTGTAACATTATATACACTAGGTCTCATATCCTAACCTAAGTGCACGATAGATGTGTATTCACCAAGGTATTTTAGATGATTATTCACAAACTGGAGCATCATTAAAGTTCTCTATCCTTCCAGTGAATAGACCACAGGTTGCATGTAACTTGATGGTATATAGTGCTATGGAAGACTAAGTTTAACAGCTAGTTTTTATTGTTTGTGTTACTTTAAGCTTTTTGCAAATTGATTCCATGTCATCATACCAAGAAGTCATGCCATTGGTCCATCTTTCTGTCTCATCTGTTGGCAGTGGCTGTACAAGCTATCAGGAAGATAAAGTAACTTGCTCCCTGACATCTGTTAACTGATAAGTCTAGAGACAGAACATGGCACTTTGCAAAGCATACCTCAGCTACTATCAATGCCCTGTTTGATCTCTGGAATGGAGAATGACCCAGGCAACTGACACAACTGCACCTGGGGACCCTCTGTTAGGTCAAAAAGCATGGGTAGCCCCTTGGTTAATGAAGGGTTGAAGCCGCCCGGAGCCTGCTTCGGCGGGGGAGGGCGGGATACAAATAAAATTTTACCTTACCTTACCTTACAATGAAAAGACAGGGGAGACAACTAGAGTGATGATGGAGAAGAACTTGGGACGAATCTGAAAAGCCTTGGGCCTTTATTTGAAAGCTATTCTATGGCAGTGATGGTGGCAAAGAAACAATATTTTGCCACTGCATTGCATCAGACGCTACATTAGCAGCAATTGGATCAGATGGTCCCAGAGTGCCAATTTGTTTAGTTGTGTGGGATTCAGCTCGTCTAGTCTGAAGATGTGGACAGGATTCTTGGAAGCTTGAGACTTATCACCTGTTTGTACAACCTTGCCCTTCCAGGCTGCTTAAATCTTCTAGAGGGACTAGAGGACTGAGCCCAGGAGACAGCGGATGCCTTCCTGAGAGATGGGATGGTCTTTCCTGCCTTGAAGTGAGCAGTGGTGCATCCTCTCCTAAAGAAACCTACTCTGGGCCCAGGAGAATTGAATAACTACTGCCCTGTTTCAAATGTACCATTCTTGAGCAAGGTGATTGAATGAATGGTCACTGGCCAACTTCAGAGATTCCTGAATGAAGCAGATCCATTGTTTAGATCCATCCCAGACTGGTTTCAGACCTGAGTATGGGATTGAAATGGCTTTGCTTGCCTGGTGGATGACATGCACTGGGAGATAGATGGGGGAGTGTGACACTGTTAGTTCTCATGGACCTCTTGTGGCTTTCAATACCATCAATCATGGTATCGCCTTGCAAGACAGAGATTAGGAATCATTGTTCTGAGGTGGTTCTGGTCCTACTTTGAAAGGTAGGTTTTAGAGTGTGGTGTTGGGGAATGCTTCTCTACCGTTTGGTCTGTAGGGTTCCCCGATTCCCAATACTTTTCAACATATATGTAAAACCACTGTAAAAAACCATATAGAGATTTGGGCTGAGTTGCCATCAATGTGTGGATGACACTCAACTCTACCATCAGATCCCAGGGAAGCTGTGGAAACTGTAAAAACGTATCTGGAGGAAGTTTTGAAATGGGTGAAGCTTAACAAAATGAACCTTAATCCTGACAAAATGGAGATGTTACTGGTGGGGAAGGTTTTGACCCAGGAAATCATTTATCCCCTTTTCTGAATGGGGTTGCACTTTCCTAAAGGAGCAGGTTTATAGCTTCTGGGTGCTCTTGGTCCAGGCCTCCTGTTGGATAAACGTGGCAGTGATGGACACAGGTCCCTTTTACCAACTTCCACTTGTGAACCAACTGCAGTTCTCCTTAGATAGAAAAGATCTTGCCACTGTGGTGCATGCCCTGGTAGCCTCTAGGTTAGAATACTCTGTATGGGGCTGCCATTGAAAACTGTCCAAAAGCTACAGTTTGTACAAATACTGGGGCCAGAATGCTGACTAAAGTGTGTCATAGGGACCATATCACCCCAGTCTTGTTCCATCTACAGTAGCTTCCAGTTTGCTTCTGGGCTCAAATCAGGTTGCTGGTATTGACCTTTAAAGTTTTCTACCACCTGGGACCAACATACCTTAAGGATCAGCCCTTCCATATGAAGCTACCCATATACTCTGATCATCTTTATAGGCCCTGCTTCAGTGGCTGTCAATATCTGAAGCTAAATGGATGGCAGTCTGAAAAAGGGCCTTCTCAGTTGTGGCACCAAAATTTTGGAACTCTCTCTCCAGGAAGATTTGTCTTTCTCCCTCTATCAGTGTACTGTCCAGCAGGTGAAGACTTTGTTTCTTCTGGCATACCCTCAATAACAGTTACTGGCTTTCCTTCCAGTGTTGGTGTATGTATTTAATTGATTTGCTTTACAATTTTAACCATTTTTAATTGCATAGATGTTTTAATTTTTTAAAATGTTTTCTGCCTTGTGGGCCCTGATCATGTGGAAAAGCAGCATCGAAATGTTTTAAACAGCAGGATCACCCAATTTTGCTGCAAAGTTATAGTTAATGTTAATGAAACTTCTGTATGTATCATGGTAACACCTAAAGGCAGCGCTGGAAATGTAGATTCAGCCTTGGTAGCCACTATACATACATATAAATAAGGAATAGGCACTTCTCTTTGATCCTGTTGTGTAAGTTCTTGATGATGATACAAAGCAAAATGCCCACTCAGTAATATCTGGGACTTAGAATCATAGCGTTGGAAGGGATCTCTAGAGTCATCTAGTCCAACCCCCTGCACAATGCAGGAAACTCACAAACACTTTCCCCTAAATTCACAGGATCTTCATTGCTGTCAGATGGCCATCTAGCCTCTGTTTAAAAACCTCCAAGGAAGGAGAACCCACCACCTCCTGAGGAAGCCGTCAGGAAGTTCTTCCTGATGTTGAGCCAGAAACTCTTTTGATTTAATTTCAACCCATTGGTTCTGGTCCTACCTTCCAGGGCCACAGAAAACAATTCCACACTATCCTCTATATGACAGCCCTTCAAGTACTTGAAGATGGTGATCATATCACCTCTCAGCCGCCTCCTCTCCAGGCTAAACATCCCCAGCTCCTTCAATCTTTCCACATAGGACTTGGTCTCCACACCTCTCACCATCTTCGTCGCCCTCGTCTGGACCCATTCCAGCTTGTCTATATCCTTCTTAAAATGTGGTGCCCCAAACTGAACACAATACTCCAGGTGAGGTCTTACCTGAGCAGAGTAAGTGGATGATTTGGGTGCTAACAGTCTTTTCAGGAATGGGGTTATGGGTCAGTCAGTAATGCTTATCTGAGCATGATATCTCTACTTTGCTGAGATATTCATAAGAGGCTTTAGATGGAAAATCTGGTTCCTAATGCTTAATATTTAGTTGGATTTCTAAACTACAGAAAGAAAGCATGTACTCATTTTTGTTGCATTTATTTGCATTTTTCTAGGATTTGTAAAAATTTGCATTATAAGTACATCTCACTTTCATTTGTGAGTTCTACTTTCATTTTTAGCATTAGAAAATTATAGCTCCAGTTGCTGTTTTGTTCTTGTGGTAGCTATATAATGACAATGGCATTATTAAAATGGCTTGCAATGTATAAAAAGTAGTCTTTGCCTCCAGAGAACACAAATAAGCTGTTCATATGAGTTGTTGCTGAAACACTATCTTTTGAGCAAAAAACACAAGTAGTTATGTGCTTTACCGCCCTTCCATTTCATGATCTACCCTTGCTAAACAGGGGTTGCAACATTTAACAGAAAGAGGCTATGCATGATCTTACATTCCGAATTGCTAGTCATTTCTACAGCAAAGCTAAGAAATTCTGTGACTGTTAGTTCCTCTTCCTAAGATTTTCACTTGCCTAAAGCAATAGAGCAGACTGTGTTGATATTCAAGAGAAAATGTAAACTTGGAAAAATCCCCATAGTTTTGCCAAAATGCAAATAAGCAAGTGGAAATTCCCTTTCTAATCACATAGGCAGGGACCGGTTTGCCTTTCTTTATACTACAAAATAGTGGAAATATTAAAGAATAGGAAAGAAAAAACTTTCACAGTTGTTTTATTATAGATTGAGATGTGTATTTACATTCTGAACTCCTATTTACAGGAGGTTTACAATAAGGGCATGTCCACCTTAGCAAATTATGTGGATTATGCTGGTTTACATTGCCAGTGGCACAGGGTAGACAGATTTGCCTATTGGTAGTTTTGGGGAATTTTAACATCCATGCCATATCCACCTGGGATAGCTCAGGACTTCATAGCCATCATAGCCACCATGGGATTATTTCAGTATGCACTTCTTCACCCAAAGGGTGATTAACATGTGGAATTCATTGCCACAGGAGGTGGTGGTAGGGTTGCCAAGTCCAATTAGAGAAAAATCTGGGGACTTTGGGGGTGGAGCCAGGAGACTTTGGGGGTGGAGCCAAGAACAAGGATATGACAAGCATAATTGAATTCCAAGGGAGTTCTGGCCATCACATTTAAAGGGGCAGCACACCTTTTAAAATGCCTTTCTTCCATAGGAAATAATGAAGGATAGGGGCACCATCTTTTGGGGCTCATAGAATTGGACCCTCTGGTCCAATCGTTTTGAAACTTGGGGGGTATTTTGGGGAGAGGCACTAGATGCTATACCAAAAATTTGGTGCCTCTATGTAAAAAAATAGACCCCCTCCCAGAGCCCCCAATACCAACGGATGAATTCCCTATTATTCCCTATGGGAATCGTTCTCCATAGGGAATAATAGAGTGCTCAGTAGACATTTCCCTCCCCCCCCACGCTTTCTAAATGGGGGAGGGCCTCCAAACCCGGGAATCCCCTGCCCCCTTCCTCTCTCTCACACCCAAATACTTACCAGATCTTCTTCCGGAGAACTCTTGCTGTGAAAACGAAAGCAAAAGAAAGGGAGGGGCCGTTCTCCCAAGCCCTTCCTGCTTCCTTCCCAGCCTTAAAGGGGCATACATTTTACAAACGGCTCAGGAGCTCTATAATAACATGAAGCCTACAGGTATGTTCTCCCCCCCCTCCACCCCCCCCCTCCGCTTCCCAATTTTTGAAGAAAGGGAGATGAGGCTGCAAACCCAGGGGTCTCCTGCCAGAGCGGGAGGTTTGGGAAGCCTAGGTGGTGGCGGCCACAAGCATAGCCACCTTCAAGAGGGGTTTGGATAAAAATATGGAGCAGAGGTCCATCAGTGGCTATTAGCCACAGTGTGTGTGTGTGTGTATATAATTTTTTTTGCCACTGTGTGACACAGAGTGTTGGACTGGATGGGCCATTGGGCTGATCTAACATGGCTTCTCTTATGTTCACCTCCCCTGATGAATATAGCAGGTCAAATACTTGATTTAGTTTTTGTTATCCATCTGGGAAGAGTGACCTGGAGAAAGAAATCATATTACTGAAAAACTACCAAGGGCTGGTGGGAGTGATTAAGTGGTCTGCTTTCTGAAAAGTGATAGATCTGAATGACTTGCTGACAGTTCATGGCTAACATTGCAGTTGTATCTGTGTTCACACTTTAGAACCTACTGTATAGTAGCAATGGTAGCAAAGAAAGCTTATGCTGTTCTATCAGCTAGGCCGGTAGCTAACTGGGGGCTCAAGAGGCCTGGACCCCTGATAGTTTTGGGGGGCCCTCACCCCCATCCCAGGGCTTCCCCTCTCTCTCCCCTCCTATGTGATTTAGATCACGCAGGAGGGGTGCCCAGGAGCAGCCACTGCCCATCCCATGCCACTTAAAGGGCCCATCAATCAGCTGATTGGCAGGCTCTAAATTAGCCCTTCCTGCATGCCCCTCCCTGCATGATTTAAATCATGCAGAAGTGGGAGGGAGAGGGCCTCTCCAGCTTCCTGCTCTCACTCATGGCCTCCTCCCCCTGTGACGCCTAACTATAGGGCTGCCACCAGCTCAGTGTAATTTAGTTTTTAGCCATAGAGCTTCATAGTTCCAATAGTAGTGCAGTAGAAACTCTTCAGGGACGGGGAGCTGATCCAGGCAACGGGCATAATTTCCCCTTAAAAGTTGTCTCACACAAGGAAGAGCTTCCTGCTTTTCCAGGCATGATGAAACAGTGGTGACAGAGTAGTATTGGAGGAAAACTCTGTCTGAAACTATTAGAACATGGGCTAGACTCAAGAGTACTCTTTAGATCCTGTGGTGGTAAGGGTGCAAAAGAGTTTACTTTTCTACCACCATTGCATATGCAGAATTCTATCCAGTGATGCTGTTCTGATTGGTAAAGGTCTTGTAGTATACACCCCCTCCCTCCCCCAGAATTAATGAATCACTAGTTGACTGGCTCTGATCATGTGCTGAACACAGAGAGAATCAATCGTTTGAGTAAACTGCACTTCAGTTGCAGGTATAGTAATGAATTTGGCAAAGAATGAAACCCTAAACACAAGTCAGTACGCTTAAGTGGACGTAGAAGGATGTAACTCTGTTTGGGACTATATTGCAAAGCTCCTGTGTGTAATGTTTATATGGATACTTCTCAGTTAATGCAGTCTTCTTATTGAGAGATGTTGGTGTTGCATGAGAAGTTCCTGGTGTTAGACTAACATGCACACCACAGCAGAAGTCTGTCTCTGCAACAGATGAAGAGGGTCACAAGTGGAAACAAGATATAGGATACAAGCTTAAATAAATGAATCAGTTCCTGTTGCATACTGCTCTCCCCTCAGAAATAATGGATCACTAGTTGACTGGCTGTGCTTATATAGTGATTAACACTATAAAACCCATACTCCAAATGATAGTCTTTTTTTAAAAGTAAAAAAACCCAACAACCCAAAATCACCCAATCTGTGGCACCAAGGAATGTTGGTGAGGCTCAGCGTCTCACACCACAATTCTTTTCAGAAAAGAATAATGTCAAAAATGTTGTTCTTGCCAGTCTCATAAGGAAAAAAAGCAACCCACATGTCACTGAAATAAGATGCTAGGGAAGTAGCTAAGTGTCTCAATTCTTACAACGAGCAGAACCCACAAAAACACCTAAGATGGAGCTTATTCATGATGTACTGGTATTGTATGGGAGGAAACAGGAACATTACTCTTGAAGGGTAGCTGTGGATCTTGAGGCTGTGGATGTAAGCCAGTTGCAGTATAGGCTTCAGGCTGCAGACAGGAGAACTCAGGTGCCCCAGATCCCCTTCTCTCTTGCTTCCTGAGCTTTTCTTTGGGGAAGTGACATTAGCATCTGTACCAATTTCTTGCCATGTCTGTCTGGCTGCCTTGTTACTGGCTTGCCATTTTGGTTATCTTGAATTCTCTATTTTGACATTGGTTCTATTCAGCTCGCAACAGTGTCCTTTGGCTTCATTTCTCCAATTCAAAATTGATTCTGTTAGACTTTCTGCATTGGCCTGGGGTTTTGCTGGGATTCTGTGGTTTGACATTGGTTCTGTTTGTGTTCGTTTGGTGTAGTAGTCAAATGCACAGACTCTTATCTGGGAGAACTGGGTTTGAGTCCCCGCTCTTCTGTATGCAGCTGCTGATGTGACCTTGAGTCAGTCACAAGTTTTCACAGAGCTGTTCCTCTCAAGAGCAGTTTCTGTCAGAGCTCTCTCAACTCCACCCACCTCACAGGGTGTCTGTTGTGAGGATGGGAAGGGAAGGCATATTGCAAGCCACTCTTAGACTCCTTTGGGTAGTGAAGGGTGGGGTATAAATCCAATCTCTCCTCCTCCTGCTCCTGCTCCTTTTCCTCCTTCTCCTACTTCGCATTTTGGAGGCTTTTGGCCAGTGGCTTCCTTTGTGTGTGACTTTTTGCTTACCTGCCATGGAAAAACATAGCATTTCCCCCATAGGAAACAATGATGACAAGTAGGATGGCTTATTTGCAGGTCTGTAAAATTGGACCCCTTATCCTAAATTACTAGAAACCGGAGGGGGTGGACTTTAGTAGACAGGCAAGACTAGGTTTCCTGTCATTGTCTTGAAAAATAGCCACTCTACCACCCTGAAAAGAGTCCCACATGGGGAATAATGGACCCCTAACATTTCAGAATCTGAGTGGAGGGGACCCTGAATATGAATTCTGAAACTGTACTGGGGTTCTGAATAACTGGTATACCAGCATGAAAACCATTCTTCAAATCTAAATCTGTACAATACCAATTTTTCATGTGCATATTTCTAGATTGGGCTCTGGAAGGCTGCTGGTCCATCTACCTGTTATAACTTGACAGCAGGGAATTTTATGGATGAATCTAGTATATTAAAGGCTCTAGATATTAGGCCTATGTTTAAATGTTACTGAGACAATCTCAAAAGATCTGCTTTCCACCAAGTATCCAACATTAATAAGATATGTTTAGATTTCTGTGGTCTTCATTGGTTTTCATCTGCAGTTACATGCTACAGTTACATGCAGCCTCATAGCCATCTTCTAAATTTCTAACGTATCATTCTTCAGTATATTAATATTATTTAAATGAGAAGATCATGCAGATGATCATGGGAAAAAAGCAGAAGTTTGGAATGAATGACCAGGACTTTAAAATGATTTAATTTTATGCTACTCTGATAGGGTAAACATATAACTAAATTCTTCTTTTTCAGCTCTATCAGTACCAGATCGATCTCTCAATGGCAGGCCTTTTTCCAATGAAGATTCTACAATAAGTGTGTCTTTATTCTTCATAAATCACTCCACATATCTGGCAGTTTGACTGGTCTGTAGTACAATTTATATTAAAAACTCCCAGGCCACCTCTATTAAAAAGGAGCATCAGTGTTCTTGATGCTACCTCAGGAGTTTGTCCATTCAAATAATTAATTTTTCCCAGGATGTAAGAACAGATAGTTATACTTGGAGGTAAAATCAAGAATACAATCATAGAATATGTAACTTGTTCATTTTTCTAACCAAAGTTTGCCAATACATTAACCATTTTTTATTTCCTTGAATATATTATTATGATTATATTCTATCAAAAGATCATGATTGTAGCATCTAAAGACCTAAATATTAGTTTGTCATTCCATGACATAGAACATCTTAACTAACATGACAAATCAAATCCATTTCTATTTAGATTAACTCACTTTATAACTAAATATTGCTACTAATGTGTATTAGAAATCAGGATATCCTGTCTGTGTAAAGACAGATTTTAGAAACACAACCATAATATATTCTATTCATTTTTTCATTATTTGGATAACAATAGCTAAAGGTTCAGTACCCAAAAGAAGCGACAAAAGTGAGAGAGGACAACCTTGAGTTCTTCTATTAATTTTTTTTTTAATGTTACCATTTATTTGAGAGCCTTGGTGAAGGGGTGTCACACATAAAAGAAAGCTAGTCTTTAACTTTACCCTCTGAATTGAAATTCTCAGTAACCTGATTTCAGTATTTATGTTCCACCTAGGCTTCCCAAACCTCCCGATCTGGCGGGAGACCCCTGGGTTCGCAGCCTCATCTCCCGCTCTTCAAAAATTGGGAAGCGGGGGCTAAGATTTCTAAGATTTTGGGATATGAATTCAATAAAGTGGCAGAGACTTTTCTGCTGGGATTACAAATGGAAAAATTTCCAAAAGAAGACAGAACTTTAATTTGGTACTTGCTCTCAGCTGCTAGGACATTGTATGTGCAGCTGTGGAAGCAAGAAAAAATACCAGAGAAATGGGATTGGATTACAAAAGCTATGTCATGGAGTGAAATGGACAAATTAACAAGAAAACTAAGAGACTATGATTTGGAACTTTTTAAGTTGGAGTGGAAGAAATTCAGAAGATACGTAGAAAAAGAGTGGCAAATAAAAGGACATTGGACAATCTTTGATAATGATTAAGGTTTTTAAAATAAGAATATAATTTTTGGGGGGTTTTTTGTTTTTTTTAATAGTTAAGGGTATCTTTAATATTTGCTTTCTTTAAGTAACTAACACTGGCAGGGGTCAAGTAACGGGGGGAGGGGTGGGGGAAAAGTAAGATATGGGGTAGAAAGGTTTTTCTTTTATTTTAAGCTTTTATAAGTTGTAGATATAGTACTGCTACCATATGTTACTAATAAAAATTGTTTATACCAAACAAAAAAAAGAAAAGAAAAATTGGGAAGCGGGGGGTGGGAGGTGGAGGGGGGGGAGAACATACCTGTAGGCTTCATGTTATTATAGAGCTCCTGAGCCGTTTGTAAAATGTATGCCCCTTTAAGGCTGGGCAGGAAGCAGGAAGGGCTTGGGAGAACGGCCCCTCCCTTTCTTTTGCTTTCGTTTTCACAGCAAGAGTTCTCCGGAAGAAGATCTGGTAAGTATTTGGGTGTGAGAGAGAGGGAGGGGGCAGGGGATTCCCTGGTTTGGAGGCCCTCCCCCCCTTTAGAAAGCGTGGGGGGGGGGAGGGAAATGTCTACTGGGCAGTCTATTATTCCCTATGGAGAACGATTCCCATAGGGAATAATAGGGAATTCATCCGTGGGTATTGGGGGCTCTGGGGGGTCTATTTTTTGAGGTAGAGGCACCAAAGTTTTAGTATAGCATCTAGTGCCTCTCCCCAAAATACCCCCCAAGTTTCAAAACGATTGGACCAGAGGGTCCAATTCTATGAGCCCCAAAAGATGGTGCCCCTATCCTTCATTATTTCCTATGGAAGAAAGGCATTTTAAAAGGTGTGCTGTCCCTTTAAATGTGATGGCCAGAACTCCCTTGGAATTCAATTATGCTTGTCACATCCTTGTTCTTGGCTCCACCCCCAAAGTCTCCTGGCTCCACCCCCAAAGTCTCCTGGCTCCGCCCCCAAAGCCCCCAGATTTTTCTCTAATTGGACTTGGCAACCCTAGTTCCACCCTATCAAAAGCTTTGTCCACATTCAGAAAGAGCCACATTCAGAAAGAGTCACATAACTAATATGACATATTTTCTGTATTACATCAACTATCCTTTTTAATATTTGATAACATTGTTCAATGAATCCTTTTTGGTCTGAGTAAGTAAATGTATTCATAACTTAGTCTGGTCTTCTAGCAAAAATGATCAAAATATATACTCACAGCTTTAGTACAAATGTCTGAAGAATGCACAGTGCACAACATATCAAGGGCCTAGATCAGGGATGTCGAACTCATTCTTTAGGAGGGCCAAGACTGACACAAATGGGACTTTGTGGAGCCAGGCCATGTGTGTCATAAAATGTAATGTGAGGTAGCAGAGATATAAACTTTATAAAGGGCACAGACAAACACAATTAAAGATATTATCTTTAAACTTAAAATATGAAATGCTTAAAAATCTTGTGATAATTTGTTTTAAATGGAAAGGTGGGGAAATAGTGGGATTTGGCAATGCAGTTTTTAAAATAAAACATCAAGAAAAAGCACAAGGATCACAGCAGAAACTAAAAGTATAAAATGCTTTGAGCCTGGGAAAACAATGAAATTGCATTGCAAGTTTCTCTCTCTCCCCACCCCCCTGGGCCTGTCTACTCAGATTGGCAATGGCTCTCTAGCATAATACTATGTCAGGTCCATTGAGCAGAAACAAGCTGGCTCAAATCAACCCTTTATTGGCAAGGACACAACTCCAGGAAGTCTGAGCTTCAGTTGTCTATATAGGAATACTGAGAGTGAACCGATCTCCACTATATTGAAAGACATTGCAGCGCAGACAAAGCTACAAGGAAAATGTTGAATGGATCTTCCATCAATGTCCCTGGGGCCTATCTATCTGGGCACAGAGACCCTAATGGAAGATCAACTCCATGTTCTCCCTGCACTTTGATGGAAAGTCCGTTCCACATTTCCCTTGCAGCTTTGTCTGTGTTGCAGTCTGCACAGAAAAGACAGCTAACTGAAAGAGCAGGGAATTTTGTCAGCCTCCGAGCTTCAAAGGGTGAGGACAGGGGAGGGGAGGGGGGAGAAAAGAGTCCCAGGGGGCCTGCGGGCCTGACATTTGACATGCCTGGTCTAGATCCTCAAATCACATTTCCCAAGGCACCCAATGAATGCTGAAAGCATGCTGCACCATATAGTGGTAGCAGATTGCAGAGAGGTTGTCAGAGCAATGACCCACACCATCGTAGGTTAGAAGTCTAGCAACAGACATTGGTTTCCTTGGAAGAAACTGGACGGGTGCCCTCAGGAACCGGTGAAAGGGAATGTGGCAACCCCAAGCCCCCAGGAAGAAGAAATCATATTCATCACTGAGTCGGGAGAGGAATCCTGGGGAGAGGAGCCGGTGGGAAATGGGAGCGACCTGCACTTAGTGGCACCAAGCTGCAGGTCCTGGAGCTAATGGCGCCACTACGGGTGAGAATAACGGGGACTTTATTTGTCATACCACTGACATTAATGAACCCAGGGCTTAAGAGGTTCTTACACGCCAGAGCGTTGCTAGACTCGGGGTGCACTAGGACATAATTACCCTGAAACTGGTCGAGGCATTAGGCCTTCAGACCAGCCCACTGCACCACCCATCCAATTCGAACAAATGGATGGAACAATAATGAAAGGGGAACCATGCACCCACCAAACGCAGGGAATGCCTGTGGAAATAGTAGACCATTGGGACACTGAGATTTTTGTAATCGCCCCCTTGTTATCCTTCGACATAGTACTCAGAGCAGGATGGCTAGCCAAGCATGAACTGGTCATTAAATGGGGTGATCAAATCATTAACTTTAGATATCCTGTGTGTGAGAGACATGGGGGCCCAACCCCCCACCTCTCTGTGAAAAACTATGTCTTATGATAGAAGAAGTGGGATCGATCCCCCGGGAGTACCGGGACCTAAAAGCAGTGTTCAGCGAGGAGGAGACCAACGATCTCCCCCGCAACAGGGATACTGACTGCGCTATAGAACTGATCCAAGACCAGGACCTATCCAAAGAAAAAATTTACTCCATGGGATGGGCCGAGAAAGCCGAACTCAGAAAATTCTTAGATAACAACTTAGAGTGGGGGTACATCCACCCAGCCATAGCTCCCCACGCAGCACCAGTGCTTTTCCACAAGAAAAAGGATGGGGGGGCTCTGGCTTGGTACGGATTTTTGCGGGATTAAGGCAATTTCAGCATCGAAGACGTACCCCATCCCCCTCATCAAAGACCTCCTGAGTACAGCCTCAAGAGGGAAAATATTTACTAAATTAGACTTGAGAGACATGTACTTTAGAGTCTGTATCAAAGAGGGGGTTGAATGGAAAACTTTGTTCAACACTCCCATGGGTCAGTTTGAATACTTGGTGATGCCATTTGGATTACAAGGAACCCCGGGGGTATTTATGAACTTTATCAACAAGGTGCTAAGGAAGTTCTTGTACCAGGGGGTAGTGGTGTACCTGGATGACATCATAATCTATTCAGAGGATCTCCCCTCCCATGTCAAGTTAGTACGGGAAATTCTAGAAATGTTGTATGAACACAAACTGTTTGCCAAACTATTGAAATGTGAATTCCACAAGACGGAAATTGATTACCTGATTACCTAGGATACTGGGTTTTGGGGAAGGGTATAGCAATGGACCCAGGGAAAATACAGGCGGTGCTAGACTGGGAGCCCTCCAAAACCCGCAGACAGCTACAATCCTTCATTGGATTCACAAATTTCTACAGAAATTTTATTCAGGGGTTCACCCACATCATGCTACTCCTCACAGGCCTCCTAAAGACTAAAGGGAAGGGGCCAGAGGCAAAACGTCCTGGAGCAAAGCTCTTGTGGGCAAGCAAATGCCAGGAATCATTCAATCACTTAAAGAGACTGTTCACTAGTGAGCCGATCTTAATTCACCTCAATGAATTAAAAAGCTATGTGGTTCAATGCGACGCCAGTGACGTCACAGTAGGAGGAATTTTAATGCAACCAGATGAGGAGGGGGCCTTCAGACCTTGCGCCTATATCTTCAAGAAATTTTCCCCGGAGCAAAGAAATTGGTCAGTGTGGGAGAAAGAAGCCTTTGCCGTGAAATTTGCATTAGAGACTTGGAAATCCTGGTTAGAGGGTGCTTGGGTCCCTTTTGAAATTTGGACTGATCCCAAAAATTTGGAAGTGCTCAAGGGCTATTGGAAACTAACTGAGAAAGAAATAAGGTGGGCGGGGTTTTTCGCTAAGTTGTCCTGCCTACCTCAGCATAACAGTAAAAAAGAAGTAATTGACTCTTTCATCTCCACATTACATCTGGGAGGGGTAGTTACCAACCGGTCACAAAATCTCCGGCAAGAAACGGAGAATCAATGGGGGATCAAACTCCAAATCAAAGTGGAAAAAGAAAGAAACTCCAAACCTGAGGGATTTGAGCAGGGAGAAGGGGGATTCTGGTACAAAGAAGGGAAGCTGTATGTACCCAAAAATATATGCAAGGAAGTATTACAGAAGTGTCATGATAATAGGACAGCTGGCCACTTTGGCTACGTCAAGTTGTTGCATCTGGTTAATAGACAGTTCTGGTGCCAGTTCATGAAGAGAGACATTTCAGAGTGAGTGGCTTCCTGCCCGATTTGTTTAATGCCAAGTGTAGGGTGGGGGGAACCTCCCGGCCTCCTCCAGCGCTTAGAATCAATCACCTAACCCTGGTCAATGGTGTCTCTGGACTTTAATGTAGAGCTACCACCCTCTCAAGGGAAAACCGTAATGCTGGTAGTAGTGGGCACCTCTAAACAGGCGCATTTTATTCCCTGTTCAAAACTTCCCACAGCCAAAAAACTGGCACACCTATTTTTTCAACACATGGTCCGCCTACATTCATTCCTTGATAAGGTGATTAGCGACAGAGGAGCTCAGTTCGTTGCCAACGTCTGGCGGGAGTTTTGCAAACTAGCTCACATTGAGCAGGGACTTAGTTCTGCCTATTACCCTCAGGCAGACGGGCAGACGGAACGAACCAATGCGGTGCTAGAGCAATATTTACGGTGCTTCATCAACCACCAGCAATCGAATTGGGTGGAATTGCTCCCCTTTGCGGAATATGGATATAATAATAGTGCGCACAGCTCCACTAAAGCTACCCCATTCATGATGGTGAATGGGTATGAGGGGAAACCTTTCCTGTCACTGCTGGGCGGAAAGGCGCCAGAAGCCTTCTCGTCATTTGAGAAACGGTTGGGGAAAGCATGGGGAAATATCCAGGAAAACCTGGAGGTGGCCATAGAAACATACAAAAAACACTGCGATAAATCCCACTCCCCTACTTGGGACTTTAAAGTAGGAGACACAGTGTTCCTGTCAACTAAGAACTTGCCCATTGCCCAACCTTCAAAGAAACTGGCGTACAAATTTGTTGGTCCTTTTCGGATCATGAGGATTATAAATAAAGTGACTGTAGAGTTGGATTTGCCTAAAATGTTTAATGAAATTCACCCAGTTTTCCATTCCAGTTTACTCAGGAAAGATCCTGGAGCAATGTGCTGGCACCCTAGACCGCTGGCCCCGGCCTCTGTAGGGAATAAGAATCACCACAAAGTGGAAGAAATCTTAGATGCTAAAATAAAAAGGGGGGTGCTGTATTTTCTTATTTGTTGGAAGCATTTCCTGCAATCACATGACGAGTGGGTCACCCAAACTGATGTAAAAGCCCCAACCCTGATCAAACAGTTCTATGCTAATTTTCCTCAGAAACCCCGAGGGAGGGCCTAAGGGGGGGCAGTATGTCAAGCACGGCTATTCTCCCCCTAAGATGGCTGAAGTATTGTCAAGTAGGAGCCCTGGTTATTCTCCATTACCTACAAACCCTTTCTCACGTCTCTGTAGCCATTTGGCAAAGGATGTTTATCTAACAGAATTGTCTGGCTGTGTCTCAGTGTCCTAACTCCCCCGTTTCATCCCAGGCACTTCACAAGCCTTATCTTGGTCACGGGTTAGTGTTAGAAGGCTATTGGTAGGTAGAGGAAAATTACTGCTTTGCCCTTTAAACCCCAGATTCCAATAGTGTGTGTTTGTAACTTTATGATACCCTATATAGCATCCTGTCACCTCTGATTCCTCAGTCTTCTCAAAGACAATGTTCTGTATGCAACTTGGAGTTAAATAAAGAAGTTCATTTGAACCTAAACAAAGGACTCTGTTATTGAAATTACTTGTGCTTGACAGGTGGGGCCTTTGTAGTAGTGTACTGTAGTCATGCTCTTGGTTGCTGGAAACCAGGCTGGCAGAACCACATGAGCCCTGCCACATGAGTTTAGCAATATATGCTCACAGTTACTGCAGTCAGGTATAAGCCCTTCAATGGCCATAGTGTTGGTTGTGTGAATATTGTGTGCGACTTTTGTCTCTGTGTTAAAGGGGCAGTTGGGATCAGCTGCCTGTGCTGATGTGTAGGTATCATATGTGCTGCTGCTTCTGTAGTGTTACTTTATGGCCTACACATTTTGGGATGGTCAGTGTAGAGCATATACAGCATTCATAGCCCTGTGTTAATTGGTAAGTACCAAGCTGCTGGATACTTGGTTATGCTAACATGCTGGAGCTGTGAGATTCATGCAATTCCAGAGGGTTTGTGGGTAATGTGGAATACTTAGGGTGATTAAATCTGTGAAAAATAGGTTTAAAATTTCAGATTTCAGATGGTGCTAAGAAAACAAACTTACATTACCTAACATTTGGGAGCTTGGGGTTTTTATTAACAAAGTTGGGTCTTAAGGTTGAACTGCATGTTACGTTTTGTTCTGTAATCACTTTTTAAAACTTTTCCAAATGCAGTTACTGGGTCTACTTTCTGGAGGAGATAATAGTGCAGGGAAGGAGGGGCTCTTTATCCTCCTCCCAAAATTAATCTTCCTTGAGTTGCTTTTACCCCTTCTAGAAGGACAACACAATTTTTTGTAGGAGTAAAGTGGACTGGGTTCAGCATTTTTCAGCAGAATACAATTGAGGAGGAAAGAATGAAAGGGCCCTTTCGCCTCAAAAAAAAAACAGTTCCAGTAACTGAATCTGGGAAAGGAGTATTTTAAAAATTATCATAGAACCAGGCATAGTTTGTCACTCCAATGCTACATCCAGGCATTAGAAATGCTCTAAACTCCAGTATGTTGTGATGTCTAAATTCTGGTACCTTAACAAATGGTGTCCCTCCCTGTTCTGGAATTCTAAACCAAGATCAAACTAGCTGAGAATCCTAATTACCAGTAGAGAAACTTCAATTTGTTATGATATAACCCAGGTCTGAGCTCGTCCTAAACACGTTGAAGTAGAGCCATGCAATCAGGAATGATGGTTTAGAATAGTCATGTATAAAATTTAAAAAAAAATAAAACATGAAAATGGGTTAGTCTTGATTACTCTGCTCTTAATCCCTCCCCCTTTTCACTATCTACCTGAAACAGTCGATTCATTTGCACTTGGTGGTGAAGTTCCAGTTTTGTTCGCTCTTCTAGCTTTATTAACACAATGGGTTCATACAAATATTTCATGACATTATCAAATGATCAAAGATAAGGGTATAATCTCTGCAGTGTTAATTTGTGTTGAAGACAAAACTCATCTGTTCACTGTTCAAAGATCACTGTGCCCTTTCCCTGTATCACTCCAGCTGAACCCAGTATGGTTTCCTTTCTCCCCCAACAGATTTGCCAAAGGCCAAGTACAACAATTGTAGCAGAACAAGAGTTGGAAGCCAGATCACCTGATTCCCAGTTGGTGGTGTAATTGCAAGACTGTTCCTGTCCTTCATACCAGAAGGTAAACATTATGCCAGAGGAGAGCCCATGTTTGCAATTCCAGCCATTACTTACATTTTCCTAGTTAATTCAACTGTTTTGCATTCCGAGATAAGGTACATTGTGCCACCTGAGGGTTCAGGTAGATCTTTCAGAAAAATCTGATTATAACTCTGCAAGGAATTTATCGCTAGCTACTACTGTGACAATTTACCTATCATGCTAGTCTTTGTACATTCCTGCTAAAGGACTGCGTATGTGTGTGGCGCATGTAGTTGGAATCCCATGGGGATCATTCTGATCCCCAAATTAT
Organism: Heteronotia binoei; assembly: GCF_032191835.1. NCBI lineage: Eukaryota > Metazoa > Chordata > Lepidosauria > Squamata > Gekkonidae > Heteronotia > Heteronotia binoei. The sequence goes on along the minus strand of NC_083224.1, from coordinate 125,818,704 downwards.
GATTGATGGTTGACTCTATGATGTTTACATTGAACCTAAAAGTTGTTTTCTGTTGACTTGGATCATGCCTAAATGTCTGTGGACAGAAGGATTTTCCCTATGCACAGCTCCCCCTCCTGTAGCTTGAAATGCCCTCCCCACCCAAATGCTGTTCCTGGGGGACCAGGAGAGACCAGAATAGTTTAGAAGGGAGTTGGAAGTCTGTTTCCGGGGAGGGGAGGGAGAGTGAAAATCACCCAACATGTGGAAATTTTAGGCAGGATCCAATCCATGATATATTATTTTTGCTGCTGGTAACTATTGATTTAAATGTCTTTTGACATTTTAACTCAGTTCTTTTATAATTTTCCAATTTAGCTGATTCACATTACAAACTCTGCTGAATTGTTTCTTGATTTGTCCACTAGAGGTCACTCCTCTGCTAAAAGTGAGTTTGCTCATTATTAGACTGCGTATTGCTCTGTTACTAATAGCAAATTAAACTAATTATTGGGTTAAAACTGAGATGTCCACATTTAGCATTCTGATCAGCGATCTTTCCTGAAAATTCATATGTAGTTTGATATAATGTGAAACACCTGTGAAACATTATATCAAAATTTGTGCTGTTTATCAGCTGATCATGTCTGGACTCCAATCAGTAGTCTGAAATCAGTGTTTATGTTTTGGAACGGTGGAGAATGATGATATGATCTTTGAAAGAGTTAAGTGTTTGTGATATTGTCCATTTATACATAAGGATTATGGACCTTTATAAGAGTGAGAAGAACTTGCTTTATATCTGGTCATTTCAATCTATAGTAATAATATTGTGGCATAAATATTTAAAATACAGATCAGAGTTGCTATCATCAGTGTTACTTCATTTCCCGAATGAACAGGGGATGACTGCCACAATCATACCCTATTTGTAAATGTTTTTACAAGCACCTGTGTCAAGCAGGGTCTGTGTGCTGGAATAGGTGAAGCAAATATGGGTGTGGAATTTTTTTATCTCAATATTTTTTGGTTTGGGGCTATTAAGTCAGAATTACAAAAAAAAAAAAATCCTGGATCCCAATACTGGTAAAGTATTCAGATCTAGGATTTTTTGGAAATCCTGAATTTTGGAGGTCAAAAAAGGACCCAAAAAGAAAAAAAAACAAAGGAAAAAACAGCAGTGGCTAAGGTGCAACTGTTTTTCGGGCTTTCTTTTGTAGTCCCTTTTAAACAGGGCATGTTTGAAAGGAGCTGCAAAAGAGAGCCCATAAAATAGCTGAGCCAGTGGGCAGCAGTCTCCCCACCGGTCAGTCCTTTAAACTGGAATGCACAAGATGACCCAGAACGGGTGGCCAAACTGTGACTCATTAAACATATTGTGCGGCTTTTAAGGTCCCCACCACCAGGTCTGCCAGCTTGGAGAAAGCATTTGTTTCTTTAAATCCCTTCTCCAAGCCAGCCAGTGATAAAGTTATAGTTATCAAAGATTTCAGGTTTTCACGGCTGGTAACATCATTAGGGTTTGTAGAATCTTTCGGGATCAAGTGCCGTGTTCTACTGGAGAAAGTTTTCCTTCCAGACGTTTTGTTCTCAGCTGCAGAGAACATCCTCAGTGGCGTTGCAGCCGGAGCAGGCGCTCAGACCTTCTTGGCTGCTGTGCATTGAGTTATAGTTACAGTTAAAGTTATAGTTGCTTTCTTTCCACCTCTCCCTCCCTCCCTTTCTATCCATTTCCTCCCTCATTTGTTTCCAATTGAGGGAGCTAGAGAATGCTTGCCAAAATATATCACTTTCAAGAAAAAATTCAGGAAACAAATAGTTCTAGTTATCTAGTTCAGTTTATTAATGAAATGTTTAATTATTTTATTGTGATTTTATTTTAGCATTATGTTGTTTTTATTGTTGTTAGTCACCCTGAGTCTGTCAGGGGAGGGTGGGATACAAAGGTAATAAAATAAAAATATCAAAGATCAATTAAAAAGTGAAATAAATAAGATGTTGTGCCAGCAGCTCAAGGCTGCTTTTATTCTTACCTGATGCTCTTTCTCTGTGTATGTGTAATAATATATAATTGCACAATGAATCAGACAGGGCCATGGCCAGCGTTTCGGGAGCTGGCAGGCCAGGTCAAGTTTGGCTACATTTACATCTTGCAGCTCTCTATCATCTGACATTTATTCTGTGTGGCTCTTATGTTAAGCAGTTTTGGCCACCAGTGGTCCAAAGCTAGAGAGCTGTCACCCCACCAGCCCAGCTTCGGGCTCTCTTGTGTAGTACCATTTAAGCGGGCTGCACAAGAGAGCCCAAAACAGTTGAGCCTGTGGGGAGACTGCTCCCCATTGTCCCAGCTTTGGGCTCTCTTGTGCAATCCTGGTTAAAGGGGCTGCACAGGAGAGTTCAGAACAACTGTGCCAGCAAGGAGAAAGTTCCCTGCCAGCTCAGATTTTTTTCAGGCTGTCTTCTGCAGTTCCTTTAAATGTGCCCTGTTTAAGAGGACTGCAGAAGAAGGCCTGAAAAACAGCGGAGAGGTGGAAGCAATCTGCTTTTTTGGGCTTTGTCAACCTTCCAGAATATATCTAGAGTTTGAAGGGGGATTCTCCCCCCATTTCCCCCCAAAATCCTGCCAAAATATACCTGAAAAATTCCAATAAGGTATTCCTTGTTGGTCTCCCATCCAAATATTAGTAAGGGCCAACTCTGCTCGGTTTCTGAGATCTGACAAGATCAGGCTAGGCTTGGATATTCAGGTCAGGGCACATCATCCATACAGGTATTTAATTTAACAAACAGATGGGGAAGAATGATAAGCCAGAAGGGGAAAGTGAGAGTTTGTAGGTTTATTTTTCCCCAGAGGTTTCTTGTGGAATAAAATGAATCACTACATTGCTTCTTAAAGCGGACAGGTTTCCTTCTTGTTCAAGGGTCAGTTCAGGGATGCATATTGTGCATTGTGTAATCTTTTGACTGGCATGATCACCTCATTCCTGGGCAAGGGGTAAGTTAAAACATATCAAGGAGAAGTCTGCCTCATAAGGTTCAACGTTAGTTCATACAAGTGTTTATTTCACTACAGAACTAGGGAACATTCTGACATTCTGAATACATTTTATTTTCATTGAAGCAGATGCTCTTAAATCAATGGGGTGTACAGTTTTTATAGTGCTGGGAAGAAAATGTATCATATTCAGGCCAATATTTCTCTAGAGAAAGAATCTCTTGCTCAGTCAGAGCCTGCTTTCATCAGCTCAGAATTTCAGTGGTGAGTCAGCCTAAGACAATCATATCATGCTGAGTAATGCAAGGCCAGAAATGGCAGATGGATTGCCTTATATGGAAAGGTGAATACTATAATAATGAAAGAGTAAGACTACCATAGCACCTGTTTACTTCAGTGGGATTTAATCCATTCAAAGTTGAACACTTTTACATTTAATTCATTTTAAGTAAAAGAAAAATAAGAATCTTTCTTTTTGGGTCATTAACATGCTGAGCTTTGTTTGGCTTACACCTTGGACTTTGCTTTTGTGACCAGGTATATGATTATTAAATCCTATTGAACAGAGCAGGTCATATGACAGTCTTACTCTTTCATGATTTAATAACCATACATGGGACTTCAAGCATCTGGTCACAAAGCCCAATGTGTAAGCAAAACAAAACTAAGCACTCAAAGACAATTTCTGTCTTATGTACACACACACAATATAGATATATGTAAAATTATTACAATGTAGTTTCAACATGGCTCTAGAGCATTGCTGCTGTTCACACTCATAGACTTCATAGCTTCTTAAAAGAAGAACTACTACATATTGCATGAGATCTGCACAGGTCAAGAGATGTTACAGTTGCCTTACCTTCCAGTAGCACCATGTTGCTGGAACAGATTATGTCAGTGGGTTAGTACAATCAAAATACAAGAAAGGGGGTGTTCCTGAGAGCAGAAGTCCCATCTTCTAATTCCCTGTTTTTGACCATTGAACCTCAACAGTCACGAAGTTGGATCTGGATTTTTACTCTGTGTGGTAACTGGATATTGTCAGTTAATCAGAGTGAAATAATAACTGAAATCTATGCTGCCGTAAAAGAAATAACAAGAGTTAACTGTTGGTTTTCATATTTATATTATATTAGAATGGAGTTTCTAGTTTAAAACTCTTTTATGAAGTAAACTTGAGCAGTTGCATGGAACAGCAGGTTATCCATGTAGCAATACAGAGGCTAAAGGATATTGTCTAGCTTTATCAGAGTGCAGAGATCCCATCATTTTTAAGGCTGCAAGCATGTTTGAAACGTGGGTGGAATTACAAAATGGCTGCTACAGGAGGTAGAACCAACTGCAAAACCTGAAGGATTAAGGTTATGCATAATTTGAATGGAAATTCTTCAACATTTCAGGCAGAAACTTTGATTAATAGGATGGCCTTTAAATTAACATAATGTTTTGAAATACTTTATTGCATTCACACAGCTTATCCTCAGTCACACAGTGAAGGACCTTGTTCTGAGGTGGCAGCTGCTGCCAAAGCGACATTTTAAAAAAAATCTACATGAATTAGATATCCAGTCAGTGGCCCTGCTAGTCAAGATATCCAATCAGAAGCCCTGCTATTCAAGAACCCCCGCTGGTCTCACACAGTTTCTAAAATCATTTGGGCACCGGGAAATATCAGTGAGTGTCATGCTGCCCACAGGTGCCACATTGGGGACCCCTACCATAGCGAGTTAATTACATTTTACTCACTTATGTAGTTTGTAGTTTCAAAATCTAAGAGTTAAACGAAATTTTATTATTCTAGCTGGAGCTTACCTTTTAGAAACTGAAATAAATATCTGTCATGAGTAGTTTCAAATACTTACTACACTGTGACTACAGTCCGAAGAACACTATCCTGGAAGTAAGCCCCAATGAATAAAATGGGACTTCTGAGTCAACCTTCTTAGGATTATTCCCTGTGACTTTGGGCAAATTTTCTGCAGTCTGAAAAAAGCATAGTGGCCTTCCATGGGGAGTATGTGACATTCTCTTGAGAGAAAATGACCAAACAAACATAATAAAGTCTGTGCCCCCCCCCCCCGAAAGTAATATATAAAAGGTTGTATACTGTCAGCTTCTTTGTATCTTTTCTCTCAAAGTCCTCCCTCTCACCATCTCAGCCCTGTCTCACGCAGCTTTTATTTGTCTACTGGAGTCCCATAAGCTCTAGAACAGCCTTTTTGATGATCAAAAAGGGCCTCTCCTCCCTCTTTTGCTGGTACTTACTTACTTTTATATAGTTTGTTTGACCAGAGGTCTTAACCTTAAGCAATAGCTCAATAAAAATGATAGCATCAGTTAATATTACACAAGAATTAGAACAGATCCAATAAACATCAGAGATCATAAAAATCAAAATAATAAAATCTGAATTGTAATATAAAAACCACAGAACCATATAAGTATTAGAGAAGATAAAAATTCATAAACATAATACAGTCAATAAGAGTCAATAAAAGGTTAAGGTGGAATAGATCAGATAGGGAAAACCTTCTGTTAATATCTTCAGAATTGTGAATTGATTGTAATCTAAAATCCTAGTAAGTCTTGTAATAGAACCATTTTTTTTGCAGTTAATTTAAGGACATTCCTCTGGCATTTCAGAGATATCTTTAAACAGAAGAAAGTATTTCAGGGTCAAAGTCTGCCAATACTTGAGATGTCACCCAAGGTACTTCTGAGTTTGTGTGAAGGGCTGAAGGTGAAGGTGATTGTTGCTGATGGATTAGGAGTGGCTGTGTTCCCCACCCTCTTTGCACTATTAAGCTGTGCCTTGCCAGAGACTGAGCACATTGCAGAGAGCTCTAGGATAGAGCAGAGAAGTGCTACAAGCGTGAGGTTTGTGGCTCAGCAGCTGGGGGAATTGCTGAAATTTTCTGAGTTCGTGTGAAGGGCTGAAGGTGAAGGTGATTGAAGGTGATTGTTGCTGATTGATTAGGAGTGGCTGTGTTCCCCACACTCTTTGCATTATTAAGCTGTGCCTTGCTAGAGGTGCGTGCCGAAGGGTGAGAGCTAAAGGGCTTTTGGCCTGTGGCTCTTAGCCTGGGGGCTGTGTAAGGACCAGGAACCCAGATTTCTTGTGTTCCCAATAAGGTAAGTAGACACTCCAAGTGGGGAGCCACATAAACAAACAGGTTTTAAAAGGGGACTGTATATTTTTTAAAAGCTATCATGAAAGTGGAATGCCAGCAAGGGCGTGGGAGCTTTCCAGTGTTTTGCACTGAGTGTGAGAGTCACATGTATGACTATCTGCCCACAGGACAGAAGTCTTGAGTGTGTGCTCGTTGCAAGGAGCTCCTGGTACTCAGGGAACGAGTTTGTACCCTTGAGGCTGAGGTGACTGACATGGAGAAGCAGAGACGGTCAGTTAGGCACTCGGAGAAGACTCTCAGGGACGTGTTAGATGAGCCCTGCTCTGAACGTGGCAGCCCGGTTGCTGCCAGGGAGCACGAGGGTCGAGAGGGAACAGGGCACCAGGCTGAGGATAAGGGGAATGCGCCCTCAGAAGGGACCTCTTCTTCAGTTGGTGAGCGGGAATCCTTTCGTGCCAAGGAATCATCCCTGGGCAGGGAGAGAGGGGGGGTCTTGGTAGTTGGTGATTCGATCCTTAGGCAAGTAGACAAGTGGCAAAACCACGTACTGACCGTATGGTGGCTTGCCTGCCTGGTGCGAAGGTAGCAGACATTATGCGTGTAGTAGATAGGCTGATAGACAGTGCTGGGGAGGAGCCAGTGGTCGTGGTGCATGTTGGCACCAACGATGTGGGGAAATGTAGTTGTGAGGTCCTGGAGGAAAAATTTAGGCTGCTAGGCGGAGACTTAAGGCCAGGATCTCCAAGGTAGCCTTCTCAGAAGTGCTACCTGTTCCACGTGCAGGGCTGGAGAGACAGGCACAAATTAGAAGTCTCAATGTGTGGATGTGACGATGGTTTAAGGAGGAAGGGTTTAAGTTTGTTAGGCACTGGGATGCTTTCTGGAACAAGCGGGAGCTGTAGAAAAAAGATTTTCTCCATTTGTCCCCAGATTGAACCAGGCTGTTGGCGCGTCAAAGCAAAAAGGTGGCAGAGCAGTTTTTAAAGCCCTATATGGCCGAGGGCCTGTCTACCTGAGGGACCGTCTCTCCCCATATGAGCCCCAGAGAGCACTGAGGTCAGCTGGTAAGCACCAGCTGAATATCCCTGGGCCAAGGGAGGCCGGATTAAAGACCACCCGGGATCGGGCCTTCTCCGTTGCGGCCCCACTACTCTGGAACCAACTCCCGGAGGAGGTACGGGCCCTGCGATGTGTAAATCAATTTTGCAGGGCCTGTAAGACATACCTCTTCAAAATAGCCTTCGCCCATACTGAGCTAAGATAATGTCGCTGTGTATGTTTCTTCTCTTCTACTGAATTAAGATCTATTAGCACCTTAATGTTAATTTTAATGTAACTGCATATTAATTTTACTGTTTTATGTGATTTTATTATATTGTATTGCATTCCTGTGTTGTGAGCCGCCCTGAGCCTGCTTGTGCGGGGAGGGCGGGATACAAATAAAAAGTCGTTGTTGTTATTATTATTATTATTATTATTATTATTATTATTGTTGTTGTTGTTGTTGTTATTATTATTAAACTAAATCTTGGGGGAAAGCCAACAGGAGATGAAATGTCTCTGGTTCGGGAGGACTCATCTCAAAGAGATGAAGGGTTAGCTGTTACTTTTCTACCGGGTAATGGATCAGAGTTGTCCACTGAGATGGTGACAAACAGTATGGACTGTCTGCCAGAGTCTCGAGGCGGCAGGAGGAAGGTGGCGGGCGTAGCTTGCCTGGGAAATTATAGATGTTTGTACACAAATGCTAGAAGTGTTCAAAGTAAAATTGGTGAGTTGGAATGTTTAATGTTGGGAGAAAACATAGACACTGTGAGAATTTCAGAAACTTGGTGGAATGAGGAGAATCAGTGGGACATGGTGATTCCTGGATATAAGTTATATCGGAAGTGCAAGGGAGGGAAGGGTTGGAGGTGGGGTGGCTCTGTATGTCAGAGAGGGCATACAGTCCAGTAAGACTGAGGTCAGAGAATTAGATTCCCTTCTAGAAATTCTTTGGGTTGAAATAGAGGGCCCAAAAGGAAATTTAACTATGGGAGTTTGTTATCGCCCACCAAATCAAAAGATAGAGGATGATTATAATATGATGGAAGGATTAAAGATAGTGGCTAGACGTAAAAACTGTGTCGTCATAGGTGATTTTAACTACCCGCAGATTGATTGGGTCAATATGTGTTCAGGTTGAGAGAAAGAGATTCTCTCAGTGACTATGCTATGGAGCAGATGGTCACAGAACCTACCAGAGATGGGGCAATCTTAGGGCAATTTGGTCCTAAGTAATGCTCAAGACTTGGTGAGAGATGTAAAAGTGATTGCACTGCTTGGGAGCAGTGACCATAACGTTATTGATTTCACCATTTGTATAAATAGGGAGTTGCCCCAAAAGACCAGCACATCAGGTGGCTGTGAGTGTATTTAATTTAATAAGAATGGAAAATAAAGCTGTAATTGGTTTTAAAGAAGCTGTAAAGAAAAAAGTAAATCGAGAAGGAAAGCCACCAATACCTTCTCCTAGCACTCCATCCGGACCAGGAAAATTTACAACTATGCAAGGAGACATGAAAGAAATGCAAAATACATTATTGACTGCCATTGCACAACTGACTAGTAAAGTAGAAAATATTGGTGAACAGATGGCAGAGATCAAACAAGAGCTTTTGGAGAATAGCAAGCAGACAGCAGAGACCAACAAAGCCTTAAAAGTATTAGATGTCCAGGTGACAGAGAATATACAAAAGGTGGAAAAAGAACAGAACATACATGAATCTAGACTCTTGCAGATGGAAGTGGAGAAAGCTGCCTATATGTTGAGGTTTCAAAACATACCAGAAGAGAAAACTGAAAATTTGCAGAAAATACTAAGTGAAGCCTTGGCTGAAATTCTACAGATGACTCCTCAAAGGATGGAAGAAGAGTTTGATCATGTAAGACGAGTGCCATCAAGTTATACAAGATGGAAGAAATTACCTAGCGAAGTGCACTTGAAACTAACAAGAAGACCAGAGAGGATATTTTGAAGCAAGCAAGAGACAAACCTGTTATGATAGCTGGAAACGTGGTGAAAATTTTAAGAGAGGTACCTTGGCCAGTGAGACAAAAAAGGAGAGAATACCAACCACTAACAGATTTTCTGAGAGAAATACCCTACACATGGCTAATGCCGGAAGGCCTTCTTTTTACTTATCAGAATAGGTACAGGATAAATTCCATTTTTAAAGCTCAGAATTTTTTGGATAGAGTGAAGGAAAAAGAGGGCAAGAAAAAGAAAGATGATGAAGAAGAGCAAGAAAGTTCTGGTGAAGAGAACCCAAATGAATCATGGAGATATTGAACAAGATATTGAACAAAAAAGATAAAAAAGATAGGGAAAACCCATAATGGCTGCAATAGTCTCTATTAATGTGAATGGACTCAACTCTCCTGCCAAAAGGAGAAAGACTTTCAGATATTTGACAAAATTAGAAATGGATATAATTTGTCTGCAAGAAACCCATATTTTGACTAAAGATGAACATCTTTTGAAAAATAAGAAATTTGGTAGCCTATTTACAGCAACAGACAAGATTAAAAAGAAAAGGAGTGTGGCAATATATATTAAGGATAAATTCAACCCACAACTGCAGAACGCTTCTGAAGATGGAAGAATTCTATTAGTGGAAATTTTAGTGGATAATAAAAAAGTTTTATTGGCAAATATTTATGCGCCAAATGATCAACAGGAGAAATTTTTTCAAGACTTCCATTTTAAATTATCAGATTTGGAATATGCAGAATACTGTTTGATAGGAGATTTTAATGCAGTCTCTGATAGGCAAATGGACAAAAAAATGCACAAACAGATGAAAAGCAAAAGCCCTCAATTGCCAATAAGTTTTTGGAAACTAGCAGAAGAATTGGATCTGGTTGATGTATGGAGAACAAGATATCCAAATTCTAAAGACTTTACCTACTATTCCCATAGCCACCAAACTTGGTCAAAAATTGATATGTGTTAGCTTTCTACAAATCTGGATAAAGATTTAATTGAGACAGAAATTCAAACAAGAGTCATTTCAGATCATAGCCCTGTAATGATAAAGTTCAAAGGTACATGAACAAGACGATCATGGAGGTTAAACACCTCAATTTTGAAATATAAAGATTTTCTTAAGGAATCTAAGGCTGAAATGGAGTCCTTCTTTAAGCAAAACATAACACAAGATGTAAAGATGCAAGTGGTTTGGGATACTGCTAAAGCCTATTTTAGGGGCCTTGCAATTAGATATAGTGCCAAGAAAAAGAAAGAATTGAAAATTTTCAAAAATTAATGTCACAAGCTGGAGAAGCTGAAAAGAATTTAAAAAAACAACCAACAAGATATGAGTTTCAAAAGAAGGTGAAAGAAATTCAACATCAATTGAACTTGTTACTCATGGAGGAGATGGAGATAAAACTGAAGTATGCCAGACAAAAAATTTTTGAACATGCCAATAAGTCGGGAAGGTGGTTGGCCTACAGGATGAGAAAAGAAAAGGCCAAAAGAATAATTTCAGTTCTGAAAGATGAGAATAATAAAGAGAAAGCCCAAAAACAAGAGATATGTCAAATTGTGGAACAGCTTTAAAAAAATTATATGAAGATAAGCAAGTCCATAAAGCAGATTTAGGAGATTACATTAAGCAAAACAACCTTAACAAATTTACAGAGGAACAGCAAAAAGTTTTAAATGAAGCAGTAACAATAAGAGAACTTGGAGATATAATGGCATCCCAAAAGAATGGCAAGGCCCTGGGTCCAGATGGACTACTTGCGGAATTTTATAAAGCCTATGAGGAATCTTTATTGTTACCATTTAAGCGTCTTTTGGAAAAGACGAAGGCCAGATACCAGCTTAATGGCAGGAAGCTACAATATCTCTAATCCCTAAAGAAGGTGCGGATTTGAAAGATATTAAAAACTATCGTCCAAGCTCTCTTTTAAATGTGGATTATAAAAGTTTTGCTGCAATATTGGCTCAACGTTTGAAGAAAGTTCTGCAGTCTATAATACATTGAGATCAAGCTGGGTTTCTTCCTAGAAGATATTTGAAAGACAATGTTAGAACAGTTTGTAATATTTTGGAATACTGTGAAACTCATCCAGAAAAACAATTGGCCTTAATTTGTTTGGATGCCGCGAAGCCCTTCGATAATGTTTGTTGGCAATTTATGTTACAGCAACTGAAAGGCATGGAATGTGGTGAAAACTTTCTGAGAGCAGTAGAAGCAATATACTCTCTCCAAAGAGCAAGGGTAACAGTGAACAGTGATTTAACAGAAGCAATCAATATTCAAAAAGGTACAAGACAAGGCTGTCCGCTATCACCACTACTTTTCATTCTATCTCTAGAGATACTGAACAACCAGATAAGAGAAGATGCAAGCATCAAGGGAGCAGTGATAAAAGGTGAACAATATAAATTGAGAGCTTTTGCAGATTACCTAGTTTTTATATTAGAACAACCAATAGACTCAATAGACTGTCTTATAAATAAGATCATGCAGTTTGGGTACTGGGCAGGACTGAAGATCAATTATCATAAAACTAAATTCCTGACAAAGAACATGACGATGGATCAAATTCAAATTCTCCAGCAAAAATCAAGGTTTTTATATGAGAAAAGAATTAAATATCTAGATGTACTTATCTCAAATAAGTGCAGCAATCTAAAAATAGACAATTATGAAAACTACTTAAAGAAATTTAAAAAGATTTGGAAAAATGGCATGACTTGAATTTATCCCTAATGGGAAGAATAGCCTCAATAAAAATGAACATCCTTCCAAGTTTACTATTTTTGTACCAAACTATTCCAGTATTTCTAAATAGTGGGTTTTTTCAAGAATTGAACAAGATGGTCTCCAAATATGTTTGGCAAGGCAAGAAACCGAGAATTAAATTAAAGTCTTTGCAAGACTCCAAATTAAGAGCAGGCATGGGCCTACAAGACTGGCAACTGTACTATAAGGCTTCGGTTCTCTTGTGGGTAAGAGACTGGGTACTATTGAATGATAAGAGACAATTGTTGCTAGAGGGACATGACCTCACTATGGGGTGGCATGTGTACCTATGGTATCAAAGACTTGAAGGACACTCTTATTTTAAGAACCATTGGTTTCAAAAATCTTTGTATCATACATGGTCATGGTTAAAAACAAGAATTTACCAAAAAATTCCAAGATGGGTCTCCCCAGTGGAAGCATTTACTCACCCAAATCTTCTAAAATCTAATCAGAGTTATAGATATGATGATCTGTTGGGAAAAGACAATCAATAACTAAAGAGTTAGAAAGTATGGATATTAAAATGAATTGGTGGTTGAGAATGCAAGTTGAATCTAGGTATGCCAAAGACAAGATGACGGGCTTCAATATTGAACAGTACCCATTTGATAAAATTCTCCTAGGCCCTCAAGAAAAATTAATCTGTAAACTATATGCATATCTATTGCAGATGAAGACGCAAGATGAAGTTGTAAAAGATTGCACGGTCCAATGGGCTAAAAATTTGGGCAGTAGCATTACACTAGAAGAATGGGAGAGACTCTGGAAGTTTAATGTCAAATTAACTAGATCAGTAACCTTCAAAGAAAATTTGTGTAAGATGTTTTATAGATGGTACCTGACTCCACAGAAATTGTGTCAGATTTATACTAACATGTCTAACAAATGTTGGAAATGTATTAAACAAGTTGGTTCTTTTTATCATATGTGGTGGACATGTGAGATGGTGAAGAACGATTGGAAAATGGTGCATGAACTAGTTCAGAAAACCATGAAGACACAGATTCAATTCAAACTGGAATTGTTTTTATTGAATATATTTCCTGGTGATTATTCCAAAGAAATGAGACATTTGTTGGTGCATTTCAATACAACAGCCAGGATGCTTCTGGCGCAGAGATGGAAATCTCAGGAAATTCCCACTAGAAGGAACTTGGTGGGAAAAATTCTGGAAACAGGTGAGCTGAATTTTTTGTCCCAGCTGATGGCTGGGAAATCTAAAGAAGAAGCAAGAAAATATTGGATGAAATTTTATGCCTGGCTAGATAAGACTTTTAAGATTCTTTGGTGTGAACTTATATCTCCTTTTTTCCTATACACTGTACTATATGATTGCCTATATTGGATTTGTCAAAATTGATAGACATTATAACTAAAAAAATTATAGCATAAAATACTATAATGTTGATGATGTATAGTTTAGATATAATAATAACTGCCAATTTATGTATTTTAAGAAAATATTGTAGATGCAGACTTGTATTCTTTGAAAGTATTTTCTATAAAGAAAAAGATTAAGATGTACTTTTATTTTCTATCCTCCCTTATTCTTTATTCCTAATTTCTTGAAACTAATAAAACTTTTAAAATCTAGAGTGGCTGGTTGTGGATGTCTTCATCCACACAGATAACATGACTGCAAATCACCAGGGTGGCATGAGATCCAGCTTTCTTCACACAGAGGTAACCCAGATTTTGTTTGGGTGGAGACCCACCTATACCCTTCAAAGCTGTCCATGTGGTGGGAGCATCCAACACCCTAGGGAACTGGTTCAGTAGGGAGTCCCTGAATTTTTCAGAATGGATGTTGAACAGGGAGGTCTTTCTTTAGCTCTGCCAGAGATTTGGCTTAGTAAAGGTAGACCTCTTTGCATCAGAGATCACCCATCAAGTTCCAAAATTCATCACATGACCTCAAGCCTATAGGAGTAGCTGCTGCAAACTGTGAGTGGCCAGATCAACTCCTGTATGCCTTCCCTCCTATCCATTTAATTTAATGTGTGGTCGAGAGAAGGTTCTAGGATGGTGTCAGAGCTTTGGATCCTCTCTTTAGATTAAGAGCTCTGTATTTTTCATAATGACAGGGTGGTCCTAGATACTGACCCAGCCTTTGTCTCAAAGGTCACTTTGACTTTTCAGAGATTGGAGGAATCGGTCTTCCCCTCCTTCTGTTTGAATCCAAAACATCCTCAGGAAAGAGAATGGCATTGCTTAGATGTTTGAAGGGCATTGAGTTTCTATCTAGACAGGACTCTAAATTATTTTGCAAGATTTGGCTTGGTAAAGGTGGACCGTCCATATTTGTGTCCGTTAAGAAGGGCTCTGTGGGGAAAGGAGTACCTATTTCCACCCTTAGCAGATGGGTTAGAGGGTGTATTAATCTAGCATACAAAACCAGGGGTCTTGACCCCCCTCCATTGGGCATAACAAGCCCGTTCATTAAGGGGAAAGGCAGCTTCTTCCACTTACTGGGCTTTTTCCTCCACAGAGATCGCCTGTTATGAAGCAACCTTGGACGTTGGTGCATTTTTTCATCAAGCTCTACCGTATTGATAAGGCACCCTCTGCTGATGCAGCCTTTGGTAGAAGGGTTTTGCAGCATGCCCTTTCAGGCTGAGTTCTTTTTATGCCCCCTCCCCTGGGGGGCATACTGTTTTTTAAATGTCCCATAGGTTCAGACTGCCTCACCCTGGACCTCCAGAAAACGGAAGGTTTGTTTCACTTACCATGAATCTTCCTTCTCAGTGGTCTTTTTTCCTCTTAGGGTTGGAGCCAATTCTCCCAGTTTTGCCTGTGACTTGTTTATGGACCTGGGGTTCAAAATCTGGTTGGTGGGTCTCCCTCAGATATCTAGCTAGATTCCAGCCTGGGCTTCTCCCACCTTCTCCTCCCTGCAGGGTGCCCCCCTCTCTCTCTCTCGACTGTTGGATTTGTATCCCACACTTCTTGCAAAGCAGGCTCGGGGTGGGTTCAAACATTAAAACAGCAACAAAATTATAGTTGAAAAGCATCTAAAGTGCTCTGTTGGTTGTGTGGAGGTTGTCCTTTTTGTGGTTCTTCTCTGTTGTGAGTTTTGTTTGTGAGAAATGGACTGCTTTGGATCCGACCTGGAGAGAAGCTCCTCCCCCAAGGGGATCAAAATTGCTATGAGGAAAGTAAATTAGGTGGACAAGAACATCACTATCCAATGTATTTCTCTTTTAGCTGTATTGACATACTCAAGCAGGGATATTGGCTGTTTATCCCATTACATATACTGAACCCATCTCCCACTAATGTATTTTTCTCCTAATGGCAAACTTTATGTATGTTACATGTTAAAAGGTAAATTAGTTGGATGGGAAATCTTCTGAGATATAAATACCTTCCTTTTGACCCAGGCTTAATACAATGAATATAGTCATTAACAGACATCCTCACATTTTGACATATTACTGTTTTATTGTTTTTGCATGCTCATGCTACTCAGGTTTGCTCAGTTTGTTAATTTTACTATTCTGTCATTGAATCTTAAATTTGTACCATTTTACATTCTAAACCACTTTCTACCAGATAATTTTACTATTCTGTCATTAGATCTTAAATTTGTACCAGTTTGCATTCTGAGCCATTGACTACCAGCTATGTGTGGCTTTGCTTACTGTACCGGATTCCTTGTCTGATGAAGTGTGCTTAGAGAGCACACGAAAGCTTACGTTCTGAATAAAACTTAGCTGGTCTTAAAGGTGCAACTTAGGGTTTCCAAGTTCAATTCAAGAAATATCTGGGGACTTTGGGGGTGGAGCCAGGAGACGTTAGGGGTGGAGCCAAGATCAAGGCTGTGACAAGCATAATTGAACTCCAAAGGGAGTTCTGGCTATCACATTTAAAGGGACGGCAAACCTTTTCAATTCCTTCCATAGGAAATAATGGATAGTGGCACCTTCTTTTGGGGCTCACAGAATTGGACCCCCAGTCCAATCCTTTTGAAACTTGGGGGGTATTTTGGGGAGAGGCACTAGATACTATACTGAACATTTGGTGCCTCTACCCCAAAAAACAGCCCCCCCCCCAGAGCCCCAGATACCCACGGATCAATTCTCCATGATTTTCTATGGGAATAAATCTCCCTGGGTCCTCAAACATGAATATGGCTGAAAAGAATCCAGGATCTTACTTGCTCTGATCTGTTCAGAAAAGTAACAGCTCTTATACCATGTTGTTGAATTAGTAGATTACAATCAACTCAGATTGATTTGAAATTGTAATTGCATTTCTTATGACTGCAAATAGATATTTCTAAATTTAGTTGAGTTGTATTCTGGCTCTCAGGCATGTTTTCGGTTGTATGGAAAGTGATTGTATATACAATGTACATAATTGAAGGATTGCTTCTCTGGGTATGAAGCTATGTGGCAACTCTGCTCAGCACAACAGTGTTTTCTTTCTGTTCCCTCACACACACATACACACACACACACACTAAGATTCAACCAGCTACTGCTTGTTTATAGATATTTTCAGACACTTGCCTTTCTTGTGAAATAACCTCTTGAAAGAGAAGAAGAGGTTGTGCACACACAGAGACTCACACATCATTTTGTAGAAGCTGCAAGACCAAATTGTTCAGAAGGGCATGTGGACCTGTATAAGAACGCACAGAACAAAAAAGATTATTTTTAGATAAATAAATCTAGCCCGATGTATTGGCTGGTTAGTGTAAATCAGCATATGAAATTCAACTGCCTCCTATTGCTGTTTGACCTGTTTTCCCTTAGAGCTGTAATGACAACAGTAAGTCATAATTAGCAGAAATCTCTAGTTGGTGTCTAGGGTGTAGTCTTCAGACCTAGCAATCCTATGCTCTAAGCTCCCTGGATCATTCACCCAACTGACCAATCCTCCCTTGCCTGGCTAATTTTTAGTGAGAAGGTTAATATATGTTGTGCTACAGTTAAGCTTCAGCTATTTTGTTATAAAAATTTTAATTATATGTTTTTGGTTTTACTACAGCAGTTGGGTTTTACCACAGATTAGTCAGGTTGTAATTATTTTTAAAGTAGGACAGTTGACTACGTGTCTGTGTAAATATATAAAGCCCAGGAGGAGGATTTTAATTAATACAGTGCCAGCACTAATAGACTCTGTTAAGTTTGTATTTTGTGCATGTAAAAATAACATTGCAGCAAACCAAATGGAACTCGTGGAGCAGTACTTTCCCAACTCCCCTATTAAAGGAGGAGCCCACTAAACCCCCTGAAATTTTTTTTTTGTGAGATTGGGGGCTCGTAGGAACAGCAAGAGGGGCATAGTGGGGCTGCAGGTAGGAGTCGGAAAAATCACTCTCCCCTGCACAGAAGTGCTGTTATGTCAGTGGAAGTGCTCTTATGCCACTGTGATAGCACTTTTGGATCTAATCTGCAGAGTGTTTCTTGCAGAGGTTCTTCTCTGGTAAGACCTCACATGGAGTATTGTGTTCAGTTTTGGGCATCACATTTTAAGAAGGATATAGACAAGCTGGAAGTGGTCCAGAGGTGAGTGACAAAGATGGTGAGGGGTCTGGAGATCAAGTCCTATGAAGAAAGGTTGGAGGAACTGGGCATGTTTATTTATTTTTTTCTGTATTTTTTTATTTCAAAGAATAAAAAAGAACAGGAAAAGGGACAGTAGAAAAATTAGAAATACAACTGGTATTATCAAAATGATCTGATCTACATGCGAATACTTCTATAAAAACAAATATTATTACATTATTATTATTCGCTTAGCACTATGTCATCCTAAATTAGGTAACATGCTATAAAGATTGTAAGTCTTCAATTAAATCATCTGTTTAAAATTACATTTCTCATATCTATGATATAACAGTTTACATTACAGGGGATAGTAAGAAAGAAGTTCACATCAAAGAATCTTAAGTGTCTAACCAGACATATAACTTCTCCCAATATTTTCTTGCTTCTTCCTTAGATTTCACAGCAAGCAACTGGGATAAGTAGTCCATCTCAGCCATTTCCAATATTTTCCGCTCTCATGGGGATTTCTTGCAGTTTCCATCTCTGTGCCAGAAGAATTCTGGCTGCAGTATTCATATGAGTTAGTAAATGTCTCATTTCTTTCGTATATTCACTGGGATATATGTTCAATAAAATAGTTCTGGTTTGAATTGAATCAGAGTCCTCAAAATTTTTTGTAATAGTTCATGCACCATGTTCCAATAGTCTTTCACCACTTCACAGGTCCACCACATGTGGTAAAATGACCCTACATGTTTAGTACATTTCCAACACTTATTAGACATATTAGAATACATTTTAGAAAGTTTTTGTGGAGTTACATACCATCTATAAAACATCTTACACAGGTTTTCCTTGAAGGCTACTGACTTAGTTTATTGTCTTGTCCTTAGCATATCTGAATTCTACTTGTGTTCTCAACTACCAACTCATTTTAATATCCATGTCTTCTAATTCTTCCTTGGTTTTCAGTTGGCTGTCTTTTTTCAACAATTCTTCATATCTATAATTCTGATTTGGTTTTATAAGGTTTGGGGGTGTAAATGCTTCTACTGGGGAGACCCATCTTGGAATTTTTTGATAAATTCTTGGTTTTAACCATATCCATGTGTGGTACAAAGACTTCTGCAACCAATGATTTTTAAAATAAGAATGTCCTTCAAGTCTTTGATATCATAGATACGCATGCCAGCCCAAGGTGAGATAATGTCCCTCTAACAATAACTGTCTCCTATCGTTCAGTAACACCAAGTCTCTCACCCAGGATAGCACCAAAGATCTGTAACACAATTGCCAGTCCGGAAGGCCCAGGCCCGCTCTTGCTTTAGAATCTTGTAGTGTCTTTAATTCTTGGTTTTTTCTTTCGCCAGATATATTCAGAGACCATTTTATTCGATTCTTGAAAAAATACATTAGTTAATAGCACTGGAATAGTTTGAAATAAAAATAACACTCTTGGAAAATGTTCATTTTTATTGATGCTATTCTTCCCATCAGAGATATAATCAGATCTTGCTATTTTTCCAAGTCTTTTTTAATCTCTTTGAGCGGTTTATCATAATTGTCCATCTTTAAATTGCTGCATTTGTTTGTGATATATATGCCCAAATATCTGACTCTTTTCTCATGCGAAAATCCTGATTTTTGTTGGTGAAGTTGAATTTGTTCTGCCGTCATATTCTTAGTCAAAAATTTTGTTTTATGAAAGTTTATCTTCAGTCCTGCCCAGTGACCAAATTGATTGGTCTTATTTATCAAATGGTCAATCGAATCTAATGGTTGCTCTAGTATGAAAACCAAGTCATCCGTGAAGGCCCTCAATTTATATTGTTCACCTTTAATCAGTGTCCCCTTAATAGTTGAATCTTCTCTTATTTGTTTGTTTAATATCTCTAAACATAGGATGAAAAGAAGTGGTGACAGTGGATAGCCTTGTCTTGTACCTTTTTGGATAGCAGTTGCTTCTGTTAATTCACCATCACCTTTGCCCTTTGACAAGAGTATATTGATTGAATCGTTCTGAAAAAGTTCTCGCCACATTCCATACCCTTCAGCTGTTGTAACATAAATTGCCAACGTACGTTATCAAAAGTCTTCTCCATGTCCAGACAAATTAATGCCAGTTGTTTCTCTGGATGGTTCCCATAGTATTCCATTATATTACATACTGTTCTAACCTTATCTTTCAAATATCTTCTAGGAAGAAATCCTGCCTGATCTTGATGTATTATAACCGATAAAACTTTCTTTAGACGTTGTGCCAATATCAAGGCAAAAATTTTATAGTCTACATTTAAAAGAGAAATTGACTGGAAGTTCTTTATGTCTTTCAAATCTGCACCCTCTTTTGGGATTAAAGATATTGTAGCTTCTTGCCATGAATTTGGTATTTGAGCTTCCTTTTGAATCCTTTCAGTCAGAAGTTTGAATGGTGCCAATAAACAATCTTCAAAGGCTTTGTAGAATTCTGCAGGTAAACCGTCTGGGCCTGGAGATTTACCATTTTTTTTAGATGCCATTGCTTCTGGAACTGGGCATGTTTAGCCTGGAGAGGAGGTGGCTGAGAGGTGATATGATCACCATCTTCAAGAACTTGAAGGGCTGTCATATAGAGCATGGTGTGGAATTGTTTCCTGTGGCCCCAGAAGGTAGGTCCAGAACCAATGGGTTGAAATTAAATCAAAAGAGTTTCCAGCTCAACATTAGGAAGAACTTCCTGACGATTAGAGCGGTTCCTCAGTGGAACAGGCTTCCTCAGGAGGTGGTGAGCTCTCCTTTTTTTAAAACAGAGGCTAGATGGCCGTCTGACAGCAGTGAAGATCCTGTGAATTTAGGAGGAGGTATTTGTGAGTTTCCTGCATTGTGCAGGGACTAGGTGACCCGGAAGTCCCTTCCAACTCTTTGAGTCTATGATTCTTGTGTATATTCTGTAGGCAAGTCCAAAACTGAATATGCTTGAGAGAAGGAGGGGGGAGGAAAATCACATGTTTGAACCGGGGGGGGGGGATTACATATTTGAACTTGAATTATTGTTATGTTGTGTAACTAATTTGGTTTTTGCTAGGAGCATTAAAATTATTTGAAGGTATCATTTATAAATGGGAAGGCCATCAAATGCTTAGTGCAAAAAGTAATGTTTCCAAGCCAGTTACTTTAATACCATTAAAATATTCAATTTAGCACTTTTAACATTTGGCATGGGTGGCTGTCGACATAATTTCAGGTGGTGGCAAGGTAACGCATACTATTTTCCCTATGTGGTTCTTATTTTATCCTAAATGTTCAAGTCTGTCTGTTTTAAAAGTCATGTTACAGCAAAAACTGAGAAGGTTCAGCACATGCATATATTACTTTCACTGAAATAAGTGGAATTTTAAATGTTTAATTTTGTAATATGGCATAACCCAAACAAACAAAAGCATTTAATGATCGTGTCCTGATTTTCTGGTCTGTTAAACACCACCTCCACCTAATCATTTTTTTAAAAAAGAAGAAATAGTTACTAGTCACTGTCAATGTTCATTACCCTTCATGGCTCTTGACTAATAGAATACTACAGAATAATATAGCTGAAGTTAGCTCTGTTGCTGGTAGGATTATAAACATATCAGTGCAGGTGCAATCCTTGGGATTGTGTCAAGGTAAGCTTGGCGAGGGGTACTCCTAATTCTCGTAAGCAGTCTTTTGAAGAGCATGCTGAAAACCCACATATTCTTATCCAAAACAGCCAGTATTTAGACATCTGTTTACTTAGTTTCACTACAAGAAATGTGATCTCCTGTTGTGAGATTTTTGTGTCTGAAATGCAGAGCTGGCAGAGCCACGAATATTTAAAACAAGCTTGTTCAAGTTTGATTTTTAATTTCCTTCTCCTTTCCATTCTGCTTGGACAGTATTACGCATCCTTTTGCCAAAATGTGTCTGTTTCCTGTGTTTATGCAAAAGAAACTTATCCTTCATGTACTTCTTTTCTGAGACCTCTTGAGCATAATTTGCTTATTTTTTATTGCTCAGCATCCTGAAGGTTATTGATGATTCACCAGGACCTGAAACTTTAGGCTGGAGAGCTGCTGTCCTTGCTATGTGACAGAAGCTTGGTGTGTTTTCATTGCTGAGCCCCAAGTTACACTTATTAATGTTTTGATTTTGTAGCAAAGTAATATCTTTTTTTGTCTTCCTAAAATGAGCATGTTGGAAAAGATTTTTTAGAAATTATGCCCCCTAGCAAGAAAATATTTAAAATTGGTTCCCCTTCCCTTGACAGTGAAACCCTCTCAGAAGTTTCCTGACATATTAATTCCTTTTCACCTCAGCCCTCATATAGATTTGTTTGTTAAGGAGGGGTAAGAACTGAATTGTCTGCCAGGAAGCTTGAATGATGACAGATTGTGCAGTCTGGCAAAAGCCTTTGCCAAGATATCTGATACACTAGTAGCTACCTATGAATGCTGCAACTGGTCCAGTTAATACATTTTCTTATCATAGATTTTAGATGTCTCCCTTCTGGATTCCATTTGTAATGAAAAAGACAATGTGCTTGCCCTGCAGCTACTAATATGAAGTCTTCTAGTTCTACCAATTTTATATGCAGAGAAATTTGCATGTCTTTCCCAGAGATCCCACAGTATTGATGATGGACAAGTTGTATCTTGCCTGCACAGTTTTCCAGTAAGCTTAGGGTGCTCTGGTAGATTCAGTATTATAAAGTCAGGTGATTAGAATTCTGACAATGAGCTTATAAAGCATAAGAAATTTAGAAATATAATTATGTTTTTATTTTAATTTTTTACTTTTTCTTTCTACAGATTTCAGGATGCTTGCCAGATCCAAAACAACATTGTAGTTAACCAAATAAGTAACTGAAGGAGCAGTAGTGGGAAAATGTATTAAAGGACTAGTAATCAGCTAACAAAAAGAACAGTTTAAAGCTGGAATTAAAAATAGTTGAAGAAAACAGGCAAAATAGCTGAAGGAAACTAGACACACACACCCCAGATTAATCAACAAACACTTGGAAGAATATGACAGATTTTCACTGAATTATAACTAGGATGGCACTTCTCCCACACAAACCTACCTGTTCATTCTGGCCTTAGGGACTCTCCTTTGGTTGTCCCACCTTCTGAAGCTAGATGGATGGCAACCCAAGAAAGGGCCATCTCCTTCATTGCACCAAAATTTTAGAACTCACTCGCAAAGGAGATTTTAATTAAAATTTTAACTGTATTTTAATTATTTAAATTTTATGTTCACTGCATTGTAAACCCCAATGTCAAGTTGGCAGATTCAATAACGAGTCGTTGTTGAAACAAAATAACTAGTTTGTTGATACTGTTGTTCTCGACTAGGCTAGTATTGAAAGACTAAAGATCATACAGTAGAATGCAATCATATAAGGTACACTTCAAAGGGATTCTTTAGGGAGGGGGACTATGCAGGGCACATTCACACATTGATGTTACCATTTCGTTCTTAGGCCTACTTTGGCCTTGAGCGTTGTCGGCTCCAGCCTCCCCCTGAGCTAGGCCTGAGAAGGCTCAGATAAAAAGTTCACATATTCCCATTTCAAAGCACAACTACATAACAAAGGAAAGGAGAGGGGAGAGGAGAGTTCAAGCTAGCAGCAATGGAATACAGTTTGGCTTTACCCAGGGTGCCTTTCCCTGAACCAAAGTTAGATACAAACTTGACCAGAGTTTTATACAGACTTGACACCCAATTTGGTGAAAAGATGGCATAGAATGTTTTAAATAAAAATAAAATTAGGCAAAGGTGTCAAGAGAAGTGGAGGCCAGGTTTCAGAGATTGTCTGAGTTGGGCATTCATATAAGAGACTATTTAGGGTTTTAAAGGTAAAACATTAAACTTTTTTATCAGAAATAGACTGGAAGCTGTTTAGTAATTAATGTAGGTGAAATATTGCTTCCAGTTAGCAAGCTTCCATGCTGATCTTCTGAAATTTCCAGAGATTCTTCAAATGCAGCCACACTTAGAATGTATTACAGTAATAATTACACTGAACTCTATTTTATGCAGTTCTTTTAAAAAAAACTTTGTATATTAAACATGGTATGTGCTTCACTCATAGACAGAGATTTCTCCCTTTAAACAGCAGCTGTCCCTGCAAGAACCACCTCCTAAAATTGGGGAGGGGGGAGGTCTGGGCTTGGTACCTCATAAGTCACAAGAAATTTCTGTCAGAATGAAGTGCTGACCCTTTTCCTATGCACAAGTGGAAGATCTTGCACAAGATGAGGGGAGGAGATGCTTGATACCATGTATGGCTCAAAGCAGGCTGAAACGATTGCTGGTTTGTCTTCATTTTGCAAACCACTATGATGGCATGCTATCATCATCATCACCAGCAGCAGCCTTTATTGGCATAAAAGAAATCAGTTATACAGAGTAAGAGGACCACCAAGCTATATAGAATAAAAACTACCCATAAAATACAAAAGATACAGTTAAAATCTAGAAACATTGCTACCATGCTATCATTTTGCATTCAAAACAGAGTTCATTTCTTTTCTGTTTATGATACTATATGCCAGTGCAGACCTTTCTAAGAAAATCAAGTGTAATGAGGTTGTGGCTTCCAAAGATTGTCTCACAATCTAATAGTTTCACAAAATATAGTGAAATAGATATTACAGAACGCACTGTTGTGCATATAGTAAAAGAATGTTTTGAAAGACCTTGCTAGTAGGGTCTCTGTAAACTTTGCAGAATTGTGAAAATACCAGGTTGAGCTGGTGTTCAGGCTAACAGTTCATGCTACAGTTGTTTTTTGTTACTAATAACTGTCAGCATAGTTACAGTTTTACTTCTTTTAAGCTTATTTTGCACACGAGGAACACATTAGCTGATTTAAAAGATTTTTTTTTTCTGCAATAGAATTTCTGTGTGCTGAACTTTTGGGACACTGTTTCAGGTATAAACATTTGCCTCAAGGGTTGCAGTTTGATTACTCGTCTGCCATTATAAAATCCAGAGAACCATTCCACCAAAGCCATTGTGTGCTACTGTGGTCAACCTTTGGGTGAATATGATGATCCAAATCTTGATAATTAATTGGAAGAAATCCAGTAGCAGGATTGCTAAAACTGAACTATTTCTTTGAACTCTTACCCTCTGTTGTATAGTGCAGTCAGCTTCAATAGTGATGCACAATTCAGTTTGGGCTGGCCAAAGAAAGGGATTTTTTTATCCCCCCTCCCTTTTTTTAAAGGACTGCCTGTTGTTTCTGATTCGCTTGAATAGTTGGATGATAGTCTTCACTTCACATTTCATAGACATGAACTTCTATTGTAAACTTGCTCTAGAACAGAATATTTAGAAGCAATGATAGAAAATTTGAAAGTGCATTTTATACACTGTTCGAAGACTGGATTGTGCATATTTTTAAGAGTCCTGAAAGGTTCATCTAGCAAGAGTTCAGGAAATAAATCTCAGCTTTGTTTTAGTTCTCCTGACCATTAGCAAAGTTTTGCTCTCATGAGCAAAGCTGTTGCAGTGGAGCGTAGTGGCAAAGGCAATCCATTAGGTATGTGGTCCAAGGCCATTAAGGGCTTTAACTGGAACTTTGAATTAAATTCATTAACTGGACAACAGTATCTAAGGTGAAGTATACCAAAAACCATACAGAAAGCGGATTACTATAGAACAATGCAATAAAAGCAGGCAATACCTACAATAATCAGTGCAGTGAAGTGTCTGCAGAATGGATCTGACGTACATGTTCTGCCTAACACCTGATAGGAACTGGGCTACAGCATTCTGCATCAGCTGGAATTTGCAATTTGTCTTCAATGGCAGACACATGTAAAGTGCTTTACAGCAGTCTAGCCTTGTGATAACCATAGCATGGATTTGCATGGACAGCTCAGCTGAGCCAAGGTAATCTGCAGTGATTATTGTAGGTATTGTCTGCTTTTATTGCGTTGTTCTATTGTAATCTGCTTTCTGTATGGTTTTTGGTATACTTCACCTTAGATAGTCTGTTGTCCAAATAGTTCTCTAATTCTGTAATCCTAGTCCAATTGTATTTTTCATTAGTTGTTTTATCCTTCTGATTGTTTTATACCTGCCTTAAGTCCCAGTGAGAAAGGCACTGCAGAATTATTTATTTACTTAATTAATTAAGTCTTAGTAAAGTAAATAAATAGTTATATAAGAATGAATTGTTATTAATAGGTTTGACATCAACTTTAAAGCACAAAGTTGTCTTCTCTTAGTTTTTAGTGGTTGCATTGGATAAATGGGTCTTAAATGCATCTTAAATTACCTCGGTTAGTTCTCTTTGCAAAATATTTGAAATGAATATGTGTCCATGCTTATGAACTGAAACTGCAATCTACTTTTCTGTAAGAAGTTCACATCTATGAAATTTTCACACTGAATACTTTTTTAAGTATGCAGTTATTGTATCTTTATATTGTGATATGCTGTTGTTACAACAAGGTCCATTGAAAAACATGAAACTTGCTGAACAGTAGTTCCCAGTTTTTATTATTAAACATCATTTGTTGATAGAAAATTAACTGGATGAGTTTTTCTTAACAGCACTTGAAAGAGCTAATTGAAAATGTCCAGCAAAACCTCCGGTACAACAAACAATATAGCTCAGGCCAGAAGAACTGTCCAGCAGTTGAGAATAGAAGCATCTATAGAAAGAATAAAGGTAAGAATAAGACTCCGCCCCCCCCCCCCCGCCCTTAGTGACTTATTTGAAGAAGGGGATAAACATTTACTTAATGCTGGGGTTTTTAAAAAAAAAAATACTCCTAAAATACCTTTTCAAATGTTAGAGGCTAGAATATAGTTCTTAGTGTTGCAATCCATTTTCAGTCAATGTATATTGCAATTCAAGTCCTTAGATTCTATGTAAATTATTCAGATGTGCTGCTATTCAGAGCATGTTACTCCACCTAGACACAGACATCCAGGCTGTCGTACTTCTGATATATTTAAAGTGTGTTTGTGTATACATGTTTTGTGATCAGTGTGAGCTGAACAGAGAATATGTAAATTAAGCAACTGAACATCATGGAGAAAATGCACAAATAAACAACAACATCATGATACTTTGAACATTGCTGTGTCAGTGTTAGGCTTCCCAGCTCTGGGTTGGGGAATACCTAGAGTTTGGGTGGATGGAGCCTAGAGAGGTCAAAGTTTGGGGAGGGGAGGGACCTCAGCATGGTACAATGCCATAGAGTCCACTCTCCAAGGCAGCCATTTTCTCATGTGGAAATGATCTTTGTAATCTGGAGATCAGTTGTAAAAGTGGAAGAGATCTCTATGCCCTACCTGGAGGTTGGCAACCTTACAGTATACATAATCTCTGAATAACTAAGAAATATGCAGTTTATTTGCTTATCTTACACATTTGATATCTAGAGTTATCAGAAAGTGAGGGGGAGGGAGGATATGTCTGCTAAGGCACAGGTCCCCATAGGGTATAATGGAGAATCAGTCTGAGGGTATCTGGGGCTTGGGGAAGGGCTGTTTTTGAGATAGAGGCACCAAACTTTCAGCATAGCATCTGGTGCCACTCCTCAAAACATCCCCTGAGTTTCAAAAATATTGGACCAAGGGGGTCCAATTCTGTGAGCCCCAAAAGAAGGTGCCTCTATCCTTCATTATTTCCAAATGGAGGGAAGGCAATTAAGAGGTGTGCAATCCATTTAAGTGTGATTGCCAGAACTTCCTTTTAAGTTCAGTCTTGTCACAGCCTTGCTCCTGGCTCCACCCCAAAGTCCCCTGGTTCCATCCTCAACGTCCCCAGATATTTCTTGAGTCAATCCTGGCAATCCTAAATATCACCCTGTTTTAAATGCATACATAATTTTTTACCTGTCCCACAACTTTTCCAAAGGCCAAAAGGAAGGGGAAATCAACATGAATACAGAGAGACAGGGGAAAAAAGAAGTTTGGGGAATAGCCAGCCCAGAATTAATGGAAGTATGTAGCCTTCAATACTGAAACAAATCAACAAACTTCACCAATATAAAAATGAAAGTCCTGTTTAAAACTTGTTGAAGTTTTTCTCCTATTCTGATCCCAAATGCCATGTGTGGGTTTTCAGCTCTCCTCTTGTAATAGCATCCCTGAGAAATTCCACAGAAAGGTTGGGGGCACCCTTTGAGATATGAATGTCAGATGCTAGAATAAATAATCAGTTTTTCCCCGGTTGTTTGCAGAACTGCTTTGTGTATGGATTGCTGGATCCTGGCTACAAAGTCATCTTACTCTGTCATGGTCAACCTATCATATTAAATTGTGCCTTAGCATTGTTTTGAATAAATAATTATATTAGCTGTTATAAAATATTTTTATTAAAGATTAATTGTGCAAGTGATGTACATGTATTACAAGGTGGTGGTGGGATATGGATTTGAGGCAACACACTGAGCATATAGATGAGTTGAAATTTGAAATACATTTTTATAGGGGGGGTTTTGTCATACCATACATAAATTACAGTAGTTGATTTGTGGGCATGTGCAAATGCCATATGCATTTAATTTGCAGTCAAAATATATTTCAGTCTCCACACAGGCGTGATCTAAAGGCAACACAGAAAAAGTTGCATTCTTTTTGGTTAGACTCATCAGTTAAGTATATTGAAGTTTCTCTACCATTTCTCTGTATACAGCTAGAGGCTAGAAATCTTTTGTCACCAAGATTTTTTTTTTCTAAAATGGCATCAAGATGCATGGAAAACTCTAGAAATGTTGCTTTGGTGAAAGACATACAGTTCCAAAGAGTTACAGGCTCAAAATATTTTATGCTACTTTTGAGATTAAATTATTGCTCCTAAATCAGATAACCTGTTTTCTGAGTGCAGTTAATGTTCATTTAAAGTTGTCATCAGATTTACTGGATTCTTTTTTTACATACTCTATCTTTTGAACGAGCAGGAAACAAATTGCATCATGTAGAGTAGGTTCAGTGGTTAAGAGGCAGTGCCTTGCCAAGGTAATGATTAATTTTCTTAGATGCTGGAAGTCAACTGCTGCCTTTACTCACAGTAATTACTAATTACCAGTGACAGAATCTTAAGCCAATGTCAGTTGTTAAGAAAAAGTGACAAAATCCCAGGGATCAACATTAAATTACATTATCATATTTCCATTTGTTTGGTTAGATACCAGTGATAATTTCTAATAATAGAAGAGAGTGTATATGGGTTTTGTTGATCTTTCCCCCTGCCCCACATTCTGCAGACATTTGATTTCCTCCTCACTGTTCATAAGGGTCCCTTGTCCTCCAGGAGCAGTATTTCAGGGAGGTTAGGAGCCTACATTGGGGGGAGAGGACATTTTCAGGGGTGCCTCCTGCCATCAGAATTTTTTCTGTTTTGTTTTTTAACACTGAAGCAAATCCAAAAGGCAAAGTTGAGAAATAACATTTCTTCCAATTGGAGTCTGACTCTTGTAACCAGTTTTATCTTAACGCATGCAGGATACATCCTCCAATAATCAATGGCATGCTATAACTTTACTCACTTCATAGGGTAGATCACAGACTGGGATTGGTAAAGGCTACGGTGGTGGCCATGGTAAAAAACTGATGCTGTCCTCAACTGTAGACCTGGTGGAGCATCTCTGTTTTCTACTTGCAATATATAGACCTTGTTTAGTGATCCAGCTAATCCTCTAGAATGTCTATAGTTCTGCACCTTATTTCTCTGCACAGGTATCCAAGGCATCTGCAGATCTAATGTGCTATTGCGAGGAGCATGCTAGGAAGGATCCTTTACTAATGGGTATACCTGCTTCGGAAAACCCCTTCAAGGATAAAAAGACCTGTACAATCCTATAGGCAAAGTAGCAAGATGCCTTGAAGACCCTCCCTGTGAAACCAACCAAGCAGTTTCTTAGAGAAGTAACCTGAAGATCATGTGGTACCAACTGCATAAAACAGCAATCCATTTACATTGTGTATCAATGAACTTTAAAGTTTTCTAAAAAGTTTCTTTTCTTTATAGCGTTCAATGTGGGGATGCTAGGTTAGAGTTACTTCCTGTAAAATGGAATGGTTCTAAGAGAATAATTGACCATTGGATTTTGTTGGCTTTTATGGAAAGAGAGATTGATGGGGTGGGTTTTACTTTAAAGTGCAATGAGTGTTCACAGTTCAAGGTATTAGGTTGAACAATCAAGACCAAAGTTGCCTGAGCTTCATTTACAGAATAGTGAGGCGAAAGTAGAGTTGTAATCAAGCTTACTTTACGTTTTGATTTTATACTGCTGTCTATCCTTGTGTATGTAATTGGTGTCTATATCTAGAGCATGTACGTATATTTGTTTGGGTATATATACACATTCCAAGTGCATTCTTTAACAAAATACACCCTTCAAAACTAATTATAACATTTATTGATACACACTGTTCATATCTTTACCATAAAGTATGTCTTTAGTATTTCACTGTCTGAAGAGCCTATAGAATTATAGTTAGTGTAAAGTCTTGTTCCCATAATAGTTTGAAAGGTGTTCATAACCTTTGATTTTATGTTTTTCATATTCTGCAATTAGTATTCCAGTTGCGCACAGATTCTAAAAATGAGGTCTAAAGGAAAGTCTTACATGTTTCCGTTGCTTCAGAGGGACCCTCTACTACCTATCTTCCCTTCACATCTCCTGTTGTCTTGTCTGTAAGCATCCAAGCATTTCTTGCTTTGATTGATAATTTCACATTTAACAAATGCCAAATAATATCTTAAAGGAACTGGCAGGCACTGAGTGCAGTCAGTTCATGGTGCTGTTGCTTCTACACAAGGCTGAGTGATTTGTTTTTTAAAAAACGTGGGTTGTGCTGAAAAAAATCTTGGGGAATAGAAGAAGGGTCCAGCATCAAAGGTAAGTGTAAGCTTTATTAATAGATTTGTGCGCACTTCATACATTGATGGAATACAAGTGGAAAGATAAAATACTGATTTTTTCAGACCATCAGTATGTATTTGTATTGCATTTGTTGCCACTGCCAGCCCTTTAACAGCTTTTAATTTTGTGACCTGCCTTATCTGTGCATTTATAGAATTTGTTAAGTACCTTGTGTCTGGCCTTGTAATAAATGTATAGGGGTTTATAAGAGGGTAAGGAGCCTGTCAGATATCTCTAGGTTCTTTTAGAAGAGCCCTGAGATCATAGAATGCAAAGTCCACTAATAATAATAATAATAAAACTAGAGGCATTCTCTGTTAAGAGCCAGACTTCTCCTTATTAAACACATGGTAGTTAAGTCGTGTTGCATTATAGATAGAATAATACAAAAATCTGTCTTCACTGTGTCTTCAGGGAAGACCTGGCTATGTAGCCAACAAGCCAAGGTCCCTGCCCCATTCATTTGTTCTATATGTTAGAACTTCTAGTCTATTTCTTTTTTAGTGCTTCATAATTTTAACCTATAATTATAGGTTGATTTTTAAAAAGTCATTGATAATAAGAAATATTTGTACCTTGTTTTCTCCAAAACTTGAAATCAACCAACTGTGAGAAACAAACCAACTAATAAATAACCTTAGTGTTTGTCCTTACTATCCATAATTTAAAAAAAAAAATTCTAATAGGAGCTTTGGAATCAATAAACAACTTTCAAAAATTGGCTTATGGTAGTTCAGTCTGCCCTTTCATAATGAATGTACATTAAACAGTATTGTGACTCAAATATCCATATATAAACTACCCATTGACACCATTGATGGCTGATTCATTTAGAAAGAATAGATAATAGAGATACATAATTGACTTTCATTCTGATCAAAAACTCACTAACATGAAAGCAAGGCCCATGCATTTAAATAAAACATGCTTCTAAGCAGGGCTTTTTTTGCAGAAAAAGCCCAGCAGGAACTCATTTCCATATTAGGCCACACCCCCTGATGTCACCATTGTTTCACATAGGGCTTTTTATAGGAAAAGCCCAGCAGGAATTCATTTGCATATTAGATCACACTCCCTGACACCAAGCCAGCCAGAACTGCGTTCATGTGCGCTCCTACTAAAAAAAAACAACCCTGCTTCTAAGTAAGCATGCCTAGGATCACACATTCAGCTGAAACTGGTCTTTCTGACATATTTTAAGATCTTGGGCAGTTATTTAATTTGTGTGTGTATATAATGCATAAGGCTAACTCACACAAGTTATCATGTAATAACATCTGGGGAGCTGATTTTATTCTCTGTAGGTTAGTAAGAGTTCATTCTGTCTTGAAAAATTCATCATGTGTCTAAATCATGACTTTATCACATGAAAATCTTTGAAAAGTGTTTTGAGCAAAAACGTGATGACTATAGACAGTTACTATTTAACCTGTGCAAATTACTAAAAAAACTGAAAATGCACTGCTTGTACCAAATTTTAAAAATTAGTGATTCACACAGCCTTAAAGTTGTTGTTTAGAACATGGAAATCACAGAATTTGTCACTGGAAACAAATCTCTGGCAATAGGATGGCCATTCTTTGCAAGTAATCTTCCCAATGAAGAAAGCCCAGAAGGGCGCAACTGCCACGTGATTGCTCCCTTTGGGACCCTGTTTGAGTCTGGCGCATTTATGCTGGTAGTAATTGCCTAATATTAGATCAAATGTTGGGAAAATCCCAGATGCGTTTTGCCTGAGTGTCTAAAAATGTGATGCTAGCTCCTAAAAAGCTAAAACTTTTATGCTTTTTCCAGCCCTAACAGATTTATCAATTTGTCTACATTTAAGTCCATCAGAACTTTGTTCTGAATGTAGCAATTTTTATTCATCAAATTGATTCACCATCCTTTAAAAAAGAAAAAAATTCTTGTTAACATCAATTTGGTACTTGCATACAAAAAATAATACGAAAATAGGAGTTCAGTGTCTGCTCACAGAGTTTTTTTAATGACCGAATAAAATGTCATAGAGAGCATTCTGCAAGGCTGCATACACTATAATCAGTAAATGCTACGGTGTATGTTTTATTATAGAATAAATCTGGGTGCATTCCATTAATAGGTTTAATAGGCGCATTCCATTAATAGGTCATTAATAGGTTTATACTTCCTGATTTACTTTCCATTTACCCAACACTTCACTTGCTATCAGTAGTTCTTGGGCAGTTGTTTAATATGTGTGTGTGTATATATAATGCGCAAGAGATGCCTTTCTAAAGGCTAATTCATACAAGTTATCATGTGTGTCACAGGGCAGTTGTTGTCATAGGGCAGTTACAGTCTCTGAAAAATGTCTTCAGATTGTTAGGTATCCAAATATGGGCAAGCTTCGCCACTCTGTAAACACCGCATAAAGCCAGTGTTAGCACTTATTGGCCTAGGCAGCTGAATGATGGTTCCAAAAGGACTCTACCTTAGATAACCCTGTTGTCTAGAAGGAAAATCTTGGAATGACTAAGAAATAATTCAAGGAGAGAGAGGAAATTCACTAGAGCTGCTTTCAGCCAACCAATGTCTTCTCAAATATCTCATTTCTGTCCTGTGTACTGCTGCAGGTATGGGCCTCTGGGTTTTCTTTCCATGTCAATGCTGTTATAACCTTCATTGTATTTTAAAACCCTACTCAAGTATTTGAGCTTTTCTTGTGTTGAAGTACCAGGCAAAATAGGTTGGATCCATGCATGCCTTTCCATGTGCAGAAGACTTCATCCATTCATGGAAGGGCTATTTTCCACTTCACAGCATTGTGTTGCATGAAAAAATGAAAATTAAATCAAAGTTTAACTTGTATTCTGAGCAGTCCCACATTGGGACTGCAATGAAACAGTGGCAACACAGTAATGAACAAGGCAAGAAAAAAACTACTGTGTGATGCAAAAAATAAATTCAAAAATATATACATACAAAAATTATAATTTCAAATATGATAGAGATGATACCAGAGTTCACAGCATAGTAGTCTCAGAAATGGGTGGAGCTCCACTTAATCCAATGTCTTCATACATAGTGGTTCAATGAAATTCATAAATAAGACCACAATTATTCCACATCTTCCAGGCTTTCATATGTGGAGTCCAATTCCCATTCATAGTCAGGTTTAAAGGATAAATAGTTCTTCCTTATGTGTTTGCTAGCTAAGCACACGTTTCACATACAGATGCTTTTTCCAGAAGCCGACCTCTTTCTAATTTCTGTGAAAATTTCAATTGACATCAAAAAAAGCTCTCACAGCTTGTGCCTAAATTGGAATTTTCACAGAATTTAGAAAAAGGTCGACTTCTGAAAAAAGCATCTGTATGTGAAGCGTGTGGTTAGCTAGCGAACGCATAAGGAAGAACTATTTACCCTTTAAGCCTGACTATGAATGGAAATTGGACTCCACATAGGAAAGCCTCAAAGGCGTGGAAAAATTGTGATTTGTGAATTTCACTGAACCACTACGTATGAAGATGTTGGATTAAGTGGAGCTCTACCCATTTTTGAGACTGTTATGCTGTGGACTCTGGTATCATCTCTATCATATTTGAAATTATAATTTTTGGATAAATAAATACATATATATAGAGAGAGAGAAGAAACAAACAGATAAATCTTTGTAAATTTCTTTATTTTTTGCATCACATGGTTATTTTTTTTTGTCACATTGGGACTGGGCATGCACAGGCCAGCCAACACTTGTCCCTCCAACAGCAAGTGTGGCATTCTACTGCTGAAACTGCCATGTGCCATTAGAGAAGAATGACCCTTTCCTACAGTTCTCTCTTTGCCACCAGCAAATCTTCTTCCGGTGCCTCGTTCAGTATTTCTCCTCACAACTGTTCACAGCCTTCTGATTACTGGAAAGAAAAGTGTTTTGAAAAGAAGAAATTATCACAGAAATCTTTATTTAGTATGGCATGAAAATGACTTAGATGAGAACTCTGTCTACTGTGCCTTGGTGAGAGTCCCCTAATGGCTCTACTTGCTGCCTCTGTCAACAGTTCAGTCTTAAAACTCATGATAGAGCCTCCAGATTTCCATTGCCTTGGTTCTGTCAGTTCTGGCCTCGGATTGCCTTGGTGCTGATTCAGATTCCAAATGTCTCTCACAGGAGTTTGTCAGAACCGTCACCAAAAAGGCAAGGACACAATCTAAGCACAGGGATAGGTCTCTCTTGTTTCAGCCACACCTAAGCATGCAGGCATAGCCCCTTAGGTTCCAGTTCCTGTCATATTGGAATCTGTCTGTCTGGAGGATTCCAATCCCAGTTCACCCTGGACACAATTTCCACACCTGCATGTACAGGAGATTCTATCTCTGAGGGTAGGTCAATCAGGAAGTCACTGCCTTACATTCAACACCAGTTAAAAACACTGTCATGTTTCTTCATAACCTCCTCTGTACATGGCCTACAACCTTACCACTGGTCCTGTGGCAACTGTACTCATATTTTCCCTTTCTAGGGTATGGAACTGGGGAAATTATTCTTATCTCATGCCATGAGCAACTATCATTTTCTGCCTCAGTAGTTTTGAGGTCATCCAGTGGTTCTGTTCTACAGCTATGTTCAGGCTTCCCAGGATGCTTCAGTAAAGGATGATGATGCTCCCTGATCTGAACATAGTTCCCAGTTTCCCTTGGTTCTCTCACCAGATTAGACTGTGTATGTGTGTGGGGTCCCATTCTTATATTGTTACATGTAAATATCAGATTGTATCTGAACAGATGTTGTGAATGGCAAAATCTTTGGAAAGAAATGTGATTTTCCTTGATCCAAAGCCTCAAGGGTAAGATCCTTAGAGCATTATATTTAGATACTTTTGTTCTGTAGTCTCTCCTGTGTTAGAGGAATTCATGGATATTTCAGATTCCATTTGGGAAAAGCCTGCTTCCAGTTCCACAAAAAATTCCACTCATAATTGCTGCTCTTTTGTATTTCCCTACCTGACTGCATCATCCTTGGTGGCTGATGAGATGCAGAGCAAACATAGACAATGGTCACACTCTTTCCCAGTGGACAGAGAGGGCCACAAGTTAGATGCTGTTGGGTTAAAGAGAGTATGCATCATTAGCATTCAGCTTTCATATTGAAAAATAAGAACCCTGTGGCGCAGAGTGGTAAATCTGCAGTACTGCAGTTGGAGCTCTCTGCTCACCACCTGAGTTCGATCCCAGCGAAAGCTGGTTCAGGTAGCTGGCTCGAGGTTGACTCAGCCTTCCATCCTTCTGAGGTCGGTAAAATGAGTAACCAGCTTGCTGGGGGGAAAGTGTAGACTGGGGAAGGCAATGGCAAACCACCCCGTAAAAAGTCTGCTGTGAAAATGTTGTGAAAGCAACATCACCCCAAAAACGACTGGTGCTTGCACAGGGGACTACCTTTACCTTTACTTCATATTGAAAACTACCAGGCGACCAGCTTTTCCTCTGGGAACAAACTTCAACAAATTTCAACTTACCTATACCTTATCTCACAGAACAAGAGTTCATTGGCCAAAGTTTTGCAGACTGAATCTGTTTGACTCTTGAAGCAGCAAATAAATGCTGGCAGACATGTAGTAGACTGTTTTGCTTCGTTTGTGGCCTCTCGTGATCAGGCTGATACACGTGGCTCAGCTTGGCCACCTTGCAAGCTATCCACATCTGGCGCAAACAACATCAGAGCAGACATTTTGAGCAAATTTCTGTACTCTTTCCCACAGCTACTCAATCACGGGCAATTATATCTAAACAGTTTTCCAGCAGTAGAGAGGTTTCTGTAGGTAAACCTTATAGCAGTGAGTAAAAATGTGAAGGCACATGTTTTTTATTTCATGCCTGGGAGCAATCCAAATTCTGTTGGGGATGCTTTTCAAATACCTTGACAGAACACCGTTTTCTATACACACCCCTTCTCTTGATTGTCAAGGTTCTTTGCAAGATCCATACAAAGAATTCCCATTGTATTCTAGTGTGTCCCTTTTGGCTCAATAACTATGGTTCTCAAACATCATGCAGTTAGTTAGGGGGTGTTACATCATCTGGATGCTCCCAACTTTCTCCACAGGGAGTTGGTCTTATATCAAGACATCCTCAGGTTAGACCTCATGTTGGGATTGGTAACTTCCTGCAATTGAAATTGTCTCTGCAGGTTTCTAACATCTTACTGAATATCCACAAACCTTCCACTCATACTTCCTATACTTCCAAGTGGAAAGAGGTGGCTAGCAGAGCTTTGCCCCCTTCCTGGCCATTACCCTTGATTTTTGGTTATCTGCTCACATTGAAGTCCTTTGGTTTGATCTCAGCTTACAGGAGCTGATCTGCCATATCAGCTTCTAGTGCTCTGATAGAAGGTAAAACTGTTTTCTCACATCATACTCTAAAGGGCTTATGAAAAGGATATTTAACCTTTTTCCACCTACGGTCCCTTTAGTCCAGGGGTGTCAAACTCATTTGTTATGAGGGCCGGATCTGACATAAATGAGATTTCATTGGGCCAGGCCATTTGTGGCATAAAATGTAATGCCAGATAGTGGAAGTACAAACTTTATAAAGGACACAGACAAACATAAAGATTTTGTATCTCTCATGTGTGATTGAGGGAACTGGGCAAAGGAAGCTCTGGCTCTTTCCTGCCATCCCCAGGGATGAGGAGGGGGTGGAGCCTCAGCCAATAGAAGAAAAAGAGGCTTGGTTCAGTAGCTCTGCTGTGTGATTGAGAGAGTCTGGCAAAGGAAGCTCTCTTTCCTCCCCTTGGAGAAAATAGAGGCTTTGCTCTGTAGTTCCTGTGAGATTGAGCAAGCCTGGCAAAGCAGGCAGTGACTCAGATGAGAGAGGGAGAAGAAAGCAGACTTGCTCATGGGCCTGATAGGAACCCTTCAAGGGCCTGATCTGACGCCCAGGTCAGATGTTTGACACCCCTGCTTTAGTCCCTTTTTTATTTTTGTGCATTTTAGTGTGTGTTTATCTGCGCCTGGAAGTCATGCTTGCCTCTGTCCTCTTGACTGCGTATTTCAAGGCCAGTCTCTTATCCAAGTACTAACCACAGTTGACCCTGCTTAGCTTCCAAGATCTAACAACATCGGGCTTGCGTGGGCTATCCAGGTCAGGGTGGACCCTTTAGTCCCTTGGTGTTCTTTACTAGTATTCTCTATTAATACATAGCCATTTGAGCCCCTGGTTACTTAGTCCTTAGCATTATTTTTCTTAAAAATCTGGTTCTTGGTGACTGTTACTTCTGCCAGAAGAGTTGAGTGTTAGGAAATTTTGGAGTATAGAAACCTTTACCTAGGACTCCCATTCTCACCAGGTTCGGAAAAGGGACGGGGATGACTGGCAATAACCCAGTGGTTTCAGAAAGAGAGAGAGAGAAATCTATTCCAAAGTCAAAAGCATTTATTGAAAGAAAACCATACTGCACACATTTTCAAGCAAGGAGCCATTTCAGTATTCATTTTACAGAAGGAAAAAAGATAAACCAATACTTATAAATGCACATTTATCTATTCAGGAATGCATTCTGGCACTCTATCAAGTCCTAACAACAGCATTGGCAGAGGGCCCTTAGCATCTCAAACATTGGTGTTAAATACCTTTAGAATGCAGATTAACTGTCAGTGAAGAAACTGGATGGTCCTGATGACACCCAGATCCTTCCCCTTTCTGACCAGAAAACTTTGCATCACTAGCTCAGAAACACCCTGCCTCTCAAGAGCTTGGAGCCACAAGTCTTCATATCCAGATGTTTTGACTTTGGGACTGGAGCTCTTAAATGTAAACAGTTCTTTACAGAGCAGAGTGCATTGACAGGCTTGAAGAGCCTCCTGCAATGCCTTATGGGAAATAAGCAAACAGAGGCCTAAGTTTGGTGTAGTGCTTAAGTGCATGGACTCTTATCTGGGAGAACTGGGTTTGATTCCCCATTCTTCCACTTGCAGCTGCTGGAATGGCCTTGGGTCAGCCATAGCTCTCACAGAACTGTCCTTGAAAGGTCAGCTTCTGTGAGAGCTCTCTAAGCCTCACCTACCTCACAGGGTGTCTGTTGTGGGGAAGGAAGGCAAGCCACTCTGAGATTCAGTGTGAAGTGTCATTAACATCTTCTTCATCTCCTCCTCTTCGCAAATTCAGGCCACTTTATAGAACTGCCCCCATCTTGACAAATTCTGCCACATTGAGTAACTAGTACTCCATGCTGATGCTCCTTTTAAGTCTTATGGTAAAAAAGTGTTTTTGCATACTTGTCTCTGATTTCTTCCTAAAGTTGTGTCTAGATTTCAGTTGCCTTGCCACAAGATAGCACTTTACCAGGGTTTTCCCCCCATCTTCTTATCAGATGTAGAACATACATTGCATATATTGGACATTAAAAGATCTTTATTTAGAAAGGACATACTTATTTAGGAACAATTAGCATCTTTTTGTTTGTAAAAACAAATTTGCTTCTGCTCAACATGGATTGTTACCACCATTAAACCAAGTTATCAGCATGCTGGAGTGTTGTCACTTCCACATACAGGCACCTTTCATTAGAGCTCAAGCTTCTTCTGCAGGTTTTCTCTACAGGGTAACTCTAATGGAATGGTCTTCATGGTCATCAGCCACATGGTCTTCAGCTGACACTTTTGCATACTATTACTTTGTGGACATTAATGTGAGAAAGAAGTCAGCAATGTGAAAAGTCATACCACATGTCGTGTTTTGCTGAGTCTCTCTCCCACCTCCTTGGTGAGTTGCTTATTAGATTACCAGTGTGGGACTTCACAGAAGACTGAGCATGAAAACAGGGTTGCGCTCACCAGTAACTGTTGTTCATCAAATGTCTCCTGTGTAGGCAAACATTTTTTCTGCTTATTTTTTTCTTGAACTTACAGCATCTCAGGGGAACTGAAGGAAGGGGTTGCCCCTTCCTCATGGCATGTGATGATTTGACAGGAACACTCCACCTAGTATGCTGTGGGGGAGGGGCACCCATTTAGTGTTCTAAAGCTTGAAATTTCTTCTCCATGGTTAGCCTACACGTGCACAGTGTGGGACCTGCACAGAAGACACCCAGTGACCAACAGTTACAGGAAGCTACAATGCTGTTTTCTGTTAGTGCAAGCATGAGGGCATACCTACCTATTAGAACACTCTATGTACTTAAACTTGCGAATCAGCACTAATTGCTGTTTCTGTCTGCTTGTGGTTCTTCAGATCCAAATCAATATTTTCACCAGCAGTGCTTTAGATTTTTAATACACATATTTTATTAACATAAGGCATTTAAACTACCATGCTTAAAACTGCAGGGACATAATTATAATTATGTAACAAAATGTGCCAACTTCATAGTAAAAATGCCTTTTGACTTTCATTCTAAAATGTGGATTGAAACCTGCCTAACCCTGTTAAGTCTGGCACATTTTGTGTACTGACTTTAAAGCAGTTTTCAGTCACAGCAACTGTAAATTTAAAACAAAATGACAGTTTCGGTCACTTATGTTCTAGAGATTTTAGGTGTTAAATGTATTTCATTTCTTAACTTAAAAAATATACTGTTTTTTAAAAGAATCTAAACTTGCATTAATTATCTCCTTTTGTATTCATAACATAATAAAGCAGACTTTGTAGTGATGGTATAATCATAAAGAGAAGTATAGAGAATGCTGCCCACGTAGGCAATCTTCCTTCTCATTCTCAATTTATTTCAATGTGATTTGTATCATACTTCCATCAAAATGAATGGGGGGTTACACAGCAGTGGTGCTTGTATGATTATACCCTGTAAAATTCAATAGGAATAATCAAACCATCCAAAATACCTGCTAGACCACTGTGAGGTTTTGAAATTAAATGTATGATATTTAATAAGAATTTTCAGCAACTGTACCACTACACTGCATCTTGGTGCTTTGATTAGAAATGCCTCAGTAGTAAAGCATTACTTAAGTGCTTAGTATTCTCTTTGCCTTTTTAAAAATCATGTTCTGTTTACTTCTTACAAGCACACATTTTCTCTCAGTTTCTCTCTTTGGATTGCTTTGACAAAATATTGTTTTGGATTATTGTAATCCTAGATCGACAAGAATACCACCATGAATTGCCTTTGATTTAAAAAAAAGATTGTGAAATTTTAATGTTAACTTGTTTTTGCCTTTCGCTAGCAGTTGATCTCTTATTAAAGCTGAATACATTGCAATCTTTTATTGAAAGTTGATTTCTTGTAGCTATAATGGGGATTTAAAAACCTGTAATTAAGATTCCAATTCACATCTTAACATGTTTAGTACTATGGCTATGAAACAAAATTAAATATCACTACTTTTCAGCTTTTAATTATAATCGTGTTGATTTCAGTATAGGAAATAATGTTATCCATTTAATATATGGCTTCAGTTAAACTGTCTAACAACAGGTTAACATTTCTGTTTGTGTCTGGTGCAATTATGCAGGTGGTAGCAATGGCAATTTCCACTGTGAAAGGCAGTGATTCAGAACTCTGGACTTGCACCACAGAGCAACATGTTAACCACAGATGAAAGAATACAAGTAAAATATGTGACTAATTATGAAGACAATTGGAATGAGTAATAAGGAGGGTAAAATCCCTATCTTCTGTCAGACACCTCTGAAACAGTCCGGGGGTGTGTGTCATCTGGTACTTTTCATTGATTCCAGTGGTTGTGTTACCTATTTGGTTGGTGTAATATTACATGGTCACAAGTGAGACTGAATACTGGGAAGCACAACATTTTTCCTGAGTGCTATTCCTCTCATCATTTCCCCTCTTGCACTGCATTGTATTGCTCCGTGATAAGGTTTCTGTTGCTGGCACCTTCTGCCAGTGTAAGTCACACGCTGGTATATATTCAGGTTCCACCAGTGCATTAACATTTTAGACGTTCATTGGGTTTCTTGCCACTGCTGGCTTTGAAGACCAGTAGACTAAGGGCAGGTGAGGTTGCAACTCACCTGCATACCTAACCAGTAAGTAGCCCTTGCTGGAGATCACCCATTGCTCAGAAGCCCTGGGCTTCTTGTCACCTCTTTCTCTGAATACCCAAGCAGCAGTTCACCCAGGCCTCGGATTCAGCGGGAGCTCAGAGGAGGACAGCTCCTGAACCTTTCTGAGAGTTCCACCTCCTCCTTCCCTCCTTGTCCACTGAATAGTAGGTGCAGCTGCATAACAATCCCTGGATGAGCTCCACCACCTATTTTTCTACAAAATGACCCAAGTTCACCTGAGGAGTTTCAAGCAGCCCTAAAAGTATTACCAGAGGTAAATAAGTAGTGAAGGCTTGCTCCACTGGTCCATGAGCAAAACAATGCTCTGGTGATGAAGCATCAGAGAAAAGATTGGTTAAACATCTGTGCAAGAAGGAACTAATGAGTACTGAAGCAACAATGGTGATAGTGCAAAGTCAACAGTGGGGTTTCCAGTATTCACCAAAGACTCCTGGATAAACTTAACAGTCAAGACTTAAGAGGACACACCCTTTGGATTGGTAACTGGTTATTTATTTACAAAATCTATTTATGCTACCTTTCCAGAGACCTGCTTGAAGTGGCTCACAAATGAAACAATATAACAAAAGCATGTAAGCCATTAAAAAGAAGCCAGGGCATGCAAAGCATAAAACAAAGCTTAGAATGATGTTAGTCCTCAGTCTAGAAGCAGAACATAAAACAGCTTTTTTAAAAGCGCTTAATGAACAGACTTGATGAAAATAAATGTTTTAGTTTGGCATCTAAAAGTGCCAGATAAAGCCTCAAGAGGGAGGATATTCCAAAGACAAAAGTACCACCAATGATAAAGGCCTATCTCTAGTTGCCACCCTCCTTTCTCTGCAGGCAGGAGCACAGGCTCTTGAGGAAAAAAAATATCAAAAAGGATATTGAAGAACTGCGAACTAAGCAGCCACAATGCTCACAGGGTTGGAACTCCTGGCCTATGATGCATGGTTAAAGCATCTGGAGATTTCTTAGTTTAGAAAAAGTTTGCAGCGACAAGACAAGTCCACAAAATTATCCATGGAATATAGAAAATGGATAGAAACTTTTCATTTCCTTCCATAATACCAGAACTTATTGACAGAAAATTCATGACAGACTGAAGGAATTACTGCTTTGCACACGAGTAGTATATTTGTGGGATTCACTGCCAAGAGATGTGGTGATGACCACTAGTTTAAATGGATTAAAAGGGGGCTAGATAGATTTATGGAGTATTGGTCTGTCAGTTGCTATGCAGCCAGCGTGTTCAGTCAGTGAGATGGAGCTGATGCAAAAATCTGAGGGCTTCCCAGGGCCCCACTCATAGGCATCAAATTAATGTCCCAGCTGTGAATAATGCTGTTTCTTTTGTAAAACAAAAGTCCAGTGTCACTTTAAAGTCTAACAATTGCCATTTGCCATTGCAAACTTCACCAAGAATCTCCAGCTATTGTGAAGGGCAGAGATTCAGGTTGCTGCAGGCCAGGGGCCATAAAATCAAGGGGTAATTTTAAAAAGTTTAATTCTATAAAAACTCACACCAAGCCTATACTCTTCCCTGCCGTTCTCCATAAGATTTCCCAGGGTGATTTTCCAGCACATACAGGTATTGCAAGGCTCTGCTGCTGGTCCATAGTTCAGGTAGTAAGAAGTACAACGG
Source organism: Heteronotia binoei (assembly GCF_032191835.1). NCBI lineage: Eukaryota > Metazoa > Chordata > Lepidosauria > Squamata > Gekkonidae > Heteronotia > Heteronotia binoei. The sequence continues at coordinate 125,775,782 of NC_083224.1, read as the reverse complement.
GAAAAGTAATATAAAAACAGACCAATTTCGCACTAGACTTGTTCCGGGTGGAGAGCCCTTTTGCTCCTGACACTTCTCTCAGTTTTCGCACAAGCTGCTGCGGAGCTGTGAGTTGATGTGCCATTTTCCCATGGCAAGCAAGATCCTCTTGCAAGCAGTTTCTGCTTGCCACAGGAGAGTGGCACACCAACTTGCAGCTCTGTGGCAGCTTGTGCAAAAACAGAAGTGCGGGGGGCAAAAGGCTCTCCACCTGAGACAAGCCCTAGTGCGAAATCGGTATGAGTTAGAATGGCAGAAGTGTTTACAATGAAAAGTAATAGCCAACTTTATCATAAAGTATGATGGAAGTTATTTCTTAGTTGTAAATGTGTTAAGAATCAGAATGGGAGTGATGAGGATACAATAGGGTCTTTGTTTCTAAGCATCTTGGTTTGTTTCTGTGGAATTTTGAACAAACTGTACTTGAAAAACTCTGGGACTCACCTGATGTAGGAAATATGAACTCTTTTTCCATGTTAACTATAGTGTAGTGATATGCTAAACCACATTTCTGCTGAAAACCCTTGGATGAAAATAATCCACAGCATGATGCTTTAATGCAACCAAAAAAGCAAAATTTTGTATGATTTTTCTTCAGCAGAGTAAGCAAACTGAAATGGGAAAAGGGTATGGTTAAAGAATAAAAGGTAGAGCCAAAGGGGAGGGGCCAAATGGAAGGGGATATGATTAAAGGAGAAAAGGGCTGTAACAAAGATGCCCATGGGCCTCAAAAACCTGGAACCGGCTCTAGTTGTCTATTAGCCATAGTAGCTGAATGAGAATTCTGGGTTTGTTAGATACTGGGAAAGAGTCAACAGGTAATGGCTATTGTCTGGGTTCTAATACTGTTAAAAACAGAATGCTGGACTGGATAGAACATTGGTCTGATCTAGCATGTATCTATTGTTACACAAGTAATTCTATTTCTACCCAGTTTAATTGGGGAGAGAATTATGCTGTTAAGTACCCCTTTTCACCTATTAAATGAATGGTCCCATTGTGCTTCTGAGAAGTTACTCTCCAGCTTTCACGTAAAAGCAATTTTACCATCGTAATTTCATGATATCCCCATGCTGATATCTCACACTTCCTCTCCACACAGAGTGGGGAAAGCGGTCATGAATAAGTTGTGTGGTAATAGATGCCATCTGTGGGTGGGATTTAAGTAAGCGCTTGTCTGTTTTTTTAAGCCGGTGACATGTGCTTAGCTATGAACCTGCATGATATGCAGTATACATTGCTGAAATTCCAAAAACTGACTGTGCAGATTTGAAATTGCACAGCAATAACCAAGTAGTCAAAAAGGAGATCTCAACAGCCTGCTTTTGTCTGTTAAGGATGGTGAAGGTTGGAAAAGACCTACAAGGGCAGAAGGGTCTTGCAACAGACCAGGTTCATACAGGCAATGTGGAGACAGAAGCCAAGCAAGACAAATATTGGCCAGATAATGCTGGGCAGTTGTGGACAGCTGGAAGTGCAGGTAATTCTGGAAGACAAACAATTTATTGAGGTCATTCCTAATCTCAACAAGCCTTTTGTCCTGGCTGGAGGAAAAAATAGCTAAATGGCTCATGTTGGCTGTGCTTGTGTTGTAATTGCACTTCATAATAAATTGCCACAAACCATCATTTGAAATAAATAGGTATGTACAAGTCAGTTGGGGATGGTAAACAATAGCACATTGGACCACAATACACCACTGGTGATATATATTATGGGTATATAGTTTGAAAGTATGTGCAGCAGTTAGGCAAGTCTACAAATGGCACCAGTCCATTCTACTACATCATATGTTTAAAGGACTTGGAAACTCCCAACATGTGTAGTGAGGATGAGATTTAGCCACTTCACTGTTTTTCATTCCAGAATTTGGACATAGCAGACAGCATTTAAGTTCTGTAGGTGCACATGTACATGCATGCACATACACATTCTCCTTAACTATAATTGCATCAGAAGTTAATTACAGAACTATATGATCAGGATTGCAGCCATAGAGCTCCACCTGGTATTGTTGCAGAATGGTTTTCACCTGGGCTTTTTTGGTAAAAAAAAGCCCAGCAGGCAGAGGTGGAATTCTAGCAGCAGCTCCTTTGCATATCATGCCACACACCCTTGATAAAGCCAGTCCTCCAAGAGCTTACAAGGCTCTTTTTTGTAAGCTCTTGGATGATTGGCTACATCAACAGGGTGTGGCCTAATATGCAAAGGAGCTCCTGCTAGAATTTCACCCCTGCCAGCAGGAACTCATTTGCCTGTTAGGCCACACCCCTCGATGTCACCATTACTTTGTGCAGGGCTTTTTGAAGGAAAAGCCCAGCAGGATCTCCTTTACACATTAGGCCGCACACCCTGACACTTGTGCCAGCCCAGAAGGCGAGGAGCCTGGGGGTGGTTCTGGATGCCTTGCTTTCCATGCTCACCACAGTTGCTAGGTCTGCCTTTTATCATCTCTGGCAAATCAGGCAACTTGTCCCCTTACCTCTCACCCCAGGACTTCGCTACAGTGACCCATGCAATGGTCACTTCCAGGAATGATTACTATAACTCAATTTATGCAATAGAACAAGGTAGGAGTCCAGTAGCATCTTTAAGACCAACAAAGTTTATTCAGAATTCCGTATGCATGCATACTTCTTCAAACAAGGAATGAGGTACTGTGAGCAGAGCTACATATAGCTGGTGGGCAGTGGTTTAGAATGCAAAATGGTACAAAGTTAAAATCCAATGGAAAAATAATGTAATTAGTGTAAATACATATGTTTAAAGAAAAATAGTGTAAATTGAAAGAACATTTGGTCTGGATAGCATTTGCGTGGGAAACCAATAAAAGGTAATAAAAGCTGTCTGTTAATTGCCCTATTGTTAGCAAGTAGGATTAAACTAAGGCCACGTTTTTTCCTAAAGATGTTCTTGTCCACCTAATTTACTTTTTAAAATGTAATATTCATTATAAACATCATTCAAGTTTGTCATGAGAAAAAAATACATTAAAATATAGTGAAAATGGGTTTAGTATATGTTAAGAGATAAACAGCCAATATCCCTTATTTGAGTATGTCAATACAAAAAACATTATTCTGATACACTATTCTAAAAGAGAAATGCATTGGGTTATTGTGGTTATACAGCTATACTTGGTGAGAATAGGTTTAGCATATGTTATGAGATAAAAAACCAATATCCCTGTTCAGTCCTGGGGAGGTGTTTGTTCCAAGTTTCATAATAAATTGTAATTCAGCAGTTTCCCTCTCCATTCTGTTCTTGAAGTTCCTTTGCAGTAAAACAGCTACTTTGAGGTCACCCATTGAATGTTCTGGAATGTTAAAGTGTTCTCTCACAGGTTTCTCAATTTTGTAATTCCTGATGTCAGATTTGTGTCCATTTATCCTTTGGCGCATAGGCTTTGTCCTGTTTGCCCTTTATAGAGAATACTTGCTAGCAATAGGGTGATTGACAGCTTTTATTACCTTTTATTGGTTTCCCATGCAAATGCTATCCAGACCAAATGTTCTTTCAATTTGTTAATTACACTATTTTTCCACTGGATTTTAACTTTGTACCATTTTGCATTCTAAACCACTACCCACCAGCTATATGTAGCTCTGCTCACTGTACCTCATTCCTTGTCTGAAGAAGCATGCATGCATACGAAAACTTACATTCTGAAGAAAGCTTTGTTGGTCTTAAAGGTGCTACTGGATTCCTACTGTGTTCTATTGCTTCAGACCAACACAGCTGCCCACCTGAATCACTTTATGCGGGCTTACCACTGCAGCTGATCCAGAAACTCCAGCTGGTGCACATTCAGCCAGCGCTACACCAATTGCAGTAGCTATTGATTGAGTACTGGATCTACTTCAATGTACTGGTTTTGACCTTCAAACCTTTGACCTCAAAACCTTGAGCCACCTAGGACTGACATACTGGAGAGCCCTGAGCTCTGCCCACCAAGATCTGCTGGCTGTCTCCAGCCTGAGGAACGTCCATTTATCCTCGACCAGAACTAGGGCTTTCTCTGTCCTGGCCCTGGCCTAGTGGAACATGTTCCCGTGTGTCGTTGGGGTTCTACCATTCAGCAGGGCCTGTAAAATGGAGCTGTTCTGCCAGGCCTTTAGTTGAGGCAGCTACTGTCCAATAAAAAAGTCGGGGGGGGGGGCCCTGCTGAAGACACCACTTTCACATGGTCCAGATCGGACAAACATCAGAGTCCAGCAGCAGCAGTTTTGGAGACTGTGCACATAACAAATTGTGCATTTCATTTTAACCTGTGTAGTATTGTGAAGCTGAATGGCTTAATTATTTGTCTGTAATCCGCCTTGAGCCTGCTTGCTGGGAGGGCAGAATATAAATTTGAAAAATAAATAGACAAAAACATACAAACCATTCATAACACTAAAAACCAGGGAGGAGGCCAAAAGCAGTTTTGGAGGTATGCCAAAGTCTTCACCCAGTGGCAGAAAACAACCATTCACAGAGACCAATGAATCTTCCTTAGAGCCAGCTTCTCAAAGCTGATGTGTAATGTTCAGTTATCCTCCTTCCAGTAAATCTTTTGTGTGTGCAGTGCAACATGGGACACCAATACTGATTTTAGAGTCTTGAGTAAGTTTCAGCACCATCCACGTCTGACCTCATGACTTTCATGCATGGTGTAGTACCTGCGCAAGTACAGTATGATAACTAAGTCTAAGGTCACTCAGGTGAGATCCTAAATGTTTCCTGAAGATAAGATTACAATGTTAGGCTGCTTCTAAATGCACTGTTTACATAATTGCTAATGGTACACTGTAGTGTAAGACTTGGAGGTACACTCTGGACTATGTATAGGTGTGGTATAAGGTATTCCCCTTACAGAAGGTATTTGGAATAAAGCTGGCCTTACCATTGAGCATCATAAGCTGGTCCACATTTATGACAAATAGTTGGGTATCATTAAAGGACTAAAATTTTCTGCAGTTTTAACTGCCTTCCCACCCATCTTTACCTGTATTCAGACATCTCAAACAGAGGTTTGTTAATGATGGACACAAACCTGGCTTCTTGTGGTGACTGCATTCCCTCCCCTTGCATACAAAGCATGATGTAAGACTTCCTGGTTCTTCAAACTTTATCATGACATCCTGATGCCTGCATTTGGACAAACTGCAGTTTGATTCTCAACAGACCAGGATGCTAAATGTAGATTAGATTTGGTTCATAATCAGCTTGTAGGGAAGAAACATACTACAATATCTCCAGGTGCCTATATTTAGATTTCAGAACACACTGTAATTTGATGAAATATTTGTGAAACCAGGAAATCTTCAGTTGTACTCTGCATGATGGGAGGGAACATGCAAGAACTAAAAACCAGCACAAACCTGTTTCCAGCATCAGAATACAGGCTTAATTTCAGCTCTGGCCCTATTCTTGTTTACACAGTATAGTTGTGTTACATTACCTTGTATTTGGCAGGAAGTAGTAATCTTTCAAATACTGCCTATATCATCAAGACAAAGTAGTAAGTTTTTTTGAGTTAAATTTTTGGTTTGTTTAAAGCCACTTACCAAACTTCTAGTTGTGAAGAACAGAAATTATTAATCTTAGTCCTTTCTATATGACGTATGCATTTGTTGTGCATACATGTAAAGTCTCTCAGGATTGCCTTGGTTCTGCATTAATGTTTTCCCAAGCACTCAATGCAATAGTTTCTTTCTTGGAAAATGGGTAATTAGGACAGTGTGAAGAGCTGCTGTTCCAATTGTTTTTCTTCAAATCTGTTTAAGACTATCCCCACTGCCTCCGGATATTTCCTGAGCTATTGTTAGTGACAACCACTTCCTCCCAATTTTCTTTAAATGTTTATTTTTCAAGGCCTGTATAATACAGAACTAGTCATCCAGATTTTTTTTTTAAAGTGGTAAAAATAGGAACTGTAACACCTCTCCTTCCTCAGCATCCTACAATTTCTGTTCATCCTATTCTTTGCAGGTGAAGCACCATGCTGTTAAGAAAATCTGCAGAAGTATTATGCAAATATTAAAAACTGGAGTCACCTTGAGTGACCACATAGAAATGTCTTACCTCAGCCAGAAACTGCTCTTGTAACTACCAGCCTTCTAGGAACTATGTCACCAAAGCCCAACTCCATGTGCTGCAAGAACTGTGTTAACAAAAGCAAATACACCCATGTTCAATGGCTTTTACATTTTTATTTCAGTCAACACAGTCCAATTTCAAACAATTTATTAAAGTGTAGCTATTCAAACTTTTAAAATACATGTGGTGCAAGCAGAATGCTCTTGAAATTCCCTAGCATAAATAAATCTTTCATTAATATCATAAAATAACTTAATATTTCTTAGAATAAAAACTTAAGAAATCAGCATGTTGAGACAAAATAGAATGGTTTTAAAAAATATTAACCATTTTAGCTCATACGAGTGAAAGATACTTAAAAATTGAAACAAAAAGTTGCTCGTTTACAACTCCAACCAAGCGCCTTTGGTGTGTTCTCACAGGAATTTTGCCACCCTCCTTTCAGAACCATCTCAAGGAGGCCTGACTTCCTCCAAGGACTTCCTATTGCTCCTCCAACGCAACTTCTGCTTTCAGTCTTTTCCCAACAGCGCAGTCAAACATCCTTCAGTTTCACACAATGTACAGCTCAACCGCAACCTCCCCGCTTGACATCAGTTACTGTAATCCTTGTGTTATGCTGAGAAATTACTTCCTGAGCAATCTTCTAAGTATTTTAAAACTTCAGTGCAATTTTTTTTAAAAAAATCCCGTTCAACTTAGTCCATATACTGTCACCGTTCAGGAAGGTTGATCACTGGAACCCACTGATCCATGTAACGGCTTTCCCGGCAAAAACAAATCAGCTGACTCAAGGCTGGATCCTTCCACTGAGAGGCATTTGGATTCTACAGAGAAAAAAAAGGACCACTAAGTCAGCATAAGATGAAATTCTGCCAGTAATAAAACAAGCCTATCCATAAATGCCCCAAGTTGTTCTAGCTAGGAACTATCCTTGTACAGCAGGGAAAATCATCTGTCCCCTTCTGTCACCATCTTCTGCTAGCAGAAGATTTATTTTTCATCTGGCATTCTCTTGGTAATCCCTCCTTCCTAACCAATGTTTTATTTACTCTTTTTATGACTTGAATGTATTTTAATTGTGCTGTTAATTGCTTTAATGATGTTTGCTTTGGGGTGTGTGGGATGTTAATGGTTTTAAAATGCAATTTTACCTAGTATGTTTTAAATTGTTAGCTACCTTGGTAGCACTTGTGAAGGCAGAAAGGCGGGATATACATTCTGTAAAATAAAATCGATAAACAGACCCTTGATCCCTTTATACTGTCATAGCCAAACATCTTTTGCAGGATTCTTTAGATCTGACTTTCTGTATGTTTTTGCCCCAGATTTTTTCTGTGCATTATGCATTAAGGGGTTTTTTTCGTAGTAAAGGATGCAGGGAAGATTTCAAATTATCCAACTGAAATCCTTATAGGAGCTTGAACTCTTACTTTTTATTAAGAGTAGAAGTCAGGAGTATAATCTGTACACAAGTTTCTTCAAGTAATTCTGACTATTTTTGGAAGTTGTCTATAGCATAGTTTATGATAAAATTTTAGCAGTAGTCTTAATACAATTTGATTACCATTTTTGGTTGTATTAAATGTGTACTATATTAAGCAGAAAGTAAATCTAAAGTGCTTAGCTATTTATTTTTTAAATCTCTATGAACAGTCAGACATAATACATTTGCAAGAATTGAGGCATTAGGTCAGATGAACCTCATACTTTTGTAATTCCATACTTGGAAGCAAACCAAACTATTCTCCCCCAAAAAACTCCACCCTGAATTTCCTGTCTAAGCATATTTCTAATCATTCAGTTTTTTAAAATTACAATATTGTATTTACTGAAAAAGAAAATGACCCTTCTAAAATGTTACACAAACAAAAAGAATCGTCATAACTGTAATTTGTATGCTTATGTAAGGTGGCCTTCTTTTTTATTATATACCTGTGCAAATACTTATTCTTACATTTGAGTAAATACTGTAAAAGTGCTGGCATGGGACATGTGCACCTAAAAACATAAGCATGTGTTCTGGACTATGATTTCAACTGCCCACAAATCACATTTAATTCTGTGAACTCAGCATTGAGTAATAGTGACCAGTATTTTCATCATAGTTACAATGAGCTATCTAACAATGACCTCTGAGACAATTAGTAATAAGGAAATTCAAATATAGGCAGGGAGTTACTGTAGAAAGGTGACTCATAGAGTTGTCTTCGGTTGTCAACAGGATGGATCGTGTTTGAACATGTCTACTTTGAAAATTTCTGCGAGCAAAGTAGGAACTGTGATGAGATTTGTGCAGAGGAAACGCTACCTAAAGGTCAGACACTTGGCTCATAAACGTGAAACAGCCAAGTGCACCAGTGCAAGGGCACTGAACAAGTCATCACAGTACCTACCAAGTTTAAACTAAAGAACTCATCTTGAGAGGATGATGGTTAGTTTTTGGACAGATTTGCAATTCAAGCATACCTCAAGGAAATGATACTTTTGCAGCTAAGACAGAGACCCTGAAGAAGCAGCTGGGTCACCCTGGTCCAGTGCTCTAGCTGTTTATAAAGCCTGGCACTTACCGTCACGAGTATGCAGTGCAGATCTGCAGGCTGTTCGCCTCCCCCACTTGCTCCTAAGAGCAGCAGCTCGGCTAGCCGGTTTGGATTGCTCACTCTGAGTATGTTAATGTCATTCTCGCAGCAAAATGCTTGGATAAGGGTGAAGTGAATTTGTAGAGCAACATCCTGATTGTCTTCCTCATCTGCAGCTAGCAGACAAAGCACTACATTATCTGGATCCCTGCAGGGATAAAACAATACAGAGTCAGTCACAGACCCACAAACAATGATTCATTTTACAATAACAGAAAAGGGACAAAACAGGAACTACATGCCAAGCAGATGCTCTACCATTGAGCCACAGCCCCTCCCCTGCTAAAGTCACAGGGCATACAAATGTAGTTAATAATTCTGGCTATACACAAACTGAAGTTCAGGTACATTATACAGGATGTGGTTGATCCTTCACACCCATTGGGCTGATTGATTTTTCAAGTGCTCAATGTCTAATACTCTGATTCAATGGGGAAAGGAGTTTTTTTGATTACTGGCACTAAACTGAAGGGCATTTTCAAAACCACTGGTCAGCAGTTCCCATTGTGTCAACTGTCACTGGGTGCTTGGAACTCTAGCATTCTGGGTAAAAGGAGTAGACATTCTTCTGAAATCTGACCCTCAGAGAAACTCAGTGTTTGTAGAGCATGCATAGTAGAGATGAACAAACATTTATATTACTGTGCGGCCACATAAGCACCCTGAACCCTATCCACGCATAAAGTTCACACCTTAAGCACACAGCAGGTCATAAGTGCATAGGAGTCTCATTAGGCAGAAAAAGAATGGAATAAATATACAACAGGCACTGCAGCCCAAGGTTGGTGGTTATTATTAATCAACCCACAATAAGGTACCAAAAATCAATTCTCACACGTTGAGCAGTTTGGCAGCCTCATATACTCCAATAGTGATGCTTCTCTGACTCAGAGCTTTGCTTAGGACTTCCTCCAAGGCATCCCCTACCTTCTCCATGCTGTAAGAAGCCAGACATACTAGTAAGATTCAACGGAACAAACAAGAAAAACACAAACTCCTGACAAGAGGGAGCAAAAAAAATTAATCATGCATCACTTTCTCAGAGACTACTCGGCAGCACCCATGACCTCCCTGCGCCCTCCTCATGGTGCAAAATTAAAGGTTTGAACTGAACACACCCTTCAATCCCAAGTGACCGGACTCATGAAGCAGTGGGCGTCAGATGCAATCGCAGCAGAATCCTTTCTCCGCCGAAGTGATTCCGATTTAAGCAAGTACTAATTTTTCTCCAGTCAGGAACAATCCATACCTCCCCCAACTTCTCCACAGCCTCTTCGATTTCTGCCTCACACACACCACACACACACACAAACGCGCGCGCGGATCTCTTTTCCTCCGCATCGCCTCTTCTCAGATCCCTTCAGGCTTTTTTGTTTTGTTTTGCAGAATCGCTTTCCGTTTTGTCCCACCCACTCTTCCCCCCCCCCTCACAGCTGTGAGGCGGCGGTCCCAGTTGCCCACCACATCTCTCTCCTGTGCGCTTCAGCATTGCAGGCAACGCGAACTCCCCACAGGACAATCTAAGTCCTGCCAAGGTGGAATTACATTTTGTACCTTCCCAAAGTCTGATGATCTCCAGCGAGCTCCTCCAGAGTCATGTTGCAGCCGCAAATCCCTTGCAAAGAGGGAAAGGGAGAGGCAGCTGGGAACCGGGTGTCCTGCCCTCGTTTCCTCCGGTTTCCCCTATTCTTCTTGACAAACTGGATGAGTGCTCGGCTTCTGCCCACAGTGCAGCCCTCAGACGAATTTGCAGCCGCCGTGCATGTGGCTCGATCAGCACCCGCAGTACTTCGCTCCTGACCCAGTCGCTCACGTTCCCTTCTCTCCCCCAACGCTTGAAGTGCCTGCAAACCCGGATCCCTTCGCGCAGGCCGGCCGGAACAGCCCCGCACGACTCGTCTGAGGGACAAAGACTTCTTTGGCTGGAGTTATCCTGCCAACCCCTAGCCAACCGTCTCTCCTCTCGTTTGCATACAGCCACCTGATTGGGCCATGCAAATCAGCCGTAGCCCATGACTCGCTTCCCTCCGCCTCCCGATGAGAGCGAGCGAGCATTGGGAAAGCTGTAACTTTCCCGGCTCTCTGGTGCTGATTGGAAGATGACGAAGTTTTGGAGGGGCGGGGTTTGCTGTGGGAGAGCGAGGGGTGGGTGGCTCTTTCTGTCTCTTGCTTCAGCTGTTTTTCTTGTTGTGCACATTTTTCCCTCTCTTTGTGTTTTTTTTTGGGGGGGGGGGAGTTGGCGGGATTGATCGTAAGCTTCTGTTTGCAGGCCTAATGCTTTTGCAGCTCTCCCTTTCACAATAAATAGTTATTCGTAAGCAGGTTAGAAGAGGAGCTGCATAGTGCGTTTTAACTCTCAGGGAGGGACCGGAGATCGCAATGTGCTGGGGCTCCCCGCGGCGGCTTTTTTTTTTATCGGTTCCCAAAGACGCTGTGGGTTAGGACCACACGGTGAGAGGATTTTCTGGGTGCTTTTTAATGAAAATCATTGCAGGTATTTGCACACAGACGCCACTTCTCGAATGCAATGACCTGTGACCTTAGGTCACACTTACGGCTTGGTTTTAATGAGGCACCAACTGCTTGCTGCACATTAATCTCAGGGCAATGATCCTTTTTAGCAGGTGTTTGGAACTTTGAAAAATAAAGCCCGAGCTGCTGTTTCTGTGGTATGTTTCAATTTGTCTTTTTAAAAAAGAGACAAGTTTATGGTATCAGTATCCTTCCTCTGTATGACAATTGACACTGTGGTGCTGTGACATCAATGCTGCATTTTTTTTGCTTCCATAACAAATGTATAGCTATCAGCCTTTCTTGTTTGCGACCTAAATCTTACCAATCAGCCATTCAAATCCTGGGAACAATTTCTTTTTACAACATTGACTCCCCGACACCCCCTCCCCCCCAAAAAAAAAATCAGGAAATTTTTGTAGCTTCACAGTGTGGTTTATATGCATAAAGTCAGAACCCAATTCTGTTCAAGAACGGGGTGGGGGGGGGGTGTTCGCTTGCCTCAGCTTGTCATCTCAGGATAACAAAGGCCTCATTTGCACATGCTTGCCCATCTCTTGACTGAAGCATTATTGACTTTTATGTGTGTGGGCCTCACACATACACATATACCTCCACAGATACAACTTTCATATAATCTCAAACAGGACACCTTGGGGTCTAATCAGTTAACACATTCAGCTGCCATCTTGGGCCATAATCAAGTGGTGTGTATTCATGGGTAAATGAGATTCCAGGGCATAACAAATACCACAGCATTCCTGTATAGAGGCAGAGGGGACTAGTGACAGACTAGCTATGGGCTGCACCTGCCCCCCCCCATCTGCCAGTGTACATGGAACTCTGAGAGAGCAAAAGCACACCTGCCGACTGGGCTACCAAATTTACTTAGAGTTGACCCTTGATTTGCAGAGCCACAGGAAATAAAGTACATCAGAATTAGTCTCCAAAGAATAATTAGCCCACATTTTCTAGTAATATTTTATTGATGCAAAGCTCGGCATCACAATAAAAAAATCAGTCATTGCAGAAGGCAGACAAACACATTAAAGTCACAGTTATGGTGCAGGATATGCAGAACGGTTATGAAATTCAACTTCCCCCTTTCTTTCTCCAAAACAAGGCTCAATCATTCAGCCAGCATATATTACCCTATAAATTTAATATATTTAATATATTAAATTTCAGGGGGAAAATGAAAGTGTGCAAATCTACTGGTATGAATTTGCGTTCATCTAATCCATTTATTTTGCAAATTAATTGAGCCTTTAAATCTGTTTATGTCAGCTATTTATGTCAGATCTGACAGCTTCCATGTGGCAAGCCACACGGAGTTGATTTTCAGTGAACTCCACACACACCACATGGGGGCCTTATGGTCTGAGTCAGGGTTTAGGCCCAGTTCATATAAAAAAGGAACTTTGTGGGTGCTGTGCTCTGTAGGAAGTGGTTCCCCATATGATTGTGATTATGCAATATGTTCTCCAATAAAATGACACTGCTGCTTCTATCTTCCAGAATTCCCACATCAAACTTTGCCCTTGCAACTCTAATAGCAGCAGCTATAGTGTTTGTAAGGAATGAAAGGGAAACAGCAAGATTGATCATGGCAACAGCTTCTGTTCTGGCTCAGGAGAAATAATGTACTGAGGAATTATGTAAAATAGCAATTGGCTAATGACTAATGACAGTTACAAGTTATGGATAAATCTTAATTTAATCAAGAAGCCAAAAAGGTTAACTGCAAATCAACGTATCGCCAATACATGTATCAGAAATACATGTATTTATTATCAAATGGTTAAAGACATTTATGGGCCCAACTTTAGCCTCATTACAGCATAAAAATACAATGTATACAAAAAGGAACTATTGCAACCCCATGTATTTTGGCCCAAACTGGCCTTCTTCAGTGGTCAACAATGCCTGTACATAAAGGCTCATGATACACATATATAATACTTATATATACTAAAAACATAATACTTATATATATACACACAAAAGCATTATTCAAGTTGATATAGGACCAAGAAAGGAGTTTAAAAATCAAATATAGATATTTATTGAATTGGACCTGACAACCCTAGCTGAAACTGACCAGCACTGCACAACCTTTGCCTACACCTTTGCCCACAAGATACACTACTCTGAGTCTGACTTCAGCTAACAGCAGCATAAATTGCCCGGGGTGGGGGTGGAGAGGGAGTGCAAACAAGAGACCTGCTGCCTTGGTCAGAAGGTGCTACTTTTGCTTTGAGGCTGGAAGGACCAAGTTAAGCATTGGTGCAAGCTCTTCTGTGCTTTGTGTTGTGTGAGAAGTAGGTACAGAGAATCCTTGAAGTTGTGGAAGGGGATGTTGTAGCAGACTAGTTGTATTGTAGTACAATGTTGGGGAGGATTGGGGGGAAATAAGTGGCTCTTGGGTCAGTAGGTGAGTGAGCAGTGAGGGTAGTTATGGGAGGCTCACTGGAGATAGTAGGCAGATGGGTGGATTATTCTGGAAAGGGGAACTTCAGGGGGAGACTGGGGTGTGTGTCTGAGGTGTGGGAGGTTCTGATGAGGGGACCCTTGGGTTTTGGGATGAGACCCACTTTTGTTGGGTCAGGCCAACGGCTCATGTAATACAGTCATCCGATGTTTCTGGAAAGCTCACAGCAAACCATAAGAATAGCAGCTTCCCTTGACTTTTTAACCTCATGATCTCAGAGCTGTAATGACTCTGAATATGGCATGTGGAAAGGCAGAAGGTGAATAAGGAGAACAATAGGAACTCAACCTAGCTTTGTATGCATGTATACTACTGGCGTCACCATCTAAATTCTGGAATTTCTTTTCTGAAAACAAAACTAGTCAGATATCATAGTCAGCAAATGCAAATCTATATGTGTATCATGTAGATATAATCTGCTTTGAGTCTCATGAGAAAGGTAGACTATACACAAACATATATACATAAAACCATGCTTTGCTTGTATAGATTTTATCATACCTGAAAATCACAGAAGTGTACATCTATTGCTCTCTTGGGGTTGGGTTTTTCTAAGGATGGTGAGGGAGTTAGGTTTTTGATTGTTGTATTTTACTGAAAGTGGCCTTACTGCTTGTCTTGTTCTCATGCTGTTTGATCCTTGAACCGCTTCAGATAGTTTTGAGTCTTCTACACATGTACCTTTGGGGCTCCAGGAATAATTTAAAAAGTTGCCTTTGCTGTTTTGGTGCTGATATAATACAGTCATGCTCAATAAATGTAGCTTAGACCCACAGAGTTATTGCGGTCTGAGAATTCTATGGTTCAAAAAAACTAACCTTTCTCATCCTCAGCTACCCTGATTTTAAGGCAGGCAGTGGATTTGCCATTTGACTTATGCTTGTGATGAGAGAGGGCATGTGTTTACTCTAGGTGGTTTTTAATGTGCTCTCCTCCTTGCAAGTGATGTCTCATGTGAGAGCTAGAGAATATTGCTTGCCAAAATCTTTCATTTTCAATAAAAATTTCAGGAAATATAAAAGAGGTTGTGCCAGCAGCTCGGCTGCTTTCATTCTTGCCTGATGCTCATTCTGAGATTCTTTCAAGGGTATGGTTATAGTTATGCTTCTATTTTATGTTTGTATGTTTTGTGTGTTTGTAAACTAAAATTTTAAAAAGTCAAATCAAAATGTATGTTTTGGCCCTGCTCAGCTTCTGAGTTCTGACAAGATCAGGCTTGCCTGGACTATCCAGGTCAGGGAGCAATTTCAAGTTTTGTGCTTTTCATTTTTCCCACAATTCATCTGTTTTTGAAAACTGGTTATTGGTTGGGGGGGGGTGCCAGAAGTTAGCCTTGCTAGGGTGCCAAAGAGTCTAGGGCCACCCTGTAACAGAGTTACTACTAAATATATTTGTTATGTTGAAATTGTGTGTTTATTACTTGTGTGACATTTATCACCCCGTCCCCAACTTTCTGCATTTCTGTTGTTTTCTGTAAGCATCATATCTGAGACTGGTAATCAAATGTATTCTTTCTCTGCCCGATAGAAAATCAGGATTTTGAATCCAATTTTATTGTCATTCCTGTGGGAGTATTACAAATCTTTTGTCTTTTCTCCTTCCATTTTTGCTGAGTAAGGCTTCAAATCAGACTTAAACCTTTACCTTTTGTAAAATAGCTGTTTTTAACAAACTGTAGGTCAAGTATGTGAAATATTTGTTCCCTTAGCAATTTGGTATTTTCCTCTCCTGCTTAATTTTCAAGAACCTTTCCTATCTCACTCTTTTGGGATTAAATTATTTATCTTGTTTCCATAATATTTTAGGATTTTTTCCTTCATTTTTAAATTTAATTGCAAGATTTACCATTTTATTTCATTAATGAGACCAACAGGAGATTTAAGCCATTTCAACAACTGATGCTGACAACAGTATTTAAAGCATCTTCATTTGAAAACTAAATAAAAAGCAATGCTGAAATAAGTTTAATATTAAAAATAGATGCCTTTCCATTATGTAATGCCACACCAGAGACAAAAAGGTATTACTGGTATTCTGTAACTACACCCTTAGCCTTATTTTGAGGAGGAAAAAGTGAAATTGTATGTCTTTTGGTGCTTTTCTGCTATCTTAAGGTATTCATCACTGATTCATACCAAATTATCCAACATTTGGAAAAAACTGTTCTAAGCTAAATCTGTCTACTTCTCTTCTAGACTCCATCTGGCATGTCTCTTGTGTTTTCTAGATTGATAATTGCAATGTCAAGATAATAATCCAAGATGAGAAGAGGCAAATAAAAAGGTTGTGTGTATGTTTGGAACACAGGATAAGTTGGAGAATGGTAGAGAAAGGAAGAAAGTGAATATGGTTCATTTAGAGGCAAATGAGATTTACTAAAGCAGAGGATGAGAGAAAGGCAGGGAGTTGAGACAAAGTGAAAGCTATGCAGATTCTTGAGAAGCAATAAAGAAGTGAGGCTGGACCGGGTGTGAGACTTTATGAGTAAGTACATGTTCAAGAGAGAGAATTAAGATAAGAAACCAGAATAATGGGTGAAATGAAGTGCAAGTAGGACATGTTATTAGGATTTTTAGAAATTTTATCAAGCCTCCTAAATTTATCATCCATTTGATAAAAAGATGTTGGATAACCTTAAATGAATGTTTATGAGTGGTCAGAATTCTTTTTTTGCCTCTGTTAGAATCTATACTATGTCCTAGAAGCTGCTGGTGCAACACATACCTTAGACTGGTCATGTCCCTAATTAGGACTCCACTTTTGTTTTGTTTTTTTCCCCTTTGGGAAAGAGAATCTGTGCATAACTAGATATTTTCAAAGAATTTTCCTAGTTATGTCTGAGAGGCATCCCAGATAGCTAACTGTGAGTGAACCTAATTGTCAATGACATCTTTGTCAAGACAGTTGGTCCTGTGGTGAGGAAATGCACCAGTCAGTTCCTCCATGCAGTATAATACAGCAGCTCCCCACAAACAGATCTGCTGGTGACAATTCAATTTGATTCCTTCAAGGCCACTGAGAGGGGAAACTGAGGGTATAAAATTCCAGGGGCCCTTGTCATTGGTGCCAAGGTGCCTCTATTATGCAACTATAAATACTGCAGCCTTTCTACATTCTAACATAACTCACAGAGCTATAGTGAGGATCAAGGATAAATGGGAAGGGAGCATAAGTATTATCCTGAGCTTATTATTGGAAGAATGGGTTGTAAATGTGAAGAGTGGACTAGTGCATGAAGCAGCAAGTGAAACAACTCAAAAAAGCATCCCAGTGACTTTCTTATTTATGAATCTTCTAATAAGGAAATATGGCTCCATCTGCAGATGCTTATATCTGTGGTTTAGGTCCATATTGACAGAACAGAAATTTCCCTGCCCCAGGCTTGGGGGACTACCTAGGTTTGCAGAAAATCTTAAACCTGCAATAAAGGGGTGAGGGGATTTAACAATCCAAATGCACCACTGCTGCAGTGGGGAAGGGCAAGAGAACAGGGAGCGGCAGATCTGGAGATGGGTGTCTGGGTGTGAAGAATCCTCCTTGCTCCCCCACCATGCTTTCAGCATCACTCTCTGCAGTTTCATCAGGAAAGCTTAGAGGTGACAGCTCAGGCAGCATGTGGGTGAGGAGCCTCCTTGCCCAGCTGCCCATCTCCATAGCTTTTGCCTGAGCCACCCTCCCTAAACTGTCCTCGCTAACTGGCAAGACTTCAGAGAGTGATACTGGAGGGAAGGCAGGAAGCTCACAAAGCAACCCTCAATATTTCATTGTGGTTCCCACTTACAATTTCTGGTTTCTCTAGATCAATAATTTTTAACCATTATTAACCACTTTTTGCCATCAGTTCACGGCCAATTTGTGGTTTCCCCCCAGTGTTCCCTCTAAACTGAGTTAGTGTGAGCTAGCTTGCAGTTTTTAGCCTCCAGCTCACACATTTTTGTCTTAGCTCAGGAAAAATGGCCCCAGGGCAAACTAATTTATGTAGTGGCTCACAACTTTAATGTCAGTAGTACAGAAAGTAACATTTTTGCTCACAAGACTCCACAGCTTAGAGAGAGCACTGGTTACTCCGTAGGATTTTCAAGGCTAGAGATTCCAAAGGTGGTTTGCCATTGCCTGCCTCTGAATTGACAAGATCAGGCTATCGTGGGCTAAACAGGTCAGGGCATTAATCCACTACCACCTACCAAGTGTGCAACATTATCAATACACTGAGGCATACATATTACTTAATGTTAGGTTTGATTCCTGTTTGCTATATGCTTCTCTTTTAAGTGGCCTGAAGGAGAAATCTGGGATTATATCCTCAAAGTGGGATGAGTGGCATAAAACAACTGTCATCTCCTGGCTGTCCCCAAGCTCCTTCAGTTGGTGGTCTGTGTGGCCCTTAACACTGCCTTATTTAAGACACAGAATCACACTCTTCTTATTCCTGTTAATTATTGACATAAGAGCTCATGAGAAACTTTGTACCCATGTCGAAACAGGAAGACCTCACCCCTAGAACTATTCATGTCACAAGGACTTTCTAGCTTTGAGAAGCAGAGTCCAGATTTTCACACTGAAAAAAGGATTAGATATATATAAACAAGGATCATATCAAATCCATGACCTTCTGTTTTTCTTGATGAAAAAAGTATTGTTTGCTGGCAATGCAAAAGTGTTGGTTTTGTTCTTTGCTTGATGGTTGCTAGGGTAGAAAGGTGGGCTTCATTTCAGACCAAGCTTTAAGTTCCTCAAGTTGTATACAAATGTGAAAGCAAACAAACATTATGACCAATTCCCCACTCGCCTTGTTCCGGTCTCGTTGTTCCTTTTCCTGTGATGCTTTTGCTGCATTTCACATAAGCTGCCCCGGGGGAGGGGGGGAGTTGCTCGGCCTCTCTTCAAGTTCCCTCCACAGCAGGCAGGATCCTCTGAAAACTGGTTTTTGCCTGCCACAGAGGGAACTTGACAAGAGGCAGGCCACCGTCCTGGGGCGGCTTGTGCGAAATCCAGTAGAAGCGCCATCGGAAAAGGAGCAACGAGACTGGAACAAGGCGAGTGGGGAATTGGTCAGCCACTCATTTTTAGTCATCCCTTTTATGCTGCCTCCTGCTTCTGAAACAGAATTTTGTTGTGCAAATATGATAACCAGTCCACAGCAAAGCAATGTCATATCTAGGCAGTACCATCTTTCTACAGATTTAGCCCTGGACATTCGGTGAGTCAGCCTGCACTGACATTCCATGTGGACAGCTACATGTTTGAGGAGGTACAACGTTCTCTGTTATCCAAGGCAGTGTTTTGTTCTGGCAAAGATGTAACATTGAAATAGAAGCCACAGGGAGTTTTGTCCAGTGACTATCTCTCATCATTGCAATGTAAATTACAGATGTTCATAGTAGTCAGTGCTTTTTTTTTTTGGTAGAAAAAGCCTAGCAGGAGCTCATTTGCATATTAGGCCACACTGCTTGGTCTGGGAGTGTGTGACTATCGCATGGCAGGTCAAGCCAGCTGGAGCCCTTGTCAGCCCAGGGGGAGCTCCGCTCCTGTGGACTCCTGCAGAAAAAAAGCTCTGATAGTAGTGATTCAGACTCAGATTCATTGTCTTTCTTGCATCTCTCCCCATACGTCAGATGGGCTACATACCTTTTAAATGTTTTGAACTGCTATGTATAGGGTTATTAACTGAAGCATTGATTTGTCTCCTTATCCAAGTATTCTTTGAAGGCACATTAACAACTTTACATAACACTAAGCAGACCTGTATCTGGTTGTCCCTGGATTAAAAATCTTCTGGAATCCTGTGTATGCTGTTCTGTGTCCTAGAGTGGGAGATGGTGGTGGAAGGTGCTGTCAAGTCACAGCTGACATATGGCAGCCCCATAGGGTTTTCAAGGCAAGAGACATTCAGAGGTGATTTGCCATTGCCTGCCTCTGCATAGCGACTCTGGACTTCCTTGGTGGTCTCCCATCCAAATACTAACCAGGGATGACTCTGCTTAGCTTCTGAGATATATCGGACACAACGAGCTGCCTTATACTGAATCAGACCCTCTGTCCATCAAAGTCAGTATTGTCTTCTCAGACTGGCAGCGGCTCTCCAGGGTCTCAAGCTGAGGATTTTCACACCTATTTGCCTGGACCCTTTTTTGGAGATGCCAGGGATTGAACCTGGGACCTTCTGCTTACCAAGCAGATGCTCTACCACTGAGCCACCGTCCCTCCCATGATGAGATATGGCTGGCCTGGGCCATCCAGGTCATGGCAGGGTAGAAAACAGGCAAGATACGAACAATGTATCTTAAAGCATGCTCCTTTTTCTTAAGTTGCAGACCTAGGGCTACTAGAGAGATAGTTTAGTGACATCACTGATGCTTGTCAATCAGCTCTATTTGGAACCAGTTTCTGCTGCAAACTTACAGAATGCTTTGTCCAAAGTTGCATAATAGAAAGAAAATAGCTCAGATGAATAGAACTTTGCTAGAGTTGTTGAATGATGTTGTTACCTTTGTACATGCCTTTAAACAAACAGTTTGTAAATGTGAAGAGTGTACTCCAGAATAAGTAGTTTTAAGGACTGTAGTCGACAGTCCATAAAGTGTTCTGCTGTGATCGTACTTGGACATAAAGCAGTTAAATGGTTTTCTGAATGGTATAAAAATAGATATCCCAGAAGGGCACTTCAGTATAGTACTGGGAATAATTTTGGCTGCATTAATCTGCCACGGATTTTCTATGAGCATCATAGTAGCATATCAGAGCACCCCATTCTTTACTGTTTAACACAAGAAAATTTTAATTATTGTTGATGTCAAAATATGACAGCATGCTATCTTACACAGCATTGTAAACATTTTCATTGGTACCAGCAATATTATCACGAAGTAGCCAGCAAACTTTCAAGTTCCCAAGAACTCTTCATCAAACTAGTTGTGCAGAACAGGGGAGTGGATGTTGAATTGCATGCTGAAGGAGCTCAAAGCATGCAGTTTGTAGCCATCTTGACACAGAGACCAGGAAGGGCTGCAGACTTAATTCGATGAGAGAGCTTGGGGATGCAAAATGGATGTCAAGATGCAGACCAGGAACAGAAAAGCAAAAATCGGCCATCTTCCCTTGGAAAATATAAAAGCAGTTTTTTTGCTCCCTCAGCATCAATTAAAATACACAAATGTTTTAAAGGCAGAGAGCAAACGTGTTGGTCCTGATATTAGTAAAGCTGAAGATTAGTTTTAGGTGTCATTAGGGCAAAATAAAACTGGGTGTTGTGCTAAATATAGAGCCATTAGAATCCACACTCATTAACATCCCCCCCACCCCCACCCCGGTTTAAGCCCATGTTTACCTTCTCTCTGGTGTTCATTACACATATGAAACACATGCCCACATATATTGGGCATAGCAGGTAAATGCTGACTTTTTCTGCAGCTGAGAAGCTCCCCCCCCCCACCCTGCCCCATTGGAGTCAGTATTGCTTTGTCTTATAAGCCTGATCTGGTTGTCACGTGAGCAGCCTGGGACTGCTGTCAGGTTTTCAAGATTACTTTAGTAAATACCACTGTTGTCTCAACATTTTTGTTCAGTCTCCTCCTCATGACCTATACCAGCTTTCAGTGCTGAGGTTTACAAGAGGGAGTTTTTTTCTTATTAACAGAAAGCATGGTTTAAAAGCATTGCTTCATGTTTAATTAGGTGCTATGAAATTATGTACAAAACAGAGTTTGAACGTATGGAGGAGAAACCAGCCCTTCTCTGAACCTGTATGGAAGCTTTACATTTCAGACAATAAAATGAATCCATCCTACCATATAAAGAAGCAAGTTCCACTTGTTTTCCCTGACATTCTAAGATAGGTCGCCCTTTGAAACCCCCAGGTTTACAATCAAAGAGGAAGTTTCTTAATTTCACATAGAATGCTTGTGGACTTCAGGACAGTTTGTATATTACATTTGTATTTCACTCTTTCTCCAAGGAGATAAGGGAATGGGTATTATTTTCACCTCATCATTTGTCCTTTCCCAAACCCTGTCAGGTAGATGAGGTTAAGAGTATGAATGACTGGCCATTCAGTGAGTTTAATGGATAAGTGGAGATTTGAACACTGGTCATCTCAGTCTAACACTTTAACCACTATACTGCAATGGATTTTTTGGAATTTCGATTCAAAGATCTCCAATTATCCCCTAAACCGTTTTTCTGCCAAGGGCCATTTGAATATTTATAACATCATTTGCAGGCCATACAAAATTATCAACTTAAAAACTGCTCCACCGAGGGAGAATGATTCATGCTGGCAAAATGAATGCAAATAATTGTTTTTCTATTTGAAGTCATGTGGGGAGAGCCTAATTTGGCACACCCATCCACTCTTGGCCCGCTGCCCTAGGTAAATGCCTAGGTCCAAGGCTTTTTTTGTAGAAAAAGCCCTGCAGGAACTCATTAGCATATTAAACCACATCCCCTAATATTAGCATATTAGGTCACACATTCATTAGCATATTAAGTCACACCATCTGGGATAATCAAGTGCAAATTGAACTGGTGGTAGCTGGCTCCTATCCCTCCTTCCCTCCCTTCATGTGGAAACTGCAGCTGCTCCCAGCAGACCTTTATAGGCACCCCCATACTCCAGCAGCAGTCCTTCACAATGCCCACCACTCAGGCTTCGCAGAGAGAGAGAGAGTCTGACCTGCTTTTGTTCTAGATTTAGGCTAGCGGTTCTGGCTGGCTTGGTGCCAGGGGTGTGGCTTAATATGCAAATGAGCTCCTGCTGGGCTTTTTTGTAGAAAATGAGCTCCTGCTGGGCTTTTTTGTACATTTATAGAAATTAAAACCCCACAACCACAAAACTTACAATTTGCCATTCAGATCAGTTATCCAAATTAGGAAAACTGGCATAGATTTTACCAATTTGTTACCTGAGGTTATATTATTTTAAATTGGAATTTGGAATATATAAGCTGGAAATGTGATGAGGAAAGGGGAGGAGTCTTATGGAGGTTGCGTGTGGTAAAGACAGATCTCTTCTGGTTTTTGAGTCATTGTTGCAAGATTTTGAAATCCTTGAGATTACGAATGACCAAGTTTACCTACCTTTGTGATTTACTTGTTGCTTCCTTGAGATAGCAGGAAATGAGCAACTCACAGACCAGATTTTTACAGATAGGGTCTGTGGGTGAGTGAAAGAAAGTTGCCTGAATACAAAGTGGTTTGTTTACTTTCCACAGACTGGGGAACTAACCAGGGATGAAAGCAAGATTTAGAGTTGGTTTGTAGGAAGAAATATATTCCCATGTGCAAATCAGTATACAGGATGTCACCATGGATTGGAGCTTGGTAAAAACAAGACTTTTAATTTGTGCTCTGTGTACAAAGAGGAGTGAGAGAGGAGGCGAGTACAACAAACAAGCTGCATTCGTGCACATGGGTTTGTTGTAGTGTATAGCTGCATACATTATGTTTTTCCCATGTCCCTACAATCAAACATATATTGCATGTTTTGTGTTGGGTATGTCATCTCAGGTAATTATGGCCTCACTTTGCATTGTGACCATCATGCACAAAACAAAGGGGCATAAGCCTCATGCTGTTTTACCAGTCTGGAATGGACCCTGGGGATTTTTCATTAGGGAAACCTAGGTGTTAACCATGTATGAGGCACACCGAGTTTAGTGTATGGTTAAGAGCACAGACTCT
Organism: Heteronotia binoei; assembly: GCF_032191835.1. NCBI lineage: Eukaryota > Metazoa > Chordata > Lepidosauria > Squamata > Gekkonidae > Heteronotia > Heteronotia binoei. The sequence goes on along the minus strand of NC_083224.1, from coordinate 125,752,340 downwards.
AATCTGGAGACTCAGGTTTGATTCCCCGCTCCTCCACATGCAGCCGGCTTTGGACAGTCACAGTTCTCTCAGAGCTGTTCTGCTCAAGGGCAGTTCTCTGAGACCTCTCTCAGCCCCAGCTACCTCACAGGGTGACTGTTGTGGGGGGAAAAAAAGAAAAGGAGGTTGTAAACTGCTCGGGCAGCCCAATCCAGACATAAGTGGCGGCCGGCCATGGAGTAGCTGCCGTGCCGCTAGTAGACTTCCTGAGGACTTCGGCACGCTGGAGCATGGGGAGGGGAGAGGCGTAGCTTGCCATGAGGAAGACGGTCGCCATGGCAACACCGCTGGCGTAGGCACGCAAGGAAGGCAGAGGCAGCCGGAGGAGAGGGCCAGCCCGCCCCCCCCCCCCGGCCAGTCCTGGCGCATGCGCCATGGCTCATGACAGTCAGGGATGCGGAGAGGCAGCCCCAGAGAGGCTGATAGCCATCCCCAACCCGCCCCCAAACAGAGAACGGAGCCAATGATGGGCAGACCATCAAAGGCAAAGGAGAGACCAACACGGGGAGGGAATAGGAGCGAGGCTGGGCATTCACACACGAGAAGCCTGGCTTGGTGGCGAGGTGGGTGCGAGATGGGCCCGCACGGGACCACAGAGAAGCCGTCATCCCCTCACACCCTCCCATTGTCAGAGACTCTGCCAATGGCATGAAGTACCAAGTGCAGGAGTTGGAATGTGTGTCTAGGGGTGAGCAGCCCAGCAGCAGACACCACCCCCACCCATAGACCCCCTGTGCTGCCCTGACACCCCCTGCCATGTGCACGGAACACCTCCCCTGGGGGCCGCAGAACTCAGAGTGTGAGTGCATCAGCCACAGAACTCTGAGTCCACTTCATCACCCCCCCCCCTAGTGCCCTGCACACAACAGCCCTGTGGGGTTGGGTAGGCTGTCAGCCCGGGCAAGCTGAGGGGCAGCACTCCCCTCCCCTGTCCAGCCACGTGGGGGGCAGCGTGGCGGCTCATGGATTATTCCCCCCCCAACCAAGTCTGCCTACCCTTCCAGGCATTCCCTCAGAAAGGCCACTGACGGGGGGTGGGGTTTGCCCAGGGAATGTGCAGCAGATGCCAAGCAGGAGAGACAACAGAAGGCACAGCTCAGACTTTATTTTTCCAGAACAGAGTGCAACAGTCTCCTTGGTGCGCACTGGGCAGTCTCGCCTTGGGCGGGGCTCCATTCAGAGCAGCGGGCAGAAACAGCTGAGGGAGTGGGGGGGCAGTGGAGCGACACACGCGGAAACCTCTGTGTTGGAGTCCCACCTGCAAAACAGAGACAGAGATCAAGAGCACCTGCAGGAGCGGCAGCTGGAAGAGCAGGCTGCGTTTCAGCTGGGAGCTCTCTTAAAAGGACAGTCTCTGACCCACCTCTCCGCATCGGGGCAGCTTCCACACACCCCCTCCCCATGCCCTGCCAGGGGTTGAGAATGCGGCAGAGGGCAGACTAAGAGAAGGGAGCAGGCGGCAGCACAGGGGAGCGGGGTCAGCAAATGCCCTCTGCTGGAGCCCACTGCCGGGTTCAAGTGTCAGAGACGCTCGCACACCAAGCAGTCGAGAGCAAGGGGAAGGGGAGGCCGGGGGGCGGGGGGACAGTGGAACTTACCCAGCCATGGGCGACAGTCCTCACATGCAGAGCCTCCGGGAGCCCTGAACCTGTGGAGACCTGGAAACAAGAGCAGTTAGCCCTCACAAGTCAAAGGTACTGTCAAAGCAACTGCACAGTGCAAAATGCGCCACCAACGTGCCTGCCTGTCCTTCATTCTAAGTCTGTATGGCCGGGAGCTTTCTGGCAGAGCTTCCCGTCACGTGAACCTGTCCCTAACAACTGAGCTGTGCAAGGCAGAGCAGAAGTATTTCGGGGGGGGGGGCATGATTGGGCACCGGGGAGGAGGCTCGCCAGGCCGAGGCGCGAGGGGATTGGTGAGGCAATTATGCCACTCCCTAAGGGGTTTGCGAGCGGAGGTGACCTTTGTTTTTGGTTTCAACGAGAGCCTATGGGACACGCCGCTATTTTTACCAGCGTGATGTTGCACATCTGGGGGGGCGTGTCATGGGCCAAACTGCTCAGGAAGCTGCCTAAGTCTGGCCATGCCCCCACCTCCGCCTATGGGACACACTGCTATTTTTGCCAGCGTGATGTTGCACATCTGGGGGGGCGTGTCATGGGCCAAACTGCTCAGGAAGCTGCCTAAGTCTGGCCATGCCCCCAACTCCGCCCCCTCCTCTGCCTGAACGCCGTGCTCCGCCTCACTTCCGGCCGTGCTCTGCCTCACTTCCACCCACACTTGGGCGCAGCCCTCAGGCGCCGCTGCCCTCGGGTGGAGCAGCGCTCAGGCGGCCCCCCGCCCCCGTAACTCTCCTCCACTGTGGCGATGCCGGTTGTACATCGGCGCACACCCTTCCTGTGCCCACGTAGCGGCTCGTCTGCTCCCAAAAGACTTGCCGGCCCCCCTCTCTGGATTGTGCTGTTAGACTCTGAATGAAGGGCAAGGTATAAATCCAATCTCTCCTTCTTCAAACAAGGCAAATAACATACCCTCAGAGCTATTTTAGCTCAGGAAAATAATGCAGGGAGAGAAGGCAGAAGTCCCTTCTCGCTGTGCATTTTGGTCATGCTCCCAATTGGGCCTGTGTATGCCTAGGATGAAATTCCTAGCATGCAACCTACGATATGCTTTTGGTCATATGGATCCAGGGAGGACCTGGGGAAGATGTAATATGCACTTAGGCCCTATCCACCGCAGGCTGCTATGGGGTTAAAAGTCCTACTCTATACCTACATACAGTGGACAGAATCTCTGGCTACATGGCTGAACTGAATGGCAAAACTAACATCCCCTAACAAAAACAGCAATATACTTGCTGTTGGGAGGAGAAGTTTAGACAGTAATTATTTTAGCAGTCCCACCCAACACTCACCTATCTACCTTCCTTGCTCTCTTTGCATATTTTTAAATGTATGAAATACTTTTGATGGTTGAGAGAGTGGCGTCTACTATAAGAAGCCCCAAACTGTAGTCAGGTCTGCTTTTCTAAACATTCCGATTCATGAGCATAGGGTAATTGCTTAAGTTGGTAGTGCACCAGAAAGTTTTCTGTGGCATATTGTCTTAGAAAGGAAGGGGATGTTGTATTTACTTGGGGAGAGGTGCTGGTGTCCATACCTTCTTCTGACTTCTGATGGCTGACTAGTCTGCCATCAGCAAAAGATAGCATTGAGATAGAGTGGAACCTGGAATTCTTGGATTGCAACAGGCTGCAGAGTTCCTCTGGAGAAAATGCCAGTTTCGGAGGGTGGTGAACTCGATGGTATCACCTGCCCACTGAGTTCCCTTCTTCCTCAAACTCTGTCCTCTGTCCACACCCAACTCTCTAGGAATTTCCCTAGACAGAGTTGGCAACCCTACACTCTGGGTGGAATTTGATGATGACAGAAAGTGTAAAATAACACATGCACCTTAGGCTGCTTTCACACACAGTGAAATAATGCACTTTCAGTGGACTTTGGTGATTGTTTGCAAGTGGATTTCCCACTGTGAAAAGGAAAAACCATTTGTAAATGTTCACCTAAGTGCGTTATTCAGTGTGTGTGGAAGCAGCCACAGTTTCCAGTTTGATGTAATAAATCCATCATTACCGGCGTGGTCTTCCTGCAGTTTGGGAGAGGGCTGCCCCCCTGCCAATGGCATGATATTGTAGAAGGGATCTGCCATAATTGGTGGTGCCCATGGTAAATTTAGTAGTTCAGGATATTGCTGACTCTACAGCTATGCTCACACTATATCATATATTAATAGAGAAGAAAGTTATAACTACCACGAACTATAGCTAACTGCATCCCTTGTATTACAACTTTTACAATTGTTTTACTAGAGGAATGTCTTTGGACTTCAACTGTTTAATATACTCTCATATATACAAAAGATAATGTTGCATTGTCATATTGTAGCCTGTATGCATTGGTAAGCTCTCTTGAAATTATAACTTGAATTGGTCACTCATCAGAGCTGTGAATGTTTGCTACCTGTAATGTATCATCTTTGACTTTGATTATCCATTAGCAGAATCTGGCTGGAAGCTATCTGCCATCACCCTACACACGTGATGACAAAACCATTGCTACTCTACTGGTAAACCATTTTGTGTGCCACTCTGTAATTTCTGGGCTGTCAAGGTTAGCTGAGATGATGCCATTGTTGTCTTTAGTGACAAGATGTGATATGACATGACTTAAAATCTACTGCATGGGAAAGCTGCTACTGCAGCAGGTAACAAGGAGCAGCAGATGGCCAGGCAACAGAAAAACAGGTGGAGGCATTGTTTGAAGACTGCCTGAATTAAGCTTGCTTAATTTGTTAGATCTCTGCTTAGCCTTAGCAACTATAGTCTCTCACGCTGTATCAGGTTTATCTAGCAGGCAAACGGTCTGAACTAGGCCATCTGTAATCATTTATTGCACTAAAATGTCTTTTCTCTCTCCTCTCTCACTCTCTGTAGGTGAGAACTGCCCCTGACACCAGGGCATGAGAAAATACTTTGCAGGGCTTGGGAAAATGTTTATTTTCTTGGGAGTATTTTCAGCTGTAGGGTAACTCCCTTCAGTTCTCACTTGGCTAAAGTGCAAAGAAAGTCCTGACAATCACAGACAGCGTGCCCTCTTCCAAAAGCAGCATTTTCTAAAACAGGGGCCTCCCCTCATGCTGAGATTGCAGCCTGCATGTGGAAATAAAACTCTAAAATGCTTCTTCACTTGCTGTAACTGGTCTTGTTTTATAAAATATGGGCTTTTCTTATCCTGAATGTTCACAATCGGATTGCTATGGATAATTTACTAGGATTAAATTAGCAGGCACAACTGCCCCATTTGACCATCAAGCAAGGACAATGACTTCTTGAAAATTTAGACTCCAGACCAAGCTGAAGACAGAAAATCTTTTTGTATCTGAATGAGGCTTGAATTTCCCAATACTTGTGGTTGCTAGTTGCCCAAATGTTACCCTCTTGTGAAGACTAGAACCAGGAGTACAAAACTAGAGATATTTCAGCCACTTGGATTTTGCATGCATGCTCTGTGCCATATCATATTCATGAGCAGTAGAGCAGCACAAAATGGGTTATGACTGCACTTCCGGCATGGTGCAATGGATCGGATGTAATGTGCAAACTTTGTATTTTGAATACAAATGCGTATGCTACAAATCCCCACACTTTTGCCCCTTGGCACAATTTTGCCATATGTGTTATGTGAGAGTGTTTTTGTGTTTTTTGGTCTCCAAGCCACTTTGCAGATGAGCCAAACAGCTCTGATTAGATCCCAAGGATCTCCCATGCAGTCCAATGACTTGTCACCCAAAGCCATCTCTCAGCCAGTGCAGCTTGCACTTGCAGCTACCTCCAGATTAAGTTGGCCAGCCAGCCAAGAAAAAACACAGGACACCAGATTCCTTAGTGCAACTGTACATCCTCCAGGCAAGCAGAGAAATGCACTGTCACTACTACTTAGTTGTAACTCCTCTTCTATGCCTTATAATATAAAGAATATTTGAAACAGCCTGAAAGGAGTGTTATGATACCCGCTTATGTTTGGCTAATTTGTGACCCTGGTTCAATTCTAACTACCTCTTCCTCCATCAGTTCCTTTTCAACACCTGGAAAGCAGATTCCTGGGGTGTTGGGAACCATGTTAATCACCCTCTCTCCTAGGGATGCCACGTAGGAATGCCAACCTCCAGGTGGGACCAGGGAATCCCCTAGAATTACAGTTCATCTCCAGAATACAAAGAGCAGTTCTCCTGAAGAAAATGGATACTTTGTACTCTGACATTGTACCTCATTGAAGTCCCTGTCATCCCTAGACTCCACCTCCATATTTCCAGGAGTTTCCCACTGTGGATCTGGTAACTCTACCTCCCCGTCCCCTGCTGCTGGCCAGGGGGGACCTGGTGACTCTAGTTGCCAGCTCCCAGGTGGCGGGTTGAGATCTCCCGGGATTACAGCTGACTGCTATGTAACTAAGATTAGTTCATCTGGAGAAAATGGCTGCTTTGGAAGGTGGACTCTATGGCATTATACCCCATTGAAGTCCCGCCCCTCCCCAAATCCCACCCTCCTCAGGCTCCACCGCCAAAATCTCCAGGTATTTCCTAACCTCTTCCTTCAGCACAGCTCTGCAGCTGGAAAATGCAAGAAGGGCCAACTCATTCTTTCTTCCCAGTGCAACCCCCCCCCCCCACCTTATTAATTCCCATTAATACTGTGACCCTGGGAATCTGTTTTCTGTGAGTCAGAAGGGAATGCAGGAGATCTTTATTCTTTTCCTTGGTGGCAGGTAGGATCTGCCCCAAAATTTAACTGTGAGGGCCAAAGTAGACACAATAATGGCAGATCTATGACCTAGATCTGTCCCAGTTATGTAGGACAAGATGTGATGGTGGGTGCTTTATTTATTTATTTAGAACATTTTTATGCCGCCTCTTCAGGAAACTACCCAAGGCAGCTTACAAAACAAAAATAATAAAAACAGAACATTAAGATGAAATCAATTAAAATGGACACAGAAGTGAAGAATACTGAAACTGACTCACAATTTGTCCTCCCAAAGTGCTTTCCTCCTCAGTCATACCCCAATAGCTGAAGTGTGGTTAGCTGGGCAAGATGTGTTTAGGGAGAGGAGCTATAGGAAGATAAGCAATGGGCAGAGGGACAGCTCTACACTCCACTTCCATATGTCCCTTTTACTTCTAAAATCAGACTCATCAGCACCAGCCTTTTACGTTAGGGGTGGCCAATGGTAGCTCTCCAGATTTTTTTTGCCTACAACTCCCATCAGCTCCAGCCATTGGCCATGCTGGCTGGGGCTGATGGGAGTTGTAGACAAAAGCATCTGGAGAGCTACCATTGGCCACCCCTGTTTTACGTAATTGTGGCAGATCCGTGTTTACACAGCCAGCTCTGCTGCCATCATGTCTAACTTGGTCCTCTAAGAATGAAGTGTTAAAATATATGCCTCTGGTTGGCTAAATAAGACTCTCTAGCATTTCTCCATACTATTTGTGGTCCCCTTCTACCACCATTTGTTTATAACAATTCTGGCATTCTTAGCAAAGAGCCACCCTGCATGTACAGAGTTTCCTTTGCTCCCAGTGAAAATAAAGTGTTTGAGACTTTTTAGTTTAGAAAAAATGCCTTTGGCAATGGAGACATGGTTGAGCTTTATACTATGTATACACAATGGGGATAAAATGGAGAAAGAACTATTTCTCCCTCTCTCCTCATAATAGAGTTTGTTCTTGCTAAGTGAAATTGACTTAGAGTAGATTCAGGATAGCAAGGGGAAAAAGTATTTCTCCACAGAACACGTAAATGGCAGCTTGAGAGCCTCCTGTTTTCCCAGATCACCTGGTACTGAAGAAGCACAGTTCTCTCTGTATCCTCAGCCATGTTTCCAGACAGGGAAATGCCATGATTTTATGGGCATCGTTGAGAGGATGTCTGTGATATTTGCACAAGTACTATCTTTATATTGCTTGGTAGCTGGGCTCGCTGAGGCAAGAATACACATTCACTAGTGGCTTATGTCAGTGGGTTGAGTACTGCTAAACTGCAATCCCCCTACAATGGACTTGCTGAGGCAATTCTGTCTTGGTGTTTCCATCTCCATTGGTAAATCATAGCATCTGAGAAAGCCCTATACACTTGCCAAGTGGAAGCCACAGAGATGTTATATCTTCAGAATGAAACAATATTAAAAATACCAAATTCTAGAAAACAACTCAAACTGAAACTAGGGTGAAGAAGGCAAAAAGGCCCCCCAGTCTGTGAGACACAGATACCAAATGCAACACCTAAACGTCTAATAAGTGGCTGATGCTGCAAGTCAGGTAATAGTAAGAGCTATGAATGTTTCATTAAGCAAAGTAGACTAACTGGAAAGTTGCATGAAGCAGAAAAGCTTCCTGAGTGTCAAAGCAAGAGCCACCCAGCCTGAGGTTAGTGTAATGAGAGCCAATAGAGTAAATGGAAAGTTGACTAAGCGGGGCTTGTGTCAAACAAGACTAAATTGAGCTGTGTCCATATGTTTCTTTGTAGTTTACCAGTTGGGCTCCCACAGAGAGAGGATAAGGAAACCAAACTGGCTCTTCAAGGTGTTTTCAAAAATGGTTTGTATCATCAGGCAGGTGATTCTTTATGCTTTCCAAAATGCAAATTATGTGATGCATGTAAAACTAATACACCATATCAGTAAGCTTCATACTGCAAATATTTGACCTGAACCCGTTATTTCACATTAACTGAATTTCCTGTTACTTACAATTAACAATAACTTTAACAATTACTAGGATATGTTTAGACTTGTGTGTATTGCATACAAAAAAGTCTGATTGTTGTTGTTCAGTCGCACTTATACACAGGTAATGCAGTAAAGGGAAATTATCCAGTCCTTATAAATGATGCAAACAAAGCAAATTGCATTGTCTTGTTTTGCATATTTCTTCAGTATTTACTACTTAAAAAAAAAAATAACGTATATACTATTAGCAACATGTGGAGATACCTAAATCTGTACATTGTGACTAGGCGGAGGCTAAGCAGATTTTTCAGCAAAGTTGGGGGACTCTCCAAGTTTGCAGAAAAATCTGAAATCAACATTAAAATATACCGGGGAGGGGGGTTAACACTCCCCTCAACACATTTGTGTTTCTGTGCACATGCAGACAATAGCCCCACCTGGTCAGAAGGGAGACACTCCAGCCTGACCTGGCAGTGGATGCCAGCAGTCGGGATGGGCCCAACCTCAGTGTTGAAGGACACTGACAGCTGTGCTAGGCAGGCAAGGCTGTGGGAGGATGCTGGCAGCCACACCGGGCTCAACAACAGCAGTGCTGGGCACCAGCAGCTGCACAAAACTTGACTGTGGTGGCAGAGATTCTGGGCTGAGGAGTAGGTGGTGAGGCCTATGAGATTCCCCCTGCAACTCTCCTACTTCACATTGAACTGTAAGGTATGGAGAATGGGCAGCGATGGGAGGAGGGATTCCACCCTCCATGAGTACCACTCATTTATTCTGATTTTGCTAGTCAGAGGATGGACAAAGAGCTATGTCTGACACTGAGGAGGCATCCTAGCCACTGATCTGAAGGAAAGAAAAATTGAGACAACCTGAAGGAAAAACTGAAAGAACAGTATCTGCCAAGCTATATTGTTTGTAGGGGAAGAGAAAGCCAATGCAGTTAAGAAGCTGAGTAACAACAAAAACTCAATACATAGGAGCCCTTCAGCTAGCATCACCTACTTGCATGCACACACTCATAATGATAATGACTAGGAACTTTCACTTTTAAATGAGATTGCCAGGAAGGGTCTTCTTAGAGTTTACGGACTAGAATTCAGATATGCAAATACAATTTATTTTTTTATTTAGTAGGCTTATATTCCTCCCTTTCCCATAATGGGCTCAGGCAGGGTGGATCACAACATGAACTGAACAACAATAAAAACCTACCATTTAAATTTAAAAACAATACAATAAAATTAGCAAAACAAAACAAAATGCATCCATGGCTTAATTTCCAACATGACAGCCAGCAGTCAAGCATGAAAGACATTTCAAACTCTTAACATAATGCTAGATGCAATGCCTGCTTGAATTTGCTTGGCAGTGATGCAAAGGCATTCTGTTCCAGTCCAGGGTGGGTAGATAAAGGCACTAGAAAGCACATGCTGTCATTACATGGAATCAGAACCAATCCTGGCAGAGCAGATCCCATTGACACAGATAAAAAATATGTCCTTGACACTGATATCTTCACTGTATAATATGATCACACAATAACAACGTCATTGATTACCTTCCTCCACACTTTACCTTCCTCTCTGAAGTACCATGTATATTGCAAAGGAAGTCCAAAATTCAGTCCTGAAGTCCCGAACAAATGTTATGTATGACTAAGAACTCTTAGGCTGCGATCACACATGCTAAACAATGCAGTTTCAATCCACTTTCAGTGCTCTTTCAAACTGGATTTTGCCAATCCACACAGTAAAATCCAGTTGGAAAGTGCACTAAAAGTGGGTTGAAACTGCATTATTTAGCATGTGTGATCACAACCAGAGAATAACAAGGTATCTTGACTCGACAGGCACTTATGTGTTATCAGGCTGTGGATGAATTTATTAATGGATTTATTTATTTGATGCATCTCATTCATTCCATTTATGCTGGAATAAATGTGGTTGTTCTTTAAATTGCCTCTGTTTTATCTGAGATTTCAAAATTTTATTAAGTTTGAACAAAAGGGGAAGAGAAAAAAGGGGGGGATACAGAAGAAAAGAAAAAAACAGTATACAAATTACAATAGTTTCTACTACAGAAAAGAACCAGAAAATAATACAAAGTTCATTATACCTGCAAGAGTCCACCTTTAACCTAAGTATTACCATTAATTTTGCAAAGATTTTGTGACCTTTTATGATTTTGTATAAATCCAGTCCATTTATCCTTAGTGCTTAGAAAAGGAAGAGGAAAAAAAGCAAAAAAACAGTCTATCATACAGGCTTATCTACTACCAAAAGAGAGGAAAAGCATCATATTAACACAGTCCTATAGCTTCATCTATAATAGTAAGAAAGAATTTCAAAGCTAAATGATAAAAGAAAATAAAGAGCAGATCTATAACTATCAAGTAAATATAATCTCTAAATTATTCTAGGTTGACAGCAATAATGTATGCGTGTAAGAGGTTATTCAAAGTTGTTTAAAAGTTATTGGAACCAATATATAGCCGAACAACATATTACTTATAGAAAGGAGAGTATACACTGCCTCTGCTGGATTATTTTATCTAAATTGAAGGAGGGAAATTTCATGGTTAACAATAGCAAACAGGTCATCCAGATTGTAAAGTTCATATAACCTCTTAATTATTATATGTTCTTAAAAATAAGATATGTATTTAAAAGGTTATTCAAATCATTTAAAGGAATTATTTTATTTATTTATTTATTTATCTGAGATTTATATCCTGCCCTTCCCACCAGGTGGCTCAGGGCGGCTTACAACATGTAAAAACTAACATAAAATATAAAATTAAGCATTAAAATTAACATTACATAATTTATAGTTAAAAATCTAAACATTTGTTATATACGTAAAACATTAAAATCATTCAGCGGTCTTAAGCTATGCTCAATTCAAATTCGATGTTCAGTGTTCAGTACTCTATGCCGGTTGGTTGTCAAAGGTAATGTATACCCAAATATCATATTATATATAAGGGGAGGGGGTGGAAATGAAGGCACAATAAAAAGCACTTATTAAGCTTTCCCTGTAACTGGCCACCCCTTTCCCTGTTTTAAATTTACTACCCACCTAATAGTAAGAACCCCTTGATTTAAGCTTCAATTTTGTTTACTACAGAGCCTAAAAGTCCAAATTTCCATTCCAGAAAAATACACCAGTTCCATTGTATTGTACCAATATTAGCAATAAAACAAGGAAAGAGAGCTTATAGTCCCTCTTTTTGAAAGCCTTCCAAGTCTTGATTCTTTTATAGCTTGCCATGGACCTGTGAATTTTTGTATAATCCAGAAACATTCCCCTTGGATCACTCATCAGTTCTACGGAAAATATTAGAGCCAAATCAAAGTCACTCCCCCTTTTGTTAGTCTTAATAGGTTCTAGTTTCGATTTCTCCTGCAAAACTGCATATGTCGTCTCCATTTTAAAATCATTCTGGACATTTTCAAACTTTGTCTACTCACTTTTTCCAGCTCATTAGAAGAATCTTGTACACCTTGATATGTCTGCTCCTGTATATTTTCAACGTCTTTACATTTCTCAAGAAGCTTTTGCATCCTGTCTGTTATCAACTCCACTATGAGACCGATTTCCTGTTGTATAGAAGATATGATAGCCCTAAAATCCTTTTGAGCAACCATTTCTACTTGCTGCGCCATCTTTCCCACAATATAGATCAGTCCAGTAGTAAAAACTGAAAAAATAGTTCATAATCTCGATAGACAAGTCCTTCCAAATCTCTGCTTAAAAAATCTCTTGCATTCCAATTACAATCACTTCAGTCGCAATAAATCATCCTATGGACTTTTCTCGTTTAAAGTCACAATCAGCCTTTGTTCGAGTTGAAGCGTGAAAGATTAATAGTCTAATTAATGCTTATTTAATTTTAAACCAAATCCATCCAAATATATGTTTCGAACTTTTAGTTCCTGGGAAAGGTAGTTGAGAAAGCGGTGGTGGAGAAGCTTCAGGTTTTCCTGGATAAAACATCCGCCCTGGACCCATTCCAATCCAGTTTCCACCTGGGCCATGGAACAGAGACAGTACTAGTCATCCTCACAGATGACCTAAGAAGACTTCTGGAACAAGGCAGGTCGGTGCTGCTGATTCTTCTCAACCTGTCAGCAGTGTTTGACATGGTCAACTATGATCTATTGACCCACTGCCTCGCAGTCACCGGAATACGGGTGTAGACTTGCAATGGTTTTCCTCCTTTCTCCGGGGATGGGGTGATGCTGGACAAGCAGACCTCCATGCGACACCCACTTATATGTGGAGTGCTGTAGGGAGCTATTCTCTCACCCATATTATTCAACATCTATATGCGCCCCCTTGCCCAGATTAACCGAGGTTTCGGTCTGGGTTGTCACCAGTATGCTGATGATACCCAACTCTATCTGTTGATGGATGGCAGACCATCTTCTGCCCCTGAACACCTGTCTGAAGCATTAGGAGCCATAGCAGGATGGCTACAGCAGAGCTGACTGAAGTTAAACCCAACTAAGACAGAGGTCCTGTGCCTGAATCGAGGTGGGGGGTTGTGTACACAGCTCCCACCCTTAGATGGTGCGGTTTTAGTGCCAACCCAACAGGTGAAGAGTTTGGGAGTGATCCTGGATGCCTCACTTTCTATGGATGCCCAGGTCATGGCGGCTGCCAGGTCTGCTTTCTACCATCTACAGCAGATCAGGCAACTATCATCATATCTATCCCCCCAAGACCTGGTCACAGTGATCCATGCAATGGTCCCTTCCTGACTAGATTACTGTAACTCACTCTATGCTGGCTTGCCCTTGAAACTGATCCGGAAACTGCAGCGGCTGCAGAACGCGGCAGCTCGCCTGTCGACTGCATCACCTATACAGGTGAGCATGCGACCGATGCTCTGTGACCTGCACTGGCTGCCTATAGAGGACCGGATCCATTTCAAGGTGTTGGTTCTGACTTTTAAAACCTTATGAGGCCTGGGACCAACATGCCTGTGGACCGTCTCTTCCTGTATATGCCCCTGAGGTCGCTTCGTTTGGCCTCCCAAGATTGGCTTACTGTCCCTGGCCCAAGAGATGCCTGTCTTGCCTCTACCAGGGCCAGGTCCTTCTCAACCTGGTGGAATCAGCTCCCTATAGAGATCCAGGCGCTACCTGGCTTGATAGCCTTTCGTAGGGCCTGTAAAATGGAGCTGTTCCACCAGGTCTACGGGTGATGCAGTGGGCATCTATCCATTAGATCGGTTGGCCTCCCCACTGTACCATCCTACTGCACTGATTTGCTGCACTGTCCTGCTACACCATCTTATCATTTTGTTCTGCCAGACTATTCTGTTGTATTGAATATTGTAATTGGCTTTCTATTATTATGCTGCTGTGATTTTATTGTGACTTTTATTGTGAATATATATATATTCGATCCAGATCATATTACTTAGCACAGTGACAATTATTATCAGTTTGTTCTTTTTTCTTTTAGAAGCCACTTTGGGGGAGGGGTCTTTATCCTCCCCCACTCCTTGTGAACAAGCAAGTTTGGCTTTGTAGTGAGAGTTTTGCAGATAGGTAACATTGCCAAATAAACTTACTTGCAAGGTGCCATTTCATTAGTTCTAGCAGAAAAAAGATGCAATGAAGGATCACTGAGAGAGAAAAGCGAGCGGGTGTTCACTTCTTGATGCCAAGATGGCGATTGTTGCGGTGGTGCATCGGAGCAACAGAAGGTTCAGGGACCAGTCACCGCAGGCTTCCCAGGCTCCCTGCTGTCAGGGGACCCTTATCTGGGCCCCCCTAGGGGTACCACAGCTGTAGCACCCCTCCTACTGCCTGATTTGAGGGGCCGCTGGAGACAAGCTCCGCAGACTGCCGCTGATAACAAGATGCCAAAACCTGGAAACCTCTGTTTTATCTGATATATGTAACAATATTCAGTGCTTCATGTATAAAATTAATTTAGGATTAGAATCATAGAGTTGAAAGGGACCTCCAGGGTCATTTTGTCCAGGGGTGGCCAACGGTAGCTCTCCAGATGTTTTTTGCCTACAACTCCTATCAGCCCCAGCCATTGGCCATGCTGGCTGGGGCTGATGGGAGTTGTAGGCAAAACACATCTGGAGAGCTACCATTGGCCACCCCTGATCTAGTCCAACCCCCTGCACAATGCAGGAAACCCACAATTACCTACCCCAATTTCACAGGATCTCCATCGCTGTCAGATGGCCATCTAGCCTCTGTTTAAAAAACTCTAAGGAAGTAGAACCCACCACCTTCCGAGGAAGCCTGTTCCACTGAGGAATTGCTCTAATGTTGAGCCAGAAACTCTTTTGATTCAATTTCAACCCATTGGTTCTGGTCCTACCTTCCGGGGTCACAGAAAACAATTCCACACCATCCTCTATATGAAGAAGAAGAATTGCAGATTTATACCCCACTCTTCTCTCTAAATCAGAGACTCAGAGCGGCTTACAATCTCCTATATCTTCTCCCCACACAACAGACACCCTGTGAGGTGGGTGGGACTGAGAGGGCTCTCACAGCAGCTGCCCTTTCAAAGACAACCTCTGCCAGAGCTATGGCTGACCCAGGGCCATTCCAGCAGGTGCAAGTGGAGGAGTGGGAAATCAAACCCGGTTCTCCCAGATAAGAGTCCGCGCACTTAACCACTACACCAAACTGGCTCTCTTCAAGTACTTGACAGCCCTTCAAGTACTTGAAGATGGTGATCATATCACCTCTCAGCAGCCTCCTCTCCAGGCTAAACTTCCCCAGCTCCTTCAATCTTTCCTCGTAGGACTTGATCTCCAGACCCCTCACCATCTTCGTCGCCCTCCTCTGGACCCGTTCCAGCTTGTCTACATCCTTCTTAAAATGTGGTGCCCAAAACTGAACACAATACTCCAGGTGAGGTCTTACCAGAGCAGAGTAAAGTGATACCATCACATCACGTGATCTGGACACTATACTTCTGTTGATACAGCCCAAAATTGCATTTGCCTTTTTAGCCACCGCATCACACTGTTGACTCATGTTCAGCGTATGATCCACTAAGACCCTTAGATCCTTTTTGCACATACTACTGCTAAGGCAAGTCTTCCCCATCCTATAACTATGCATGGGATTTTTCCTACCGAAATGCAGAACTTTACATTTATCCCTGTTAAAATTCATTTTATTGGTTTTAGCCCAGTTTTCCAGCCTGTCAAGGTCATCCTGTATCCTGTTTCTGTCTTCTACTGTATTTGCAACCCCTCCCAATTTAGTATCATCAGCAAATTTAATAAGCATTCCCATTGTCTGTAAGGACACTTATATTTGTTATATGCAGAAGTCATTTTGTAGAAAAATAGGTGGTGGAGCTCATCTGAGGAAATGTAAATAAGTCATCCAGAAAGCTGAAATTTGGCACATATGCAGTAAAGGATATCCTAATGAGCAATTTATAAATCTCTGTCATAACAGAGATGTATTGTACGATAGTGAAGCTACTCCCACTTTAAGTAGGAAATTTGACAAACATACATAGACTTGGGTTTTTCATTATTATTCTTATGGTAAAAGTCTGAAGTGCAGAATGTAGAGGACAGCAGGCAAAACTTCACAATATGGAATTTGGGGTCGAGAGAGTCATGTCGTATTTTCAGGTCAGGATTTTGGCGCAAGGGTGCTTCCATTGGCAGTCAGAAAAATAGATCTATAAAGAAAGCAAGCTTCATTTACTAGTGTGTGTTTATATAACAGTATTCTATTATTATGTGTTACAAATTCATGCTTGTATTGTTTTATTTTTAGCAAGAGGCTCTTTTAGTAACATAATACTGAGGGTGCTGACCAATGATCCCTCTAAGCTGTGCAGTCTTATGAGCAAAAATTCTACTTGGTGAGCTACTGGCATTAAAGTTGTGAGCTACTGCAGAAATTAGTTTGCTCTAAGGTTATTTTTCCTGAGCTGAGACAAAAATGTGTGAGCTGGAGGCTAAAAAATTGTGAGCTAGTTCACACTAACTCAGCTTAGAGGGAACACTGGTGCTGACATCATTGTATTGATTTACATAATCAGTAAGCATGGCAGTACATCAACATCCCAGTTTGGAAAAGCACATGTGCATCACCTGGACCTGTATGTATGGGGCCACTTTAAAAAAGGTTAAAAACCCACCCATCAGCTGTTTGTTAGGAAGCAGAAAAGAAGAGGATGGTGACTTCCACTTCTCCCCTTCCTGCCCACTGTGTGTGGCACCACTACCTGGGGTTGCCAATTCTGGGTATGGAAATACCTGGCAATTTTGGGGGTGAAGCTTGGGGAGGATGGGGCTTGGCAGGATATAATGCCATAGAGTTCACCCTCCAAAGCAGCCATTTTCTCCATCTTAGTCGTCTGAAGGCCATTTTCAATAGCAGGAGATCTCCAGGTGCCACCTGGAGGTTAGCAACTCTACCCCCACCTCTGCCTGCCTGGCTCAGGAGAGCCAGTTTGGTGTAGTGGTTAAGTGTGCGGACTCTTATCTGGGAGAACCGAGTTTGATTCCCCACTCCTCCACTTACACCTGCTAGCATGGCCTTGGGTCAGCCATAGCTCTGGCAGAGGTTGTCCTTGAAAGGGCAGCTGCTGTGAGAGTCCTCTCCAGCCCCACCCACCTCACAGGGTGTCTGTTGTGGGGGAGGAAGGTAAAGGAGATTGTGAGCCACTCTGAGACTCTTCAGAGTGGAGGGTGGGATATAAATCCAATATCATCTTCTTCTTCAATGACACTTTGTCCACAATACCACACTGGCTTTCTCTTAGCCAATAGCAGTACGATTCATCATCCTATGTTCTTCATGCTTGGA
Source organism: Heteronotia binoei (assembly GCF_032191835.1). Lineage (NCBI taxonomy): Eukaryota > Metazoa > Chordata > Lepidosauria > Squamata > Gekkonidae > Heteronotia > Heteronotia binoei. The sequence goes on along the minus strand of NC_083224.1, from coordinate 125,735,197 downwards.
TTTTTTTTTTAAAGTAGGCCAGCCCCATAGCCAGGATTTGAAGAATTGGGGGTGCCCTGATTTTTTTCAGGGGGCACATAGTGGCCCCAACCTCCATGGCCTTCTTTCCTACCACCGCTGAGAAGGAAAGTTGCCAGATCACTGCCATACAGCCTCCCTCCTCCCTGCAGCTGCCCAAAGGTGATCCCTTTCCACCCCTCTTCCAGCAGCTCTGGTGGGGAGCCACTCAGAGGTTTAGATATGTGCCGCACAGTCTTCTGCCCTTACCTGTAGCATGATCCAGCTAGGCAAGCCCGGCGGGATAAGGGGGGGGGGGAGGCGCCACCAAGTCGCAACTGACTTCTGGGGCTACAAGACCTCCAATTCGAATTTCTTCCTGTCGGAGGGCGAGCCAAGGCTGCCCAAGCGCAACTCCCACCCTTGCTCGGGTGGCCAGTGAGACCAGGCCAGAAAACCCCTGCAGGTGAACATCACATCTCCACTGATCCCCAGCCCCGGACTGCAGCTGGGACCTCCACTTGTGTGCACCAGCCTACCTTATCCTGCCCTGTCTGCAATGGAGCCATCTGCCCCCTACCCCCGCTGCCCCACTTGAGGGCCAGAATGGCCTCTTCTTGCAGGCGCCCTCTAGCCCAATGTCAGCCCAATGTGGAGCTTAACTTTCAGTCCTGGGTGCTGAAAGTGCCCCATTGTTTCTGCTTGCTGAGGGGGTCAGAGATTTCTTCCAGCCCTTAAGCTAGCAAAAGCAACACAGAGTTAAGCTTTCAGTCCTGGGCACTGAAAGTGCCCAGTTGTTTCTGCTTGCTGGGAGGGTCAGAGATTTCTTCCAGCCCCTAAGCAAGCAGAAGCAACAGGGAGCTTAACTTTCAGTCCTGGGCTCCAAAAGTGCCCTGTTGTTTCTGCTTGCTGAGGGGTTAGAGATTTCTTCCAGCCCCTAAGCAAGCAGAAGCAACAGGGAGCTTAACTTTCAGTCCTGGGAACTGAAAGTGCCCCGTTGTTTCTGCTTGCTGAGCAGTCAGAGATTTCTTCCAGCCCCCAAGCAAGCAGAAGCAACTTTGAGCTTAACTTTCAATCCTGGGCACTGAAAGTGCCCCCTTGTTTCTGCTTGCTGAGGGGTCAGATTTCTTCCAGCCCCTAAGCAAGCAGAAACAACAGGGAGCTTAACTTTCAGTCCTAGGCGCTGAAAGTGCTCCGTTGTTTCTGCTCGCTGAGGGGTCAGAGAATTCTTCCAGCCCCTAAGCAAGCAGAAGCAACTGTGTATGATCATGTCCCCTAAGCAAGCAGAAGCAACGGTGTATGATGACGGCAGAATGGAGACTGATGCAGCCAAGGCACTGGAGGCTGGTTAGGGGCCCCAAGTTAAGGGGCCCTGCCTAGCAGTCAGGGGGCTGTGCCCCCACAGCCCCCTTCTAGCTACGGGCCTGAAGTAGGCTTACTATAAAAGTTGAAGAAACAAAGCAGGGTGATGCAGAGAGTGTCAGACTAGGATCTCGGAGACCCAGGTTTGAATTCCCCACTCTGCTGGGTGACCTTGGGTTGCCAACCCCCAGGTGGTGGCTGGAGATCTCCTGGGATTACAAGTGATCAACAGATGACAGAGATCAGTCCCCCTGGAGAAAATGGCCATTTTGGAAAGTGAGCTCTATGGCATCGTACCCCTCTGAAGTCCCTCCTCTCTCCAAACTCCACTCTTCCCAGATGCCACCCCCCAAATCTCCAGAAATTTCTCAATCCAGAGCTGGCAACCCCACTCATACTACTGGCTAGGGTCAGTCAGTCTAACTTATGTCACAAGGTTATTGTGGGGATGAAATGGAGAAGAGGAAAATGTCTCCATTGGGGAGAAAAGTTGGAGCATAAATGGAGTAAATAAAGAGGTAATTAATGGTCTACAATACAGCACTGTGAACTGAACTATGGCTCAGATAAATTGTGGGGCAAGCTACCTCATTCTGTTCCCTTGGGGCTTGTAATCTGCCACATATCAGCAGTGGGTACATATCAGCAGTACACGAGCTGCATTGTAGAAGTAATTGCAGTGGCTGAGATGAGGGGGGGGGTATGATGGAAAAAACAAGGGAGGGAAGGGGGAAGAAGGAAGCAAAAACAGAATAAGGAGGGGTTGCTTGGAGATGCTTCGTTTAAACACTTATTTAGTAATAGAAATTCTGGTTCAGGACAAATACTGCAAGGAATGCCAACAAAGGTTTAACATGTAGCAAGAGAATCCCACTGCTTACCACCCTCCACTCCGAAAATTGCCCATTTATACTCACTCCCTGTTTCCTATTAATTAGCCAGTTTTTGATCCACAAGAGGACTTGTCTTTTTACCCCATGACTCTCAGGCTCCTTAGCAAGCTCGAGAGTCATGGGGCTTGTGGGAAGAAAGAGCTTAAGCCTCTCTCCTGAAACAGCTCTGGGGAGTCAAGATTTGTCCTGTTGAGGAAGCTTACATGTACTGATGACTACACATAACTTTCTCTCATTACCATTTCAGGTAAGGAAAACAGCAGCCTGTTTTTCCTGTGTGGCATTGGCCCAATACAGATTGCTCCTATCTGTGCCTGAGAAGTTAGTTCATGGTAGCACACTTCTCTTGACATTCCACATGTCCACCAGATAGACTTTATAATGTGCAAATTGTCTTGATTTGTCATGTCTGGCAGCCAACCAGTGGGAGACCAGGGGGTGGGAGCATGGGCAGGTGGCCATCAACTGATGGCATGACATCGTTTCCAGGAAAAATCTGAATGTGATGTCATATCTCTCTAGAAAAGCACAAAGTCACAGCTGAGTTTCCCTGAAAGTGATGTAAAGTCAATTGATGGCCATTGTTTTGTTTTATTTTTCTCATGCTACTGTTCAGATGGCCGGCAGGAAATGCTGGTGGGGGGGATTCCCCACTCATATTACTGGCTGGCAACTCTAGAAATGGTCCATGGCTCCAAATTGTTTGAACAACTCCTCTTTCATATCCTGACTCTCTCAGAATTGTGTGTAATGTCAAGTAATCACTGAAAATTAATTGTCCAGTTCAGAAAAGAATCATTTACAATATAAGAAGGAAAGTTGGAACTCTGCATTAAGTGAGGTTCTTCAAAATATGCATTTCAACAATAGTCATGAAAGATGGGTTTAGAAGCCAGTGGTGTTTGAAGTCATCAGATAGAATTCCAAGGAAGTTAGGATTGTTACATAATTATTTTTTCCTTTGCTGAGCACAATGAGTTCTGTCTGCTCATCATCCTGCTGCGCTGGTTATCAGTCCCAGCCTCTTACTGATGCCCTCTTGCCTGTCTCAGCTTCTTCCTTGCCCTCAAATCTTCAGGCATTCCCCATGTGACTTGTATTACTTCCTTCCTACTGTGTGAAACTTGTCAGTACACCTTTCTGTTGTTGTTGACTCTTCTTCAGCTTGCCACTGTGAAGTTTTCCCTCCCAGATCCCATCATTGCAGCACAAAAGCTTAACTCTTGATCCCTCAGTAAACAGAAGAGGAAGTTGTCTGCAGGAACCCTTGAAGAAGGGGAAAAATTAAAATGCAGCTTTCCCCAAAAAACATTGGGTTAGAGCTGTGTGGAACAGATCTTTTTTATCTTTTCCCCATTGCTGCCTGCTGCGCATTCCAACATGTGGCTGCTTGAAGCCAGAGAACCAATTGTATGAGCAGAAGGGACCATCTGCTTGCTCAAGAGGACTTCAGCCCAGCCATTTTTGTCAACATTACTGTTTTTCAAAACTCATTGGGCGTTTTCGCACTGACCTTCAAGTGGTGCGACCACCCTCCTCACGCCGGCGGATCTGCAAGGATTTCGCACCAGAAGCGCCGGCGCACCCCAAAGAGCCGGCGACTTCCGTCGCGAAACCAGCTCAAACGGAAACCGCCAAGAAGCAGGAAAACGTTTGAGCTGGTTTCGCAACGGAAGTCGCCGGCTCTTTTGGGTGCGCCGGCGCTTCTGGTGCGAAATCCCTGCAGATCCGCCGGCGTGAGGAGGGTGGTCGCACCACTTGAAGGTGAGTGCGAAAACGCCCATTGTATTAACAGGACCGGATCTACATGTTTCTTGAGGGGGTGCAAAATTAAAAAATGACGCCCCCTTATGGGCCATTCTATCTTATGGTCCCATAGAATACAATGGACTCCATATTCAATTTGGCACCCCCCTCCGTTGACACCGGGGCAAGCAACCCACTCTGCCCCCCCCCCTAGATCCAGCCCTTTGTATTAGTAAACTAATAGTATTGCCATTTATTACATGTAGGAAAAAATTACAGAGATCTATTTCCACAGATATAAACAGAGAAGAAGCAGGTTCATAATCATCACAGAACAGAACTCATTGTATGGATGGGAAATCTGGGAGGGAAATGATGGCCTAGGCTAGCTCGAGCTCACCAGATTTTGGCAGCTAATCCGGGAAAACCCTGGGTAGTACTTGGATGGGTGACCTCCAAGGAATACTAAGGTCATGACACAGAGACGGGCAATGGCAATTCACCTCTGTTCGTCTCTTCCCTTGAAAACCCTCTGGGCTCATCATAAATCAGCTGAGACTTACTGGCACTTTCTACCACCAGATGATTTGCAAAGCAAAGTATCTACTAATATGTGGATCTTCGATTGTAGTTCTGCATGATGGACTTGATGGTAGAGAACAGTTGTATTGTAGAACCGCCCTTTGAGGATATCCACATGGGGACAGGCTAGTGTAGTTCCCCTGTTGCTGTTCTGAGGTTTCTGATGCAGAACAGCAGCAACTCAGCTTCCATTCTCTTAGCTAAACTCCCAACAAGGGCCATTCCCTCCCCTGCATCAGGGCTTTTTTTTTTTTTTTAAATGGCAGTTGAATTTCTGGCAGAGCAGGTTTGGGAAAGATCAGAGAAAAACCAGGGAAACCTGGGAGATACACAGATGCACCACAAAGCTTCCAAATAGCACCAAATTTGGGCAGATTACCCATGTGGAAATGGTAGGGTTCCAGCTCCTGGTTGTGAAATTCCTGGGGTAGAGCCTGGAGAGGAGAAATTACAGAGAAACCTTAATGGAGTATGATGTCCTCCAAAGTAATTATTTTCTCTAAGGGAACTGATGTCTGGAGATCAGTTGCAATTCCAGAAGATCTCCAGGACCAACCTGGAGGTTCTCAACCCTAGGAAGCAGCCACTTGGTGAGTCATGGAACCTAATGTAGAGAACCTTCATTAATGGGGGTGAGGCTATCTTGTGGAAAGGGAATGCCTTTTCACTCTCCTTCCAAAACTAAAGCAATGAGTATTGAGCAAGCAGAATATGGACAGGGAGTTTTCATATTTTTTTAAAAGTGTGCACTATCAAGATGAGAGGCAGAAAGATGATGGAAACTGGGGACGCTCCTGTTGTTTGATGCCAGGGATGGGCATCTGGAAGGCATAAGCTCGCTCAAGGCTCAAATCCATTTTACACAGCCCTATAAAAATTGACAGGCTGGCACAGCCAGAAAGATCCTGCTGCAATCCCAATAATTGTATGTTTCTTCGGAATGGCATGTCTTGGAGTAAGAGTCAACTCCCTCCAATTAAGCATGTCTCTTTAAAATGTAGGGACATCTGGCAACTCGGAGTTTCTCCATTTCTAATGATTAGTTTCTAAAGCACAATTTGGCAAAAGCTGCTGTCTCCTTGCTGGGTTTCCATGTAGCTACTCAGCCAGGCATTCAGCAGCAGGGTCACGCAGCTGGGAGAATGCAACCCTTGCAGCTTGTTTGGCTCCTGAGCCATGTGGCTGAACATGAGCGTGGGCAGGTGGCCAGCTGCTTCCCTCCAAGTCTGGGTCAAGGCAGTTCAGGAGGGAGTCTTGTTTACTTCATGCTGCTCATTAAAGGCAAGTGAATTGCAATGGCCTGTGAAGCTGGACCGAATGCCAGTGGGTGACTGATCCAGTAAAGCCTTTTAAAATACAGATGCATGTTGTTTACCCTTGGCAGTGGTAAAGTGGACTACTACTAAGCCATGTGCTTGGAGTGCACAGGAGAATCTGGAGAGAAAGGAGCAGAGGAAAACTCCACAGAGTTGGAGGCATTTATTTACACTGACCTTGCTGTAGAGGTTGTTACTGTTACCGTTGGACTTGTTCAGGTCTGCACATTCCGTAGTTTGGGAACTGCATTTTCCCAACCTCTACTGACTGATAGGAGTGTTGGGCAGTTCAGTCCTACTTCAGCTGCTGCAGCCAAAACAGAAGCTTGAACCGCTGCTGCAGCATTTTCTGTATGCCGCATAGTGCAGAAACTAACTCTTGCCCCATGTTCAATTTACATTTCCCCATGCTGCTCAGCATCGATGGCACAACTTTGGTATATGGCAAGACAGCATTATCCTTTGTGTAAGGGGCTACCAGAAGCTCTGCTGTTTCCTTCCTCAGCTCTAGTTGAAATAGGTTGCCAGGTCCGACTCAGGAAATATCTGAAGACTTTGAGGGTGGAGCCAGGAGCAAGGTTGCGGCAAGCACAATTGAACTCCAAAGGGAGTTCTGGCCATCACATTTAAAGCGACTGTGCTCCTTTTAAATGCTTTCCCTTCATTGGAAATAATGGAAGATGGGGGCACCTTATTTTGGGGCTCATAAAATTGGATCCCCTGGTCCAATCTTTTTGAAATTTGGGGATTTTTTTGAGGAGAGGCACCAGAAGCTATGCTGAAAATTTGCCGATTCTACCTCAAAAAACACCCCATAAATACCCACTAATCAATTATCCATTATACCCTGTGGAGACCAGTCTCCATAGGGTATAATGGAGTGCCCAGGGAACATTCAAACCATCAACCAATCACCCACCCCACTTTCTGATAACCCTGAAGTGGGAGGAGGGCCTACAAACCAGGGGAACTCCTGCCCCCAACTGGGGATTGGCCTTTTAATACAGATGCATGTTGTTTACCTTTGCAGTGGTAAAGTGGACCACTACTAAGCCATGTGCTTGGAATGCACAACCATTCCCCTTCAGCTGCACAGGCTTGCAAGGAGCATTGGTGTATCAGATTTTCATTTATATGTTCTGTTTCCACCACCTGGACCTCCAAGTAGCTTACACAGGATTCCTTACAGGAATCCCATCCAAGCAAAGACCAGAGACCTAGACCAGTTTAGTTTCAGTAAGGTGGATGTGTTAGGTGTCCCCCAGCCATACTCAGGGGCTGAGTGACTAATACAGAGAAATGCTAGTGCAGAGGACCAAATTAGATTACAGAACACATGTCGGGTTGGGGCTTCTGCCCCAACATGCAATCACAAGTGACTTCAGGAAACTAATGTTCTCTAGTGCTCCAAGACCCTAAATCAGTTCTGCAGTATATGGAGCCCCAGAGAGGGGCAAACTGTTCTGCTCAGGCAAATGGTATGGGGGGAGACTAGGCTTCCCAATCCCCCGCCCCGGGCAGGGGACACCCCGATTTGGAGCCTCCTCCTCCGCTCGCCAAAAATTTGGAAGCGGGGGAAAATGGCGGCCCTTCCCTTCCCACCCAGCCCCGATCACAGCAGCTTCTCCTCACCCCTTCCCACCCAGCCCCATCGCAGCAGCTTCTCCTCACCCCTTCCTTTCCCCTCGCACTCAGCCCCATTGCAGCAGTGTCTCCTCGCCCCTTCCCTTCCCACCCAGCCCCATTGCAGCAGCTTCTCCTCGCCCCTTCCCTTCCCACCCAGCCCCAATTGCAGCAGCTTCTCCTCGCCCCTTCCTTTCCCCTCCCACCCAGCCCCATCGCAGCAGCTTCTCTTTGCCCCTTCCCTTCCCCTTAGGCTTCCCAATCCCCAGGTGCCAGCAGGGGATTCCTGGGTTTTACAGGTGTTCCCCCGCCAGCTGGCTGGTGGGGGAAGCTCCTCCCCCACAGCCACCCTGTACCTCTAGATCTTGGGCAGGACCTACAAACAGGTACAGTTTTAAAATGTGTGTGTGCCTTTAAATTGGAGCAGGAAGTACTTCATGGGGAAGGGTTAACAACAGCAGACCTCCTGAGACTGCAGCCCCTCTGTTTGTTTTGCTTTCCTTTCGGACAAGTGAGTGTGTGTGTAAAAGAGCAGTATAGCCCCTGTACTTTCCAGACCTGGTTGTGGAGGCACCAGAGACTCCTGCTTTGTTCTACTGCTTCAGACCAACATGGCTGCCCACTTGCAATGGAGGCAGTTAAGTGTGTGTGTGAGTGAGAGAGAGAAAACAGGGGGAGGGGAGGGAACTCTATTATTCCCTATGGAGACTTATTCTCATAGGAAATTAGGCTTCCCAATCCCCAGGTCCCAGAGGGGGATCCCCCGGTTTTACAGGCTTCCCCCCTCCCCCAGCCAGCTGGCCGGCGGGGGAAGCCCTGCCCCCACAACCATCACGCACCTCCATGAACGATTCCCATAGGGAATGATGGGGAATTGATTTGCGGGTATCGGGGGCTCTGGGGGGGGCTGTTTTTTGAGATAGAGGCACCAAATTTTCAGTATAGCACCTAGTGCCTCTCCCCAAAATACCTCCCAAGTTTCAAAAAGATTGGACCAGGGGGTCCAATTCTATGAACTCCAAAAGAAGGTGCCCCTATCCTTCATTATTTTCTATGGAAGGAAGGCATTTAAAAAGATGTACAGTCCCTTTAAATGTGATGGCCAGAACTCCCTTGAAGTTCAATTATGCTTGTCACACCCTTGCTTTTGGCTCCGCCCCCCATGTCTCCTGGCTCCACCCTCAAAGTCTCCTGGCTCCACCCCCAAAGTCCCCAGATATTTCTTGAATTGGACTTGGCAACCCTATAGGAAATAATGGGGAATTGATCCGCGGGTATCTGGGGCTTTGGGGGGGCTGTTTTTTTGAGGTTGAGGCATCCAGTACCTCTCCCCAAAATACCCCCCAAGTTTGAAAAAGATTGGACCATGCGGTCCAATTCTATGAGCCCCCAAAGAAGGTGCCCCTATCCTTCATTATTTCCTATGGAGGGAAGGGATTTAAAAGATGTGTGGTCCCTTTAAATGTGATTGCCAGAACTCCCTTGAAGTTCAATTATGCTTGTCACACCCTTGTTCCTGGCTCCGCCCCAATGTCTCCTGGCTCCACCCCCAAAGTCCCCAGATATTTCTTTAATTGGACTTGGCAACCCTAGGGGAGACTGAAACTCTTCCTTCCCCCTGATTTGGGCCCTGGAGAGCTTGAGGAATAGGCAACTGGCAGAAGGATTGGAGTGGGAATATTGGTGGGGGGATGCAACATCACCAACATCACTACTTCCCTTCCAGGGGAGAAAACTGGGTGTAAAACCATAGAGTTTCTGGCAATTCCTAAAGCTACCCTATGGTTTCCCCTGGATGTAGCAACTTCAGCAATGCCACTGCTTGTTGAGTGTCAGTGTTAAGTTGCTTTAAGGGAACTATAACTGCTGAGTCATTGTTATGCAACTAAGCTATACAGGGAAGATTAAAGTCACGAGAGTAACAGGTGCAGCTAATGTAACAATCAGTGTTAGGATTGGATGGCTGCACAGTTTCTGGAGTGCACTCTACAGTTTGCTCATACAGGGGAACTCCCCACGCATTCAAACTCTGTCATTGGTTATGGGCCCAGCGTGGTCTCCTGGAAAGTAAACATCGATAAGTGCCAACAGTTCCTGTGTGTCTACTCGTGAGTAAGCAGTTCCTGTGGTCTACTCGTGAGTAACAGCCGTTACTTGGGCGTGGCAGTTTTGTATTCACAGCACAATGGAGTCCTGTGTCCAAGTCTCCGGTTTCCTTATCAAGAGGCTGAACGGGGAGAATTACAGCACCTGGTCTGAGAAGGTCACTATGTTACTCAAGTGTCAAGGTTTGTGGGAGTATGTGATGAATCCACCCGACTTAGCTGTGTTAGACGCTGCTAATGACGCAGCTGTTATTGCAAAGCATAAAAGTAATGAGGATAAGGCTTGTGCTCTAATCGGTCTTACCTTGGAAGACGGCCAGCTTATCCATATCAAAACCTCCAACAGTGCCAAGTCATGCCGGGACGCTCTTAAGTCTCTTTATGTCAGTGAGAGTGTGGGGTCCCATATATACTTAATGAAGAAACTCCTTAGTGCAAAATATGTGGCAGGTGGGGATATGAGTAACCACCTAGAATACATGCAACGCACCTTGCAGCTGCTGCAAGAGAAAGAAGTGGTTTTTTCCCCTCAGCAGCAGGCATATATAATCCTTTGTTCCCTGGATACAAGTTATGATCAGTTTGTAGCCAACTTGGATATATTGCCAAGAACTGAGATAACAGTATCAAACATCACTCACCGGTTATTGAATGAGGACATGAGGAGGAGGGACGCAGCCATGTTCCGGGAGTCTCCAGCTCATTCAGCCAAGTCTCCTGCCCGGGAGGATTTTAAAGGGGCAGACAATCATGCAGCTACTGATAAGGTTTACTCAGTGAGAAAATGTTATGTGTGCAAAAGCACAAAGCATCTCAAACGGGAATGTAACCGTCTTAAAGAGAAACAGTCTCCTGTTACTCCCAAGGGAGGAAGGCATGCACATCTTGTTATTGACACTTCTTCTTACAGCAATCAGTTTCTGATAGATAGCGGTGCTACGGTGAATATAATAAAAAACAAGAACCTTTTCGACACCTACACCCCCGTCTCAGGACAATGTGTCAAATTAGCAGATGGAATCTGTGCCAAGGTAACTGGCAGTGGGTTTGTTGAAATTCCTAGTCTTAAAAGGAAGTTGCAAATGCTTCATGTGCCAAGTATTAAGTACAATATGCTATCTGTTTCTGCTTTAACTGAGCAAGGATTTAAAGTCTCTTTTATAGCTGAAAGCTGCTTGATTTGTGCAGAAGGCATCTCTGTTGTGGCTAAAAGGCAAAACAACCTGTATTTCCTGGAGAAAGAAAATGTAGTACACCATGTGAGTATGAACAAACCTCCTCACAATGAGTGTATACATATGTGGCACAGGAGATTGGGGCATATAAATTTCCAAGCTGTTAAGAAAACCCTGCAGGCAGCAGAAATTACCCCCAAGGCTTGTCATTGTTTTGTTGACTGTGAAATATGCAAAGCAACAAAATCAAAAGCCGCACCCACAATATCTCCAACAAAATTCCAGACAGAAGAAATATTGGACCTTGTATTTCTCGATCTGATTGGACCTTTTCCAACCAGAAGTTTGGGCGGAGCTAAGTATTGTTTGTGTATAGAAGATCACCATTCTCGCTACAGTGCCAGTGCTCAGACGATCTTTGAGAGAAACACGTCCTCCAGATCGCTATAGCCCGGGGCAAGCATGTGCAGTTCTTGCGGAGCCTTCTTGCTACGAAGGCATCAAGCACCTGTCGCAAGACCAGCAAACAGGCTGGACTGCAGCTATGAAGGCGGAGCTTGAGTCATTGAACAATCTACAAGTCTATGAAGAAGTTATGTTACCACCAAACCAAAAACTCTTAGGTTGTAGATGGGTTTACAAATTAAAATCTGGGGCAGATGGTAATGTGCAGTACAAGGCTAGGCTTGTTGCACAAGGGTACTTGCAGTCTGTGCAAGACTATGACAAAACCTTTGCACCCATGCTCAAAGCATCATCCATTTATTGCGCTTTGGCTTATGCTGCCAAGCACAACTGTTTTGTTAAACATCTGGATGTTAAAACCGCATATTTACATGCTCCTTTAGAACACACTATGTATATGAAGGTGCCACCGGGTGTCTATGGTGGAGATAAAAATGTAAATGTATGCTGGAAACTTAAGAAATCTTTGTATGGTTTAAAACAATCGGGTCACCAGTGGAACCAGTTTTTAACTGACAGTTTGAAAAGGCTGGGTTTCAGACAGGGTGTAGCCGACCCATGCGTTTTTACCAAGGGAAAAGGGGAGCAGAAGTGCATTATACTTGTTTTTGTTGGTGATCTGGCTATCATCTGTAAAAATGTAAAAATATTGAATACCATTGTTGAAACTCTGAACAACCAGTTTACTATAAGGGATCTGGGCAACATCAGACAATATGTTGGCTTAGACATAGAGTGTGTAAATGGTGGATATCGAGTTTCCCAAAGGGGTAAAATAGCTCAGTTATTGAAGAGCTACAAAATGGACCAAAGCAAAGGAGTTCAATGTCCTATGTTGCAGAATTTTGATTTAAATGATGATCAGAGTCCATTATTTGACCAAAGCATTTATCAGTCCCTGATTGGTAGTCTATTATATATAGCTAACTGGTCCAGGCCTGATATTGCAATGGCAACCAACCAATTGGCCAGAGCGGTGAAGTAGCCTAGACAGTGCCATTGGATAGCGGCAAAACACATTCTTAGATACCTGAAACATACTTTAGAATTCAGCTTGTATATAACACCTGCTGAGGATCTAAGAATCCATGCTTATGCTGATGCAAGTTTTGCCAACAATCATGACACCAGACAGTCAACCACTGGTCTAGCAATTTTCTTAGGTGGTGTACTGGTGGGATGGAAATCATTGAAACAGCGACACGTAGCTCTCTCGACATGCGAGGCCGAATATTCAGCACTCAGTACAGTGTGCAGTGAACTTACCTGGTATAAACAGTTACTATCTGACTTTGGTTTGTATTATGTAGAACCAATTACTGTGTATGAGGATAATCAGGCAGCTCTCAAGCTAGCAAACAGTCCTGGTGTAAAAGCAAGATCCAAACACACAGACATCAGGTTTCACAACGTGAAACAGTGTTTAGAAGATAAGTTTATCACTCTTGAATATTGCGCTACGAATGACAACATTGCTGACATCTTTACAAAGGCTCAGACAGTGGTAAAGCACAAAGAAAACTGTTTGAAACTAGGTCTGAAGTAAAGAGGCAATGATACAACAATGTTATGAAATGTATATAGACTATGAATGATGAATAGTTCTATAACTGTATAGCATGTTTAGTTACATAAAGGGGAGGATGTCAGTGTTAAGTTGCTTTAAGGGAACTATAACTGCTGAGTCATTGTTATGCAACTAAGCTATACAGGGGAGATTAAAGTCACGAGAGTAACAGGTGCAGCTAATGTAACAATCAGTGTTAGGATTGGATGGCTGCACTATAATAGTGAAAGCCTTGCTCTCAGCATTTGTGGGTGATAAGAAGGAGCGGAAGGATGTGCGTGAGTGAGGAGGAACATCTTGACTGCAATACTGTTACTCTGGAGGATTGCATGGCTATTGATGTAATGTATGGACTGGATTCTTGACTTCTCTACTTGGATATTGGCTTGGTACTGTATATTGGAAGGACTGATTTAGGTGTATGAACCATTGGAGTGTCTGTGACTGCCTCTAACGTCTTAACCCAAAATACAACTGTTTACTGGCTGTTTGGAGTTTTGTCTCTTTATCACAGTTTCTGGAGTGCACTCTACAGTTTGCTCATACAGGGGAACTCCCCACGCATTCAAACTCTGTCACAGCAGGAAGAGAGCTGCCAGTAGGAGACCTCCCACCAGAGCAGGAGGCCTGGCAGCCCTACTTGGAAATGTTATCTCCCCAAAGTCACATGTGACTGCAAGTCAGATGGCAAAAAAGAGGAGGAAAAGGAGATTATTTATTTATTTAATTTATTTATTTGTGTAGGCTTATATTCCACCCTTTCCCATAGGTGGATTCAGGGCAGATCACAACATAAATTGAATAATAATTAAAAACTTACAGAATAAAACCCAGAAATAATACAATAGAATTAATATATCAGGAAACAATGTATTCCCTTCCCTTCGCTCAAAATCTCAGAGTGGTTTACAACCTCCTTCCTTTCTCTCCCCACAATTTAAGAGGGCTGAGGGAGCTCTGAGAGAACAGCTCTGAGAGAATTTTGACTGACCCAAGGTCACCCAGCAGTTGCATGTGGATGAGTGGGGAATAAAACCTAGTTCTCCAGATCAGAGTCCACTGCTCTTAACCACTACATCAAACTGGCTCTCAAGTTCTCTGTTGTAGTTTTTTAGTGACCAGAAAAGCTTTAGTAGACAGCATTTGTCTTCTTGTGCAAATATTAACTGCCAGGACATGGCACTAGAAAAGCTATACGAAGTTAAATCCCTGGACTGAAGCAAATGGAGAGTTCATTTGCAGAGATGGTATCCCAGAAATGAAATGCATGATCCTTGATTTATACATCAGCACAGATTGGATCTGGTATCCCCCTATACCCTGTTTTGGAGGTAACAAAGTAACATGGGCATTGCAGATCCCCCTCAGTTCCTGCACGTGTAGTGCCGCCTGTACAAGTGCAGAAGGTTCTTCAGCTTTCCCCCCTCCCATGCCATTTTTCCAACTTGTACCAGTCCTGTGGGGGTGGTGTGTGGCTTACATGCAGGGCTTTTTTTGAGCAGGAACACAGTTCTGGCTGGCTTGGTGTCAGAGGGTGTGGTCTAATATGCAAATGAATTCCTGCTGGGCTTTTTCTACAAAAAAGCCCTATGTGAAACAATGGTGACATCAGGGGTGTGTGGCCTATTATGCAAATGAGTTCTGGCTAGGCTTTTTCTACCAAAAAAGCCCTGTGTACATGTATCCCAAGGAACACATGGCTTTCCCCAAATAGTACCTCTCAGGAGGATTGTTTCAGGTTAGGAAAATGGCACAGGAGGGACGGATGAAGTTCCTCCTTCATGTGTCCAAATCAAGCACTGCACAAGAGGGAGCTGAAGAGAACTTTGCATCTGACAGAGGGTGGAGACATCAGACCCAACTTGTGCACTCCACAATCTGTGAATTGGCTAGCATACCTTCATGCTCACAGGGGACACTGGCAGAATTAAACATGCATACCTGGTTTAAAAATTTTAAACTCTTTAATTAAACTCCTTTTGCAATTTTAATTGTAATTTAAGGTTCTTTTCTGGAAAGAAAACCACAGCAGTAAATAAAAAGAAAATATGTATTCACGGCTTAATAGTGCATCCTATGCAAATCTGTCCAATTGGAACCAATTTACTTCAATGGGCTTAGAGTGGAGTAACTCTGCATAGGATTGCACTGTTAATGAAACAAATGCAAAACCTATGTTTTCCTGGAAGGATGACTAATTTGCTGGTACAAAACTGAATCAAACCTGCATTTCCTTGTATGGTTTTAAGCAAAAGTGGTTGTTTGTGTTGTACAGCTAGAGCTGGCAAAAAAAAAAAAAGTTAAACTGTAACAGGCAGTTAGTGATTGCCACTTCCTTAATTCCTTCGGCACCCAAAGTAAGGTTGGACCTGTTAGTAAGGAAGGAATGAAAAATGTTGCTCAAAATGACATAGGTGCAGTGGGTATGGATTGTGTGTGTGTGTGCGTAGGGATGATTTATGAAAATTATGTTAGCCTGGGGCTGGTCTGAGCTGCATGAATTAGAAGGACAGATTCTTTGCACTTGTGTCAACTCAAATGAACAGAATACCAGAAGAGAAATTGCTGATCAATTGAGATGAAAATAAAATAGAACTCTCTATACAATAAAGAAGAATGTGTTTATTCTAACATGAATTTTCATTGATTATAGCCCCATCATAATTTCTAGTCCACACATTTATGATAGAATTTTTTTTAAAAAAAAATCTTGATGCCACAAGATTCCTGTTTGTTTCAGATGATTGTAACTTTTGCTCCTGAAAGTGCATTTTATATAGCCTTTGGTTATAGCTGTTAGATACTCCTGGATGGAACAGTACCTGTTTATACCCCACTACTGATATATTTGAAAGCCAGTGTGGTATAATAAAATTATATGAATTGCCATATTTATGGGATTTAAAAGTATAAATGTCTGATAGTGCAATCCTAAGAAGAGTTACACCCTCTAAAGCTCATTGACTTAATGGTTACAAAAGGGTGCTCTGCTTAGGATTTCCAACAAACAGAACTGCAAATATCCCAATACTTGGGAGAAAAATTAGTATTTGGGAGAACAGGTTCAAATCCCCCCTCTGCCATGGAAACTTTTTGGATGAAACTGGGCCAGTCCCATTTCAGCCTAGTCTACCTCACAGAGTTGTGAGAATAAAACAGAGAAAACGAGAACAACATAAATTTACTTTGGATTCTCATTGAGGAGAAATGCAGGGTATACATGAACAAACAAAAAAATGGAAATGTGAAATTTCAGACCCAGAAGGCAACATCAGGGAAAGGCTTTGACTCCTATGCCCTGTTATTGGCTTTCCAGAGGAACTGGTTGGCCACTTTGAGACAGGATGCTGGTCCAGATGGACTACTGGTCTAATCCACCAGGGCTTACTTTATGTTCTTAAATTCTTTTTATGCTTCAATTGGGTTATCTTTGCAGTTCTTCTAAATCTATATTTAGTGCTCTAGTTTATGGGCCTGTATAGCTCTGCCACTCTTTAGCCATGTCAGATGGACATGGTTGCCACTGAAGACCTAAACTGGAAGCAGATCCTGGACCTTTTTCATAGAAAGAAGAATTTCTTTTTTATAATAGTGGTGCAAGGACTCGAGGAAGCAAAAGGGGATGGGATTTTGCCCTTCTGAGCAACTACTAAAAGCACAGAAGGCTTCTAAGCATCTGAACCTGGGTGTATCTGAGCCTAAATGGGGCCCCATTTACTTAACTCTGGTGATGGCACATACTACATTGTCCTCTTCCCAGCTATCCTTGTCCCTATGCGAGAGGAAAATCCCAACGAGCCAGTTTGGTGTAGTGGTTAAGTTCGCTGACTCTTATCTGGGAGAACTAGATTTGATTCCGCACTCCTCCACTTGCAGCTGCTGGAATGACCTTGGGTCAGCCATAGCTTTCTCAAGAGTTGTCATTGAAAGGGCAGCTGCTGTAAGAGCTCTCTCAGCCCCACCCACCTCACAGGGTGTCTGTTGTGGAGGAGTAAGATAAAGGAGATTGTGAGCCACTCTGAGTGGAGGGCGGAATATAAATCCAATGTCTTCTTCAGAGCTGCTAATTCAAGGGGGAGGGATGATGATTGCTAGAAGGCATGATCACCCTCAAAGCATGCTGAGGACTCAATTTAAGCCAGGGTTCCTTGCCATGGCCCATCTCTTCTGCCAGGGGATCTGTTTACAAGGAGCTCCAACTAAAATGAAGCCTTTGACATAAGGTTTCTACAAGGCTCCTGTTTCTTTAACAGATGCATAACGCACAAAAGAATGAATCCACTCAATCTGTCTCCACCAATGAAGTTATAATTTGAAAGCTCAGAGTGACTATTAAATAAGTTGTGTGATTCAGTGAAGTTTCTACCTATTCAGGAAAACCCAGGAGAGGTCAAGGGATAGCATCAAGAAAAGCTGAAGCCTGAAAAAAAGATGGCAAAAATGCAAGGAACGAGAATGTGATATCATTGGTTTGATATTTAATTTAATGTTTAGATTTATACCCTGCCTTATCCCACAAGCGGGCTCAAAGCAGCTCACAACAATAAAACAACAGAGTTAAAGCAATACCATAAAAACAGACATTACAAAACAGGAGCAGCACAGTAAACAGTCTTAGAGACAGGCAGTAAACAGCATGCGGCTGATGGCATAACATAACACCATAATGGTGAAATGCTGGAGGAAGTGATGACTTTCAAAGAACACCTGCTGGATTAATTAAAAGCCTGGCAGAAGATCTCCATTTTATAGGCCCTGCAAAACCTTGATAAATCCTGCAGGACCTGGATCTCCAGCGGGAGCGCATTCTATCAGGTAGGGGCCCGAACCGAGAAGGCCCTGGCCCTCATTGAAGGGACCAGGGACTATGAGAAGATGTTGAGCAGCAGACCTCAGAGCCTGGGGGGTTCATATGGGGAGAGGTGGTCCTGAAGATATGCAGGCCCCTGGCTGTAAAGGGCTGTAAAGACCAGCATCTTGAACCGGATCTGGTACTCAAGAGGTGGCCAGTGCAGTTTGTGCAGCACTGGATGTATCCATGCCTGTGTAGGCCTCTATGCTGACATCTGGGCTGCTGCGTTCTGCACCACTGGAGTTTCCAGAGCAGTGTCAAGGGGAGCCCCATGTAGAGAGAGTTACAATAGTCTAATCTGGAGGTGACCATTGCATGAATCACTGTGGCTAGATCATGGGAAGTAAGGTAGGGGGATCAACTGCCAGGCCCGCCTCAGATGGAAAAAGACGGCCCTTGCAGTGGCGGTGACCTGTGCCTCCATAGATAGAGACATCCAGGAAAACTTTACCTGTTTATACATGAGCAAATACTATAACTTATCTGTAAGAATTCTAGAAGTGTAGTATTAATCTGTTTAGCAAAAAATAAGCTTTGTGAACTACAGCCCACTTCTTCAGCTCTGAGATGTGATTATAAAAGTTAATACTGGAATAAAATCTTGTTAAGTGTTCAGGTTGGCTGCTAGACTCCTGTTTATAATTCATACCATCAACATCTATATGAGTATTAAATGACTGCATGCTCATGTTTTTAGAATGAATACCTTGTTTGTTTGTATTGTATCAGCTGGATGGTCAGATAACTGAGTGTAAGAGATTGCTACGCCCTCTGCTTCTGTGCAAGGTTCAGTGTGAGAAAAATACCCCTAATTCCAGAACATCATAGTCACCCATTTGGTTGCCAAGGTGCCTGGAGACTCAACTCACACACATCTGCCAGGAGAACGTGGGTTTTGTCTACCAGAATGTAGGGACTTATGTGAGTACTAACAGCCACAACGTTGCAGCAGCACTCCGTGTCTCTTGAGGAAGGCTAACCAGGAGAACAGATGGTTTCCAGTCGCTCCGTGTGATCCCCATCTCGGCTGTTGTAGCGGAAGAAGATGCACCGCCAGGAACGGTCCAGGCAAGCGGTTTCCAGCCTTGACCAGAGACTCCATCTTGGAAGGCTAACACCACCAGCAGCTATCTTCCTGCAGTGCCAGATTCCATAACAGCGAAGCAGGAGGCTTACGTACTCAACAGATGTCACCTGTGCATAAAGCCATCAAGCTTATCTTAGGTGTGGATCCTGCCAGACTGCCTAAGCCTTTGTCCAACGGAACCCAAGACAAAGACTGGTGCCAATAGAAGTCTGAAGAGGAGAAAGAACATCTTCACCTAGAGCCAAGTGTCTTTGTCTAGACTGGGTGTTACCTTAGGTAGCAATTTGCCCATCTATTGTCACTTTTTAAATGTTTGATAGTTTTAATCACCCCCCACCCCAATCATTTCTCCCATTCTTTCCCTTAATGGTCATCCTGGAGCTTCCCCCTTGGCCCATTGTTACCTGGAAGTCCAATCAGGTAACCAGGGCCAAGTCTGCTAATTGGCCAGAGATGGGCAGCCAATCAGATGCCCCCAATAAACTGGCTATTGGCTAACACATAAGTCCAGCCCTTATGGTCATTGCGGAGCCTCCCCTTTTTCTGAGGTCATGTATCAGCTGACCACTGTCATCCACCCCTGTACCTCCCATCTCCTAAGGGCTCAAGGTAGTCCTTATAACCTGTGGTCCAGCTCCCCACAGGTGTGCATCTAGCAGTATCCCTACCCTGCTGTTTAGATACATCCCCGATTCTTGGACAGTTGAGGGTCCCTTCCCCCTAGTCCTCGTTCGTCGCCATTGGAGCCTTCCTTGAAGACTACGATCAGTAATTATCACCCTTTTTGTCCATCCCTGTGTTATCTCTGCATGTCTTTCTGTTTTTATTAGGACTGTATGTGTGTTGTATGTATTCATTACCTTGTATGTGTGTTCTATATTTTTCTACAATAATTTTTTTATTGTTTTACTTAATTAGTGTCCTTGGCAAATTTAAGCAATAATTTCTGGACGTGTATCCTGTATACATCTAGATCCTTTTTAAGCCAGGTGCCCACCTGTCAATTCCCCAACCTTGTTTTGTGGGCATTTTGGCTTACATCAGTCAAGTGTGTAAAGAACAAGGTGTGAGACTGGGGGCTTGCAGTGTGAATCTGTCACTAAAGTTCCTTGAATACAGACAGTGAAATCCACATGCTGATATTTTTGGTCTATCAGCTAGAGAAGAACCTGAGGTATTGGGGGGGAGGGTGCTTTACATTTTGATAAGGGAAGCAGAGATTGTTCTTTGAGGTAAATATGAAAAGTTTCCCTCCCCGTTGTGTGATGGAGGGCCTACTATTCATTGAGAAGGTACAGTACATCAGTAACATTTTAATGTTGAGAACTTAAAATAGCCCTCTATTTTATTGACTCTTTAATCAGCCGCTGCATTTATTTAATTAAAATATTTATACACCTTTCTTTTGCCTGAGCATCTCAGGAACCAAGGTAGGTAACCACAGTATTTTTTTTAAAAAATGACAAAAATAGAGATAAATATAGCACAGACATTTAAAAAAAAATTAAAACACCTTATTTCCCACTCTAGGCTTATGCTGCCTTGAGAGCTCTCTGGAATGACAATCTTACCAGAAAGCCAGGAGGCTGACCACTGCCCCCACCCCCCCAAGGCAGCCACTGAAAAAGCGAGAGCCTGGACTGTTGCCAAACATGCCTTCTGCTTGGGAGATAGCAACAATTGGTTCTGTTGGGTGGAATGAAGCAGCTGCACAGGACGTTATTATGATTTAAACAGTTCTTGATGTTGAGAATTAATAAGCAGTGTTTCTCTTTACAGTGTTAAAAAGCCTCACATGCTGATTTCTGCACATCAGGTTTCTGTTAAAAGCAGAAAAATGGGACAGGCTATTTTTTTCATTCAGTAGCAACAGGGCTCACAGAGCAGAGCACCCTTTCTGCTCTCAAAGCTCTACAGGCTCTGCAACTGATTTTTCAGGAATTGTGCAGAGGGCTCAACTTCTTGAAGGCTTTTTCTATGCAGCAAGGATTCTCCGTGTTGCTTTTATTATCACTGAGAAAGCAGAGTAATACGTATCAGTGATGAAGCTTTCATGAGTGGGAGGCTTCTGTGCACTTTCTTCTATCTTTTCCCCCTGCCTTTTCCCTTCTGTACCTATTCCGCAGCAAGTCCATACTGGCTCTTGGTGCTGTGGTCATCAAAGCTGCATGGTGACTTGCTGGCATATAACAACGGGATTATTAAAATTTGCCATGGATCACTATAGCACAATATCAACATAAAATAGTATCCTGCAGGTTTTATTTCTCATTCCTTTCCAGGCAATTGAGACAAGAACTGCCTGCACTGTTCCCTTTATATCTCTGGAACAACAAGGGCTGGAGACTTAATATTTTAAACGAAAAACGGGAATGCAGAGGATTTAAAATCTGAAATGGAAATGGATGTGGTGATACATAGTTATAGTAGAGAGCATTTACAAAGCTCTGTGATGCTTCCTTAAAATCTGATTCTGGAATTTGAATCTAGGAGTACTGAAGTTAAAAGCCTATGCTGTTCTAGAGGTTCAGATGGAGGACTAAATGGCTGGGATACCATTTGGAGGAGGCAATGGAGGGTGTCTACACAGGTCCTTTAATCAACCTTTTCCTCCTGTTTGCTCCTGTGGTTAAAGTATTACTTTATGGCTTGGATCCTAGTGTGGTGAATACTTCCTTCCACCAACTGAAATTACTGTTGCTGGCAGGAAAATATGTCACTTTTGCTTTGTGGTACTAAGAGTCATTTCTCCTGATTCCCTATGTATTGTTCTTTTTCTCTGAGCTACCACCATGCTCAATATAGGATTGCTTATGACCTCGCTGTTGAGATTTCCAGTCTTCCTTGCCCATGTGACTCCCATCTCTTTCACTTGCAAAATGCTTATTTCCATCCCACAAACAGCAAAACAAAAAACAAGTGGCATGCAGTTTTAAGAGTATCGCCATGGAGTCACCATAGCAGGTCGCAAAACTCTTAAGGAATATGTGGCCTTTGGGTTTTATGTACAACTTTCCCTTGGAGATCTCTGCTTGGATTAAAGGTGCTGCCATGTAATTGTATACTGTGAATGAGAGGGGAAATTGAATGAGTTCTGTGGCATCATTACCACATTTTATAAAATTAATTCATGTAGGCTTTTTTTGCTGGAATGAGGACCCAAAATGGCTTACATAATTCTCTTATCTTCCATTTTATTCTACGCTGAGGGGGAGGTTAGGCTAAGAGTGTGTAACTGGCCTGTGGTCACATATCAAGTTTCTGTCTACATTGCAGTGTGTTCTAATGGGATGCAGATCCAAATGCACATCCCCATCTTGCTCCAACCAGTTTGGTGTAGTGGTTAAGACAGGGTTGCCAATCCCCAGGTGGTAACAAAAAGAAAGAAACTCTCCTTGTAAAATTTTAACTTGTTGTGAATAATAAGTATCGGAATACAAAACAAATAATATCAGTACATATCACCAGGTTAAAACCTCATATGTTACGCAGTGCTCCTACTGTCCTTATGTGGCTGAAAGTCACTAAATAACATTCAGTCCAGTATTAAAAGTAGGTGGTCCAATGGAGAACTGGTCCGCTTTGCAAGCCGTTTTGGATCTCAGATCCTTCTTCCAGGGACCATTCTTATAAGTGTTGTACAATTTCCCAGGTCCAGTAGCACCAAGAGAATTCCTAGTTTTCTCTAATTGGCACACATAATAGCAGGAACGCCATAGTAAGTGCTATCCCTATCAGCAATTTAGGTCCCCTGTACAAACACCAGTCGTTTCCAACTCTGGGGTGATGCTGCTTTCACAACATTTTCACGGCAGACCTTTTTACAGGGTGGTTTGCCATTGCCTTCCCCGGTCATTATACTTTCCCCCCAGCAAGCTGGGTACTCATTTTACCGACCTCAGAAGGATGGAAGGCTGAGTCAACCTCGAGCCAGCTACCTGAACCAGCTTCTGCTGGAATCGAACTCAAGTCATGAGCAGAGGGCTCCGACTGCAGTACTGCAGCTTTACCACTCTGTGCCACCGGGCTCTTATTCTGAGTGAAGGGCAGGGTATAAATTCTACTACTACTACACAACGGGGGGAGAGGAGTGCTACTGCAGTTGTCAGTGTGGTGTAGTAGTTAGAGTTTTGGACTAGGATCTGAGGGACTCAGGGGTTGAATTTCTGTGCTGTCATTTAGACTGCTGGGTGACTATAGGCCAGTCACGCTCACTCAGCCTAACTGCAGTGTTGCAGTGTTGTTATTATGAGGATAAAATGGAGCTGGAGAGAACAGTGTTGCAAGCTATGCTGAGTCACCACTGAGAAGAAAAGAAGGGTATCTTAATAAAAGAGGTATATTCCCTCCACCCCCAATGTCCTTAATTAAAATTCACACCATTTTGTTACAGGCTGTAAAAATCCTTAAAAATTATGTACAAGTGAGAGTGAAAAATTGCAAAAGCTTTTCTGTTTTGACTCAACACTCTGTACAAGTATTTAGTAAAGTCTAAGACAGATTCCAGTGGGTAGCCAGGTTGGTCTGCTTCAGACCAACACAGCTACCCACCTGAATCAGACTTCTAAAAAGCAAGCTTGGGATTTCAACAAAGACTGCTTAAATATGACTAGCGTCCAAACCCAAATGTTACCAGCTGTGTTGGTCTGAAGCAATAGCACAAAACTGAAATCCAGTAGCACCTTTAAGACCAACAAAACTTTGTTAGTTTTAAAGGTGCTTGTTGTTGTTGTTCAGTCACACAGTCGAGTCCGACTCTTTGCGACCCTATGGACAAAGTCACGCCAGACCCTCCTGTCTTCCACCATCCTCTGAAGTCTGCTCAAATTCGTGTTTGTTACATCAGTAACGCTGTCCAGTCATCTCATCTTTTGCCGTCCCCTTCTTCTTTTGCCTTCTGTCTTTCCCAGCATCAGGGTCTTCTCCAGTGACTGCTCTCTTCTCATTTGGTGGCCAAAGTATTTGAGCTTCAGCTTCAGCACCTGACCTTCCAGGGAACAGTCTAGGTTGATTTCCCTTAGGACTGACTGATTTGATCTTCTTGCAGTCCAAGGGACTCTCAAGATTCTTCTCCAGCACCACAGCTCAAAAGCATCTATTCTTCTGCGCTCAGTCTTCCTTATGGTCCAGCTCTCACAACCAGACGTTACTACTGGGAATACCATCGCTTTGACTATACGGACTTGTTGGCGGGGTGATGTCTCTACTTTTTATTATACTGCCCAGGTTCGCCATAGCTGTCCTCCCAAGGAGCAAATGTCTTTTAATTTAATGGCTACAGTCACCATCTGCAGTAGTCTTGAATCCCAGAAATGTGAAGTCTGTCACTACTTCCATGTCTTCCCCTTCTATTTGCCAAGGTGTGATGGGGCCGGATGCCATGATCTTAGTTTTTTTGATGTTGAGTTTCAAGCCTGCTTTTGTGTTCTCCTCTTTCACCCTCAACAAGAGGTTCTTTTGGTCCTCCTCACTTTCTGCCATTTTGTTTGACTACATCCAGCTTACCTTGATTGATAGATCTTACATTCCACGTTCCAATGCAGTATTGTTCTTTGCAGCATCTGACTTTCCTTTCAACATCAGACACATCCACAGCTGAACGTCCTTTCAGCTTTGGCCCAGCCGCCTCACTCTTTCTGCGGTTACTTGGACTTGCCCTTCGCTCTTCCCCAGTAGCATATTGGGCACCTTCTGACGTGAGGGGCTCATCTTAACAGCACCATATCTTTTAGCCTTTTGTTACTGTCCATGGGGTTTTCTTGGCAAGAATACTGGAGTGGGTTGCCATTTCCTTCTCCAGTGGATCACATTTTGTCTGGGTTCTCAGCTGTGGCCTGTCCATCTTGGGTGGCCCTGCATGGCATAACCCACAGCCTCACTGAACCACGCAAGCCCTCTCACCACATCAAGACAGCAATCCATTTAAAGGTGCTACTGGACTCCAACTTTGTTTTGTTGATTTTTGTTGTTGTTGCTGTTGAATAATATTACTGCCAGTCAAGATCAAAAGGCTTCTGGCAGGCTGCCACCTTGTAAGACAGTTCTTAGGTTGTGGTCATGTGTTTATGCCTATTTGGTGTGCACAAAGATCCTGCAAAAGGTTAATGAATGAAAGCTGATAACTGTGATGCCTCTCTAGTGCCATCTTGTGGCTATCTATATAGATTTGGGGGGGTCACCTCTAAACCAAATTCTTCCCTTTAATTAGCTAGGACTCAAGCACCATCACATAAGCTGCTTATGCAGGTTTCCCCCCTTTAAGGCTACACTGGCACCTAATCTTTTAAACATTCCTGATTCTATATGGATTGCCCTGTGCTAAGGCCACTTTCGAATAATTATTTTCTCTAGAATTTGTTTCCATGAAATTGGCTAAACTGGATCTAGTGACTTTTTGCTCTTAGAAAACTACTCCCTGTTCTCAATGTGTTTGTCCTTGCCAATTGAATATGGTTATTTATTTTATATTGTTTATTTTATGACATTCATTCCTCATATGTCACCCCAATTCTATCCAATTTTCCAGGCAGATCCAACAAATGTTTCAAATCATTCTTAAAAAACACCTTTAAGGTGGCTAAATTCTGGGCTTCATCTTGTTTAACAAGGACAGTTAAATCTTTTGTTTAATAAGGAATGTTAAATCTTTTTATTAATTATGCACCTATCATGGACATTAGTTTATAATGAGGATATGCATTTTTAAATTGTTATTTACATATTTCCTTTTATGTGTTGCTGTCTCTGTTGATTATTTTACTGCTGGCTGATCTAGGATTGGAATAAAATTATGGGAATGCTTTTAGAAAATCTGTACCTGGTGATTTCAAAACAACCCTTCAAATTATTCATAGTCTATAGATGAAAACATCTTAGGGCCTAAGGCATGTTAAGGGTTGTTTGCTTACATATGTGCAGCCCTTTTTAAAAAATGAAGTTGTAATATACTCGGCATGTTTTTGTAGAGAGTTTACAAGGGGCCAATGTGTAATTATTGTTATTCGCCCTTTTGTAGGAAGCAGCATTCAATCATTCAAAAGAATGTGAGAACAACCCAGGATGTTATTAATCCCTGTATCGCCACAGTGGATACTAAAAAGAAGTGTATTCTGCAAAAGTTACATAGGCAATGAGGGTAGGAGAAAAGCAAAAGAAGTTGTTAGCACCTCAAGAATACAGTTTGCTTGTCCACTTGAGACTTATAGTCTGAAATCTCAGCATAAAAGACAGTGGTGACTGTAAGAATGATGTTTTTAAAAAGCTGTGTTCTGGGTTGAAATATCCTCTGTATCTGTAGTATTCCACCTGGTACTTTGAGCCATAATGGATCATCTTTTTCCCGAAGCTAAATGTAGGGGTGAGCATTTGGAATGTACCAAATCAGGTCCCTAACCACCATGCGTTGTTTAGCTTTCCAAGATGAATCTGAATGAATTTTTGGTAGCAACCTAAACAGGCTACATGCAAACATTGGTTCTGGTGGCACAAAGCACTCTCCCCTGCATTATGCACTCACCTGGTTTTTCACTCCCTCAGTCCAGTCTGCAAGTGAGAATGTTAATTACTTCTAGTTTGGGGTGCCTTTCCCTCTGAGCCTTGGGAGGAGCCCTTGAGGGAGGGGGTATCATCCCTGAGAATTTTACCCCAGTTAGTTAAGAGTTACTGGGGTGCAAATAGGAATGCCATACAAACACTTGCCCAACATATGTTGGAACCCTCAACATATTTGTAATGCTATAACTGAATGCAGTAACCCCCAACATATGTTGTAATGGTATCAATGAATGCAAAACTCATTTTTTTAAAACAAGCCAAACCAAACCTGAATAACATTTCTGTGTAAATCTCTCATCAAAATGCTACAGGAGACAGCAACTGCCTTCCTTTCCTCATGCTGAGCAGCCATTAATAGACTTGTCACCTATTCCCCCTTTCAAATGATAGTTCATTTTTAAGTATTACAAGATTTGCCATAACTGTAGACAGTAACTTGAATTTCACCCATTACAAGGATAATATAAGGTAAGGTTGACATCATGACATGTGCAATATATTATGTCTTTCTGGTCTCATATGTTCCATCTTGGAAAACCTCTACAGGTGGCCACACTCTGCCATGCTCTGACCCCCTCAAAAGCCTTAAGCAACCTGATTTTATGGGCCTTCTTGGGATGCTACAGTGGTGGTCTCTTACGCATGGCTTTCTTGAAAGTAGGGATCCCAAATCCCCCGCTAGGCCTGGAGACCCCCGATTTGGAGCCTCCTCCTCCCGCTGGCCATAAAAGGGAAAGCGGGGGGGAGGGGGAGAACGGCAGCCCTTCCCACCCAGCCCCGATCGCAGCAGCCAGAGCTCTTCCGTTTTCTCAGGCTGCTTCCCGCCCCCAGTCAGCTGGCCGGTGAAGGGAGGGGAGCCCAGCCACGCCCCCAAAGGACCATGTGCCTTTGCACCTCCGGAGGTGAGTGAGTTCTGTCCCCTGCATCAGATTTCCCAGAAAGGGGGGGGGGCGGGGTGGAGGGGGTGGAGAGGGAAACGTCTTCTCATAGGGTATAATGGGGAATTGGTTTCGGGGGCTCTGGGGGAGCTGTTTTTTGAGGTAGAGGCACCAAATTTTCAATATAGTATCTAGTGCCTCTCCCCAAAGTATCCCCCAAATTTCAAAACGATTGGACCAGGGGGTCCAATTCTATGAGCCCCAAAAGAAGGTGCCCTTATCCTTCATTATTTCCTATGGAAGGAAGACATTTTAAAAGGTGTGCGGTCCCTTTAAATGTGATGGCCAGAACTCTCTTGGAGTTCAATTATGCTTGTCACACTCTTGTTCCTGGCTCCGCCCCAATGTCTCCTGGCTCCACCCCCAAAGTCTCCTGGCTCCACCCCCAAAGTCCCCAGATATTTCTTGAATTGGACTTGGCAACCCTACTTGAAAGGGTGGAATGTTACTTAGGGAGAAGGAGGTGGTGATTACTCCTCATTGTTTGCTTTGGTGCCCTGCAGCTTTTGTTAGATAGTAAACAGAGGAAGTGGGATGGGAAGAAGAAAAAAGGGCCACTGACAGGGAACTGCTGCAACAGGGAACTGCTGCAAACCCCATACCTGCTAAATATACCTATTTATAATACCACCTAGCTTATCACGCTTCCAGATACACAACTAGAAAAAGAAATGTGTATTGGAAAACAGCATGAGCTGGTACAGGACCTTTCCAAGTGAACAATTACCATTTCTTTGATTTTTCTACATCTAGAGGATGAAGCACATCTATGTTTAAGAGCCTCCACAGGTGTTCTTGGTTGAGGGTTGTGGTTTCAGACTCCAGACACCAAGGCACTGGCCTCCATTATCTTCCCACTGAAAGACCCTCTTCCAAAAACAACACAACCCATTTACAAAGGGAGAATTGAAATGTTCTTCCACATAGGAAAGCTTGTCAGAAATAAGTCATTTTTTTCCAACTTTAATCTCCCCAATAAAACAAGAGATCAATATTAAACGGAAGGCCCAAACTACATTGATATCAGAGATCTGCAATTGGATCTCCTGATGTTTTGGTTTGGTACAAGTACCTGCCAGGGGGTTGAAACGCAGCACTGAGGAAAGGTTTCCCCCATTTCTGTTTTTTTAAACAATTCAACCTGTGCCATATCCCTTGCCTAAACCACCCTCCTCTCTGAAGCTATTAGTAGCCCTACTTATAAAATATAGATTTATTTTCCTCCCAAAGGCTAACGGCACCTTGGGGTCTGTAAGCCAAATTGCCCTCAAAAGAATTTGGGGAATTAATAGGTAGGCAACTTTGGCTCAAAGGGATCTAGAATCTATGTATACAGGATTCTACTTCCAGAAATTCTTACTAAATCGACCAAGGACACTAATTAAGTAAAATAATTATGCTTTTATTACAGAAAATTATAGAACACTCATGCAAGGTAATGGATACATACAACACACATACAGGCCTAAGAAAACAGATATGAAATTGATAGAGGGGTAACACAAGGGTAAAAACATAGACAGAGTATACGACTTGATGCTGGTGGCTTAGGGTCCAGTCACAATTAGAAGATGCAGACATGCTAGGGTTGCCAAGTCCAAATCAAGAAATATCTAGGGACTTTGGGGGTGGAGCCAGGAGACATTGGGGGTGGAGCCAGGAACAAGGGTGTGACAAGCATAATTGAACTCCAAGGGAGTTCTGGCTATCACATTTTAAGGGACAGCACACCTTTTTAAATGCCTTTCTTCCACAGAGAATAATGAAGGATGGGGACACCATCTTTTGGAGCTCATAGAATTGGACCCCTTGGTCCAATCGTTTTGAAACTTGGGGGGTATTTTGGGGAGAGGCACTAGATGCTACACTAAAAATTTGGTACCTCTACCTCAAAACATAGCCCCCCAGAGCCCCCAATACCCATGGATCAATTCTCCATTATTCCCTATGGGAATCGTTCTCCATAGGGAATAATAGACATTCCCTCCTCCCCCCCCATGCTTTCTAAAGCAGGGGGAGGGCATCCAAACCAGGGAATCCCCTCCCTCTCTCACACACACAAATACTTACTGGGTCTTGTTCCTGCAGAACTTTACTTGATCTGAAAACGAAAGCAAAACAAAGGGAGGGGCCGTTCACCGAAGCCATTCCTGTTTCCTGCTTCCTGCTCAGCCTTAAGGGCACATATTTTAAAAACGGACCTGCAGGAGCGCTAAAACTACATGGTGATTGGGGGGCGGGGCTTTCCCCGCCGGCCAGCTGGCTTGGGACAGGGAGAAGCCTGTAAAAATGGGGGGTCCCCTGCTGGGACCAGGGGATTGGGAAGCCTAAGACATGCACTGCTACGTGCCATGTCTGTGGACCCCCTTACTTAGAGTAATGGAGGGGGGCACCCATCTGGTTCCAGCTGCTCAGCTTGAGAGAGAGAGAGAGAGAGAGAGAGAGAGAGAGAGAGAGAGAGAGAGAGAGAGAGATGAAGCTCTCTCTCTTGTTATATTATTTTTGGAAAAGAAAAGGTCCTCCCCAAAAGGGGCTGGCTTGTTGGTGGGTAGTGTCTAGTCTATTCTGGGTTCCCGATTGGATGTCCACCTCAGGCCAATGAGCAGACCTGGCTCTGGTTACCTGATTGGATTTCCAGGTAACAATTGGACAGGGGGAGGCTCCCAGTGTAACTACTGGACAGGGCATTGAATGAAAGGATTAGCAAGTACTTTATGTGTTTTACCTATTGACAAACTACCCTAAACAAAGAAGAGACAATGGATCAATTTAGAGCCACATTGTTAATCTACTAACACCATAGCTACCACAATGGGGCTCTCCTGCAGGAGGGGCTTGATAGTCAGCATCAGTTACTTCCTTGGGCTAATCCTTTTGTTTCCAGGATCTTCTTAGCAGGAACAGTCTTTTGTGATGTGTGGGCATGGCAGGAACTGCTTTTGTGTGGTAGCAAAGCCTTTGTTCAACTTAGGGCTTATTCTATTTGCATCTGGATTGCCCCACCCTGTGTATGTGACTCTCCTGCTTTACCTTCATGGTTGACCAAGAACAAGATGGAGTCAGGATTCCTCTCATGGCTTCTGGTGAAGGCTGCTGTTAAGGCTGTCTTCCTTGGACAAGAGTGCAGTTCTGCATGGCCTGGCAGCTCCTTGTGGAAGCCTGATAGAGTCCTTCTATGCAGGAGGAATGCATGGTTACAGCACTGGTAGGAACAAGCAGGGAGTATGTTGCAGGAGGTACCACCTTCATCTAAATCTAAAGAGAGCTTAGAAGGGTCTACTTTACAACAGAGTAGAGCATTGGTGGTGACAATTACCAGAAGATGCAATAAAGACAGAGCTTCTTTGAAGCATGAACATTGCTGAGATGATATTATTATAGATATTTTTATGTGTTTCCAGGACAAAGAGAAAATTCTGAACAAAGTAACTACCTGGGAAATATGAGGAGGAGGAAGATAAAGTACTAGTTTTCAGCACCTCGGAGGGAATGAATGTATATTATCTTTCAAGGTTGGCCTTTAATATTGTAATTTAATCATAAACTGCCTTGAGCAGGACTGTGAATAGGCAATGCTCTAAATAAATAAAATATTAGTATTTAAAATCATAGTAGTAAAGGATGACCAATGTCACTGGATCCCATACCAGAGATTTAATACTAATTTTAATGGACATTAAAACATAAGGAGTCATAATCCTGATAAAAATAGAATACAGAGATCATTGTTGGTGCTGGTGGCAAAAAACCCCACCACTTCTGGTGATCTGTACATCCTCAAAGACATACCACATGAAGTAAAGATGCAACCAGAGAAGAAACAATGAAATTAAGAGCAGTTTGTGGCCAGTAGATAAAAACATGAACTCTTCAGTTGGTTAATCTAGTTCAAATAGGGATTTTTCAGTTTATATGCGTGGGAGCAAAATAGTTGCAACCCAGCCCTCCAGCTATTTTGTATTTAAAATGCAAGGATATTATAACACAAATGAGAACTCAAAAGAAATTTGTGGGGAGAGGCCATTCCCTCTCCTTTGCTTCCTTCCCACTTCCCCTTCTCTATCAGGTTCCCCCCTCTCTCTTTCTGCTTCCACCAGTTGCCCATCAATCTTCTCTCACCCTTCTTCTCCCCTCTTTTGTGTAAGTTTCTACCCCACTCCCTTCTCTAACAATCCTCTTACCTTCCCTTTCCCCCTCACCCCTTGCATGTCAATCTACCTCCTCGTACTTCTCAAATGTCCCCCTTTCTTTTATCCTCCACCCCTTCTCAATCTGCCCTTCTCTTTTTCTTCCCCAGACAATCTCCCCACTCTTCTTTATTTCCCCCTTCAGACAATCAACCTCTTTCATCTCTCTCCCCAAAGACAATACCCTTTCATTCTCTTTCTTTCTTCTTTCAGCCCATCTTCCCTTTTCTCTTTCTCTCTCCCCCTTTTTTCTTTCCCTCCACTTTTGAGCCCCCACCTTTAAGCCTAGTTATTGCTCCAAGCTTGGAGCAGCACCTGTTGGCAGCCAGACCAGGCCTGGAGTGGCTCCCACTGTGTCCAGGTTTGCCAGTGGCTTCTGGGCACCACCACCATGGCTGGGCTTCAGTTGCAGTGGCTGCCACTGCCAGGCCCTTGGGCTCTACCATCACAAGCACAGACATCAGTTTATTTAATTTCAAGGGAAAGATTTAAATCCTGCAAACCTAGGGATTTTGTATAAAAATTGTCTTGTGTAAAAGTAGCTCTAATCCATGGATTTAGATATTTGCAGATGGGAGCCACACTTGGGAAATAGTATAGAGATATACATGAAGTATACAGATATACATGATATACATGAAGCTGCATTACATGGAATCAAACCACTGGGCAGTATTGTCTACTCAGCAACTCTCCATGGTCTCTGTCACATCACCTGATATCTGATATATTTAAACTGGAGACGCCAGAGATTAAACCTGGGACTTCCTGCATGCCATGCATATGCCACAGCCCTTACCTAAATTACACAAAAATATAAAGCTCTGTGACCAGTTCACAAGGACAAATATTTCTTCATAGGAAAAATAAACATGTCTGAAGAAATGGACTGGGGTAACCCATGCAAACATATGGGCACTTGATGGCTGGGGGGAAATCCAAGAAGGCTGCCCAAATGTTCTAAAAAAGGCACACTCCACCATTGCAATAACAGATTGATAAAAGCATGTATTGTATCTGGGGGGTTTCAGGTGCAATTTTAGTTTTGACACCAATGCTTTCTTAACATAACAAAACTACAAAATCCATTATGAGTGCCACAAAAAATTCTGATTTGACTTATCTTTATTCCTAGGAAAAAATAGTTTTGATATTACCAGCAGCATTTCTTTATGTGTGTTAGATAATTTATGATGGAGATAAATGCTTCTAGCAAACGTACTATTTAAAACCATGTTTATTTTTGAAGAAGGAAACATCAGTGCAGGCAATATGTAACAACCTTTCTAATAATATGCTTATGTATAAAAAATGGCTTATGAGAAACACAAATAATAAATAAAGAATTTGAGAGAAAAATAAATCATGTCCCTTCATGAATATCCCCCACAGATGTGAGTGTAGCTCTCTGTCATGCAGCACACTTGTAAGCAGTTACAGCATTCTAAGCCCAATGACTTCACAAAGGACCTAGAAATTATCAATCTGTTTAGGATTTTATTGACAATCAGCAAATCAGCTCACTGCCAGATTCTAAACCAGAAATTGCATTGATGCATTAATTGTGGAACTCCCTTGTCCAATGATATCCTCAAGTCCCTCTGAAAGAGTAATTCAATAGATTGGCAAGATTACATCTGTGATCTGTTGCTGAATAAGGATATTCAAGTATTACAGGCCAGAGTATGCAATTTTTTGGAGAATATTGGAGACAATGTCTGTTTCTATACTCAGGTTTGATGAGCACTGAATCTGCAATGAATCCGCCTGCTACAAAATGCTTCCACATTTAAAAATTTGTTCCTCACCTTTTGCAGAGTTTTACATCTACATTTGCAAAAGAAGGAAGAAAGCCTGCAGGCCCTCACCTCTTCCAGAGGCTGGAGGTTCAATTCAGCTGTCTCTGGAGATTGCCCAGTCATAGGTGGTGGTGGGGGTTTGAAACTCCAGTCAAGGCGCTGTTGTCACGCACACACTCTCAACCACCCAAAAACGAGCTTTGCTTTGGCTCTGGTTGGAACTGCGCTTTTATTCCAGGAGGGGGGAGGAGGAGTGGGCAGAACCACCAACAACCTGGAGCAGAGGAGAGATGCCGCCCCTGGCATGGACCTCAGCCCTCCGCACAGCAGTGTTCACATTGCTGCTGCACACTGCCTCTTTCTCCTTGCAAAAGAAGCCAAACTTAGAGGAGAAGAAGGTGCCCCACTTGGCTGCTCTCGCCTGAGGCAAGAGCATCTGGGCAGGGCTGGGTGCATTCTTCTCCTCCAAGCTTGGAGGAGAAGAACGTTCCCTGCTTGGCTGCTCTGGCTTTCAAAGCGAGAGCAGCCAGGAGGAGTGCATTCTCCTCTGAGCCCAGCTTCCCATACGAGAGAAGCCAGGCTCAGTGGAGAGTGCCGTTACTGTGCTGTCTAGCCGCTCTCAGCCAAGAGTGGTGGGGAGGGGGCAGCCCATAGGTGAGATGATGCCGGCCATGGGTCCTGCCACCCCAGGCAAGGATCCCCACCCCTTGCGGCAGTGTGCACATTGCTGCTGCACACTACCTCTTTTGCCTGTCCAAGACTCAGTGAAGGGGGTGGCAGGGCACCTCTCCGCCACTTGAAGGCTGCCTTCCTTTGCAAAGGAAGGCAGCCTCCTTTGCAAAGAAAGGCAGCCTCTGAGTGGTGTGCACATTGCTCTGAATGGTGTGCACTGAGCAGACACAGTGCTAGGGCTTCAGGCACCCCAGGCCCTCCTGTTGAAGATCATGGTTTAGGACAGGAAAGAAGAATACTGCAAATAAATTACTGACTACATGTCATTCAGAAAGGTTTGGATTTTTGGACCATGGCTTGCACTTTCAAGATGAAGCTCTTCTACTGGGAGATGGTTTGCACCTCATGAAGGTAGAGGAAAAGGTGTTTGGTAAGAGCCTTGCTAACCTAATGAGGAGGGCTTTAAACTATATTGTATGGCAGAGCAAGGCAATAATTCAAAGCTTAGTATGATGCCAATAATTGGAGATAGGAATGCTAAAATTTTGCAGGGAGTAGCACACTAGGTAACATTAACTTGTAGGTACATAAGGAAACGAAAACCTCAGGGTGCATGAAGCATGGATTCCAATGTCTTGACACTAATGCACAGAGTATGGGAAACAAGCAGGAGGAACTGGAAGTTCTAATACAGAGAGGGGACTTTGACCTAACACTCACAACTGAAATATCAAGACTGAGGGATACAATTTATTTAAAAGGGACAGACAAATCTGAAAGGGCAGAGGTGTAGCATTATATGTGAAGGAGGTATATACTTGTGAGGAAATACGTGAATCTGAGCACAGGGCTGGCACATAGGAGTAGGCCAGGTAGGTGGCCACGAAGGCTGCCATTTGGCCTACAGGGGTGCCACCTCCCCCTGCCAAGCCATTCTCACCTTCCCAGGTCTGTGTAGCTCTGGGAAGGCAAGAGTTACCAGGTGGCACATCGGCATGTGCTCTCCTGTGAACCCTCCTTCCCTTGCAAGGGGAGGCAGGCTCAGAGGAGAGCATGCACTGCTCCACCACTCTTGCCTTCTGGGTCTGTGCAGAGAGCAGCCAGGCAGCATGTTGGCATGTGCTCTCCTTGCCAGAGAAGGTGGGCTCCAAGGAAAGCTCATGCCACCACCACCCCAAAAAGCAAAAATAGCAAAAACTATAAGAGGAAACAGCAAATAAATGCAAATATGAAATCCAGAAAGGTTCGCAGTTGTAAATTACTGACAACGTATTCAAACTATTAAAGTGTATAATTCAAAAAGTCTTAAAAATACATTTAGCACAAAGCTGATAACATCAGTTTACACAAGTGAATTCCTATGACATTAAATTGACTCGGCAAAAACCTGGCAAACCGAGAAAACTCGAACCATCAGTCCAAGTTATATCAAATTCCACCATAATCATTTCCACACTTTATGAGGCAATCATAATGCTATTTTTCAGAGATTGTCAGTGGTGCAAGAGCTAAATCCCAATTCCATGAGTTGATCATGGGAGCCGGCCGTTTCACACTGAATGGCTTCGTCAGATGTTCAAAACGGGGTCTTGCAGTATTTCATATATTCATTGATCAATACATTCAACATTCAACATTCTGAGTCAAGATTGCTGGCTCCTCCCAGGCAGACCCAGGAAGGCAAGGGTGGTGTGGCGTGGTGTGGCATAGTGCAGTGGTATGTGTACTCCACAGAGCTTGCCTTTGGTGGGCTTCAAGGAATGCCCAGACTACTGCCCTGCCCCACCCTTGCCTTTCTGGGTTTGCTCAGGGCAGGGTAGGGGTGGAGCCTAGGGTGCCAGGAACTCTGGCACTGGCCCTGTCTGAGCATGACAGTTCAGTTGAGAGTTTCTGGGTAAAAATAGAAGGAGTAAGAAATAACAGTGATACTATGGTGGAGGTCTGTTATAGACAACCAAGCCAGGCAGAGGACTTAGATGAGATACTCCTACAACAGATTGTAAAGTTCTCAAAGAGAAGAGACACAGTGGTCATGGGAGATTTCAATTATCCAGACATCTGTTGGAAGTCCAACTTTGCTAAAAATGAAAGGCCAAATAAATCCCTGTCGTCTTGCTGACAACTTCATTTTCTAGAAAGTGGAGAAGGAAACAAGGGGATCTGCTATCTTGAACTTGATTCTCACCAATGGGGAAGAACTGGTTGATGAGGTAGAAGTAGTGGCACCCTGGGTTGTAATGACCATGTGATTTTGGAATTTACAGTCTTGGGGAAGGGAAAGCTGTACATAGACATATAGGTTGGACTTCAGGAAAGCAGATTTTGACAAACACTCTGATGCTGGGTAAAATCCCATGGTCAGAAATACTTAAGGAGAAGGAAATTCAAGAGGAGTAGGAATCTCTTAAAAACTAAAAATTTTAGGGACAATCACAACTGATACCTATGAGAAGGAAAAAGGTGACTCCATAAACTGCTCTTTAAAGACATGAGAAATAAAAAAGATTCATTTAGGAAATGGAAAACAGATAACCAAGGATGAATATAGGGTTGCCAAGTCCTACCTTGGTCTCACTGTGGATGTTCTAGGATTTGGGCTAAAAAAATTCTGTGGTAC
The DNA here is from genome assembly GCF_032191835.1 of Heteronotia binoei. Taxonomy (NCBI): domain Eukaryota; kingdom Metazoa; phylum Chordata; class Lepidosauria; order Squamata; family Gekkonidae; genus Heteronotia; species Heteronotia binoei. The sequence goes on along the minus strand of NC_083224.1, from coordinate 125,698,660 downwards.
AATAGAGTTTTTACCTGAATGCTAGACCATCCTCATCATGACGGCACAACAACGTCATTTCCAGGTGATGTCATCATGTCAGGCACATTGCATGCTAACAGAGTTCTTTGGGGGCAGGGATCCCCCCCACACTGGCCAGCTCCATGCCGGCGGGTTGGGGGCCCCCAAACCAGGGAAACCCCCACTCAAAAAATCAGCATAGGGGTAGGTAGTACATAAAACTTAATTTATTTAATGAAACTAAGTCCTTTGGCCCTGAGGAACTGCATCCAAGGGTACTAAAAGAACTTCTGGACATAATTTCTGAGCCTCTGTCCATTATGTTGAAGCATTCTTGGAGAACAGGTGAAGAGCCAGAAGATTTGGGGTGGGCAAATGTTGTCCCCATCTTCAAGAAGGGAAAAATGGAGGATCCTGGTAATTACTGACCTGTCAGCTTGATGTCTATTCCTGGAAAAGTTTTAGAACAATCATTGAACAGTCAGTCCTGGAATATTTAAAAAGGATGGCTGTGATCACTAAGAGCCAGCATGGGTTTCTCGAGAATAAGTCATGTCAGACTATTTTTTTTTTTAAGTTACTGCTTTGCTGGATCAGGAAGTGCTGTAGACATAGTTTAACATGATTTCAGTAAGGCTTTTTGAGCAGCTTCCACATACTATTCTTGTTGGAACCTGTTACTGTTAGGTGGATCCATAACTGGTTGACAGATTGCACCCAAAGAGTGCTTGTGAATGGGTCCTCATACTCTTGAAGAGGAGTGACAAATGGAGAGCCTCAAGGATCTGTCCTGGGACTTGCTTTGTTCAATATCTTCATAAATGATTTGGATGAAGGAATAGAGGGAATGCTTATTAAATTTGCAGATGATACTAAATTGGGAGGGGTTGCAAATACAGTAGAAGACAGAGACAGGACACAGGATGATCTTGACAACCTGGAAAACTGAGCTAAAACCAATAAAATAAATTTTAACAGAGATAAATGTAAAGTTTTGCATTTAGGTAGGAAAAATCCAATGCATAATTAGAGGATGGGGGAGACTTGTCTTGGCAGTAGTATGTGCAAAAAGGATATATGGGTCTTAAAAGACCATACACAAAACATGAGTTAGCTGTGTGATGCAGTGGCTAAAAAGGCACTCCAATGGTGCTGATACAGCAATGGTGCTTCTAGTCCAGGAGTAGCCAAACTGTGGCTCAGGAGCCACATGTGGCTCTTTCACACATATTGCGTGGCTCTCAAAACCCTCACTGCCTCATCAGCCAGCTTGGAGAAGACATTTGTCTCTTTAAATCCCTTCTTCAAGCCAAGCCAGCCAGTGATTTAGGGGATGCATTTAAAGTTGCTTTCTTTCCCCCTCCCTCGCCTCCCCATCTAATTGCTTTTCTCCCTTCTCCCCTCTCTCCCTCTTTCCACCTCTCCCCCCATCTATTTGCTTTCTTTCCACCTCTTTCTCTCTCGCTTCCCCCTTCCTTCCCCCTCCCTGATCTATTTGCTTTCTTTTCACCTTTCTCTCTCTCTCTCTCCCTTCCTTTCTCTCTCTTTCCCCCTCCCTTCCCTTCCCTTTCTTTGTTTGTTCCTTTCTCTCTCTCACTCTTTTTCCCTTCCTCCCTCCCTCCCTTCCCTCCCTCCCTTCTCATTTAGAGAACAGTACTTTCCCCGCAGTCTCTTTTATACCCAGAAAACATTTCCCTCAGGATTGGAGGAACTACTGAGGAACAGACACGTTTTCCCATGAGTTTGGCTTAGATTTTCTTGGCAGTCAATCCATGAGCATTGGAATCAATTTGGACATGGTTCTTCTGTACATCTGCCCTCCCTCAACATTTCAACAGTTGTCGAGTAATTTATTTGCTTCCACATATGCCTTAAATATCTGGGATTTCAAGGGAGGGTGCTTTCATTATTGGGGTACTGGACATTTTAATGTGCCTCCTTCTGCCTTGTTATATGGGAGGTTTAAAAAAAATACCATTCTTTGATAGGCTATGTCCCTGTGAGCTGAAGGAAATGGAAGGAAGACCATGTACTTTTATCCTGTAGATTCTACTGTGATTTACATACATGTTATCTGGATCCTATATTGCAATCCCTGGAGTGTAAATTTGATGAAAGCAAGATAGTAAGTTTACTAGCCCCAAATAAGGCTGAAACCATTGAAATGGTGGCAAAGTTCCTTTACTGTGCTTATAAGAGAAGAAGTTTGTTTAGAATGTTTAATTAACCACTTTTTTTCCTGCTTCCTTGGTTTGATACTATTGTTATACCAATAAAGGTTCTGTGACTGACTGTGTCTATTGGGGTAATCATTGGTTGTGTTTTTTGTGCATGCTTATATTGATATATAGAGATACCATTTTAACAATAGGCTTAGCAGTTTTTCTGAATTCCCAGCTTTCATTTTTTGAAAAGCCTCTAGCCCCTTCCCTCACGGAGATGTAAGGAAAAAAGCCTACATCTGTGAGCGAAAGAACTACACCAGGGGTGGCTAAAATGTGGCTTGGGAGCCACATGTGGTTCTTTCACACATATTGTGTGGCTCTCGAAGCCCCCACCACCCTGTCAGCCAGCTTGGAGAAGACATTCATCTCTTTAAAACCCTTCTCCAAGTCAAGCCTGCCAGTAGCTTGGAGAATGCATTTAAAGGTGATTTCTTTTTCCTCTCCCCTCCCCAACTATTTGCTTTCCTTCCTTTCCCCCTCCTTCTCTCCTCTCTCCCTCTTTCCACCTCTCCCTCCCCCCATCTAGCTGCTTTCTTTTCACCTCTTTTCTCTCTCTTTCCCCCTCACTCCCTCATCTATTTGCTTTCTTTTCACCTTTCTCTCCCCCTTCCTCTCTTCTTTCCTTTCTCTCTCCAATTTCCTCCTTTCTCCATCTGCTTGCTATGTTTCTTCCTTCCTTCCTTCCTTCCTTCCTTCCTTCCTTCCTTCCTTCCTTCCTTCCTTCCTTCCTTCCTTCCTTCCTTCCTTCCTTCCTTCCTTCCTTCCTTCCTTCCTTCCTTTCTCTCCAACTCCCTCCTTCCTCATCTGTTTGCTTTGTTTCATTCTTTTTCTCTCTCTCTTTCACCCTCCTTCCCTCCCACCTTTTCTTTCTTTCTTTCTTTCTTTCTTTCTTTCTTTCTTTCTTTCTTTCTTTCTTTCTTTCTTTCTTTCTTTCTTTCTTTCTTTCTTTCTTTCTTCCTTCCTCTCTCTCTCTCTCATTTGTTTCTGATTGAGGGAGCTAAAGAATGCCTGTGGAAATATTTCACTTTCAAGAAAAAATTCAGGAAACAAATAGTCCTCGTTATCTAGTAGTTCAGTTTATTACCAACAAAGATCAGTTTAAAATTGAAATAAATAAGATGTGCCAGCAGCTCAAGACTGCTTTTATTTTTGCCTGATTCTCTCTCTCTCTCTCATAATATATAATTGCACAGTGAATCAGATGGGTGCATGATCGGCATCTTGGGAGCTGGTGGCCCACAATGAGTCCAGCCATGTTGATGTCTTGTGGCTCCCAAACATCTGATGTTTATTCTATGTAGCTCTTATGTTAAGCAAGTTTGGCTACCCTTCCTAGAGCGCCAAGATCTGGCAACGGTACTTCACGCAACGGTCACCTCGAGACTGGATTACTGTAATGCCCTCTACATGGGGCTGCCTCTGTACCGAACCCAGAAGCTGCAGCTGGTGCAGAATGCAGCGGCTAGACTGTTGCTGGGGCTTCCTAAATGGGAGCACATACAGCCTGGACTGCGCGAGCTGCACTGGCTGCCAGTTATATATCGGGTTCGTTACAAAGTGCTGGTCATTACCTTTAAAGCCCTATATGGTCGAGGACCTGTCTACCTTAGGGACCGTCTCTCCCCATATGAACCCCAGAGAGCACTGAGGTCAGCCGGAAAAAACTTGTTGACTACTCCCGGACCGAGAGAGGTGAAGCTGCAATGTACCCGTAACCGGGCCTTCTCCTCTGTAGCCCCGAGCCTATGGAACCAACTTCCAGAGGAAATGCGGGCCCTGTGGGACCTTGAACAATTCCGCAGGGCCTGCAAGACCTTCCTCTTCCGACTGGCTTTCGCTGACGAAGAAAGAAATTGCTAATGATAACCGCCATCCTAAAAGAACAGTATTAGCACTTTTATTAACTTAATTAACTAATTTTTAAACCTAATCAGAATTTTAATGCTTAAATGTAATTTTGTGTTTTTTGCTTTCTTTGTATAATTGAAATTTGTATGATGTTGTTAGCCGCCCTGAGCCTGCTTCGGCGGGGAGGGCGGGATACAAATAAAATTATCTAATCTAATCTAATCTACCCCTGTTCTAGCCTCTTAACCTGAAATGAGAGCACAGCATTTACACAAACATACCCACCCTCCCCATTTTCCCCTCCTTCTGCTCTATAGTGTGAAGGTGGAAGCTGAAGGAAACCCTAGCCTGTGAGATAGAAGGGGAGGGCACAGGGCTTGGTCCACAAAAAGTTTAAACCAAAACTGGGAGCCTTTACAGGGTAATCCTAAGAACACTGTCTTAGATACAAGCCCCATGGACCTGAGTAGCATTCCAAATATAGACCTGCTTAGGACTACCAGGAGAAACTTGCTTTCCAGGCAGTCTTGATCATGGTAAATGATAAACAGAAGCAATATAGTCTGTGAACAGTACTTTTTTATTAAGCATGGGGTGCACTCAGACGTACCATTAGTGGCGACACAGCTCCATCTTGCTGACGAATTAAATGTGTTCATTCAGACATCTACATCTGGCAATCGAGCATCATCCAGGGTCATCCCAGCTTGCTGTGCCTCAATGCCGCATTAATTTGACGGCACAGAAAGTCTGGCCCTTTTTCAAAAAAGTGGCACAAGATCAGCTTTTTCCTGTTTGGACAGCTCACGCGCAATACTGCCCCTTGGAATGTTTACCGCCCCCCACCTTTTTTTAAAAAAAAAAAAAGCTCCAGCAGACATGCGCATTGCCAGACCATCCAGGAATCTGAGGTGACGCTTCTGCTTCTTCAATCTTCGGAGGGGGGGGGATGTTATCCCACTATTCAGAACAGGGAAAAAAATCTTTTTTTTCAATGTGGAGGATTTCCAGATATCATTGTCACTGCCAATTTCTAGGAAAGTAATTCCTGAAAGTTCCTTGGTTTGAATTGGCAACATTAATTCTGGAAACTTTCCCCCGTTCCCCCCACCTCTGAAGCAATGTTTGATTTCCCATCTCCAAACAGTTGGGCGCATGTTCAATGGACCCCCCCTCCCAGAAATCACCATCTGATCACACATGCTCCAAGAAAAGAGCGTGATAGTATTGGATGTCTGATCGCTCAACAACAGAATGAGTCGCATTCTTGGATGCACGCTTGAATGGCCCTGCATCGAATCAATATTCAGCAGTTCAAATTTGAGTGCTACACACCCGCTTTTAATGGTACGTCTGACTGTACCCATGCAGGACAGTTCTTATCTGATAAAAAATTGAAGAAATCCAAAACACCTTATTGATCTATGCTTTGCTTTTATTAGAACTTCAAATTCTGGTTTTCTGGGCTACATCGCCTTGCTCTCAGTCGGGTCCGCAAGTTCTCCTGCTTGTGGCCCCCCTGAAGCTCTCCCCATCGTGATCGCCATTACAGCAGCAAGAGGTGAATGCCTGATCGCTTGCTTTTCTTCTCTTCAATAAGCTTTTGATCTATCACCCCTCTATCTCAAGCATGACAACTCTACAATACAAGTAAGTCGACTTTCAATTGCCAATGGCTAATGGGTCGTTTTTACTTTTCAATAAACTGGCAGTTCAAAGGTAGGGAAAGAGGTCAATACCTCTAATTTCCCTGTGAATGAGGCTAAAGAACACCTCTAAGTACTGGAAACAATTTGAATTAATCTGAATATGGATACTTAAATCGACCTAGATCATAATTGGATATTTGTTAAAGAGACTTATTCGGCTGCAATACGGTCTGAACAAAATGAGATACTTGTTAGAGGGATTTCACCTTGTCGTCTGATTTGAAATTCATACGCTAACATTTAAAACTCCAGTTGGAGGAGACTGGGAAGGATGGGCTATCTGGGACTCTGAGCTACTTTTCAACCTGGATTAATGGACTGAGTTTGCTGACAGAGAAAAATGCATTTGCTAAGCGAAATTTTTCACAAAAAGGATATTTTAAGCAGTTTGAAGTCTCTGAGGCAAGGTCTTGGTTTATTGACATTGGTTAAGAAGCAAATGGGAGCTTTTGTGCTGAAAGCTGGTGAAATCTCAAATCTACATGAGCAGAGTGCTAAAGAGAGCCCGGTGACGTCTGTGGAACTGAAAAGGGAGAGCGACCCATTGGGAAATGAACAAAAGAAAATCAAAATGGAATCCTATGGCATAGTTTAAAAACACCAGAAATGGAGACTGATTCAAGTTAGGTTGAGAGGAATAAAGGCTGTGGAATTTTTCCCACTTTCTTCAAGAAGGATGACTGTATTAAGAAGTAAGAAGATGCATTTTAACCTGAAAATCATGGAAACCTTTCAGAAAGAAGAGCCCCCTGAATTAGACTTTTCTCAGTGGATAGTTGGATATGAACTTTGTAAGAAAATCTGATATGTGATATTAGAAGGCTAAGTGAGATTTCTTTTTCCTTTTTTTGGGCTGCAATAAGTTGTCTTGTTTAAATAATATAGATATAAAAGTTAAAGAACTACAAAGTCTTTGAAAATAATTTTATGTAAAAATAGTTAACTTAGATTAACTTTTAAGAAGGCAGATAGCGTAATTACTTGATTAATTGGTGAACTTGTCTTTAACAGATAATGATATTAGCTTTTTATGTTTGATATTGATATGGGTAATCCTACAAATTAAACTATAACTGTTAAGAAGGTAGATATTGTAATTATTTTGTTAATTAGTAGATCTCCTTCTAATATGTTTTTTTGAAGAAATTGTCTATAATAAGATAGATAAATTATTGTGCTCTATTTCTAATCTGTCAAGGATAAAGATATTGGTCACAGACCGTGTTAAGGAGAGAGAAGGTTACAAATCAGGAGATAGATTTCTTTTTAGTAAGAAGGGTTTCTTGAAATGTTCTTATCTTGGTGGGTAGTTGGGTATGGAACTTTCAATAAGAACAGGCATGTGATTTTTATTTTTGGGTTATAATAAGTTGTTTTTTCTAGCCCAATAGGAATATAAGAATTGGATTAATTGTTAAAAAGGCAGACAGCACAGTTGTTATGTAAACTGGCAGATTTGTCTTTAGTATGTCTCTCAAGAGAAACTGTTTATATTGAGATAGACAAAATACTATGTTGTATTTTTCTTTTAGCTTCTTAAGGATAAAGATACGATTTTTTTGTGTGTCTATGTTAATGAGGATAGTGTTAAACTAACAAACTAGTCTGTGTTTTTAACATGGTTGTCAAAGCAGCTAGTTCCGTGTTGAGATTGCTCTGACTTGTTTATACTTATATGTGTTGAAGAAGAACTGTTTAGACTTGTATTGCAAATAATAGTTTAGTAAAAATGTTTTATAATGAAAGATAAAGATGGTAAAATATATGGAGAACTCTATACTTGCAGGTAGAACGAATTGGATATTTTATTTGGAGGTAGAATTAAAACTGATATATTTGTATTTTTCTTTTTTTTCCTGCTTTTCCCATTCTGTATATGCCCCCCCCTTTTGTATCTAGGCTTATGCTTCTTTCTTTTGTAGTTAAAACCAATAAAAATTATAAAATCTTGAACTTCAGATTCTATCATCATGTATTATGTTTGTGGATGCTGCATTGATAACTGCTCTGTTGCAATGGCCCATAGGCATCCACTCTGTCTCAGACAATAAAAAGGTATATATTGGTGTGATGAAAGGGAAAGACATAAGATACAGCCTTTTGAGAGAAGCAGACAGCTGGGTTTAATGGCAACCAGCCTAAGAATCAGTGACATGCAGTTTTGAATTGAACTGGATAACAGATCCTCATTTGTTCCCATCCATAAAATGGGAACAATAGTAACTTTATAACTGGCTTATTGTGAGCACAACATAGCAAAGATTATAAAAAGGCACATCAGAAGATAACATGATAACATCAACCTGGACTACTTTTGCAGTCTTATCAGTGGCATGGAGGATGCTATTGCATGATAGGATGGGTGTGGCTCCAAGGGTGGAGATGGGCTCTGGTGCCTCCTGTGCAATATCTCAGTCTACAAATGAAGATGTGCTTTCTACATTCTGCTTTGCAGCTTATTTGGGAGGAGCAGGACTGGGACTTCCAGTCACCAGGCTGTTTTCCCCTTTCTTCACAGTTAGACAAAGTCTTGCCATCTGCATTTTCTCCTTTGTGAGATATAAGGCCAAATCCAGTAACAACAGGAATAAGTTCCATGTCCATAAAAATTTCAACTTGCGGTAGTTCTGCTGCTGTTAGAGTAAGTGCTCCTATCTAGCAGAGAAGCATGCAAACACACTGCCCATTATGAAATTGGCAGCCCCCTGTTTTCAGATGCAAGTTACCTCCAGACGCCCCTAAAACAGCAAGAAGGGGGTGATGTCAAGCAAGAAATATGATGCGGGGGGTAGGAGGGGAGGAATGCTTCCTTCTGCTGATATTTTACCCTATCCTCTAATACACATAGTAGTATGTGTTTGTGTGTGAGATTTAAAGTACAGCATGGGGATATGCGACTTTGAATCCTTTCTGGATAATTGTCCCTCCAAAATATTTACTTTGGGGTTACTACTACACTTCTAATGGGGAGCACTAGAAGGAGAATGTGGGCTGGGGGAGGGGAGCTTCCCTTCCTTTCCTGCCCATACTGCACTGTGAATCTCTCCCTCCCATGACTTCTTAAGGATTCAGTGGAAGACCCAATTTTGCATAGTAAAGTATGTTCTCATTGTGTCATCTTTGACCCTTAATCTTGCCAGGGAATTGGCCTACTCTGCAGCATATGGATAGCTGCCAATTCTACTAATTAAAAACCTAACAACTACGCAAAACTATTACTGGCTAGACTTGATCTTCTTAAGGGCAATGTCTGACAATTTGCTTTGCATCTTATGAAGGCTTTGACAGTTGTATCCTTGACTTGGAGATAAGAAATAATAGGATATGGGACAACATTGCCTTGTAACACTTAGAGGGGATCTTCTGGGCATCATGTTAAGCACCTTCTTTGGAATTTTTTTTCAATGGCTAGTCCACAGGAAGCTTTGCTCCATTTATTATCTCCATAATTGCACTGTTTTCAGGCTTTTCTCCAATGAAAATAATAGAAGTTTTAGAAATTAAAAGAAAACAAGAGCCATTTATGCAAGCTTAAAAAGAAATGCAAAGAGGATGCATGGCAACAGGCAGGGGTGGAATTCTAGCAGGAGCTCCTTTGCATATTAGACCACACACCCCTGATGTAGCCAATCCTCCAAGAGTTTACAAGGCTCTTTTTTGCAAGCACTTGGAGGGTTGGCTACATCAGGGGGTGTGGTCTGATATGCAAAGGAGCTCCTGCTAGAATTCAACCCCTGGCAACAGGTCTGGTCTGGTCAGGGCCTACATGGGATGCCTCCTGGGAACCTGATGGAAACCATCTTGAATTCCACAAAGAAAGAAAAGTAGGATACAAATAAAATTAGTATGGGCTGTTACCCAAAGAGGCCCTCTCCTAATTAGTTGGGGGAATTAGCAAAGAAGACAAAGTGAAAGGCAGGTAACTTGGATTCTCCACCTATGTATACCAGGATTTTTTCCCATCAGAGTACTCTCAAATAAACCAGGCAGACATTAAACCAGCAAGTGTTTTATTAAAAGGAAAAGGAAAATAAAACAAGAATGCATACCCACAGAAACACGCAGAACTAACTAAGAAAACAGAGAGGAGGAGGAGAGATTTTTAGGGAAGGGCGATAATTACAAATCTTGAAGAGGTCCACAGAAGCAGCAAAACAACCAGCATTTTGAGAGAGAGGCAACCTCAATAAAATAGGGGTGTATGTGGAGGATCCAACACCCACACACTGCTGGGGCAACGGGACGGTCCAGTTATAGGGCAAAATGTACCCTCAGGTGTGAATGATGCATTTGGCAGAAAACATTGACTAAATAGCTTAACTGGAGATATGATAAAAGGGTATGAAAAACTTGATGGCTTTGCAAGTACCAGATGAAAAGACAAAATTTAAGCATTAATTAATGACCACTTAATCAAGATGTAATGGGTGACGGGAAGTGAGGCTCGGGGGATGATGGGATTACTCTAAGCGAATCAATAGGTCTGGGTCAACCCATTGTTCTAAAGTCATGTATCTCTCCAGGGCAAGGAGAGGGTGTAGTGAGTCAGCCACTCTGACTCGCATTTTAAAATTGTTTTCTCAAGCTGATGCCTGGCTGGCATCCATCTTGATTCATTTTGGCCCAAGTAGTGCCCTGCACTAAGAAATTGGGGTACCGTATGGAGAGGTGTTTCTGCCTCTACGAGCTATAAACTGCCCCTTTACAGAAACTGACAAACGTTTAGATAGCAGGTTGTAGCTCTTCCTACTGGAAAGGGTCTGATGGGAACCTCTTCATGCATTGCTTAATTCCTATCTGTTTTGAAGCTAATTTTTTGTCTGTCACACCAGACTTTCAAGGGACTAAGGATGGCTTAATTTTTATCACAGAATGAACCACAGGGAATGGCAGGAGTGATTTCATCAGTCCAAATCCATTGCAACTTATTGGCATTTGGATTATAGACCCCCTGCCTCTGCACACAAAAAGGCTGCAACTCTGCTCTCAAGACTAGGTGTAGTATTTCCTTTCCAGCCCCAAGCACCAACATTTTACTTGTTCTTGCAGTGTGCCAAAAACAAAAAAGCTGTCACTTCTGTCCAGCTTACATCTCTTTCTTCTTATTCTATGGTGGTGGTGGGGGGAAGTGGTAACCATCCTGTTCTATGGTTACCACTTTTTCTTCTCAGCTGAAATAGAAATTCATCAGGTGGGGAAGGCTATACGCACTTCCTGTCCTGCAGTTGGACAACAGAGAATATTAGAGGTGACTGGAGTAAACTCATTCCTACTGTTCTGACTCACCTCAGAGTTGATTCACATGTAACATAGTCAGAGTGGCCAACACAAGGACTTTGATTCAGATGTTCACTGGTGGTTTGTGCCTCTCAAATTCATGCATAGCCTTTTCTCTTGACAACTACAGCACATGGATAGCAACAGCTTCAGTCTTTATCCCAGTAACATTTTTGCTTCTTCAAACCACCCTATGCAGCTGCTATTGCCTCCATTTATGAAATCATGTCACTTACATGGCTGCATGAATGGAGTCAATAGCAGCTCCACAGGGTAGTTTGAGGAAACGAAAATGATGTGTGGGGGCAAGGCTGAAGCTTCTTCTACCCACATGTTATGGTCACAAGGATAAAGATACAGGTGAGTCTTGGAGGCATGAAACTCCCATGTGAGGCTTATTGCCCACTATCAAACACAAGGACTTTGTGCCACGAGGTTCTCCAGCCTTTTTAAGCCACCATGCATCTTTGGAGTTCTGTCTCAGGGTGGTGGCCACAACCGCAACATGGCTTCTGAAGGGTCTCTAGGCTACACTCCATAGTGAGAAATTCCTCTTAAGGCATGGCATTCAGTCTCCATTTTTATTTTATAGAATTGCAACATAATGCAAAAAGTGTGGCTAGGAGTGAGTTGCATTTAGTAACAGGGTTTTTTTAAAACTTAAGAAACTTGATCTTCTAGTTGGATGAGTGTTTTCAGCTGAAAATGAAAGTGTGTAATTTAGAGTTTAGCCACACATTGCAAGTCATGTCTGTAGCTCAATGTTTGGGCCAAACGACACATGATACCACATGCTTTTAGAGTAGAAGTGCTTCCCAATTAGAGAGTTCGATTACAACCTACACAAAGATATAATATCTGTCTGATTTTCCTGTTTTTTTGTTTGTGTGGTTTTTAAAAAATTATTTTGTTTTAGAAAGTTGTGCAACTAGATTGTTCCAGCCGCCAGACAGTTTGCAATCCAGTTAGTGTTGTAACTCTTTAAATCTTTCTAGCATTGATTGTACCTCTTACATCTGATAAAGTAGCCTTATGGCATGATAATTTAATTAGTCTGGGTGCCATAGGACTCTGTTTTGCTTTATTGAGCATGGAATATCATTGTTTAGAGCCCTCATTTGGAAAAGCACAGAGTGAGACTGCAGATGATTCCTATTACCCATTCCTCCACCAATCAATTTGCTCCTGCAAGGTACAGCCCAGAATGAGAAACCTGTTGGCCTCAGCAGGGCAGGGATGGGGTGGGGAAGCAGGCAAAGGAAACTATGGAACTGAGAACACAATAGTTAGAAGTTGTGAAGAGAAATGCCCCATCTTTGAAGACCTGAAAACACCAGTTTCTGTAGCTGTTGTTCTTGCATGGGGACAGCAGACTCTGTGAGGTGCAAACTTGGCAGATCACCCTGGAATGTATAGATGTGGGAGTAACTTCCGAGTCTGAAAAAAAAAAAAAATCCTCCCACAACATGCATGAATGAGTCCATTGCTTCACCTATGAAAATTCATTTTCACCTGCTACTTTTCTCCCAGCATGGACAACTGGTAGAATCTGTACCCATTCCACTAGAGCTTCACTTCCATCTCTCCCCCACTTCCCAATTTGTACATCAGGGGATGGAGGTTACACAAACTCCTCCCTGTACATGGGTACAGCCTTTCATAAGTGCACCTAAATCAGCTTGTGTTTCTTTTGGAATCTTTAAGCCTGCGTATACATGGGCCAAACTTGGCACTGTATTTCCAGAAATGGAAGGAGGAATCTATTAATATAATAAAACTCCTTTCACCATGGCAAAACCAAGCAACTGATTGGTTGGGACTGGGTGGGACTGTGGTGCATCAACCTTTGGCCTGTCAAACTATCAGTCAAGAGTACTTGCATGCCATTGGTTGAGTCTGCTCCTCTCACCCACCCAAGTGCCTGTTGCTAGCCAGCAAAGCTGATTCTGTCAGTAAAAGGCAACCAACCTTAGTTCTGGCAGTTACTGGCTCTCCCTACTTTCCCACTGGCTGAGCTGCCTGACACACTGATTCACAGAGGAGAGAAAGAAACCCTTCCCTCAACTGGCTGAGGGAGGAAGGAGAAGGGAAACAGTCAAAGAAATCTGGAAATGGGAAAAAAAATCTGGGAATGAGAAAAAAACAGTGTCCTGTGGCAACGGACCAGATATATAGAGAGAGAGATGGAGGGAAAGCACGACAGAGAGAGAAACTGAAGTCCTGAACTTAAGACCAACAACGTTCTCAGAGACAGAGTGTTGGTCTGAAAGGTATTAAAGGTCTTTGAGGGAGAACTCATTAGGACCAGTCCTTACTAGGGTTGCGACTTCCAGGTTGGTGGGAAATTCCTGGAGATTTTGTGGTGGAGTTTGAGAAGGACATAGGAGTTAGGGCTTCAGAGCGGGGTCTGCCAGACCCAGGTTCTTGCTGTGGAAGCTGACTGGGTGATTTTGGTCTAGTCACAGTCTTTCAGCTTAACCTACTTCACAGGATTGTTGTGCACATCAAAGGGAGGAGAGGAGAATGATGTAAGCTGCTTTGGACCCTCCACTGTGGAGAAAGACTGTCCTTTTCCTAGGTAGAGGCTGCAGGGAGGGGGAAGGCAATCAACCTCAGAGTCAGAAGAGCAGATAAAGGAAAGGAGATAGGATTGCCATCTCCAGGTTAGGAAATTTTTGGAGATTTAAGGGGTTGGCCCTGGAGAGGGTGCAGTTTGAGGAGAGGTGGGACCTCAGACAGGTACAATGCCATTTCTTCCTGGAGAACTACTGTTGCCAATCTCCAGGTGAGGGTGGAGATCACTCAGACTTACAACTGCTCTCCAGATGGCAGAGATCAGCCCCCCTTGAGGTGTGTGTATCTGGGGGAGTGAATGCCTTCACTTACGTGGGAAGACAGCAAGGGTGTTGTATTTTTTTCCACAACGGGCCTTATTCCTAGTGTTTAAATACACTTTTTGTTAGAATAAAAGGGACAGCATAAAGAAAAGTGAAGGGATAAAGGCAATTCAGAATGAAGCATTCAGGCAAGCAGAATGTCATATATACCCAGAGGAAATTTGAACACAATCTAATCTTCTGTAAAGATGCAGGAGGGGGAGGGGAGGAGTGTTGCAGCCTGAAAGTGGAATAAAGGGGAGACTGTAAAATATACTTTGTCTGGAAGACAAGAAAAGTGGGTTTGGTTCTAAGATCACTTGGAAATCACGGGTGGGGAGGAGAGATGTTCCTGGGTCCTTCCCAGAGTCCTTCCCTGGTTCAAAGGTGATGTCTGAGTTCCAAGGATGGCCAAATTCAAAAGCTGTTTTTTATCCTTTTTGTGTGGGGGTTCAGTTTGGGAGGGGGAAAACACTCTTTGACAGAGATACTAGAGGTAACTGAGACGATGGCAGAATGTGTGCAGAATTTGATTGAATTAAAATGACTATGATTAACTTGGGTGGTGGTAGAAATAGGCCAAGTTAATGTCCTGATTCTCTGGGGAAGGCAGAACACCTGCTTTCATTGTGGGTGCAATTGATTAGTTTACTACTCTAGGAGGGCAGCACATCATTCATAGGTATTGGCCAGAGTCAAAATAATTGCCAGGCCCTTGACAATAGGTGCCTTGGAGCTCTACTGGGCTTGATTTGTTTTATTTCCCCTATGTTTACCTATGGTTGCCAGGTCTTACCTTGCTTCCAGCAGGGAGCTCCTGGGTCTGTTCTGGGATATTTCTGTACATGTGTGATGTTATCACATGGGCACAGTTGCACATGGACAGTCTAGCATTTGGCCAAAAACTCTATGGTAACCATCATTTTGGCCAAAATGCTAGACCTCCATGTACAGTGTGCCTGATGTGATCGCATCAACATCGATGGAGAGGGCTGTTTGGGGGTGGGGCTTCCCCTGCTAGCCAGCTAGTGGGCAGTGAATTGGAGCCCCCAAAATCAGGAAAATCCCTTCCAGGACCAGGGGACTGGTAAGCCTAAATGCGTGGCTAGTTTTAAAGTTCTCTTTAATGGCAGAGAATATGATTTCCAAAAGGTGAGGAGGGGGGGTGCCCTAGTGGCCATTTTGCCTTGTCTGTACAAGATTCCAAGGGTAGAGCTTCCTGTGGGGCTTCTCCCCAGGGCTACCATCTTGGCAACAAAAAGGAGGAGCCTAAGGCAGGCATATAGAGTGGTAAGCTGCAGTACTGCAGTCCACACTCTGCTCATGACCTGAGTTTGATCCCTGCGGAAGCTGAGTTTAGGTAGGCGGCTCAAAGTTGACGCAGCTTTCCATCCTTCCGAGGTCGGTAAAATGAGTACCCAGCTTGTTTGGGGGTAAAGTGTAGATGACTGGTGAAGGCAATGGCAAACCAACCTGTAAATCTACTGTAAAAACGTTGTGATGCAACATAACCCCAGAGTCGGAAAACGACTGGAGCTTGCACAGGGGATTATGTTTACCTTTAAGGCAGGCATTCCTCCCAAGATGATCTCCTTGCACAAAAAAACTGCAGCTCACCCCCTCCCCCAACCCCAGATCTACATCCTGAGTGAATTGTAGGGTTGCCAACTCTGGGTTGAGAAATTCCTGGATATTTGAGGGTGGAGTCTGGGGAGGTTAGGGATATGTTAAGTGATCTCAGCTTCCATAACAGCCCTCTTCTACAGCGGAACTAATAATTGTAAACTGCAGATCAGTTGTAATTCTTGGAGAGCTCCCAATGGTGGGAAAGGGCTTCAGATATAGCCTGCTGCTCACAAACAAGCAGGGGTAATTCTGGGGCCCTGAGGCACAAGTAAAAGATGGAGCCTCCCAACCTCTTTATTTCCACTATCACACTTCAGCCACCTCTAAGGTGTCTGCTGCTATGGCAGTGGGTGGTGCACAATGTGAGGGTGGTGGCTGTGCAGGCCCTGACACACTCATGCGTTCTGCCTGCTTGCATCAGACAGCCAAAGTGGCTGACTGCACTCTGCAGGCAATGAGGCAGGAATAAGACACAGAGGGCCAAAGGAGCATTGTATGGAGACCACTGAGAGCCAAACTGAGAGCCAGTTTTATGTAGTGGTTAGAATCTGGGAGAATTGGATTTGATTCCCTACTCCACCACATGCACCTGCTGGTGTGACTTTGAGTCAGTCACAAGTTCTTTCAGAGCTGTTTTCTCAAGAGCAGTTCTTGAAAGGGAAAGGAGATTGTGATTGTGAGCCACTCTGAGACTCCAAGTGGAGGGTAGGGTATAAACCCAATCTCTTTTTCTTTTACTTGCCCACCAGTCATCAGAGGCTATACCATTGCTAGAATATTTTGATTAGTTTATGTTCTAAAGATCCTAATGGTGCCCATAAGTAAGAATTCTGCTTATAGTCCTTGTAGAATGAATAATGCAGGCTTTGTAAATAGTATTGCTTAATTTTGAGAATAACTTCTAACAAAAACTACTAGTACTACAAAATACTTCTTTCAAGTTGGTTCACTGAAGGTGACCGAAATGATATAGCCATTACCAAGGATTTCTTGTATGATTCTTCGGGATTCTTCGTACTTACATTTGAAGATTGATTTCAAGATTTAACTTTTCTGGATTTTTTTGTACTTATCTTGTATTTGAAGATTCTTTTCACAGTTATTGTAGTTATATTTTGTTAGTGTAAATCCTTAGATGTTGGATAGGTTGAATATAATTTTGTACTTAGCCAGAAATGAACACACAGTCTTTGAACTAAAATAGTAATCCTTTATTTATTTATAAATTTAGCACCTTATTACAGTGTTATTGCCTATTTTTTGATCAGTGGGCTGCTGCACCACTCAATGCCCCCTCTTCCCCTGCCCTTTCCCTTGACTTAACTATGCATGTCTGGGGCAGGATGAAGGCAGCTGTATGGCAGCCGGGGATGCCCCCCAGTCTCTGTCCATCACTGTCACCTCTTGAACTGCTGAATGGGGGTAGCAGCCACTAGGGCAGCTGCACAGTGGTTAGGGGGGCACTGCAGGGCCTCCTCAGCACAGGATCCAGGTCAGCTGCCCCAGTTGCCCCATAACTAAGATCACCGGTGCTCATAAGGCTTCCTTGCTTTCTGCGTCTCTCTGTGTGTGTAAGTTGCTAAGTTCTGCGAGGCTGTCCGCAAGATCACAATTCATCTTGAGTAAAAATTAGCCGCTAATGTACAATGGATCAATGCTAAAGCCTATGGAATAGATGCCTCATTCCTTCTGAAAGTATGTGCACAAATCCTGCCTTCTCTGTCCTGTCCAGGCCTCTCCAACACAGATTTGTAAACATTTTTTTTAACTCATCACAGAGCGCAAACATCTGAAATAAAAGAACAATCCTAACAATTTGTGAGAAATGGGAGAGATTATGAGCGGTGTATATTACACAGGGAACAAGCTTGCAGCCTCAAAAATATAATGGATCATAATCAAATAGTGTTGAAATAAATAGTTTTTTAAGGCGGCTGCGAGATTTTATTTCCTTTGTTTATGGTGGTATCTGTATTCTAGAACATAATAGTGTTTTTATACATTATAACACATACCATGAATAAACGGAAGACAATCTAGAAGATACGTTTCAGTTTTACTACAAAGACACGCAAATGTGGCCTTTGCGGTAGTTTCTAAAGCATCCGTGCAATTCAGTGTTTTGATTACACGTGTCTTAGCGGGTCACGGTATATAACTGAATAAAATATAATTCGAAGTCACAATGTATGAAATTAGACGACCTTGTTACTCTGACTTTTGATGTGCCAAGCTGTAATACGCTCATAGGTAGCAATACCGCAACCCCCGAGATAGGCCCCTCTGTGAATTCAGCTCTGCAACCCACCACCAATAGGAGAGTTGCCGTTGTTCAAACGCACCAACAGGTGCAGGTGTGGGGGGGTCAGCACAGGATTCTTGTTAAAAATGGGAAAGCCGGGCACCGTTCTCACGGCTCCATAGCACCATGGAGAAATTTTCTAACATGGAGGGACCCCTAGGCATTAAGCCCCACTAAAATTCAAGAACAGGCAACGGTGATGAGATATAAGCAGAGAACACTGACCCCAAGAAGACCCCTCTAGAATCTATACCTGAAAAGAGGAGAGCTTGAAGAACCTGGAAGCAGAAACAGATGCACAGGTAAGTTGTGAGAAAAGAGGAACGTGGGGAGGAATGCAAAGGCAAGTCATGTAGTGTTATACCCTTAAAAAAAAAAAACAGGCAGCAGAGGGATCAGAGACTGAAGCCGCTGATTTAGAGGATTTGGTCATGTGTGGGATGTTAACCCTGGTGTTGCTCAAATCTTTAAGAAAATGTGGTTCTAATCTCAAGAACTCAACAGAGGTGGAGAATAACGAATCCCCTTTGGGAGAAAGTTCCATAAAGAAGGCCTGGGAAAAGACAGAGACTGTGGAGGATCAGCAAGCTGTACTTTTGACAGAGCTCTCTGAGAATAGCATCTCTATCAAGGAGTCAGCACATGGATGGAAGGCACAAGAAAATACAGAGATTGTGGAGGAAACACTCTATTTGAAAGCACTCTATCCGGATGTAAGGCCTAAAAATGAGGTGTGTGGGAATGGGGGGGCACAGTCATGAGGCAGGAGGCAGTGTGTGCTGAATATCACCTAGAGATGGTAAGTAGCAAGGGGGGGGGGGAGGAATGGGACATGAGAAAGATCACAGTGATGTGGGGGAGCAGAAAACACAAAGCTGCTTTATCTTTTGCAGCTAGATTGTGATTTGGATTGAAGGATGTTTTCAAAAGCGGTGCAGTTGGCACATCAGAGGGTTATTTCCAGTTGCTGTTCATATTGTGAAATAATAGCTTGGTATCAGGAGGACAGTTGGGTTAGAACGGACGTGAAACATCAGCATCCCCCCTGCGAGCGAGATTTATATCCAGGCGTAAGTTTTTTATTTTAAAGGGTGGGATGGGGATGTCTAGAAGGGAAATAGAAAGACTTAGACACTTTTTTTTCCCCTGACAAGGTAGGGAAAACTTGCCTGTATTCGGAGGTGGCGGATGTCTTCCCTGTGAAGGCGGAACCAAGTTGCTGCTGGGAATGCAGGATTGTATATAACGTTCAAAATGAAAAGGAGGATCATGAGAAAGAAGGAGTAAAGGAGTCATCATCTTCTGAAGAGCAAACACCAGAGCCTCCAAAGGAGGTTGATTCCCTCATGGGGGAAGAAGAGGTTGCAAAGAAGGAAAAACATGCAGATTAGAATCGAGAATGTCCCAACCACCTGTAGATGAGAAAACACATACGTCTGGTTTGTATATAAGACCCGTATCCTGAAGTAGGTAGTAAGAACGGTATTTTTTCAGTAGGGTGGGGGAAATAGCACACTTGTTTTTGTTTTCTCACATAGATAAAGCGAATGCATTGGTGAGATATTGATCAAACGGCAAATGCCATCTGTGAGAAGGAAACAGATTATCTCTGCTACACATTCTGTACATACATACGTGTCTAATCCTTGTGAATCACAACATGACAAAGATGTATGCCGTGTATTTCTTACACTGCTCCAGCAGGATTTCCCGGCAATCTCACTCCCCGCCTATTCGATACCAAAGTAGAAGGTGCCTCATTCACGGGGAACTGAAGACACACGGGTTGGGAGGCAAGTTGTTGCTAATAAAAAAAAAAATCTACACTTTGTATATTCTCGCTTTAATAAAAAACTTTTCTATTAGATATGACGGAGTATAGAACCATTTTTTGGATCCGGTATGAAACAAGTGGAGTGCTCAACTGAAATAAGATTAGAATTCCCTCCATAAAAAATCCAAACACACATCATTACACGGGTTGCATTGCAAGGTCATCTAATGTGTTTAGCACAATGTCTCAATTCTCTAGAATGGAATTAACAAAACATACAAACCTAGGATCTGAACAATCTTTGTTTCCATTTGTTTTTTTGACGTTGCCAAGGTGGGTTGTGCTTCATTTTAAACATTCTGCCCTAAACAACAATTTAAACAACATTTTTAAAATTGTAAAAATATAGAATGAACTCATCACGGGTACTTGTTCATAGTTTCATTGAGCTTGTTCATAGTTTCAAGTTCACGATGTGTTTTATCGCACAGCCAAGAGGAAAGCCAATCCTGCTAGGCCAAATCCTGCAGTCGCTATGATAGTGTTGCTTTTGGTATCGTATCGGTTGATTGAATCAGAGCCGTGTTTGTTGAAGTAGTGGTAGAACCCATTCCAGCTACCGTGCGCCTCCAGCCACTCACACTTCTCCACAGATAGATGACCAATGCCTCTGTCAGGCTGCTGATCTCCTCGCAGGCCCCCCGCTCAGCCAGTGCAGTTGCCAAGGTGCCGGTGAGCACAAACAGCACCACTACTTGGCCCCAGTTAAGCCCACCATCAGATTCCATCTGCGTAGCCACACGACTCAAGTGGGCGGCTGCCCTACCGGGCTCCAGCAAGATTGCTGCGCAGCAAATCAAGTGAAAGAACATCTTCTCACGTCTCTCCAGCTTGTCAGCCACTCTCCACAGGGTCTTGGCCATGTGGCTGTGAGACAGCGCCGAACCACTCAGGTAGTGCTGCAAGTAGTCATCCACCAGCCGCATTGTCTCGGCTGTCAGATCGCTCAGCATAGTGACTCTTTGATGACTGCTGATGAATACATCGGCCCACTCCAACCGTGCCCTGTATTGCCAGTTCTATATAGATATGGTTTTACAGCCTACTTTCCCCCAATCAGTAGGTTTCTTACAAAACAAGAAGCTGACAAATTAAGCGTCTGAAATAGATACGGTCATTTAAATGTAGAGGAAGTACTGTCTGAAAGGACATGGGGGTAAAAGAATGATGGGATTACCTACGTGTATAGACACAGAACATACCCCCGCTTTTCCAAGAATGATCCAGCAGCAAGCTATAACGCTGTTGCTTGTGCGTTACTTTGTAATATGTTTATTGTACCCCAACCTAATTCCAGTCTCTCCCATTCCCACCTTTTCCCATAATGCTCACCCTCAGCACCTTTGATTTGTAACCAACTTTATACAATATTACACCCCACTTTCCAATATAAAATCAAATAGACTCCTGCTGTTTCTTGCCCCGGCTGCCCCAACTAATTTTAGTCCACCCAAGCAAACACTGAAGAAACCTATCTTCCCACAATTGCGATCCACAGCCTTTACACCATCACTCCTATCCTGTTCAATAGGTCATACTTACAGGGAAGTGTTTCATTGTAAAGTGAAAATAAATGGGAAAAAAGCTTGTATATAACTGGCACTGTCTATTTATTCAGTGTATTTTTATACGATGTTTCTTTGTTGCTCAAAATGTTTTACAAAAAAACCCATTAGCCAAAAATTGACATGATTAAACATTATTGAAACCAAACCAGGAGAAGCACTTTCTGTGTTGGTGGTATTGGATGAGAGAAGAGACGGCCCCCGCCTTCAGCGGGGCATAAGAACGGGACCACTACAGAAAAAAAGACTTTCTCTTGCTTTTAAAGAACTTTTAAAGAGCTGTTCAGGATTATGTGGGGGAAGAGCATGCAAGGTGTTGCTTTTTAAAGTAAGGAACCCATGAAAACATGATGTCGGTATTAGGACTTGTGTTTAAATAGCTCTCGTCCTATCTTAAATTTTCTTGGTGCAGAGACATCATTTTCAGTGTTATTGGTAAAACCATATGTCTATCAGTGTATCAGTGTCAATCCCCCACTTACTGATCAAAAGCGACCTCCCTAAATGCAATGTGATCTTTTTAATATCGAATGTTTTTTTAATATCAAAAATTCAATTTTTCCCCAGCAACAATGATGAGACCGATTCTTTTTGCACAGACTCAATGGCTTCTAAATACATTTTTATTTTTATACATGTGAATGTTTAAAATGTACATTTATTACAGGAAGTTTTTAAAATTTATTTACAAAAGGAGGGAAAGAAAGGTATTCATAGATGTGCCATTCTGAAATGTATTATGCAGAAATTTTTCAACAAGTGTCACATAGGGTTGGTGGCATTTCTGAAACAATGTTCTCAATTGTTCACAGGGAGTTGGGGATGTTCGTATGCCTTCCACCAGGTTGGCCAACGCTATGATATGATTCTTGTTAATACCGCAGCAATCCAGAAAACACGCAATAACCGTGATCACATACAACACAGGACCCATATTCAGATTGCAACAAACATAGCTTAAGTTCTCATCATAAAAAGCAACGGGTCACATCAAACATACATGAAAATTCTGTCCAGATCTATCTAAAATGCAACCGTCACACATAGAATTATAGAGATAGTTGGAGCAATAATTGAGAACTGAATAAACAGCAGCAGTTATCAGTTTGTACATCGCAGAACGTGACTTTTGCATGTCCACAGGTGGAACATCTTCATTGGACACTCCCACATATTTTTGTAGGACAGTATGAATCGATGTCTGAATACCAGACAAGTCCACGAGACAATATTTCTAAAAAAAAATCACAAACACACAAAATGAGAAAAGGAGCCTAAACAGACACCACACAACCTTTACACATCTTTCCCATGTTTTTCTATCCACCTTAAATGTATCCTGTTGTGGCATATTCATGGAGTCACAACTCTCACCACCCTGGAAACACCTACCCCTCTTCGGTGTACAGATTTCTGTGCCATCTTTCATTTTCTCAGGTGAAGCAAAAAGGCATTTTGCAAGATCTGGCTCTACATTCTCCTTGTCAGAATCAGTGCTAGGTTTTTGAATCCTCGCTATAGCTTTCCTCCATACAGGTGCTCCGGGGGCTGCTGGATTAAAAACAGACATAGGTGTATTCACCATGGTGCTATGGAGCCATCAAAACGGTGTCTGGCTTCCCCATTTTTAAAGAGAATCCTGTGCTGACCCCCCCACCCGCACCTGTTGGTGCGTTTGAACAACGGCAACTCTCCTATTGGTGGTGGGTTGCAGAGCTGAATTCACAGAGGGAGCTATCTTGGGGGTTACGGTATTGCTACCGACGAGCATATTACAGCTTGGCACATCAAAAGTCATAGTAACAAGGTCGTCTAATTTTATACATTGTGACTTCGAATTATATTTTATTCGGTTATATACCATGACCCGCTACGACACGCGTAATCAAAACACTGAATTGCACGGATGCTTTAAAAACTACTGCAAAGGCCACATTTGCATGCCTTTGTATTAAAACTGAAATGTATCTTCTAGATCATCTTCTGTGTATTCACGGTATGTGTTATAATGTATAAAAACACTATTATGTTCTAGAGATACCACCATAAACAAAGGAAATAAAATCTCGCAGCCGCCTTAAAAAACTATTTATTTCAACACTATTTGATTATGATCCGTTATATTTTTGAAGCTGCAAAGCTTGTTCCCTGTGTAATATACACCGCTCATAATCTCTCCCATTTCTCACAAATTGTTAGGATCGTTCTTTTATTTCAGACGTTTGCACTCTGTGATGAGTTAAAAAAAATGTTTACAAATCTGTGTTGGAGAGGCCTGGACAGGACAGAGAAGGCAGGATTCGTGCACATACGTTCAGAAGGAAAGAGGCATCTATTCCATAGGCTTTAGCATTGATCCATTGTACATTAGTGGCTAATTTTTACTCAAGATGAATTGAGATCTTGCGGACAGCCTTGCAGAACTTAGCAATTTACACACACACACACACGCCCAAAAACGGCTGTGGATGTATGTCCTGTGAAAAGCGATGAGCCTATACCGTGCATCGCTGTTGAGTACAGCGTTGTTTTCATATGGAAATTTATTAGTAAAGATCCGGTCTGAGCTATCTCTTTTTCCAGAAAGGCTGGGGTAAAGTGTTCCCACATGAATTCTCGTCTAGCCGGGGATACTAAGTCGGCTTAGGAAGACCTGCTGCACCCTAAGAACGGCAAAACCTGTTCCTGCATAAGGTGCGGTTGTACTTTTGCCACAACACAATGGTGTGTGGGATTGGGAATGGCTAGCCCCCCCCCCTCCGGAATTAAGGCCTTGTAAACAGTTTATACGTTGTTCTGCTTCTCCCCATGTTCTGATAATTGTGTCCTATCGGGCTTGCACTTCTTGAACTTACTGCTAGAACGGTTCAAAGCCTCTTTGAAAACATTACAAAATCGTTGAAGGAAAAGTTGCAAGCATGGCTTCTGACATAAATCAATTAACAAATGTATTTTTTGGGGAAAATGTCAATCCCCAATCAGGGCATTTGCCCCCATAACTGTGATACCCCAGGAAAAGATGCATCTGAATGCCAAACCTACAGTCTCCTCAGAAACTAATTATGCATCTGATGCCTCTGATAAATACTGCAAAAAGTAGCAAAATCTAATCTTTCGACCAAACTGAGTTTGCTTACCTATTTGAAGCTACAGAGGAAGAGTTCCAGGCTGGGGGAACAGTCATCTAGTCAATAATCATCTTTGTGAAATTCTCACTTTTAATCTTAACTTTTATCTCAGCTCTACAGTTTATGACAATTGTACCTTACAATAATGCTGAGAATCTACTTGTTAAAATCTAAACATTTTATATAATTATCTCTCTCTCTGTTCTCTGTTTTTCTTTCTGTATTCTTATTATTCTTTTTTAAAATACACGTTATTGTAGTTTTAAGCAATAATTTTGATATATAATGATACAGTTCAAAACTGTATAGCTATATAGTTGTGACCAGACACACTGGTCATTTTTCATTTCAAGGGGGAAAAGTCAACATTAATACAAAATTAAAAATTGAAGCAATAATACCATTTATAATATGAAGATAGTGACAATAATTTGGAAGCAAATATTACTAAGGTAATGTTATGAATGTCTAACTGCTTAATACGGACTATACATTGCGTAAAAATAAAATTTCTTTGTTGGGTGTTCATATTGTGGCTGGCACCCATAGTTCTGTGCTTATCAGACCACTGCTGTTAATTTTTTTCTTTTGACAAATTATGCATTTAAAATCAGAGGCTTTGGCAGCCCCAAAGAACTAAAAAATTTTTTAAATGTTCATTGCGTTGAAATGTGGGGAATACTAATTACTTAAAAACATGTAACAAACAGACACAGCTCTGCACAGCTTTTCCACATGCACAAATGCTGTGCATTAGGGATGCCAACCTCCGGGTGGAAATCTCCTAGAATTGCAACACATCTGTTTTTGAAAAACTCTCCCAAGTTCTTTGTTTATTTATTTTGTCCCGATCTTATCAGGTCTAAGCAGAGCATGTAATTTTAAAACAATGTCCAGGAAGATTCATGTTGATGGGAGTCTAACACCGGGAGTGACCAGCAGCATTTGAAATATATTGTACAACAACATTTCTGGTGCCTGCACTTCTCACCCATAAAACCATTGACCTAGAGCCCCTGACCTTTTAGGACTGTTTGCGGGTCAAATGCTTTTGTCTCACAAATAGCAAAATATAAGATCGATCAAATTAGAAGGCAGTTATCAAAACATCATGAAGCTGAAAAGCTATACCTTATTTGTTTTTCTTAAAGCTGTTTTCCAAAGACCCTTGGAAGAAATCACTTTCCCAGACATGTACCTGTGAGAACTCTTTCTGCAAGGTTGTGCTTTTTTGTTTTGGCAGCCAAAGTTAGATTCTCCATTCTGGAGACTGGCAAGCTCCCTGAGTGCTTGCAGAGAACAAGAGGCAGTCTTCATAATCATCTGAGAACAGGCTGTTGAAGATGCTAGAAAAATAGGATTTAATGTTGGAAAAGAAACTATAGGCGTTTGCAATTAATAATTAATGGGGCAGTGTTATTAGAATGGACGGCAGAACTAGTCATGCTTGTCTTGCAACAATTTCCCCCCATAAACACACAGAGAGACACTGAAAAAACCTTTAACACCCTGAACATAGTTTTTTCCCCAAAGCACAGCTTTTGCACAGATGCCTGGCATTAGGGATGCCAGCCTCCGGGTGGTGATCTCCTAGAATTACAACGCACCTGTTTTTGAAAAGCTCACCCGTTGCAAACACAAACGGGTGCAAAATAGCAACAATTTTACACACACAACAGCATCCTCTCAACAAATAACTGTGGGGGCTGGCAAACCAAGGATCTAGGATTCAGGCCAAAACTCTATGGCTTTACTGAGCCCCAGAGAGTTGTATCGACACACAACCTGATGTTAAAGGGACATGTTACCGGTATAAGGTTAGCTGCGTTCATTTTAAATCCATCATTTTATCTATTGGGTATGTCTCCTCTCCAAACTATGTCTGCTTAGAACTGTTGCTTCTCCACAATTCTCTAAATAACGTCTGTGTTGCAAAGCATGCTTTCCCCAAACACTATGAAGCAGACTACACCAGAATCATAGGCTGGCTCCTCTTTTTCCCCCACATAGAAAACATCTGGCATTTCTTGGGTGAGTGGATCCCTAGCGTCCCATCAGGGATAGTTGTCACAGTCCCCCATAGGAAAACATGCGGTATTCATTTTTGTGTGTGTGTGGGAGGGCAGCTGTCACTTTGGTATGCGGCTTGATGATGATAGGGTACCCCTATCTACTACTAACCATGACTCACATCACCATCCCATAAAGCAGGCCTGAAGCCGGACTGCAGTAGGTCTAGAACAGGTGAATCATTCAGCAATACCTGAAGTTGTATGCAAATGAGTTTCTGTGAATCAGGATTCCAAAATCAAACCCTATCATTTCACAGATGAGGAACACTGAAACTCAGACTTAAGTGATTCTTACTGACAATTTTTAGAACAGCAATGGATGCTAGCGTTCTTTTTAGAAAAGTCCTAATTAAGGAGCAGCTGCAATCTGGCAAATGATTCAGAGAGAAAATCAGGAGCTCTTGCTTCACATTCCCACTACTCAAAAGGCAGTGGTGTTTTTTTTCTTGGGTGGGGAAAGCTTTAACATTGATGTCCCCAGGACACTCAGCCCACAGGACCTCCATTTTGTCAAGGCTTGCTCCCCTATTTTGTACATGTGTACACATCAACATGGGCCTGGGAATAATAGATGGAGCCTGTACTAAACTAATATTAAATGACATAAATAATATTAAATATTTAAATATTTAATATTAAATCACAATAAAGGTATAAAGGAATGCAGGTCTCCTCCATCAACCATGCAAAAGCCCACCCTAAAAGGGATTCAATCAAGGATCATTCCCCTCAACAATCTTGGAGCCTACTTCCAGATAATTTGATTTGAACAAATGACCCAGCTCTCCAAAACAGTTCCAGCCAATTTCAGCAAACTCCTCCATATTTCAGCAATTGGACAGGGAAGTTCTTGCCCTTTCTTAATTATGTCTATAGTTCTAAAATCCAAATTTCCTCAAAGGAACGTTTTTGATATGTTTAATGCAATCAAGGAAAACTCCCCTGCACACTAGAGACATCCTTTTCCAACTTGCTCATCTCCAGAAAGATTATTTTATTACTTTTGCATTCCAATGCCAACACTCCTTCCCTTCCTCACTCTTGCCAAAAGGGTATAAACAGTTACCCACCCACCCCCATTTTTGTAGCTGGTTTGGATTCATCCAGTACCTCTTGCATAGTCTCTCACTTCACAGGCCTGCTTTACTGCACCTTACTTTCCTCACCTGGTTAGTTTCATCACCACCAAGGAACCCTTCCCCCTTCTTTATGAAACCAGGCATTTATGTCTTGTTTTCCCTTTTCAGGCTTTCCCTATAGGTAGGTGGTTTACTAGGGAAATATTTGGGGTTGGTTTATTAACACCTTTTTCTTCTCTGTAAATCTTCATTTTACTCTCCTAATGGCTTAATTTAATTTGGTTTCCTGTTAAATAAATAAAATCCTTTTTTCTGTTTAAGAAAGCTTATTCCCCATTGTTATTTCAAATGTTGGTTTGGATCTGGATTTTGGTGTATGCAGAGTTAAGATCTCATATTTTTAAACTACCCCCAAATACACGTTTGCTCCATGCTAACAAGGGGATAAACAGCCCCATGGTGCAGAGTGGTAAAGCTGCAGTACTGCAGTCTGAGCTCTCTGCTCACGACCTGAGTTCAATCCTGGTGGAAGGTGGGTTCTGGTAGCCAGCTCAAGGTTGACTCTGCCTTTCATCCTTCCAAGGTTGGTAAAATGAGTACCTAGCTTGCTGGGGGAAAGTGTAGATGACTGGGGAAGGCAATGGCAAACCACCCTGTAAAAAATCTGCCATGAAAACATTGTGATGCGACGTCACCCCAGAGTTGGAAACGACTAGTGCTTGCACAGGGGTCTACCTTTTACCTTTAGCAAAGGGATGCCTTTGCTAGTTACAGGACCTTCACATGCATGACCATTTGGGTAACTGCATGACTCGTGCATGCAGTCATCCACAATCCTTAAGCAACTAACAGCCTTGCAGATCTCCTGGAAAGCAAAATGGAGAAGATTAAGCCTGTCCTGACATCCTTCCAAGGTTGGGGCAAGAAAGACCTACAGTTGCTCCTGAGGTGGCTCCTTTGAAGTAAAATGGTAAAGTAAAAGCTTGCCATTATTGCATATGACAACTTTTCCTTCTTGTTGTTCTGGAATGAATTGATGAATCTGAAGCTGATGGAAAGGGCTTCTTATCCCATTGTCACTATTTTGATCTGTGCAGTCTTTTTCACAGCACTTGAACACAAGAGGCTGCCTTATACTGAATCAGACCTATTGGTCAGTATTGCCTGGCAGCACCTCTCTGGAGTCACAGGTAGCAGTTTATCTTCACCTACTACCTAATCCTTTTCTCTGGAGATGTCAAGAATTGAAACTGGGACGTTCTGCATATAAAACAGATGCTTTGCCACTGAGCCATAACCCCCCTCCCCATGTTGTTTTTAGATAGGACATCTGAAAGTTCAGCAATGAACCCTCCCTTTCTTTTAAATGGGTATGTTTGTGATAAACAGAGAAATGTGACAGCCAGAATATCAGCACGAACAAACTGAGGAGGCTTAGAAAGAAAGCACTGCCTACTCACCAGTGAGTCACAATTAAACTGCGTTTGAAGAAGACAGTGAAGATTATTAGTTGTGACACACTGTTATGGAAAGTGAATGTTTTGCTCAGCACCTGAGCTGGAGGGTGGAGACCTGTGGGCAGTACTACAACTCAGCAGAAAAAAGCCAGCTTTTGGGCAATTAAATGCATGGGTGTGGTAATGATATAGAAGAAAGAGAAGATACGAAGAAATGGGTGTGACCCCAGAGTATAGCTCCAATGCAGTGGAAACCAAAGAATAGAGATGAATAGCACTGTGGCAATCTTAAGAGCCATACTGAATGTCAAGAGTTGGAAGTAATGGCCTCTTAGGCCCAATTCACATCATCAGGCAAATGCTTGCCATTTTAAAAGCAATTCACTGGTCAGAAGGCTTTCAGCATGGTACTTCATTAATGGTGCAGTGGTTTATTGCTGAATTTTTCACCACACTGCTATAACCCCCTCACACAAATGCATTTGTCAGGAATATATAAGTATCTAATTTACACAATAACTTCAGATACGCACATTTCATAGCAACAGCTGCACTTTGGTACACAGATGTACAATTTGCTTAACATTCAAATCTCTAGGTTTTTTTTTTAAAAAAAACTGGGAAATTACAGACATCCCTGCCTCCCCTAACTGGTTTATCTATTTTGATGTGTGGGGTGCAGCTGGGCAAGATCATGGGCACCTGCTGGCTAGTGACTGTGCCATCGCAAATGATGAGCAGCAGAACCCCTCTCCATTCCTATGACATTTTGAGGACTTCTTGGAAAGAATATTGGGATGGACTATGTAAGGGAGCATGCAATTCCTCCAAATGTAGAGTTGGTCCTTTCAAGAGTAATGGCTTCACAACAAAACAACACTGTATTGTTGACCAAGTTAACATATCAGTGGATCCAAAGAGTTTTTCTTAATAATTCAAATAAATGTATGGAACATTAGACAACCATTATAATGTTTCAGAATGTTGGCAAGAGATAAAGTGTCTCTGTACATCTTTTATGTGTTATGAATTATTTTTGTCAACTGAATTATTTTGAAAATGTAAATAAAACATTTGAACTTTTTTTTGCTATAGTTTAGAAAGAATATGATTCCTTGCCTCCAGCTGATGACCTTGAGAAAGGAAGATTTGTATTCACTTACTGTGAAGCTTCCTTCTCAGTGGTCCTGGAGTGGGTCAGTCCTCACTACTGGGAAGTAGCTCTTCCTCTCCAAGGACAGGGTCAGCTCAAACTTGATCCTGAAGGGGAAGGGTTTGTCTCCTGGATTCCCAGATGTCTCCAAATCTCATCTCCCATCCCTACCAACAAAGAGGAAAGAAAGAACATTTCCCCCCCTTTCAGTAACATTATTCAACAATACAACCACCACCTCCCTTTCTAGTAACTAACTGCATAATGAAGAGTGGGGTCCACTATCTGGGTTCCCCATAACTGAACCAAATTGCAACTATACAGCTGGAGGGTGTGAACAACCCCAATTCAGAATTACAGTAGCTTGTCTGGAAGCAAAAGCCATCCATCACCAAAAGAGGGTGGGAAATCCAAGAAGGAAGCTTCAAGGTTGTTGGTTTTTTTGTTCAGTTGCACAGTTGAGTCTGACTCTTTGCGACCCCATGGGCCAAGTCACACCAGGCTCTCCTGTCTTCCACCATCCTCCGAAGTCTGCTCAAATTCATGTTAGTTACATTAGTACTGCTGTCCAGTCATCTCATCTTTTGCTGTCCCCTTCTTCATTCGCCTTCTGTCTTTCCCAGCATCAGAGTCTTCTCCAATGAATGCTCCCTTCTCATTTGGTGGCCAAAATAGTTGAGCTTCAGCTTCAGCATCTGACCTTCCAGGGAACAGTCAGGGTAGATTTCCCTTAGGACTGACTGATTTGATCTTCTTGCAGCCTAAGGGTCTCTCAAGAGTCTTCTCCAGCACCATGATTCGAAAGCATCCATTCTTCCATGCTCAGCCTTCCTTATGGTCCAGCTCTCACAGCCATACATTACTACCGGGAATACCATCGCTTTGACTATACAGACTTTTGTTGGCAAGGTGATGTCTCTACTTTTTATTATACTGCCTAGGTTTGCCATAGCTGTCCTCCCAAGGAACAAACGTATTTTAATTTCATGGCTACAGTCACCATCTGCAGTGATCTTGGATCCCAGAAATGTGAAGTCTGTCACTACTTTCAGGTCTTCCCCTTCTATTTGCCAAGGTGTGATGGGGCCAGATGCCATGATCTTAGTTTTTCTGATCTTGAGTTTCAATCCTACTTTGGTGCTCTCCTCTTTCACCCTCAACAAGAGGTTTTTTAGATCCTCTTCACTTTCTGCCATTAGAATCAGCTTCACAGTAAGTGAATACAAATCTTCCTTTTTCTGGTGGTCCTGGTAGTGGGCCAATCCTCACTACTGGGACATACCAAAGCTGTACTCCCCTGGCAGGAACAGCAGCTTTCCCTTTCAGATGGCAAGATGCAAAACTCTACTTCTAAAGGCAGCCTCAGCCGAGATGAGTTTATCAATCCTATAGCGCCTGGTAAACAAATGAACCGATTTCCAGGTGGTGCTGCCTTGCAGATGACTTCCACTGAAGGAAAGGATCTGTATACTGCAGAGGTGGCTGCTCCTCTCAAAGAATGGGCAGTTACCCTCTGTGGAGCCTTGGCTTTTTACTAGCTCTGGAACTGCCAGTCTACACGACTTCAGCACTGGTTCTCTGCCACACACCAACTCAACTGCAACCCCCACTGTCCCAGTGAGCAGTGGATCAGCAGGGGCAAGGTGCCGCAAAAAGGACAGGTAGCAAATGCAGGAGTCGGCACAGTTTTGGGGACACGTGCCTAGGCTAAAAACCCCTATGTCTTTGATATAGGATGAATGAGCTCCAAAAGCTCAGGCCGACTCGTCGTGCTTCGAGGGCAGGGCCAGACAAACTGGGAATTCAGGAGATAAGCCCCTCCCCTCCAGGATCAAGTTTGAGCCAACCCTGTCCTCAGAGAGGAGGAGCTACTTCCCAGTAGAGAGGACTGACCCACTACCAGGACCACTAGAGAAAGAGCAATAAAGAACACCAGCAAGTTCATCATTAAAAAAATAAATCTCTGCACTGTCAACTTTTTATTTTTTTAAGTATCTTTCTGAGATTATGCATCCTTGGTGCAGTGAGAATGCACATCTTCCCTTATTTATTCCATACAACAAAGATATTCCTCACTGCAGGTGGAGATAAAATGGCTGTGAATTTAATGTGAGCACAGAACTACAGGTGAAACTGTTTTCATTACCATCATCTCAAAGGACCCCCAGAGCAAAGAATCCTTTTTTATGCTCCAGTGCCTGAGAAAGAATAAGATCTCCTGCATGAAAACCATTGAAAAGAACTTGATGTGGACTAGTAAGAGATGCTATCCAAATATGTGAGAGGAAGTTTATTGGGCTCGTCTGCAAGCCAGATTTTTTTTTTTAAAGCAGCATGTGGCTAAGCAGAGAGAATAGAAAAAGCACCAGACAAATCCTGATAGCCTCCAACTACTGTTTGCAAGTATGCAAAGCACATTGCTGGATTACAGCCATCATCTTTATTTCCCTCAGGAATTATTGGCAAGTGTGATTTTGTGAGATGCCAAGAGTTTTTCCAGAAGACTGGCATAATTCCCTTATAAAAGTGCATTCCCTGAAATACATAGGTGGGATGTGTAAGGATTAAACAGGTATTTTCTGAAGCACCTTACTTAAAGAGATCAATTTGGACATGAAATTCTACCTTAGAAAATTGAGTAAAGTGACAGACTATTTAGTGTAGTAATTAGATCATAAAACTATGAATGGGGAAAACTGGCTTCAAACTCTGCCAACGTCCCTGGCCCAAGCAAGCAGCTGCCCTGGTTGCCCCTGCCTACCTGGGGAACAAGGGAGATGCTGTCTGCTGCCATGGCCGCCGCAGCCCAACCAGGAAGCCAGGGCAATCCACGGCCCTGCGAAGATGTCGCAGCCAGGAGCCACCGCCCAGACCATCGGGCCCAACCCCGAACTTGGGCGCAATGGCACCTTGCCTTCCCCATGGCCCAGCGGGCATGAGGGGGGGGGGTTGGCAGCACCCTGAAGGATGTCCGGCCCCCAGCAGCCCCAGGAGAGGGAGAGAGCTGCTGGGCGTTGTTGCTTAAGACAGGGGGCGGGGCCTGGGAAGAGAACCACCGGGAAGGGGGCATGGGCACTGGGAAGGGAATAAAAGGGAGGAAGGGAGGCCAGTGAGGAGATCGGTGATGACCTATAGCGCAGAGTGGAGGCCAGCTGAGTCGAGTACAGAGAAAGAAGACAAGCGCAGACAAGGCAAGCATGGCCAAAAGGGGCAACAGGGTGTGGTAACCCGGCCCAGCATCTTCCTCTGAGACCTCCCAGTCACCCAAGTGCAAGGCCCTGGGATCCGCAGGGTGACGGCAGCTCAAGGGGTGGGGCCCCCGGATGAGGCGGGGCCCCACACACTCAATTTACTGCATGACCTTGGGCGAGTCTGTCAGCCCAGTCTACGCAACCAGATTGCTGTAACAGTAAAATAGAAAGGGACCCAGATGAGACCATGTGTGCTATCCTGATAACCTCATGGGGGAAAGGCACAACAGAAATGTAAACAAAGATATCACATTGGGTCCTTCCACTAGTAAGGAAGATGAGCCATTTTTGCTCCCTGAAAAGACTATACCAGGGATCTGCATGGATAAAAAGCTTTATAAAATGAGGCTTTGCATCTTTTGGAGAAGCTGGTAATATCTAACCCATCACAACTAATGTAACACACAAAACATAATCTGTAATTAAAAATGTGTGTACATCTCAAGGCTGATGCAGGTTCTTTTAAAATGGCAACATCCAGGAAAGTGACAACACATTTACACATAACAGCAAGGAAAGTCAATTGTTTTGAGACTGTAGCAAGTTTCAAAATTGTAAGATTATGTACCTAAGAAATATGTAGTTCATAAATAGTTACATTTTTATAACCCATGCTAAACCATTTGGCAAGAATGACAATGGGAAGTAACAGCTAGAGGATATCTCTTGTCAAGCACAAAGTATCATCAAATGGTCCTGCCATTCACTGAAAAATCCTGAGCTAATGTCAAAGGATAATTTTGCAGAAGAATGAAGGAAATGTCTGCTTAGCTATCACAAAATAAGATGCTTATCGTGTGCATGAATGCATCTCACTCCATTTGTATTATATGCTTCGTGCTGGCATGCATTCTAATAGTACAGAATTAGCAGGATTTTTTTTTAATTAAAAAGTTGTGCTGATAACTTGAATTGTAAATGTCTGCTGGACATATTAGAGATTTTCCAGGTATCTGTTTAGGATTCATTACCTTCATTACAGCCCAGATTAGCCCAATCACAGCAGATCTTGGAAGCCAAGCAGGGTTGGCCGTGGTCAGTATTCCACCAAAGACACACAGGCTGGCAATGGCAAACCACCTCTGAACACATCTTGCCTTGAAAACCCTATGGGGTCCCATAAGTCGCTTGTGATTCGAAGGCACTTTTCACTACCACCCCTACATTACAAGGCAGCAAACCTCGTTCTGTCACCAGATGTTAGACAAATGTTTCACTGATGTACAAGCCCTGTCCACAAGTTACAGTGAACACACATACCAACTATGCACAGTGTATAATTGATTTGTATAATTGATATACATGTGCTGAGTAATTTTCACGTAACATTCTATACATATACAGCTGAATATGTGATTAAAATACATTTATCCAGGGCCTTGCTGGAGGTAGGAATGCTATATGGTTCATAATGGTAGGGACTCTGGTCAGTTTGTCTCTTCTTGTCTTGACAAATGGAACAATCTTGAACAGGTCTAATTGGAAGGAAGTGCCAGTTTATTCAATGGGGCTTACTCCCAGGAAAGTGTTCTTAGGATTGCAGCCAAGAACTCATGTGCTGTTAAGAGCTACATGACAATCAAGGATTCTGTATTCATCTTTTCTTGTCATGGAACTGGGATAGGAAAAACCTTGTTACTCCATGCAGCTCAGAGGCACTGGAGTCTTGGTCTGGAAAGAAGGTGGTGCCATGATAAGTGCTATTTATATTGACACAGCAAGTTGAAAGTGGTAGGAAAAGAGATGCATTGACTCAGTCTAGGAAGTCAGGGCCCTCAGTTATCAGGACTTGAGCAAGGCTGTTAATGATAGTTGACAGCCCTTAATACACACATGTTGATACAAAGAACATAAAGAGCAGGTTGATTCTAGATTTCTATTACTTGAAAAAAAGAGGATAGGTGGAAATATTAGCAGAGTCTTATGGATAATGCAATCCTTTATTCAGTAAAGTCAGAGGATAGCAGTAAAAATTGAAGGAGCAGAGTGTTTTGCTTCTAGTTTATAGGAACTAGTTATGCAATCACAAATTGTTCCACAATAGCATGGAGATTAAAGAGTATGTTTGACACTTCAAATGTATGTGAGTTAATATTTACAGTTTTGGGAATGTAAGATGTTTGGCAGACTCAGTGCATGAATTATTATTATTGGGGGGGGTGTTATTTTTCAGTAAACATACATAGGATCAAACAGTAAACTTTCGTTAACCTTCTACTGAATGCTTAGGCTGTAGCAGTGTTTCAAACTGTATTGTCAAAGACTGTTTTTTAAATACATGCCTGGATGAATGTGAGCGCTAAACATTTTACTGAAATAAAATGCCATAGTTTTCTTAAAACAAAACAAAGCAATCGGAACTCACCTTTAAAGATTTACCACACTTTCTAACCTTTTAAACAGGCTTACATTTTCAGTAGTTTTCCTAAACAGAATGTCCACAAACTTGCACACTTTTTTTTTTAAAAAGCCAAGGTTTCAAAATTCCTTATTCTGTATTGGATCTTGTTTGTGCTCAGTGATGTGTGGTAAAGTATATTGTAGCCACATAAGTTTTAAGACTTCAATGTGTCTAACTCTGTTTTCATTGATGCTAATGACTACCCAGTCTTGGAATGATCCGCATGCTAACAATGAGGAAGGTGAATCAGCATCAAAGATTAAGAAACTGTCCCAAGGGAAGACAGGACACAGGTGACAACATACCAGTACTTCTGCAAAGAGAGTAGAAAGATCCAAGGCTGTGTCTCCTTCTAATTACCTTGCTAACTTGGCAACACAGCAGATTTCCTCTTTAGGTCAGGATGCAAAACAAAAAAAAGATGAGTCTTCTCTATAAAAGATTCTGATTCCCCTTGACAGGGTTACTATTCATTCATTTTAAATAGGCAGATACAATAATGGGTGCCTCCTTGTCATGTCCAGGTATACCATTTATACAGTCCACAACATGCACCGATCTACACAATTATTTTGAGATGATGAAACTGTCACAAACTCATCACCTCTTTTTTTTTTCTGTCGTGTCACAGCTGACTTATGGCAACCCTGTGGGATTTTCAAGGCAAGAGATGCTCAGGGGTGTTTTGCAATTGCTTGCCTCTGCATCATGACCCTGGTATTCCTTGGTGGGTCTTCCTTCCAAAGGCTGACCTTGCATAGCTTCCAAAATCTGGCTAGATTAGACTAGCCTTGGCTATCCAGGTCAGGGCCATCCTTAGCAGAACCTATTCAAGTGTTCACTAGGAAGTGTCTTTGGAGCTGGGCCACAGCTCTTGTAAGGTTGGTCACTGTGGTCCTGCCCAGCTTACTTATTTTCCCATCCGGCCTCATTGGCTCAAGGCAGAAATAGTCTATTTTCATTTTATCACCACCACAACTTTATAAAATTGAACTTATCAGCAACTGTCATTTCATTGCTGAACACAGATTTAAATCTGGGTTTAGGGTTGCCGTCATGATCCTATGCCTAGTGAAGCCTACAGACCCCAGGGAATCCCGTATCAGGGTAGCTACAAGGTCTACATTTCCCAGGGTCCCTTCTGTCCCCCTGATTAGGTGAAAGCAGTTTTGGAGGGAAAACTAGTCCAGAGGGGTGGGACCTGGGAAGCAAGAATAAATAGACCTGGCTAGAAACTAAGAAGTGTTCTCTCTGGGCTGGAGAAGGCTGCAGCCAGGGAGAGATCCCTCATCCAAGGAGGCTGAGTGAGTCAACTGGAATTAGAGGAAGGGAATGTGTAGTTAGCCATGTCAGGGCCTTTATTTCTTTGTACCAACCTTTACTGTTTTCATATTCATTGTTGCACTAAAAGTTTTTACAAATCACTTATTTTTTGGAGCACTTATAATAAATCTGTTGTTGTTATACTGCCAGAGTCCTCATGTCTCTTCAGTCACAGATAGAAGGTTTTAAAAATAAGGAAGTCAGGGGTTGAGTGGGTGCTCTGGGCCTTCCCAGACAGACCCTTACCAGAGTGGTGGCAACCAGTAGAAGGCCGTTCCTGGTCCCCTGCCAGTGTGACAGTTGCCCAGGTCTTCAATCAATCCTATTCAGCAACTCCTATATTGCAAAAGAAAGATCTTGAGACTGAAACCTACAGTGCTAAAAAACAGAGTTGCTACTCTGAATCACGAAGACTTCAGTCTTTTATAATAGTCTGATACTTTTTATGAGGTTCATAAGGCATGATATTCATGTTTACTTCCTACCTGCTTTCATAGAATCATAGAGTTGGAAGGAGCCTCCAGGGTCATCTAGTCCAAACCCCTGCACAATGCAGGAGATTCACAAATACCACCGCACTCAGTGACCCACGCCCAGAAGATGGCAAAAAAACCTCCAGGATTTTTTTGCTTTCTACTTTAACCTGAGGAATATATTCACCCCCCTTTACTAATGGCTGTAAAACCACAATGTTATTTTAAAACATTTGTAAATCCAGTGTGAAATTAATCTTGCCACATTCTATCCTGGCTAGAGTCTTGTGCCTTTAACCAGAGCATGGCAAGAAGAGACCCAGTCAAGTTCCCTAGCTTGCAGCTGAAGTTCTAAGCATGCATATTAGA
Source organism: Heteronotia binoei (assembly GCF_032191835.1). Taxonomy (NCBI): domain Eukaryota; kingdom Metazoa; phylum Chordata; class Lepidosauria; order Squamata; family Gekkonidae; genus Heteronotia; species Heteronotia binoei. Next base: position 125,660,692 of record NC_083224.1, on the reverse strand, counting down.
AACTGGAATTTAGGATTGGGCTTTAAGTGTGTCTAGGACTGAGATCCTGATTTAAATCTCTTGACTGCCACCAGAACTTGCTACACAACAACTAGGCACACAGGGACTGCTGAAAACAATATCGGATAATTAGTGTGCTTCACAGTATGAAGGCAAGGTAATGGGAGTGCTTTTCCTAGCTTGTAATATCTTTCAACACTGTCAGTCCTTTTGTTTCTCTTCAGATTAAGGGAGTGAACTGTAGTGCTTGCTCTGCAGGTTCCTTCAAGAGACAGAAGCATTAGGAAAATAAATTGCAGCCTGTTGTTGTAAAATGAATTTGCATGACTTTAATGTGGACACACAAATGCTGTATATGCTGTGCCTTCTGTATTCTTCAGAAAGACATGGGAATTCTTTGTTCTGTAAGCAAAAGGAAATGACTGAGTAGTGCAGCTTTTAAAAGCAGGTAGTGTCCAGTGTGCTTGTAATATACATTATCCATGTTCTGCCTCTTTAAAACCACCTCTTTAAAAAAAAACTCTATTGTTGTTTGTTTGGTTAACTCTTATTCCAGATGGTGAGTTTTCAGTTTGCAAGGCAACACTGTTTATTGTCCCTGGCAGGGCTTTTTTTTTGTAGAAAAAGCCCAGCAGGAACTCATTTGCATTTTAGGCCACACCCCTGGCACCAAGCCAGCCGGAACTGCATTCCTGCTAAAATAAATGCTTGCTTATCCATAAGCTCCTACGCCTGACAAAGCAGGATGGGTAGAAAGACTCTGAAAAGGAAGATTAAAAAATCCTAATGGCTCCTCCCTCTGCCCCATTAAAAGCAGTACCAAACCATCTGTGTGCATATTCTAATATGTACAGGTGAGATTCTCAACAGAAGAGACAGGCACATGCGGAATCTTCACTAATCACAGTGATCTTACAGGTTCCACCCCACATGCTTCTCCAATCCATGGCATTTTCTCCCAACTGCATAAATGTATAGAGGGGGTGAAAATAGCTTTGTTAACAGCAAATCTAACCTGCATTTTAATGTATAGCAATGTGGGATTTCCTGCAACAGATGCAATAAAATACGTGGGAATATCCATGGGCTGTACATTCCTCCATTCTACAAAAATCCTACATCATCTGAAAATTTTCCAAGTTGCCATATCATAATTAATGTAAATTTCCAGAAATGCTGAAGCAATGGGATTTTTTTTGTTTTTTTCTGAACAAATTGTTGTATTAGGAGAATGTGAAATATATTTACTGTTGCTGAAGTAGTAAAATAACCATAGCCTTGATTAGTATGTATTGCATACATCACCCATGATAGTATATAAAAGCAGAATTTTGTATATTTATGTAATTTATGTACAAAGAGAGATGCAAAGAGCTGTGCCTTGTGATACTTTTAACACATATATCTCTATTCTTGACATCTGTGGAACAAGAAGCAGAAATTGAAAACAGAAAACCATGATTTGGTATTGATAGACTGTCATATTAGGTTTATATTTGGACACTGAGAGTTTTCCTCACTCCCTGAAATTTATAATTCTCTTTTCAGAAAGAAAAAAAAATTGAGGCTGGGGTGGAGTATATTGTATAGAATTCTGTATGCGGAGCACTTCACACTTCTAATTAGTGCAAAGAACATGACCAAATCTAGCACTATGGGTTAGATATGTCAGCACAAATCACAGCTCTATCAGATAATGCACTGACCTGGAAGAAAATCCTTCTAAGTAAGTATACTAGGGCTGCCAGCTCCCATGTCCCTATCGTCTGTAAAGTATATCTAGGCTTGTACTTGTAGTTTCTTTCACCTAATGTGAAAGTTTCCAAGTGTTGACCCTTACAGAGTAGAAACACATAAAGAACACAATCCTTAAGGACCATTTGGTTTGCACTGCACCCTGCTGTATCAGGTTTTCACACGTTCTAACCTCCCTGTTTAAATTCTACTATTTGATTTGTTGCTTGCATCTGGCAAAACTGTATTAATCTCACAGAGGGGCCTGGCCAAGAAATCTGGCTTCATCTAGTTTTTCAGCTGTTGCAATCTGATAACCATTGCCAGTATCTAATGCATGGCTGTGCTTTTCTAGCTGAAAAGAAGAAAAGCCAATGATGAGCTACATGCAGGAAGGACAGCTGACTCAAAATTGCATTTAATTTCTGAAATGAGCAGCAGTGGGGCTCAAGGCTAAGTACATTCCCTGCCTTCCAGTTGGCTGAGTTGTGTAAGGCCTTTTAACTCAATCATTTGGCTTTTGATGTCATTAACTCAACAGAATGTGGAAATATTGGAATGAAATTTCATGCCTACTTTAAGGCACAGTTTTGTGTTGTTTGAATAACATTTCTAAAAAGGGGGGGGGGAGGAATGCCATATCTGAAAGGAAGCTGGTGTGCACTTGCAGGGTGCATTTCCTGTTTAAAATATACTTTCAGTTTGGCATGGAGTGTGGACCCAGGACAGTGGATGGGTCTCTTTCTTCTTTGGTTTTCAATACTAGTTTTGCCTGCTTTGCCTGTGCTTAATAAGCAGCCTGCCAACAGCTGCTGGCTCTGCTTGAAAATAGCATGAACAGTGTAGAATGTCACAAAGAACTTGGCTCCTCTTTTGGTAAGGAGTGCACAGGGTAGTTCCTTAGGTAAGTGATGTATGAGTTGAAGGGAGCCAACTAAAGCTATTTTCATTCTGTTGCCATAAATAGCTCCAGCAGTCTTGCTTCTGTAGCTGCTGGGAGTGTTGGCTTTATTTCAGCGCTCAGTGGTGACAAATAGAAATATCTTTACTCTGAGAAGCTCATAACTTCAGTAATGGATTGAATTATTGGTAATCTTCAGTTCCAGTTTGGGTGGGAATGTCTACTCAAGGCTGATGTCAACTTTTTGGGAACACTAACGCCTGAGTAATTTCCCCTGTTGACTAAGTACTATGTGGATAAAATACTAAGGCAGTAAATGGTTCAGAATTCTGAAAATGTCCAGGAATTTTTAAGGTGAACTTTGACATTGCAACCTATGAATTTCACTATTGTTTTTAAGTTCTTAACACTTCCAAATAGGGTTGCCAAGTCCAATTCAAGAAATATCTGGGGACTTTGGGGGTGGAGCCAGGAACAAGGATGTGACAAGCATAGTTGAACTCCAAGGGAGTTCTGGCCATCACATTTAAAGGGACAGCACACCTTTTTAAATGTCTTCCTTCCATAGGAAATAATGAAGAATAGGGGCACCTTCTTTTGGGGCTCATAGAATTGGACCCCCTGGTCCAATCGTTTTGAAACTTGGTGGGTACTTTGGGGGGAGGCACTAGATACTATACTGGAAATTTGGTGCCTCTACCTCAAAAAATAGCTCCCCCAGAGCCCCTGAAACCTCCAAATCAATTCCCCATTATACCCTATGAGAATCGATCTCCACATAGGGAATAATTAAGTGCTCAGCAGACGTTTCCCTCCCCCCCCCCCCATTTCTGGCGATTCTGAAGCGAGGGATTGGCCTCTCTACTCATGAGTTGCAGCCAACTTCTTCCAAGTAACACAGACACACCATCCCAAGAGGAAGCCTTTCAATCAGAGACTGGAGCCTCCAAGGGGGAAAGTCACATGGTGGCTTTGGGGGCGGGGCTTCCCCCCGCCAGCCAGCTGACTGGGGGCAGGAAGGAGCCTGGGAAAGCGGAAGAACCCCCGCTGGGACCTGAGGATTGGCAAGCCTACTTCCAAAAATAGGCCAGCTGCTCACTTGACTTTGTGTATTTTGCACTGCAAGAACCCTGTAATTCATGTTACTGTTTTCCCAGTTGTATGGAGAACCTGAACTTTACCTATTGAGCATGAGAAAAAAAGCATATAAGCCAGCTCTCCAAAATTCAACACGCAAGGTTTTTTTCTGCTGCTGTTGACTTCTTAAAATTAGAGGCAGGAATGTCCAACAGATGAAGACTATGCAGCTTCAGTGTGGTGATTCTCCTTTGGGTGGCTGTTTCAAGAAAAAGAGGCCAAGGGATAAGCCTTGGAGTGCCAGATATTGCCCACAGGACTTGTGCTGGCAAGCCCCAGACTATAATGTAATATATTGTTTTGCACCAATTGAGAGCACTTTGAGTCTCTAATTGGTTTGGGCATGGTTCTTTCACACACAGTTGTGGAGTCTATTTATTTTCTTTCCCATATACCTTCAGTAATGAGGATTTTAAAAGGAGGGTGCTGTCCTCATTGGTAGCATCACAGCATCTCCCTGTTTTAAAAAATTGCATATGTCCATGAGGGAAGATACTGAACACTTTAAAAAAAATGAAAACTGGGAATCCAGAAGACCTGCTAAGAATATTATTACAATAATATAGCATTATTTTAGTGCTTTTTACAAAACAGGATGTGTGTGTGGAAGAAACCACTCATCTTCAGGGTATAGTGGAGGAGGAGAAAAAGTGAGTTGACTACCACAGTCCAATAATCAAAAAGTGGACTGGAGGTGAGTGAGGAAACCAACAGAATTTCCTTCATTCACAAGGAAAAAGGCAACTCATAATTGGCTTCCACAAAAAGATCAGGGTTAAGGTTGTCTCAAAACAAATGGAAAAAAATTTGGAGGAAAAAATAAAACAAAAACCCCAAAGTGAAAACTGCCAGCACAAAAATATATGCAGAACTCGGGATAAATGGAAGCAGTATGGGGCCAGAAATGACAGGAGATAAAATGCAGAAAATTCCTGTATCTCTGGGAGGGAAGCAGCATTAGAGAAGCCTGAAAAAACTTGTATGTCCAGAGGGTCTAGGTATGAACACTATTCAAGCTGTGGCTTTGCTCCCATCTAGTGAGTAGCCAACAGGAATCTAGCGAGGAGTGACTATGAATGGAGTTAATCTGAGGTTGTGTCATTAGTAGAAAGGTGGCAAAGTGTGCACAGGAATGCTTCTGCAGATATCCTGTGGAGCTGCCATTTGGTAAACTATAAACCATATTACCCCTTTGATGAAAACCAGGGAGCCTTAGGGAGTCTGTAAGGTCTCAGACAACCTGCTGGACTCCTGTTCCTTGAACTGTGATCTTCAGTAGTAATCCTCACCGAAGAACAGATTGCAGTGAATACGAGTATGCCACCATAATAAAATCTTTTGTTTCTATCTGTGTCATTGGGACTAGAGAGGTACTTTGGTAGTGATCTCAGTTTTGCCTCTTTGAAAAAAACGCATTGTCTTAATTTATTTCAACAAATAAAATACTGTATATACAGCATTAAAGAATGTATCAGCATCAGGAATTGCTGAAGGGGGTGGGGTAAGAATGTACAGCCCAATACTTGTAGTCAATTTAGTGTGTTAACACAGAAAAATAAGGTCAAGTGGACCATGAAACAACACTAATATTTAAGACCATAAAAGTTTTTGGTTCCCCAAATACTAGATGTCTTGATGCACTGTACTAAGTATAAGATTTAGATCACCGTCATATGTCCTAACTGTTATAAATTTAATAGGTATATTTATATCCACAATCCATTCAGTTATGAATGTTTACAAATCTGTCACATTCTAATTCTTTGTAATGTGATTTGTTTGTAAGTGTATGTTTGGTTAAAAACCAACTATTCATTTTATGTTGGTCTTTGCTCACTAAACTTTGCTCACTTCACCTGAATTATGAATAGTTATTATGGGAATAGTGATATCAGGTTTCTTTGGCTTGTTCATGGTTGTGACTAGTGACTTTTCACTTCTTTTGGTGCATAACTGCAGACTGCCTTTGACAAAAATGTTACTGGAAATGGTTAAAACTGAGGTTAGTATTTGTTCAAATGAAGGTGGCTTTCCCACGTGGGAACAAGTGTGTGTGGTTTCGGTTGCTGGTAGAGCTGACTTTAAAGTGTAGTTGCAGTGGATCTTCCATATGGCAGATTTTCTCCTCTAGCTTCTCTGCCCCAGTCCTCTAGCCATATAGCTATCCCACTCCCCACCACCTTTATTGAAAAGGCCAATTTCATATCGTTATATCAATATACCATTGGAATAGACCAGAGGAATAGGATACACCAGAGGAATAGGAAAGCTGTTAGCCTCCACGAAGTGCAAGTCTCATACCCAGAATAGAAGTAAATGTGGCTCTGCTATTTCATGCCAATTGTCAATACGGCTCTCCATGGTCTATGCCAGTGTTTTAGTACATGTCCCCCCCCCCCCATTTTAAAAATTAGTTTTGAGGAGCATATTGGGAGTAATTTGTACAGAAGTTCATGTCATAAATTTGAGGATGAGCAAAATTGAAGACCAATAGTGCCTTTTAAAAACCAACAAAATTTTCCAGGGTATAACTTTGGTGCATCAAAGTTCACTTCATCAGATGCAAAATGCAAATGAGTTTATTTTGTTTCTGATTGACTATGTCAAGATGCCCAAGTCTCTTTTTTGTTGCAACAAATACCTACAGCACAAGGGGGGGGGGGGGGGAAGGATTAGACTCCAAGGTACACATCAGTGAATTCACTGAGTTTGTGCTCCAAATAAGACAACTCATGGGCACCTTTTTGATTTGTGCTCATGAGTGGAGGATTCTATTATTGAGTGTAGATGTCATTGGTGGAACATGCTGTCAAGTCACAGCTGGCTTACGGTGACCCTCTTGGATTTTCAAGGCTAGAGATGTTTAGAAGTGGGTTACCACTGTCTGTGTCCGCCTCGTGATCCTGGTATTCCTTGGAGGTCTCCCATCCAAATACTAGCCAGGAACAACTCTGCTTAGCTGCCAAGAACTGATGAGATCAGGCTAGCCTAGGCTAGCCATATCAGGGATGTCATTACAGATTAGGTAAAGTCTTGAGTATGAGTGAGATCTTGCAACTATATTTTCAGTCACTGGTGTGTTTAAAAGGTGTGAAGGCTACTGCAGTCCCACGCCTAACCAGGAGTCATTTTGTAGAAAAATAGGTGGCAGAGCTCATTAGCATATGCCGCCCCCCAAGCCAAAAGCAACCGAATGCAAGAAAGGAGCGCCCTGGGCAAGTGAGGCCTGCTTGGTCTGGCTAGAGATCCAGCCAGCCCAAGCAGACCTTTCTCTCCTGGGGCTCTCCTGGCTGCCCCCCAATAGTCAAAAGGCCAGCAAGCCACCTGCTGCCCAAAATCACATAAGAAGTGGAGCAAGGGTGGTGTGGGCTTCTCCAGGGCTTAATGAGGGTTGCTGGGGGTGTGGCAAAGCCCCTGGGGGCTGGCTGGCTGCCCACTCTCCTAATCCAGGGATTGTTATGCAGCTGCACCTACTACTCAATGGACAAGGTAGGTGGAACCGTCAGAAAGGATTAGAAGCAGTGCTCCTGTGAGCACCTGCTAAATCTGAGGCCTAAATCTGACCAAGGGGTAAAAGGATTACTGAAGGAGGATAGGGAAATGGCTGAGAAGCTGAATGCATTTTTTGCCTCAGTCTTCACTGTGGAAGATGAGAAGTGTTTGCCCAGTCCAGAACCGCTAATTTTGGAAGGGGTGTTGAAAGACCTGAGCCAAATTGAGGTGGCAAGAGAGGAGGTCCTACAACTGATTGACGAATTCAAAACTAATAAGTCACCAGGTCCGGATGGCATACATCCAAGAGTTCTGAAAGAACTCAAAGTTGAACTTGTGGATCTCCTGACAAAAATATGTAATCTTTCATTGAAATCTGCCTCCGTTCCTGAGGACTGGAAGGTAGCAAATGTCACCCCCATCTTTAAAAAGGGTTCCAGAGGAGATCCGGGAAATTACAGGCCAGTCAGTCTGACTTCAATACCGGGAAAGTTGGTAGAAACCATTATCAAGGACAGAATGAGTAGGCACATTGATGAACACAAGTTATTGAGGAATACTCAGCATGGGTTCTGTAAGGGAAGATCTTGCCTCACTAACCTGTTACAGTTCTTTGAGGGGGTGAACAAACATGTGGACAAAGGGGACCCAATAGATGTTGTTTACCTTAACTTCCAGAAAGCTTTTGATAAAGTTCCTCATCAAAGTCTCCTTAGTAAGCTTGAGAATCATGGAGTAAAAGGTCCTCTTGTGGATCAAAAACTGGCTAATTAATACGAAACAGAAAGTGAGTATAAGTGGGCAGTATTCACAGTGGAGGACGGTAAGCAATGGGGTGTCGCAGGGCTCAGTACTAGGTCCCATGCTCATTAATTTGTTCATTAATGATCTGGAGTTGGAAGCAAGCAGTGAAGTGGCCAAGTTTGCAGATGACACTAAATTGTTCAGGGTGGTGAGAACCAGAGAGGATTGTGAGGCACTCCAAAGGGATCTGTCGAGGCTGGGTGAGTGGGCGTCAACGTGACAGATGAGGTTCAATGTGGCCAAGTGCAAAGTAATGCACATTGGAGCCAAGAATCCCAGCTACAAATACAAGTTGATGGGTTGTGAATTGGCAGAGACTGACCAAGAGAGAGATCTTGGGGTCGGGGTAGATAAGTCATTGAAAATGTCAAGATAGTGTGCGACTGCAATAAAAAAAGGCCAACGCCATGCTAGGAATTATTAGGAAGGGAATTGAAAACAAATCAGCCAGTATCATAATGCCCCTGTATAAATCGATGGTCTCATTTGGAATACCGTGTACAATTCTGGTCACTGCACCTCAAAAAGGATATTATAGCATTGGAAAAAGTGCAGAAAAGGGCAACTAGAATGATTAAAGGTTTGGAACACTTTCCCTATGCAAAAAGGTTAAAACTCTTGGGGCTCTTTAGCTTGGAGAAACGTCAACTGCGGGGTGACATGATAGAGGTTTACAAGATTATGCATGGGATGGAGAAAGAGAAAGAAGTACTTTTCTCCCTTTCTCACAATACAAGAACTCTTGGACATTCAATGAAATTGCTGAGCAGTCAGGTTAAAACGGATAAAAGGAAGTACTTCTTCATCCCAAGGGTGATTAACATGTGGAATTCACTGCCACAGGAGGTGGTGGCGGCTACAAGCATAGCCAGCTTTAAGAGGGAATTGGATAAAAATATGGAGCAGAGGTCCATCAGTGGCTATTAGCCACAGTATATATATATATTTATGTGTGTGTGTGTGTGTGTGTATATATATATATCTATAAACACACATACACATACACACATATTGGCCACTGTGCGATAGAGTGTTGGGCTGGATGGGCCATTGGCCTGATCTAACATGGCTTCTCTTATGTTCTGTGCTTAACTATCTTTATTTTCAGTGACTGGTATGCTTTAAAGGTATGAAGGCTACTGCATTCCCTTGCCTAATCACTGGTTGTCCACAGTGCATGATTCCTGAAATGTTCATGTTGCCGCATACAGGTGTTGTAGTTCAGTGAGAGCACTTAGCATGTACAAAATATCTAACACGTGAGGAATTTACTGTGGAGCCGCTCTTAAATTAGGAGCACGAGGAATACTAGTCTTGCCTGTTTCAGCCATCCTTCCTGGGCTCCCTTTTAAAGGGTGTCACTTCAGGTTCAGCGGGCGAAGGCGGAGATATCTTCTGCCACCTCCTTCCCCCCGTGTTAATTTCCTGTGTGCATGGGATGTTCTGAGAAGGCGCTTCATACGGAGGTTTCCTTCCCCTTCCAGTTTCTCCACTCATTGGTGGCGCAGTGCCTGCTGGGAATCGTGGTCCGGATGTCTGCTGCGAGCCGTCTGTTGGTATTGTTAGAGAGCTCGGCCTCGAGCTCCCGACATGCATTGCAGGCGCCAGAGGCCTAGCTCGCTGTCTCCCGGATGTCCCTTTCGCCGGAAGAGAAGCGAGTTTCTTTGGGGGCCGGCCATCTTGTGTGGGCAGCAAGCGAGCGCGCAGGGGGTGGGCCTGGGGCCTGGGCAGCATCGGAGGAGGATCCCGCCGAGAGGGGCCCATCATGCCCGGACACCTGCAGGAAGGCTTCGGTTGCGTTGTCACCAACCGCTTTGACCAGCTCTTGGACGACGAATCCGATCCCTTCGAGGTGATCCAAGCGGCCGAGAGCCGTAAGAAAGAGAGCGCCGGAGGAGGCGGCGGCGGAGGGGGCCATCAGGGCGGTCGTGGAGGCGGTGGTGGGCAGGCGGCCCAAGCTAACTCCTCCTCAGGCGGCGGCTCAGGCCAGGCTGGCTCCGCTGGCGGGAGCGGCAGCGCGGCTAAGCAGCTGCGCAGGGAGTCACAGAAGGAGCGCAAAAACCCGCTGCCGCCCTTCGCTGTCTCCTCTGGGCCTGGTGGTGCTGGGGACCGAAGGGAAGATGGAGGCGGGCAGCCTGGCTCCGCGCCCCTCAGGAAAGAAGGTGAGTGAGCGAGCAGGGCTCTCTCTCAAGGGCAGGGTCTCTGCTGGGCGCTGGGGGAGAAAGAATGGCCGGAGCCTTAACGCCATATAATGTTGGCGTCGCAGGGCCTCTGCTCCTTTGGCCTTTGAGACTGGAGCAGAATTGCCATTCTTTTCTCGCAGATCACCAGTTGCGTCCCAAATCCCTAGTTGAAGGCTGCTTTGCCCCGCATGTGTAAGTGAGCCGCCTCGTGTTAGGCAGCGCTCGTGTGTACACGCGCTTCGCCTCGTGGTGGAAGGGAAATGAGGGCCATTGCAATTGAACAAGTACAGTGGGAGACGCCAGATTCTTGCAGGAATGGATAGTGAATACGGGCCCTCGCTTGGTGGAGGAATGTCATTTGTGGGTGCATCCCGTAGAGTCCTGGAAGGAGAGTCGGCAGTGTACTTGGAGGCTTCAAGCGGGCTCTGAGTTAGTGTGCGTAAAAGGATTCTTCGGAGCTATTTTGATGGCTCAGTTAAAGTTGGCCGCCTTTAACCCGAAAAGGACCATGGTGGCGCTAATGAAGTTTAGCCAATTTACACCTGGGCCACGTGCGTTTTCCGCGTGGTGTTTGGACTATATACTGCCGCCTAGTAGGGCTGGGCTACAGATAAAATGGATCCCTTTAGATTGCTTTGTTGGGCTTGTGGGAAAAAGAAAACTGCCAGTTAATGGGCGTTTAAGTTAGAGACCAGTGCAGCCCATGCATGTTAAAGAAATGAATTTTCCATGCTTATCATAAGATCACGTTTTAAGAATTCTCTGCATACAGCATGATTTCTGTTCATTTTTTAAAAAGTAGAATAGTAAACAAGTCGATTATCTTAGCGTTAATGCTGCAGTAGAAGAAATATCGACATGCAATGCAAGAAAATTGATAAAGCATGTGTTCAAATGGTTTTTCTCCTATAATTTTTGGGGGATTGGAACTTGTACAGAACAAATAATAAATGAAATATTGTGGTTTTAAAAAAAACTTGAACCAGAAAGGTAAAAACATTGCTCACTGTTCCTATTAGGAAGAAAAGATTTACATTGCAAGGGTAATAATACTAGTTTAAATAGTTACAAAGTGAAAATCACTAACTGGTAATGGGAATTTGCAAAGCGTCATTAGCCTGCTTATTTCAAGACTTACTTGTGTAGTGAATTCAAATGCAGTAAGATTTTTCTTAGTATCTCATTTCTTAGGTACATGCTTTTTAATTTTTATTAAATATGTATCTATTTGTACACTTTTTGCCACCTGTTCGCAGCTGATTTCAAAACTCTACTAGTTTACCAAGATCATGAGAATATTTTCATGTGTTAAACTACAGTAAGTAGTTCTGAAGAGCAAACACTTCTGGTACATACTAGTTGGTGTAGTGCTAATGTCATAGTTTTTGAAAGTAGTTCTGTATGAATGGTTGGTGGGAAGATTATTAGTTGTTTGCTTAATTTACACTGTTAAAGAAGAAGAATGTATGCTGTCCTCAATAAATGCTGGACTTTGCATACTCAGTATCCATGTTGGTCCACTGAAAACACTTCATACCCCACCCCCATTTGTAGTATCTTAAAGAGGGGAACAGCCATGTATATGGTAAGCTTTTGACTAATTACCTGCATTAGTTAAAAGTACCCTATCTGGATATCTGTGAAGAGTAGGGGGATGGCAGCAGTAGCCAGTGATTTGGGAGTGAAGGTGGGACAATTAGCTGATGGCCATAGTGTGGTTTAGTGGAGCAGTCAGTTTGTACAGGAGCCACAGCAGACAGTGATAGTTACAATTGTATTATTCTAAATGTTCTAGCTGAATGTATGAATTTATAAGTATGTTCTGGTTGTAACAGTTCCCAACAAGTTGATTTATTAATAGTTATAATTGGCCTGGATATTGATGTTGCCGCTACTGCCTCACAAGAGCTATGAATTATGTAACAAAATGATTTCATACATTTTCAGATGCTTAGTTTATCAGAGCCTGAAAAAACTGCAAACACATACTCTTATAGAACATATATGTTGCTTTTTAAGCCTTATGTTAAGTCCTATTTGAGCAAGGAATATTTAGCTTGAATTCAGTGCATTTGGGTGACTGTTTGCAACATACAGAAACTATTGATCTGGTTTTGGTGCTTAATATTGCTCTGTGCCATCAAGGTAGAAAAAGTGACTGACATTTTGTAAGAAATATAGCTGTAATTTAAGCGGCTTGCCATTGTCTGGGGCTTTCTATCAGTGCAAGCATTGACAAATTTTCTGTAGATTTAGGAGCCACTGTGAAAGTTTAAGAGTCAGACATATTTTTCATTTATATATTTTTAATATATTTTAATGAGCATATATTCTCAATACTACAACAAAACCAAATCCTAAACTCTTCAGGTTCCTGTCAGTTTTAAAAGCTGTAATAGTGTGGTGTAATGGTTAAGAGTGTCAGACTAGTATCTGGAGGACCTGGTTTTGAATCCCCACTTGTGCCATGGAAGCTCACTGGGTGCCCTTGGGCCTAACCTGCTTCAGAGTTGTTAAGAGGATGAAATGGTGGAGAAGAGAATGATGTAAGTTGCATTGGGTTTCCATTGGGGAGAAGGGTGGGGTATAAATGAATAACAAAAGTGTCAGTGTATAAATAAATATGGGGTGCAGTCACAAAAAGCTAATCTTTATCCCTCACCTAAATAAACTTTGTACTTCTACTGAGAATCAACATGAGGCACTTAACAACAAATGACTAATGAAATGAATCCCCCCCTCTTTTTGGGGGGGGGGGGTACTGGATGAAACAGGAAGGGACTCAAGTTTTGTGTTAAGCTCTTGAGCAGGAGTTTATGTAGCCTAAGACCCACTCCAAACTTTCTGGCACCTGTAGAGAATGTCAGTAGCAATTCCCAGTTATGGCGTGCTAGGAAATGAGACAAAACAGGCTCCTAGTTATACTGTTCTTTAAGAAATTAATCAAATGGCTTTTCATAAGCAGGAAATGTCTTTCAGAACAGTGCTACTCTAGAGTTGTGTGAAAGTGGTACTTTTTCAGTTCTGTAGAATTATGTGGAGGCAGTCAGTGTCAAACCACCTCTAAAGGTCTCTTACCTTGAAAACCCCACTGGGTTGCCTTAAATCAGCTGTGACTTGATGGTGGTAAAAAAAGAAAAAAAGAATGTGTCCCTGTTGAATGCACCTTTTTGGGTAGTACAAGGAACAGCACTTGAAATGCAAAGTATATTATGTCTTCACTCATGTTTGGGGAGTTTTTGACGTTTTAAGTTTTCCATATAAGAAACAAGCGAATTAGTCTAGAATCTGCTTGCAATCTGATTATATTTGAATTTCATGGTTTAGTTGACTTACATGACACTAGAGCAAATGGCCTCAGTTTCATTTCTACTGTAGATCGAGCTATTGCTGCTGGATAAGGGCTAGAGCTTTAATAGCTATAAGAAGAATGGCTTGCTATGTGCACAGCTTTGGCCATTATTCTGCAGTCATTAACCTGTGTTGTATTCAAGGATTTTTTTTCAAAATCAATCCCCCCCCCCCCAAAAAAAAAACCCAAACAGGAAAGGAGAAAAAACCCTCAAAATCCAGCAACTGTTAAATTGTTGTCTGTATGTCGTGCATTCACATAAGATGTAAGGTTGAGGTGTGCAGTTATTGCTCTCATACAGGCCATTTAACTATACCAAGGGCATGGAGGGTCCATTTTCATTAACCCATCAGTTAGCCTCTAACAGACAGGAAGATAATTTATAAGTGTATAAGCATCATTAGAAATCAGTGAACGTTCTAAGACAAAGTTGATATGAGTAATAACTTCCTCCCCTCAAAACCGAACGACTTGACACATATTCAAGGATAAAGTTTGTCCCAGATTTTTAACTTGCATCTATACATATGGTGCACTTAAGAAGTGTTTCTTATACTTGGGATCAGGGAAATGGTTGGATAGTTGGCAAGGGCCAAAAGTAGTTTTCTGTGTGTAGTAGCTCCACATAGTTGCCTTGATTCCTGAATATATTGCTGGAATACTTTTTTGTCTGGCTTTAGCAAACCACCCCATAAAAAAGTCTGCTGTGAAAATGTTGTGATGTGATGTCACCCCAGAGTTGGAAATGACTGGTGCTTACACAGGGGACTATCTTTACCTTTTTTAGAGTAGTACTTTAAAATGCTTGTGTGAGTGTGATCTATAGCAGAGGTGGCCAATGGTAGCTCTCAAGATGTTTTTTGCCTACAACTCCCATCAGCCCCAGCCAGCATGGCCAACAGCTGGAGCTGATGGGAGTTGTAGGCAAAAAAATCTGGAGAGCTACCGTTGGCCACCCCTCATCTATAGTATATAATTTAGTGTTACACCTTTACTTAGTCACTGTTTTGTACTCTGAGCTGTATTTATGTAATGGTAAATTTCATTCAGTTCACTTTATATTGAATTATATAAATGTTTCTTTAAAATCTCATGATTTGCTTAAAGTGCAGTTACTTGCGTAATTTAGACCGCTTATAATTCCAGGGGTCCTCATACTTTGGTTGTCAGTAGTTGCTGTCCACAACCTGGTCAGTTTTTAGTGATAGCCAGCAACCTTGCCATTCCTACAGGGTAAAATTCAATATCTAATGTCACATTGCATTTTGGGGTACTCTGAAGCAATTAGAAGACCTGTTGCATTAGAGTTTCTTCAAATACATTATAGGGTCAGAGAATACAATAGTTAGAGATGGCAGAAGTGGGTAAAATTATCTGACCTTGATGAGGAGCCAGGATTAGCCGTTGTGGAGCAGCAAAGAAGAAAGTGGTTGCTGGTGCATATTCCAGCATGTCTGTTGGCTTTGGGAGAATGTGCCAACTCAACTGGAAGAGAGGGTTCTGCTCCAGCCTGTGATTTGGAATGCTTTCCTATGTTCCTGTAGGACATGGGGCACTTGTAGCATTTCACAAGTTGGAAAGAGAGTGTGGGTGGCCCCAGTATGAGCTTCATAAGGAGCAGAGAGGAGGTGGACTGCCAAGGATTTACCTGTTGCTCCTTGATATATGCTGGAAAGAGCATGGGAAGAGGAAGATTACTCTTCTTTCTCACCTGAGGCTGCAGACATCATTTGAACAAATTATGCCTTGACACAAGAACTTTCTGTATCAAATATTTCACTATTAAATTTCTTTTGTCTGAAGGATGAGCCTCTTTTGTGAAGTGAAAATGTAACCTTTAGGATTTGCATGCATCTTGTGAAGCTGTTTGTACTTAGGAGAGAAAGGAAATCAATTTCTAAAACAGAAGTTTGCTCTCTTTTTGTGTTTGACCTGAAGCATGGAGTCTAATTGGTCAGTTGCTCTGTTTCACTGGCAGAGCAGATTTGTACCAGCTTAGGCTGCTGAATGCAGCCAGTATGGCCAAGCATCTGTAGAACATCATTAGCATCACTGCAGCAGTGCCCTGACAAATACTGTGGAATACTATTTGGGGTTGCTGTTTTTCTGTTACAGAAATCTTGCTGAGCCTTACAGAGTTGAGGGGAGAGGCACATGAATGTGGTATCCCATAGGCCTGCACAAACAGTTTTTCAAAAGCAGTGGGAATGCTTCCTTGTAGCCATTACCATAATATGAGCCTTTATCCAGCATCAGTAGCTTGGTATGTGCAAAACAGTGTCAGGGGCATATTTCCTTTCTTCCTAACAGAAGCTGCTTTTGCTAATATTGCACAAAATAGAGTGATAACATTGTTGAGCATGTATCTCCATCTCCTGATCTAGTTAATTTAAGTCATTTAACAAAGAGCAAGTTCTTGAATGGTGTAGTATGGCTTGTAAGTGGGAAGATGCTTTGAAGGCTTTTTGAAGGATGATCTGTGTGTCCACATGAAAATGCATCCATCCTTCTTCCATTTCTAAAATGAACCCTTCAGAAAGCTGTTCCAAGGTTTAGGTGCATAGTTGGGGGTGCAGAGAGAAGCACTGTCCAGTAGGCATAAGCAGTCACAGCAAAGCTTACATTTTTACTGTATACATGTCTGTTTTAGCAGTGCATGTTTTAAAGGGCTTACCTATGGTGATTCCAGAAAACAGCTTGAAATGTGCAAAAATGACCAGAGATTATAATGGGACATAGAAAAAAAAATGCACGAAACAAAGACTGTATTTTATTGAACAGGGCAGTTTTATTATCCTACTACCAACTGTATAAAAAACTATCATCCATGAGTTGTCTATAAGGTACTATGTGTGAAAGAGCTGTTGCTTCTGTGAAAGTAGGTAAAACATTTACTGATGAAGACTGCCTACTATTTCAGGGATAAGACGGATTGGCAGAAGGCCTGATCAGCAGCAGCCTCAGGGAGAAGGCAAACCTATTGAGAGGAGGCAAGAGAGAAGGCCTCCTCGTGAGCGGCGATTTGACAAACCTGCTGAAGAGAAGGGTGATGGAGGAGAATTTTCTGTTGATAAGTAAGAATAATATAAGTTTTTAAAAAACTGAATGGTGGTTTTAGCAAACTCGATGTAACCGAATGCTATTAATGGATTTAATAGAGGCATTTAATTAACCAGCATCTTACTGTTTCTTATGTATTTTTACAAACATCTTTGTCCACCAAGTTGATACTTCATGAGTTAAGCCTTCTTTTGAGCGCAGTGCTGTTAGCTCTTGAGTAGTCACTGTAATTTCCAAATTTAATTTGGAGAACAGGAGGTTAAAAAAACTCATTGTCACCACTAGATAACAATACTTTTATAACCTGTTTTTTCATAAGGGAGTATAAAATAAACTTGGAAGTTTCACTTTGGTTTACAATAGACCCATTATTGATCGCCCAATGCGTGGCCGTGGTGGTCCAGGTGGAAGAGGTGGTCGTGGTGGCAGAGGACGTGGCATGGGCAGAGGAGATGGCTTTGACTCTAGAGGCAAACGTGAATTCGATCGGCATAGTGGAAGCGACAGATCGTAAGTCTTAGACTTGACACTTTTGCCCTTGGAAATACATTGCTTCTCTGCAATACTTTGCAAATTTACCTTTGAAATTCTGTATCCTGACACTATTATGTTAACTCAGTTTTGTTAGTTCTCTTTCACATTCACATTTCAGTGGCCTAAAGCATGAGGACAAGCGTGGTGGAAGCGGATCACACAATTGGGGAACAGTCAAAGATGAGCTAACGTAAGAAATTTTGCTGTTTTAAATGTGGTTTTCAGAGACTAGTAAGGTCATACTCTCTAAGTTTCTTGATGTAGTTCAGCTAGAATGTCCAAGATGGTTGTGAGACAAAAACCTAGTTTAAAGCCATATTAAATTGGATCTACATATATGAACTTATGAGCAAGGCCAGAGTTCAGGGGTGGGGTCAGTTTTAGCGTGCCACACATTTTTGCTCTTTCCCTTAAGTGTCAGAAGGTGATTTATACAAAATGTATGCACATTTGAAATCAAACTAATGGGTTGGATCCACTGGAAAACATTTGTAAGTACTGATTTACCCAACAATCTGCTCTGTGTCTCAGAACCAGTCTCTGACAGACTGGTAAGCAGAGGAAGATCCACTTTGCTAACTACTTCTGTGAGTTTCCTGCTGTATCTAAACCCATTTATGTTCTTGGTGCCTTTTTATGTAGGTGAGAAATATAGTATAACTTCAATGTAGGGTTTTAAAAAAATAGTACATGCCTTTGTATGCTTGATATTTGGTGCTAGTAACATGTTTTCAGTGTTGCAGAAATTGAAAATAATTTATAACATCACTACAAATAGCACCAATTTGTTGCATTGTTCTGGTGGCTGAATTTTTCAGCTAAATTTTTATTCAAGCTTTGCCTTACCTATTTTTATCGGTGATATATTTTGGGGGCATATTTTCTTGAATAACTGCTGTTGGAGAAACTGGGAGCTTTATGAAGCAAATTTTATGCTACAGTGAATTTCAGGAAGCAAATTCTGTTTGAGTGCTAAATGTTAAAAATCTTAATGCAGTGGGTTGGATCAATCAAATGCGACAGAGGAAACACCAGAGGGAGAAGAACATCCACCTGTTGATTCAGAGAATAAGTAAGTATTCCCTTACTGATTCATTCAGACTCATCTTTTCATTACTCATGAGAAGTTAGAACCTTAATGCTTACCAAATGTAATCATAGATGCTTTCAGCATCAAATTCATTAAGTTTTAAAGGTGACACTTGAATCAGGATTGACAGTCAGTTGAGTAGCCCTAAGACTACGAAGAATCAAACTGAAGTTTCAAAATTGAGCTTCAGTGGTTTTAGTAAGATGAAGCAGGCTTTTAATTACAAATGTTCTCATTACTGCTCTCACCACCACCCTGTCCTGAATCAGAACTATGTATTCTAGTTCCCATAGTTGATTGCAAACTAATGCTTCAAAAAAACCCGTGGAATTTGAGTTTAGGTGTGAAACTGCAGTGTTAAAGCTGCTGAACTTTGTATCACTGATTAGAATACATTTTACAGGTTTTTTTTAATGTACCCACAATCCTACTTTTCCATAATCACAATCTCTCATTATACAAAGTTCAGGGTTTTAATTCACTCTTTAAAATAATTACTTCATTTTCAGTCTTCTGTGCGGTTCCATATTGGGACTGTGCTTGTGCTGGCCAGCCACCAAAGGCTTACAGTTATTCTGATATCTTTTTAATACTCCAAGGGGAGCCCCTCTCCTGCAGAGCTCATCAGAGGCCATTTTTCCACCTAACAGTCACGTACTCTACAGGGGAAGCCCCCCTTTCCCTTAAGTCCTTTCTTTGCCACTGCGTTGTGAAGATGTGTTCTCTTCTACTTCTGAGTACTATGAGTTTTTGTTGCTGGTGATCTGTTGCAGAATGCTTTATTTCAAAATGTACCTAGTGTGGCATAAAAATGAGTCACTCACAGGAGCACCTTCTCTGCTTGAGTGAGGCTGATAATACAATCTCGTCCAAGATCTGCCTCCAGTTTACCCCTGGAATGCCTGCTCACATTGAGCAGTATGCTTTAAGGCTAGTTTATGGAAGAAGGCACTCCTTTGATCCAGTAGCCCAGCAGCAGAAACATATGCCCCAGCAGAGCACAGCCAATCATTGCATTTGAAATCAGTTAGAACTGACCAGTTTGCACATCTGCCATCTGAGTGTCCACTCACCTGCTTGTTCATCTGAATGCTGCATGTCGGAGTCCTCACCGAAGAAGGCCCATTTAAGTCCAAACATAAGGAGAAAAACGTTCCAGTTCCAAGATGCTCCTGGAATTGAGTGACTCATGGGTTCCAGTCAAGTTAGCATTGGTTCCAGCAGAACAGAAAGGAGTCTCTTTCCCATGAACACCTTACCCATGTCTTTCTGGCTCATTCATTTTCTGAAGCGGAATTAGAAACTGGCCAAGTTGCATCATTGGAACCAGGTTCCAGTAGCTATCCATTCAGTGGAACTATCTTCCCTAGCTTCTTGGCAAGGTTACCCTTATTTTCCATCTCCTAGACCTCAAGATGGAGGAAGTGGCAGTCACAAAAAGCACCCTTTTTCATGGAATCGTGACGCTGTGGGGTCTGCCAGTTTGGTACCCTCCTGCAGTTTCTCCTCACACCCTTATGGGATATTTGGATTCTGAGGAAAAGCAGGCTTTGAGGATTGATTCTTCTTCTGGTCAGACCTGTCTCTTGATGACACTGTAGGGGACCCTGATCCAGTGTCACCTAATGAAGATTTGAAGCTTTAAGCAGAGCAAATTATGTGAATGGCTATATCATTAGAGGTGTACTCCAGCAACTCGAGGCCTTGAGACAAGATTTTAGGCAGGCTCTATGCTGAGTCACCAGGTATAATCACTTTCCAGATTCTGGTGGGTATTGCCAATGTCTCCGGGCTCTTTGGCAGAAACCAGTTAGCATGGCTGCCTACCAGTACATGACCCTTCTGTTTGGGTTAGCCACTGCACCACAAGTATTTTCTAAATGTGTTGCTGTTGTAGTAGCACACCTAAGGTCTAAAGGGTGTTCTGTTTGCCCATATATGGATGACTGGCTTGTGATGGAACCTTCCCATGGGGAACCTGTGTTACAGATGTGTCCCTCGTTATACAAACTTGCCAGGAATTGGGCTTGGTAATTAATAGAAAATCACACCTCTAACCTCCAAATGTTTCCTTTATGGGGGATCTTCTGGATGTCACAGTATCTGAGATGGAACTTTACATATTAAGGCATTGATTAGGAGCTTATCTAACAATAGATTTTAATCAGTCTTATTTTTTCAGAAGTTGTTAGGGCTGATGACTTCTACCAAGGTGACAACCCCATATGCACTACTGTTCCCTCTAAGCTGAGTTAGTGTGAGCTAGCCCAGAATTTTATTCTCCAGCTCACACATTTTATGTCTTAGCACAGGAAAAATGGCTCCAGAGCACAATAATTTATGCAGGTAGCTCACAACTTTAATAATCTGTTTCTGGGGTATGCATTTCTGGGGTATGCATTTGCTGGATAGGCACTGTTTCTGGGGTATGCATTTGCTGGATAGGCACAGTATTTTATGCCTTTTATGCTTTCCTGCCAGAGGAACATATATGATTTATCCTGATCACTCATTTTTGGCTCAGACAAGTGTGGTTCCAGGTACTAGCATTATCCAAGGAAATCTACATACTCCTTCCTTTAGCTGCAGATTTACTTCACAGGAGTCCTGTGGTCCACCACAAGATGAGCAGGCCCAGTTTGGGTTCTTGGACCATGTAGCCAATGTCCTTCTTAATGCCTGTAGGCTCTCTACTAGGAAGTCTTACGGCGTAAATGGGTCTGTTTTTCTAGCTGGGCCAGGGCACAAGAAGGTCATACAGAAAATTGCCCTATTGCATTAATATTTGAATATCTGTTGTCAAAGAATATGGTCTGGTGGTTTCTTCCCTTAAGGTATGTTTAGCTGCTATATCTGTCTGTCATACTCTGATCCAGGACAGAAAGATGTTTTCTCCCCCAGTGTCCAAGAGTTTTTTGAAGGGGTTGTTTAATTTGTTTCCTCTATGGCCATCTGTAGTGCCACAGTGATCCTCATCTATTGGTCTCTCCCAACTCATGTTAACCCCATTTGAACCACTACATTCCTGTAGCTTGCAACTGTTGTCTTTCAGGGTTGTATTTTTGGTGGCAATCGCACCATTCAGAAAAGTTGGAGAATTGGCAGCTGCAGTTATTAATTCCCAGGCTAGTCATGTAGTTTTGAGACCAAGTTTACATTTTTTACCAAAAGTGGTCTCTTAATTTCTATCTTGCTCAGGACATGGTCCTTCCAGTATTTTTTTTTCTATTTCCTACCTCAGAGGTGAGCAAACACTACAATCCTTAGATGTAAAAAGGTCTTTATTGTTTTACCTAGACAGAACAAACAGTTTCAGGAAGTCCCTGTGTCTTTTTGTCTGCTACTCCAGTAGCTCAAGGGGGTGGCCAGCCTCAGTGCGGACCATTTCCAGATGAATTGGTTGTTTGGTTGGGGCATAAGCCAATCTACCATGTCCCCTGGAGCTTAGGGAGCAGGCAGTGTCAGCAGAGTTTTGGAGAGGCACTCTTGGAGGACATCTGCTCTGCAGCAGTGTGGTCATCATCAGATGCCTTCATTAAGCACTATTTGGTGGAAGTGAATGGGAGAAAAGATTCAGCAATTGGCAGAGCTGTGCACTCCTTATTCCATTGAAATTCACCCCACCTTCCAAGGTAAAGAGCTCTGTAGTCTTCCAGTGTGGGACTGCACAGAAGGCTGAAGATGAAAACAGTGTTGCACTTACTTGTAACTGTTCTAGTTGTCTTCTGTGCAGGTGCACATATCCCCTCTTTTCTATCCTACTGTGAGTTTATATGATGTAATTACATTCATGGCGCTTGATGGAACTCAGGAGGAGTGAGGGAAAGTTCTCCCTGCAGAGCATGTGGCAGATTGGAAGCTAGCCTCTAATAAACTCTACAGGGGAAGAGAACTCCTTGCAGTGTTAAAAACATACCAGAATAGCTATAAGAGAGCCTCTGGTGGCTGGCCTCTGCAAGCGCATTCCCAGTGCGTGCCTACACAGAAGCTGCCTCAATGAATTTATTTATTTATTATTTATTACTTTACATTTATATCCCGCCCTCTCCGCAAGCGGACTCAGGGCGGCTCACAACATCATAAAAACAATCAATTCAATAAAACATATATAACCATAATTTACTTATCAATTTAAAACTATTAGCGCTGTCTCAGTCCAATCTAGGCGGTATTGACTTCTGCCTATGCTCGCCAGCATTCTGTGGGATGTCCGGTGGCAGCCCATTTTCAATCAACCACAAAAGCCTGTTTAAACAGTTCGGTCTTACAGGCCCTGCGGAACGCCGACAAATCCCGCAGGGCCCTTACAGCTTCTGGGAGGGTGTTCCAAAGTTCTGGTGCTGCCACCAAAAAAGCCCTGGATCTCGTTATGC
Organism: Heteronotia binoei; assembly: GCF_032191835.1. Lineage (NCBI taxonomy): Eukaryota > Metazoa > Chordata > Lepidosauria > Squamata > Gekkonidae > Heteronotia > Heteronotia binoei. The sequence goes on along the minus strand of NC_083224.1, from coordinate 125,638,032 downwards.
ATAACTTGGCTTCTTTTGGGCCAGGGGCAGACAACAGATTTTTTGTCCCTGATCGCAGTGCTCTCTGGGGGATATATGGGGAAAGGCGGTCCCGTAGATAGGCAGGTCCCTGACCATAAAGGGCTTTAAAGGTTAATACCAACACCTTGAAGCGAACTCGGAACACAACAGGCAACCAGTGCAGCTCTCTCAGCACCGGCTGAATGTGCTCCCGTCGTGGTAGCCCCATTAACAGCCGTGCCGCAGCGTTCTGCACTAGTTGTAGTCTCCGGGTTAGCGTCAGGGGTAGCCCCATGTAGAGAGCATTACAGTGATCTATTCTTGAGGTGACCGTAGCATGGGTTACCGTCGCTAAGTCGTTGCGCTCCAGGTAAGGGGCCAGCTGCTGCGCTTGCCGAAGATGGAAAAAGGCAGCTCTAACAGTGGCTGCCACCTGAGCCTCCATTGTAAGGGAGGACTCAAGGAGCACGCCTAAGCTCTTGACCTTGGGGACCGGTATCAGTGGCACCCCGTCAAGGGCCGGCAGCTGGATCTCTCTCCCCGGACCGCCCCGACCGAATAACAGTTACAGGTAAGTACACCACTGATTTCTATAGTCCACTTTCCTTAAATCATTTAAAGCAGTACTGCTTTCCAAGCTCTGCTCACAACCTGAGTTCAATCTTGGTGGAAGCTAGGTTCAGATAGGCAGCTCGAGGTTGACTCAGCCTTCCATCCTTCTGAGGTCGAAAAAAGGAGTGCCCAGCTTGCTGGGAGAAAAATGTAGATGATTGGGAAAGGCAATGATAAGATGTCACCCCAAGTTGGAAACGGAACTACCGTTAACCCTTTTTAACTCTGTAAATGATACACAGTGTATTACAAGTTATTACAACAATGCAGCAATTCTACAATTCTAATCCCAGTTTAATAATGACCTCCTGACCATTACTGTTTTGCACGTTTTGGGTAGTGATAGAAGTGTGAGAGCTTTCTTGACCTCAAACATGCCATTTCATGAGGTGGAGGGGGGGGAGAGCATTGATAATGCCTGTGAATGGGGAACTGCCAATCTTAATCTAGTTAAACTGGGAAAATAATGTAAGAGAAAACATTTATTTACTGAATTAGACTGCCTGAATTAGAGATTTGTCTGTTTAAATAAACCATTTTGTTTTAAGAAATTCCAGCATGCTGCACTGTATTCAAGTGGCCCTCAGTTTTAACTCACATCAAGCAATTTTCAACATTTAGACCACTATCCTGAATGTATTGCTTACTGCAGACGAAGTGAAACAAACTATTACCACTTTTAAACTTTCAGAGAGAATGAAGTAGATGAAGTCAAGGAAGAAGGTCCAAAAGAAATGACTTTGGATGAATGGAAAGCTATTCAAAATAAGGATCGTGCAAAAGTTGAATTCAATATCCGCAAACCAAATGAAGGAGCTGATGGACAATGGAAAAAAGGTTTTGTTCTCCATAAGTCAAAGAGTGAGGAGGTAAGAGAATGCTGTGATACTCTGAATTGTTTAACTTGTTTTGTTTTCACCTTGAAGTAAGTAAAGCATCTTTATTTGTATATGCCTTCCATAAGTAGCATATGAAAGCTGAATATAGTTCAAAAAGTGTATTCAGAATCTTCTTTTAAAAACATGTGTTTCTAGCCCTTACTGTAGCAGAAAAGGGCTTGTAAACGTGTCTGGAGAAACACATGGGACCAAAGAGTGAAGCTTAGTAGACTTTTTTAAATGTTTAGGATTTCAAAGAGGAGACGACGGGAGTGGATGAGACTGGGAAGGGGAGCCTCATCACTTCTTACTAGAGAATGGTGTTACTTGTTTGAGTGTTTCTATAAAACTCTTGAGGTTTCCTTGCCTGCCCCTGAATTTGATTGTGAGAAGTGTGTTAGGGAATTTGGTTTTATGTTTAATTATTTAATTTTTATTTAAAATGAAAAATGTTACAGTAGGTGTGTCAAACTCATTTGTTATGAGGGCTGAATCTGACATAAATGGGACTTTGTCAGGCCAGGCCACCAGGAAAAAACCTGAAATTACTAGGCATTGTGAATTTTGCAAGCCCGCACAACCTCTGAAACAAATCCCTGCCTTCCCTTCTAGCCAGGGCTCTGGCAGCCAGTGCACTGTCAAAAATGCAAAGAGCTAGAAAGCAGAGGCACCATTCCAGTCATAGAGCACAGATTCTGTTCCCAGGAGCTCACATTCCATTATGGGGGCTATGCCAGTCCCAGAACAGTTCTACTTATCCCAGAGGATGTCATTCCATTATTTTCCCTGTCATTTCAGTCCCAGAGCACTGAGTTGATTCTCAGGAGCTGCCATTCCACCCTGGGAGCTGTCATTCCAGTCCCAGAATCCTTCTGCTACTCTCAGGGGCTGTCATTCCACTCTGTGACCTGTCATTCCAGTCCCTGAGCAAACAGCATGGCTTTAGGGGACAGACACACACAATGCAACCAACATAAAACAATGAATCCCAGTTACAAAAACCCAAACAGCTTCTCTGAAACAAGCTGTCTTCCCTTCCAGCTGGGACTCTCACAGCCCCACTGACACTCAAACCTAGGGCCAATACAAATGTGCAAAAATACAAGCATGCGAAAACCTGATGAAGATTGGAAGCGGTTGGAGTGTTTGTGTGCGTATGTGTGAAAGCACAGGCACCAGCATGCTCAGCATCTTCACCCACAAGAAGAGGCAAAAAGAGGCACTTTCCCAGAGCACACAGAAGAAGGGCAACTAGGCAGGCAACTGATGCTGAAAGAGGAGGAGGACGCGTGAGTCTCCCTTGGAAAAGTTTCCCAAGGAGCCGGTTAATGATAACACAGGAGGAAGGCAGCAGGGATGAGGTTAAAAGGTGCATTCCTGGGTGGGTGGGAAGGAGACGTCTCTCTCTCTTGCTGGCTCCCCACCACCATGGAAAGAGTCATGTGGCTCTGAGCCTATTCGCTCCCACCATCCCAACCCAAGCAGCTTTTGTGGCCTGCTGTGACTGGAGTAGCTAATTTTTATATTCTGCTTGCTCTTAACAGAGGCATGTTTGATTTTTCATTCTATTCTTTGCGATACTAAATTTTCAAGCTACTGCGTGAGCATTTTAAACTAAGTAACAAATGAAAACCATCAAAAAGTAAAGTTTCCTTTGTACTGCTTGCGTCAATACCTCAATGAGAGATTCATGGAGTCATCATAAGGTCTACTTATAAGTAAATACAATGTTATTAAATGGGGATTATTCCTAGGAAAAGTGTCTTTAGGATTTGCATCCTCAATACATTAGAAACACACTGCAGCCAAAATAAAACAACCCCAATTCCAACAGTTTGCATGCATGCATGACCTCTCTGAAACAAATATCTGCCTTCCCTTCCAGCCAGGGCTCTGGCAGCCTGGTGCACTGACAAAGATCCAAAGAGGTAGGCGGTGTGGTGTTTGGAAATTGCTGAAAAGCACAAGTACCAGCATGCTCAGCACCTCCAGCCGCATGCAGCCAGCCAGCAAGAGGGGGCAAAAAGAGGAACTTCTGAGAGCAGATGGAAGAGGGACAATCAGGCAGGCAGGCTCACTCCAACTAATGCCAAAAGAGTGGGGAGGGGCACGTGCCTGAGTCTCTCTCTGAAATTGCTCCCATGAAGCTAATTAATCCATACCTGGTGCTCCTCCTCCTGGTGGGCTGAATTAAAGCCCTTGGTGGGCTAGTTCTGGCTCGAAGGCCATATATTTGACACCCCTGTGTTATAGGTTCTAGTCTATTGCTCCATGGAGTTAAAGGTAATATGCTCTGTCTATGCAGAGCTAGTACCCAAACAGACCACCACTAGCTACCCATATTAGTAAAGTTCACCCCTTAAGACTTCAGGCAAAAGATTGTATTTTTACTTCAGCTGTGGCTCACGCAGCTAATCCGATTTAGCACTCATCAGGGTTCACTTTTTTAAAGATGTAGATTGTAAATCTCTTTAGTTTCACAACATCCTATTTTGCTTTCTTTTGATCGCCCTTGCTTTGTCCGTATGTTTACTAGCATGTATCCGGAATCACCTAACTGTTGCTTTTTTGTATCTGAAAAGTCTCATTACTTCATTTTGTTTTTATCCCTTGCTTGTCGGACATACAACTCATCAGACAAAGGGGATGACAGAGATGCAGGGGAGTCAGCTGGAATCCAATGAGGTACTGACCCTTTATATATACATAGTGGTTGAGGAGCACTGTGAATTCTAAACAAGCTCAACTTGAGAGGTGCCTTCTAAAAGAGCCATTGATAATAGGCACTTCAAATAGAAGATACAGGACTGCTTATTGAATTGTTTATCACCATTTTTTTAAAATTTTTGTTAATTTATATCCCACCCTCCCCTATTGGGCAGTTATTGTGGTTATTGCCAATCATGTGGTCCTGTTCTGACGTATCAAAGTCATATATTTCTTTGTAATATACCTTGTATAGGACTTTTTACAACAAAGGAAAATAACATTAGGATCTCTTTCACATCACGTTGACTGCCTACATATAACGGCTACTTAATTACATTACTGGTGCTCCATATTTTCCAGAAAGAAACTTCGTATTTGTTTCAGGTTATGTGTATGTGGCTGTATGGTCCATTTCCCTGTTCTTTTACTCATTTGTAGTTTAATGACACTCTAGTGCAAAATATTTGTCCATGCAGTGCTGTGAAGTAACTTCATGATACTGTGATAGTGTATCAATGATTAGTAGGTGTGTCCAACCCTAAGTATTTTTCCTCAACAGCTTAAACTGTAGTGTTTGGGGTTTGGCAATCTCTCTCAAGTTTGCTGGATAATTTACTTAGAGACCTTATTTTGATGTACAGTTTGCTCTGATCTCATAGCAAAGAACAGATCTTTATAATGTGATGTGATGTGTACATGCATCAAAGAAACAAATTCTGACGCGTAATACTATTCTTTGAATAGAACAGTTGGGTTAAGTCATACAAGTAGTAATTAATCATTTACAAAAACAAACAAATTTATTGGCTCTTGTACCCTTGATGTGTTTTTTAGTTAGTGTTTTGATGGTCTACATGGTTTTGTGAATGTTTTTCTTTTCATGCCTACTTTGTATGTTTGAATTAATTTCTGGTTTGCATACAGAAATCTGCATGTCTCAAATGTAATTAGGACGAGTGAGGAAAATGCTGGTCTGGTTAGGGTGGAAGCCTGAAAAGAACAAGGCAGTCCAGGTTGCAGCACCTTCAAGAAGGATGTTGGTGTTATTTGTCAGCTGAATGTTAAGATGCAGCAACCTTTTCTGATTACTTGAGGTCTGGCCAGCCATAGGATTATTGAGCAAAACACTGTGTAAAATGTCCAAGAAATGTTAACTGTTAAGAACTGTTAAATGTCTGAGGACATGCGTAAAGTAGGGAGGAGGAATAGGCTCAGATGTACTAGAGCAGTGGTCCCCAACCTTTTTGGCACCAGGGACCGGCAGGCCCGCCCACCGCGGCCTCAGGGCCGGCAGGGTGGGGGAACTGAATTTGCCCCCCCCCCCCCGCACAGCCTCATTGCCGTGCCCCCCTCTCCCACGCGTCGCCTCCTTCCTCCGTTTTTATGATGTTAAGCTGGGAAAGCACCTTTCGGGCTCTTTAAAAGCTCTCTCTCTCACACACACGGCAGCAGCGGTGAGTGACCCGCTGAACAAGCGGCACTGCCCTTGCCTCCAGAGGCAAGGACAGCATTGCTTGTTCAGCAGTCGCTCTTGCTGCTGCCGTGGTTTCCCCTGCGTATCAGGTGATCGGAGGGGGGCAGGGGGAGGTGAGCTTTTAAAGAGCCCGGAAGGCACTTTCCCCAGCTTAACTTAAATAAAAACAGAGGGAGGGTGGGGCGGCAAGGCTGCAGAGCGCCATTGGGGGGGGGGAGCAGTGAGGCTGGCAGCCCGGGGGTTGGGGACTGCTGTACAAGAGGAAGAACATGGAAGCCACTGTTGGGTATCCCTTGCTCCAGCTGTCTACAAATTTTGCACAGGCTTCTGCTGCTTTTGTATTACTTTGTTGGAGAACTTGAGTATTAAAATAGATACATGACTAAAAGTAGACTATTTTAACCATATGTTGGTATATTGTCAGTGTTCAGTTAAATTGGTTGTCTAATGGCCATAGTTTTTAACATACTAGTAGTATTTGTATTTTCCCGCCTGCCTTGAGTAACCCAAACTACCTGGGGACAAAATATACATACATATGGTATTGCATTCTGCTCATAGGTTTCCTGCTAGTCATAGTAATTGGGAATGGGAACTGGAAGCTGTGTCATTTGTGTACAGTTAACTAAAGTTGCGTGATTAATTTAATTTTTAGATTTATATCCTGCCCTATCCTGCAAGCAGGCTCAGGGCGGCTTACAACAATAATGTATGATGGATATCTTTGGTACTTGATAATGTATTGTTGACATTCATTTTAGTCTCATGCTGAAGACTCTGTAATGGATCATCACTTCCGCAAGCCAGCAAATGATATCACATCCCAGCTGGAGATCAATTTTGGAGATCTTGGTCGTCCTGGACGTGGTGGTAGAGGTGGAAGAGGAGGCCGTGGGCGTGGGGGAAGGGCCAACCGTGGAAGCAGAACTGACAAGGTGGGTAACCTATTTTCTTCATTCAAATGATATGAAACATTTACTGATGTTAGTTAAAATGAATACAAGAGTTTCCTGGAACTTAGAGCAGCAGATTTGACAATATTGATGGGTTTTAGCCCGAGTAGTAGTAAAGTAGATTAGCTGTTTTCAAAACCGTAGCTGGACTTCAAATCACTTGTTAAACAGAAGAATGTTGCTGATTCTCCCCCCCCCCCAAGAAGTTTCAGGGGACTGCCACCATCATGATGCAGTTGTAAAGTCCCACTGTGTAAATACTACTTGGCGCTGTTTGTTTTTTTTACCCTTGAAGAGGGTGACTGACATTGCTGTATAACTGAACTATGCCTTTTCATTTCAGTTATTTGTGGGTTAGATATTCTAGTTTGTGAGGTTCCTTTACTTCTGTAGATACTGGCTGGGAAAGATTTTGTGGCTGGCCTACATAGCAACAATAAGGTTTGAATTAACTTATTAGTAGTTAAATGAGATGGATAGTGATAGACATGTGCACCTGTTGTTTTAAGTATGTTATTTTAGATCGTGCAGTGAACTACTGCTGTTGTCTTCGTCACAAACAGGAATGGTTTTTCTTTTGAATTGTTCAAGGGCAGAGGGTATAACTTTATTATTTCTGTTCATGAACTTTTTTTTTTGCATGTCCTCATTACCAGAATTATCCTTGAAAACATTCATTTCAGGGGAAATGAAGTTATTGGCCCTTTAAAATTTGTAACAGGAATTTCTAGATCCATGTTAAAATTTGTGTGTTTTCTTTCAGTTGGTTAAGGAGTTTGATGTGATCCACACACCCAATCAGGTTTGTGATTTCTATATCCATACCTAAGTCTGGTAGAAACCTCTAGATCACTGTGTTTTGTTAAAAAACATAGGAAACTGTACGCTGTCACGTTAGGCCTGGTATCCGATCATACTGTGGAAGAACTTCTAAAATGGTCAAATCAGTGATGAGTATGTAGTGCAATCTGTGATATTTATATGCAAAGTATAAATATATGCAAGGTAAACACAGTGACCACAATGGTTATGGAAGAAGAGGGTTCCTAGACATTCTGTGCTTTTAACACCTACTGGCTGATATTAATCAATTATGCTCAACCTTTAGTATTTGTTGTACTTCTTTCATCACATATTAAACTTTGCATAGATTAGTCACAGACAATGCTTCCTCTAAGCTTTGGCGTTTTATGAGGAAAAAACCCCTACTTCGTGGGCTGCTGGTTGTGAGCAAGCAGTTGAGCTAGTGCATAAAATAGTTTGCTCTGGGGCATCCTTCCTGAGCTAAGACAGAAATGTGTGAGCTGGAGGCTAAAAAACCCAGCTTAGAAAGAACACTGGTTACAGACTAGCTTTGTCATTGCCTTTTAACACCACTGCTCACAGTTGTTTCCTTTGTGCCTGTGTTTGAGAAACTCTTGCAGTCTCAACTTGATGACATATTTCATGCATCCAGTGAAGTAGGCTTTACTCTAGGAAGTTCATGCCATAATAAATGTTAGTCTTTAAAGTGTTGAAAGACATTGGTTGGGATCCCATGTGCATGAGCAGCAAGCTGAATGTACTCAGCATGGTTCTGCTTTTAACAGAAGGGCTGCGACAACACATAGAGCACTTCAATGTAACTTTTTACAATAGCAGTATGTATATGGAATGTACAAGAGTGGCTTGGCTGCTGCCTAGAATATCTATAGGTGCAAAGGCCAGGGTAATTTTCATTGATTTCTCCTCCCCCCAATCCCCTTCAAAGTATTCCTGTGGGTCCCTCAGGGACCATTTTAGGCTGCTGTGGGCAGGGGTTATCAGTGAAAATCTTTCGCATACGTAATTTGCATGATTGAAACTGTATCAGAAAAAAATGGCTTTTACTGCCTCTTGCACATGAGGAAAAGATAGTATGGATACAATAACTTTCATGTTGTGGGAGCAGATCGAGAAGTACTTTTTGTACTTTCACTTACATAAGACTTGTGTAGGAGTATGCAGTTTTTTAAACGAGTATTTCTTTATTAAGAAATTGTTGGACCCCAAAAAGTTTCCAAATCCCAACACTGGTATGGTATTTGGATCCAGGATTTTTGACAAGTCCTGAATTTTTTTTTTTTTTTTTGGGGGGGGGGGGTCCTGACAGACTTGAGAAGAAAAATACTGTTCTTTATTTTTTTGAAAGCCAGCCTGATCTTGGGGCTGGGTTGGCTTCTCCTGTAGCCTATTTAAACCACACTGCAGAAGGCAGCCCTAGGATCTGCATGCCATGGGGAGATTGCTGGTTGAGATGGCTTCTCCTGCAGCCTGATTTAAACTGGGATGTCTTCTGCAGTTCCTTTAAACTGTAAAGGGGCTGTGGTAAAAGCCTAACAAATAGGGATGGCCACTAATTTTAAAATTCTCATTTAGTTCAGGGTTCAAGCCTTGAACCGGTCAGTTTGGATCCCCCTTTCTCCCACTCGAAAGGGGGGGATTGCCCAGGAAGTGTTTATTGGCTCTCAGACATTTAAACCTAACCATTGATAGGTGGGTCTGGCCTGCTGTTAGGTTTAAATAGCTGGCTGCCATTTCACTGGTTTGTTTTGTTTCTTCCTACTTCCAAGTGGAGGAAAGCAAAATTGGCTGCTGAAAGGGCTCGCAGCAGACCCACACCACTGTTGTTAGGTTTAAAGGGCCCGAACAGCTGAACCAGACAAAAGTCTGGGAAATGTTTGGGGAAGGTACCTTCCCTGAATATTGGTTTGGGGGCTCTGAACCAGGCCATGTTTGTGCTGAAATTTGGCTCATGAATGAGTTTCTGGCCATCTGTACTGACAGACAGTTGAGAAGCAGGAGCAATCTGCTGCTTCTCTGCTGTTTTCAGGTGTCAGTAATTTCCGAATAGATTCAGGATGTTTTGTTTTGCTTTCCCAAGAAGGCCCAAATAACATTTGGGAAGCCAAAATATACCAGAAATAACCACCAATAAGGCATTTTTCTGATATGTTTTCGGTTAGGGTAGATCTGAATGCACATCTCTACAGCTGTGTAAATAGAAATCTTCCATGGGATGGGGTCTGGTCATGAAACCAGGGTGCTCTGAACAGACAGGGGATCCTTGGGCTCTTCTTGTTTTCCTTCTAATTCCTCTGTTGTGGCCAGCAGCTTATACTTTTTGCTTCCACTTATAGTTTGGTGTTAATAATCTTTTTTGGGTAACAAAGTAAATTATAGTTTCACTATTTCCACTGTTTAGACAATGATGGACTTTCCACTTTCATAGCAAAACGTAATGTTTGAACATCATGGAGAAGTATGAGGAAGAAAGCATGTGAGCCATATCCTAGGCTTATTCACATAACCATGATTTGTTATATCTGAACCAATCCTGTTTGTTTTTGACATAAGAAACTAAAGCAGGTATGAAAGGAATATTTTTGACTAAGCAGTATAACCAGTGAAGAGTGGCTGCTCTGCTAACTGCCTCTCAAATAAGAATTTGGTCTCTTAAAATGTAGGCTAGTAATACAACATCAGATTTTGGCAGTTGGGTTCACTTACAACGGCATATTTATCCCATAGCAAATTTCATTACATTCATTTTGCTACATGTTTCTGCTCATAGCAGTTAAAAGTGGGTGCATCAGTTCTGCATTTTATTTACACGGTACAGAGATGTGCATGTAGAATTAAAATACACATTGACCATATGCAAGATCCTCTTCCCTCCCTAATTTTAATAGAGAAGTATGTAGAATAAAACTCTTAAGATGTATTTAAAACTTCGTCTAAATATTTTAACATTATTTGTAGGGAGGTGCATGGAACTACTTGTGTCCTTTTTGTTAATGGGTTATTATATATGCTTGAAAAAAATGGTGTTTGAATTTTGTCTTTAACTTACACACTTTTTTTTGCAAAATATAATAATAGTGTTGAAATTCTCATTCAGCACCATTCATTTTTTGTGCATCTTATGTCAGCCAAGAGCGCTCTGTGTTGTCTTAAAGCAGGATCACATACTTGTATTTTGTCAGTTAATCAGGAATAAAATAAGTCCGTGCTTTTAAACAGATTAGGATTGCAATCTGCTTAACCCATAGATCTTCCCCCCAGACTTCTTTATGTGCCATTGTGTGCCTTTATCGCCTTTTTTTGTCACACCTACTGATCTGAAATACAGGGGTGTTTTTTTACAGTTTAAATCGTCATTGGTATTGGTGAACTCAGCTAAACAGGTAGTTCTGGAGAATAATCCTTCTATTACACAAGACTTTACACCCCAGACTAGCCCATGTCCACAAAAACTTGGTATAATTTTTAGCTTTCCACTTTCTGTGCATTCATTGGATTTCAGTGTCCTATTAATGTAATGCTACAAATGAAAAGTGATCCATCTGTTCACTCCCTCCAAATAACATGTCCTTTTTCTCTTTCAGTCAAGTGCTTCTGCTCCTGATGTTGATGATCCAGAAGCTTTCCCAGCTCTGTCCTAAACTGGATGCCCTAAGCCAACCCTGCCCCATGTTGGGCCCTCCTCTACAAGGCTTGCATGCTTAAGGATCCTAAAAACAACTAAGAAATTTAAAAAAGGGGACTCTCATTCATACCATTCACACCTAAAGACTGAATTTTACCTGTTTTGAAAATGAACTTCTCTTGCTACACAGAAGCAACAATATGGTAGTCAGTTTTGTATTTAGAAATGTAACGGTAGCAGGGATGTTTTCATAATTTTTTTCGGAAATTATGCATTCTTCATGGATACTTTTTTGTATTGCTGCTTGAAAATATGCGTTTCCAAACTTGAAATATAGGTGTGAACAGTGTGTACCAGTTAAAGCTTTCACTTCATTTGTTTTTATTTTTTAATTTAGGTGTTTTTCCCCAGACTACAAACAATTTTAACTCTTGCACACTCTTTCTTTTAATACTGCTTAGCAGATTGTTTTCAGTCCACGGTCAGCTGGGACATGTACAAAAGTAATTTGGAAAATTGTTAGTACTGTGTGGAATACTAACTTCCAGAATATTTTGAGTTTTTAATACTTAAATCCAAACTTGGAGAAGTCCATTTTCTTCTATCTTTGGTAGCTTGTGTATTCAAAGTCTTTATACAAAAATTATATCGGATACTTGAAAAATAGTCAAAGCACATCGGTTTATACTCAAATACCTGCTTATAAAGCCAGCACTTCTGTTTGGATAATTGGTCTAAGCCATTCTAAAAAAAAATCTGTTACATCTCTCCTTTTTATCTTATTCCCTTTCTTTTCTTCGACAAAACTAGTTGTCAGTTTGGTAAAACTTTGTTTAAAGTTGTTAATATTATTGCTACCCAAAATACCCTGTAGGTAGGAGCAGCTTTTTCTTTTCATGATATGGGAGGTTGGGAAGGAAGAGGCATCTATTTCTGATACAGCTGGTTTAAGCTACATTTAATATTGTCTGGCAGTGCATTATGTCGACACAGAGATGCACCTGCATTGGATGTATTTAAACACTTTCACTAGCTACAGTCTTGGTCCTAAAGAAGAAACCAAAGGGCACAGTGTACTACTTTGGAAGAGGATTATTTGATATGTAAGTTGGAGAACAGTAAGCATCAAAATGGGACAGCTGTGGTCTCCTTGGGATGTAAACCAAAACCTCACTTTTTGTGGATTTTTTTTCACTGTTGCTTCTCTGCTAGCTGACAAACGAATGTTTTATTTTCAGAGGGTGATTGTAAGTTCTCCTTACCACTGTAGAGTTCTCTTCATCCCTGTGAACAAGAATGTTACCACTTTCAAAACACAAGGAACTTGAGAAGAGCAATTAATAAAAAGGACTACTTAGGATTTTTGTCTGCAGCTTTTGTTAGGAGACTAGAAATAGGAACAACCATTTATTTAAGGTTTATTACAGTTTAAGCTGCTTTTAAGCATTTGTGCTTTTAGGTACAAAACGAAGGACAATGCCCTATTTTTTTAAAAAAGCTGTACTGGATGGGCAAAAAGTATTCAACAATGGAAAAGTAAACTTGCTGTGTTCAGATGGCTTAGATTATCTGAATGATCTCTATGAACATTTTTGTTTACATAAGAAAAGGTTACTGTGTTAGATTGGACTCTTGTTGCATTCAGCTGTCAACACAGTCTGGAAGAAAAAAGATTTTCAGTGTATCAAATACATTTTGCCCAATGGGTGGTTAAGATGATAAGCACTCTTTCAAAGTATTTTGGACTACTAAAATCTCTCATTTTAGCAGTAGCGGTTTTTCTAGGGTCAACAGGAGCATAAATTTTCAGTAGCCATCTTCTCCCTCCAGCCCCTCAAATTTAATTTTTATTAATGCAGAATATATTGAAAGATGTTGATGTGTATCCTTAAACATTTTATCATATATTCACTGTGCAAGTATTCTTATCCCCAAAGACATACTTACTGAATAGTTCTTTGCTGTTCTGTATGCTCCCCCTTTCCCAGGCTAATAATGACTTTCCACCACAAACCTTAGCTGTTTGTCCATGTTGTTCTGGAAAGCCAACTCCTATGCTATGCCCACTTGATACTTGGCACACACATCTTTAGCTTGGCATACTGTAACATACATAATGTTTAGGAAGGCTTTTTAAAAATGGCCCATTTGCTGTTCTTTTAATAGCTGTGTATCTTAAAATGTGTCAAGCTGTGAAACAATTTTCCCTAATACTGGTGCGTGTTAACAAAATAAAGATTTATTTTCATGCTCTTTTATAAAACTGTCATGAAAAGCGGGCATTATAAATGCCTCTAATGCCAAGCATCTTGTGTAGTGTAGTTCTTAGCCCACATATCCCTGAATTCCTATCCAGGGAGTGATGGCTTTATGCACCCAGCAGTGGGCATGGCTTGCAAAATTACATCTGCCCACACCATTTTTTGCTAGTATTAGCTATTAATGACTAATTTCCTCTCAATTCTTTGTTCTGTTGTTACACCACTGTGTTAAGGGATGTGGCCTGTGTTTTTAATGGGCCAATACTGAATATGAATTGGTTGACTTAAAATGTTTGAGCATGAAAGTTCATTTTGTACCAACTGATCGGCGTAAGCATTACCAGATGAATGAAAGAAAATAGCACAAGTCCTTCTGAAGTAATGCTGAGGTTCACACTATGCCTGTTGTGATTCTAGGTCTTTTTGTTGGAGGGATGCTGCATCTAATGGTTGATTACATCTTGCCCAGTGAGATTCACTTGCATATCATACCTGTTGACTTAATAAAAGTAGGACTGATGCTTCTGGCTGTCTTGAGTACTCAGAGTATAGATATGCTACACTTTGGTGGATAGTAGTTGAGACGCTAATGAAAATGATTAGCTGCCTACAAGTTCTTCTAAACTGATCCTCTTTTGCAGGATTTTAGGCTCTTAATGTGTGATTTCAAATGTGATGCCACCGTGGAGAATACAGATACTCTGACAGAAAGGCTATACGTATCCTCTAGTATCTGTCTGTATGTCTTGTCAGCCTTTCCATATCCTCGCCTAGACCAGTTCCCAGCTGGTTTTGGTGGATTGGAAAGCATCTTGCACTCATCTGCTTCCCCTTGCACACAATACAAGTGAAATGTGAATGAGCTAAGGCATGGCCTCTGAGGAAGCGTGGGAAGGGGATACCACTTGGTGTATTTATTGCTCTTCATCTTCCACTTTCTAAGCTGTGATTCTGGTACACTTGAGTTTGTGCCATTTATAACTGGCTATAAATGTTCAGTCTTGGCGAGCCAGTTTTTTAACTTGTGTTCATGGACAATGTATAAGAAATTGAATAGCAAAAGCTAAACATTGCATCTGTTCAACTGTGTTCTACCAATGTCCACCCACCTCTGCTTTCTTGCCTATATTTGTTGTCAGAGTGGAGTCAGTTGGATAGTATTGTAACAGTGGAAGGAAGAAGGGTGAATGAAAACAGCTACCAATTTGGCAACCATAATTTGTGCTGCTTTCAAGAAAAATTAGTTGTTTAACGTCATCAGAAATGTAAAGTATGCAGTAAAACTCCAAATAAGAGGTAGGTAAGAGTCAGACTCTGTGCCGCTCTAGGTTTCCATATTGAAGTGATAAGGCTAAGAAACTAATTTGTAGTAACTGTATTGGTTGCATGCACAAGAGCGCAGCAAAGTTTTGGTTGGCTCTGAGCCCACAACCACAGCTTCGTTTCTTCTAGGATGCTGAGATCCACCTATTCCAATTGGAACTAATATATATTGCACAAGGTGGAAATTTGCAAATGCATTGAAAACTGATGTAAAGCACAACTTTCAAATTTGAATATATACAGTGAAATGTCAGCTGTGCTGTTTATAGAAACTTCTAGGTTAACGTAGGAGGTTGTGCTTTGCAAGATAGGGAACATAATAGCAGTCAATAGTCTTTAGTCACCCTTGCGGTAAGTATATGTAAATACAAAGGTAGTTCTCATACCACTTGTAGAAGAGAATTTTCTGAGCTCACTCATGATGCAGCAGGGTGGCTGAAATTGCGCCACAGCAAGTGCAATCTGGAGTTCTGCAGAGGGAAAGTAAAAGCTGAGGAAAATTACAATAATGGAAAATGGTAACATCCCTCCTACAAGTTCTTGTATACTTCCTTTCGGAATCACATGTCAAGCTTATAGCTCATGTCCCTTATTTTGGGAGTTGCATTCTCTGGTTGCTATGACAATATTTGGTGAGAGGGAGATTATTTTTTTTCTACTTGTCTCTAGTTATGGCCACCATAGCAGGTAACAGAAAATTTGTGTCCCTTTGGTCTAGATTTCTAATGGTTTATGTCTTGCCTTGATGCTGTGGAGGTCACTTCGGTGACTGCATAGATGGGTGGCAAGTAGCAAGAAATGATTTTTCACTGACTTATTGATGCAAAAAAATTCTTTTGTAGACTGACTAGCATAAGCAAATAGGCTCCACATTCCAACCAAAAAAAGAGGGAGAAGAAACCAAACCAACCAAGCAAAAACCTCCAAAGGAAGTTTAGAGTACTAGTAAGGGGCCAGAAGTTTAAAACATCAATAGTTATAAGTGCATGTGTTTATTACAAAAACAAAAATGTAGGGGGCCAAATGAAGCCTTATAAAATCAAAGTGACAGGCACAAAGAGTTATATTTGGCCTGCAGAGGCTTTCAGAGGTCGAATAGTACAAATTATAGTCCCTGTTACATTTGTTATGTAATACACACTTTGGACCCAAAATGGAATGTTCCAATCTGGAAATAAATGACCTAAAGGCCACAAATGTATCTGGCCTTATGTCAGTAGCAGCAACATACTAATGCCGATATATACCTTCCAGTTTAGGTCCTAAGTACAAGTAAAATTCCCTTATCAGGCCAGTGTAACATCAGTCTGTTTATGTTTTCGTAATAATTGTATGTATTTTTGTCTTTTTACGTTCTATCAGTATTCATTGTCATTCTAAAATACGTTAGAAATCATTTCCGACCATGCTCCTGAGCTAAAGACTAGTACTGCAGTGTTTCTTGGAAGAACTGTGCCAATTACTTTGTGATCTTGAGCACAATGATTTGAAGATCAGAAGCTTCAGCAGCTCTTCATCCTGCTTCCTACTTGTACG
The DNA here is from genome assembly GCF_032191835.1 of Heteronotia binoei. NCBI lineage: Eukaryota > Metazoa > Chordata > Lepidosauria > Squamata > Gekkonidae > Heteronotia > Heteronotia binoei. Next base: position 125,621,839 of record NC_083224.1, on the reverse strand, counting down.
CATCGACCTTATCCCCTTCATTTAATGTTACCCGCATACTGCATTGATGTATGCCATTGCCAGACCCTCAGTGGAATCTCTGGCCACTTTAAAATGTGTTGGTGCCTGTGGCTTTATTTGCTTCTGCTCATTTCAGAGAATTGTGACAGCAAATACAATATCTGAAAGGAAACATTAGAAGAAAACTCAGTTATGTGATTGGAAAAGACAAATGTAAAGTGATTTTTACAGGGCATACATATATTCACCTGTATCTTCCGACAGCTCCACACTGTAATCAAGACACTAAACTCTAGTGCTCCCTTCTATTTGCTTACCTCTCTGAAGTGTGAAATTAAGAAAAGTTACTTTCCTAAGCCGATGTAGTTTATACTGCTGCTTACAAAAAAATCTTACAGGATGGTGCTATGGTGCTTGCTACCTTGAGAGGTAATAGGGAGGGGACTGGGATACTTAAAATACTCCAGAATGACTGCACAAGCTGCTGGGAAATTTTTTAGCTGAAGGCAAAATGAAGTATCCAGACTTGGACGTATTTATGGAGAAATTTCAGCAAGCTGTCATAATGCCAGATGACTGGAGAGTGCTCTACTGGTGACACTTGGGCTTTACCACAAAGTCTTGAAGACATCAGGACAACCAATACAAGAAAAGCTGGCTTTGATACACAGCTGCTTTTCTCCATTCCCTGAAGCAATGCAACAAGCTGGTTCAAGTCGTGAAAGAACTGTTTTGACCTTGTGCACAAGTCCTCAATGTGTACCATCTATAAAAATAACTGAGTAGGTGGGGCTTTCAGTGTGACATTCTGACTGCAGTTACCAGCTATGAAAAAAGATTTCCATTTTGTGCATGGGGGGCGGGTGGAGGTGGATGGTTGCTGTCACTTTAGACCTTAAATCTGCGCTCGTGCATAGATTTCTCTCCATAAACTGCTGCTGCTTTGAGATGCTAGGATAGGAAAGTGAAGTAGTTTATTGTTTTGGACCACTAATGAAGTGTCTTAATGCTTGCTGTCCATTTGGGGTAGGTCTATGCAAGGCAAGTGAGTTTCTCAAAGTTAGAACTTACTAGAAGGTGTTCCCTTTGGAACTCACTTGAATTAACTATACATGGATGTAAACCATAAGCCATGGCCAAGTTTTTGTTCCTAATAATGTGCAACAAACCAGTGCCCTCTAGCTTTGTCTTGACCTATAATGTTCTTGGCAGCTCGAGTCTGCTCACAAATTGTTCAGTTATGCTTTTGGAGGGTGGGGGTGGGTCATTGGAGGAGAAATGCCTGTATATACTCCACAATGTGTGTAGACTTTGTATGCTGAAAAAAGGAAGTGTGTGCACAAGTGTAGGCTCTGTGCAAAGTATGGTAGGGTGGAATTAGTGGGCTTGATCCCAGTTCATTGGTACCACTACCACTGCAGACAGCTTACACACTTGAAATGTCTGCACATATAAGGGTACCACTTAGACAAGTTTAATTTAGCACACCATGTTATAGCGGCTTAAAGCAATAGTTGGGCTTAAATAGCAAACAGGAAAAGCAACATTGGAATGCATTCCATTGGAACATTGGAATGAGTGCTCTTGATCCTTGACAACTTGAGGCATGTTTAACAAGTAGGGCACATGGTCTCAGTATTTTGCAATTGTGAATGATGTTTGGATAGCAAAATGGCTATAAAAATGTTTGTATACATAATTATTTTGCAAAACCGTGAAACCTGGGTTACAGGTTTTGTGACATCGCTACATGACTACTGTTTGTTTTGTGGATGTAAAAAACCTGGTGCTTTTGGACTTGGATAGTTTGTCCTGTTTTTAATGGTCAGGAGAAATGGTTTGCCACCCATGATTTACAAAAGAATTTTGCCCTGCACTGTGTTTTGAACAGAAACAGACACTGTAGAAATTGAAAGGGGGAGGGGGGACTGGTAAAGGTTAAGTGCTGTGACTGGCTGTGGCAATCTGGCACGTTTTTACCGAACTTACTAAGAAGGGTACAGGGTTGGTTCAAATGTAACATGAAACTGATTTAATTCAAACTGACCCTAGTCAAGTGATCAGAATCTACAAAACCAGCTTTTGAAGTCAAGATATGAAGACGTGGAGAGCCAGTGTGGTGTAGTGGTCAAGAACGTTGGAATAGTATCTGGAAGACCCATCAAGTGCACACCCACGAGAAACCTTGCTGGATGATCTTGGGCCAGTCACACACTCCCAACCTAGCCTACCTTACAGGGTTGTGGTGATAAAATTGAGAAGTGGTGAATGATGTAAGCAGCTTTGGGTTCCCACTGGGGAGAAAGGCACAGTATAGATGACATAAATAAAATAAACTGGGTTATGTATTGCAGCTAGTTTTATGCTTGGTTTTGCATTATGTTTGGATGCAGTACCTTTGCTTATTCCTGGCTCCTTTCCTACTTTGCACACACTTTGCCTACAGAGTCCCCAGGCAAGAGCAGCTTGAAGATTAAAGGTTTCTTGCCTTAAGCCAATTCTCCAGCAGGCTGCCTCTCAGTGCCTTTTCCTGGAATCAAATTCATCTCTCCACCTCCTTAAAGGCCTGTCAATGCATCACACTTATATTGTTCTCATCCCTGGGTCTGAGAGAGCAGTGCTAATGCAGACTATTACCTGAACTCCATCAACAAAGTTGTTCATACAAGCTGTTTACTCTCACTCTGCTGAGACAAAGAGCTTGGGTGATGGTGGCTGCTGGACTGACGCCAAATAAATTGGGCTACCTCTTTCTGAACACCCCTGCTGCATCCCCCTTGGGAAATAAAAGCAATATTGTCACTGCTCAGGTCACCCCATGGTCTATTGCTGTGTGCCACCCTAACACCTTGAAAACAGCTTTTCCTACAAAGCTTCAAAACGTTGTGACTTCTCTGATATGTCTTGTAAAATGTGTGTTTGAACCCTCAAAATGCCCTCAACACCTCATTAATCTCCCATGCAACAAGTAAACCTTGCTTGCTTTATGAGCCATTACCTGTTTGGCCATCTCTGACATCAGCCATCTCTAACAGCAGGTTCCATAGCTATTGGCCTCTTGTATTAAAGGACTTCAAGTTCTCCAGAAGCCAGGGCAAAGCAACAAACTTCGTGAAGACGAGCATTCATTAGACTGTTGAATGAGTATGTCTAGGAAAGACTTGTCAATCTGTACCACAATGAGACTGCATTCAATTAGCTGTCCAAGGAGACAGTCAAGAGTGGCTTTAATCGCAGCAATGCTGTGAAAGGATTGATCTCATTAAGAAAAAAAGGATTCATGTTCAGCAAATGTAATTCAAGGAGCCCAAGACCATGCTATATAAAAAATCTGGCAGCCATCCTGTTGCAAAGAACGGATATCATTCCTGGTTACACAACAGAAAGCAGCAATCAAATAATCAACATTGGAGCATCAGCTTGAGGACTTCTAGCTCCTACTGCTGCTAGCTCTTCAGTAACACCTGTTGCAACTGAAGTGCTGGGGCCATTGGTCACCTTAAAAGTTGGGAAGTGAAGACAGCCAGTGAAGCTATCTCAGCCAATCCTTTCAAGTGGCTGGTATGTTTAAGGTAGTTTCTGTGATTATCCACTTCATGGCTTCCTCAGGTCATTGCCAACACTTTGTGGATGAAAACAAAAACTCTAGATCTTCACTGCATATGAATAGGAGGGATGCTTTGAGAAAGAAATGCACATTTTTGGAGAGAAGAGAAGGAATTTAAAGACCTCAAGCTACTTCCTTGGAAGAAGGTGACTTTTATGGTGACTTAATGGTTTGGGAAAGCCGATGAAGAAAAAGCCAAATCTAATTCTTGCTTTGGGCTGCAAATGTGTCAGGTTAAATGGTGTTTTCTCTACTAGGCATCACTGAACATTTATAATGAGGGATAGTCCAAGTGATCTTAATGGGAAAGGTGTGGCCAAGACCACAGCATTCTGATTGGGTCCAGAAGATCCTCCTCCTCAGGCAAGGGTTAAAGTAGTCAACTTAGCTTGGAAAAGGGCTGTAAGGACAAGGAACTGGGAGAAACAAAGGCTACAATGGTGTCAAGCCTTTGTTGGGGTTTCTGCTGCCTTATGTCCATTTCCCAAGGGGAATTTGAATGGTCAGTCAATAAGATATGTTTTGTTTTTTTATTTGGTTTTAAACAATTTATTGGTAGCATATGGTTACAAAGCTTATCTATTCCTTAATTTTTTCTTTTTTCACATTAACCCATATGACATTTCCATCCCCCCTCCCTCCAATGTTGACTTCCCCGAGGTTATAAGTTCAAATCCATACTAAAGGCACTTCTGACTGCTCAAAGTTCCATATATATATTCTTACAACTAAAAAAATGTCCAATATTTCTTTACTTTCCAAGTTTTCTCCATATATCCTTTAAATTTTCTCCACTCCCTTTTGAATATCTCTAAATCATAGTCTCTTAGTGTTCTGGTTAATTTGTCCATTTCACACCACGATAAAACTTTCATGGTCCATTCCCATTTCTCTGGTATTTTTTCTTGCTTCCAAAGCTGCGCGTACAAAGTCCTAGCAGCTGATAACAGGTACCAAATTAAAGTCCTGTCTTCTTTTGGGTATTTTTCTAATTGTAATCCAAGTAAAAACGTCTCTGCAATTTTCTTAAAATCATAGCCCAAAATTTTGGTGATTTCTTGTTGTATCATCTTCCAGAATTCTTTCGCTCTTTCACATGTCCACCACATATGGAAGAAAGAACCTTTATGTTTTTTACATTTCCAACATCTATCCGACATTTTCTTACTTATCTTAGCCAATTTTTTCGGAGTCATATACCACCTATACATCATTTTAAAACAGTTCTCCTTAATGCTTTGACAAGTTGATATCTTCATTGAGTTCTTCCAGAGGTGCTCCCATGTTTCCATTTGTATTTCTCTATTCACATTAATTGCCCATTTGACCATTTGAGACTTTACTACTTCTTCTTCTGTAGACCATTTCAATAATAACTTATATACTTTTGATATCAATTTTTCATTGTCACCTAACAGGACTCTTTCCAGTTCTGTTTGTTCTCGTCTAATCCCCTCTGATTTTATGTCATTTTCCATCAAACTTTTAATTTGTTGCATTTGAAACCAGTCATAATTGTTATTTAGCTCTTCTGAGGTTTTTCAATTTTGTCTCCTTGAATCTTAAGCAGTTGGTTATATGACATTTCTCTTTTTTCTTCAGAATCGGCTGTTATTTTTATTACTTCTGCTGGCACTATCCATAATGGTTTTCTCTCGTCCCCGTATTTCTTGTATTTTATCCAAGTATTTAGTAATGTATTTCTGACATAGTGGTGAGAGAAAAAACCATCCATTTTATTCTTCCCATAGTACATGTATGCATGCCAGCCGAATCTATTTCCGTGAGCTTCTAACCACAGAGGTTTTTTGTCTAACAGCATTATCCAATCTTTTATCCATGTCAAACAAACTGCATCGTGGTATAGTCTTAGATCGGGAAGTTGAAAACCTCCTCTCTCTTTGGCATCCGTTAAGATCTTCATCTTAATCCTTGGTTTCTTTCCGGCCCAAATGAAATCAGAGATTTTCCTTTGCCATTTGTTGAATTGTTTTGCTTCTTTTACAATCAGGATGGTTTGAAACAAATACATTATCCTTGGCAAAATATTCATTTTGATTGCAGCTATCCTGCCCAGTAAGGACAAGTTGAGTTTATTCCATTTCATCAAATCTTTGTCCATCTTACACCACAGTTTTTCATAATTGTTTTTGTATAAATCAATGTTCTTCATTGTTATCTCTATTCCAAGGTACCTAACTTTGGTTGTGACTTCACAACCTGTCACCTTTTGTAGTTCTTTTGTTTTATTTGGTTGCATGTTTTTACAGAGGAATTTCGATTTCTCCTTATTTATGTATAATCCTGCTAGTTCTCCGTACTCTTTTATCTTAGCTAACAGCAGTGGTGACACTTGAACCGGATTCTCCATTATGAACACTATATCATCTGCAAAAGCTTTATATTTATAAGAGAATCTTCTAATTTTTAGACCTTCTATTTTTTCATCTTTTTGAATTTGTTGTAACAAAATTTCAAGAGTCATTATAAACAACAATGGTGATAGCGGGCATCCTTGCCTTGTTCCTTTACTCACTTTCAATTCTTTGGTAAGGTCTGCATTTATACACAATTTTGCATGCTGATCTGTATATATTGCTCTTGTCATTTTTATAAATTGTTCCCCTAAATTAATTTTTTCCATTACCGCAAACATAAAGTCCCAATTTAAGTTGTCGAAGGCTTTCTCTGCGTCAACAAAAAATAAGGCCACTTCTTTTTCCGGGTGCTTTTCATAGTATTCCACAACATTAATAACAGCTCTTACATTGTCCCTTATTTGTCTTTTAGGAAGAAATCCCGCTTGGTCTTTGTTTATAAAGTTGGTCAGGTATTGTTTCAGTCGCTCTGCTAAAATTCTTGTATAGATCTTATAGTCATTATTCAACAATGAGATTGGTCTATAATTTTTTACGTTTGTGCTATCTTTATCTTCCTTAGGAATCAGAGAGACTACAGCTTCCCTCCAGGTCTTTGGGATTTTCCCTTCTTCTCTTATCGTGTTTAACAACTTCAACAGTTTGGGTGTTAATTCATCCTTAAGAGATTTGTAAAATTTTGACGTGAATCCATCTGGCCCTGGAGCTTTACCCTCTTGCATTGCTTTTATTGCTGCTTCTATTTCAATTTTCTCTATTGGGTCATTTAATATCTTTTTCATATGTTCCATCAAAGGTGCCACCTGAATGTTTCGTAGATACTCTTCCACTTTTTCTTTACTTACATTCACACCCTTGAATAAATTTGCATAGTATTTAAAGAATTCTCTTTTAATTCCTTCTTGATCCACTACTGTTTTCCCATTTGCCATGATTTTATTTATAGTCTTATTTTCTTTCCTTTTTTTTAATTGCCAGGCCAGGTATTTACCAGGTTTGTTTGCACTTTCAAACGATTTCTGTTTCAAATTTTTTAAATTCCATTCTAGTTCTTTATTCAGCAAATGTTTAACTTGGGATTGTAATATCGTAATTTCTTCCTGTTTGGCTGGAAGACAGTCTGCAGCTCCCTAACAGAGGGGGATTTTATTGTCACTGTTCAGGGTATTAAAGACCCCTGATAAGGTCTATGCTCATTAACCCTAGGCAAGGGTTAACCCAAGACGACTTATCTTCCTTTAATGCTGTTGATATCGAACTGGAGCAGTCAGGGAGCTGACTCCTTCATTTCTTGATGTCCGGCACTGGAATTTGTCAACCATCGTCTGCAGTGACTCTAAAGTGACTTCGGTCACTTAAGGCTGTCGGAATCCAAGCACTCTAGAAGGACTGATTTTAATTGCAAGAAAATAACAGCCGGGGGAGTTGAGAACATCTAAAAGGTAGACTCATCATTCTTATCTTCACTCTGAGAGACTTTGAATATAGTTTAAACACTGAGTGGATTAATAACAGACGAAGGCAAAGCATAATTGAATGGAAAAAAAAAACTTTTACCTTGTTAAGCGAAAGTTGGCAATGGGAGGCTGGTGACGCAGAAGAAAGAAAAGAGAGTTGCCGTGTATATATGCCCATAAACTGTAGAACCTAGAATGAACTGAGCTGAGGGGGGGCATAGCAGGAAAAGAATTCAGCTTGTGAAAATTGAACGTCGTAAAAACAATTGCCTTCAAAGATATTTTGGAGAAAAGACATATTGTTGTGGATTTTTGTGGTTGCGGTTTCTTCATGCAGCTCAAAAAACTGCGAGACTAGACACGAGATCAGTCTAAGCTGTGACAGGAAGTGAAACTAAAAGGGGCTGGACAATAAATCAGAGCCTATAAGGACAACAAGAGCTGTGACATCCGACCTTTGAACTAGGAAGGAATTGAGTCCAAGACTCAGATCAAGAAAGACGAAGAGAGACCTCTCTAGGCTGGAACTGTACCATAGAGAAATAACGATTGCCATTTTAAAAGGGAGAAAAACTGTCAAAATTGTTAAAATTCAATATCTTTGCTCAGGAAGAAGGGAGAAAAACGAAACTAGTCTCATCTGAAAGAACTGGCTCTAAGCTATTGGATTGGATGCTAAATTTTATGTGGGGATTTTTTTAAGGTTTGGTGATTTTTTATATGTCAGTAGAAAGAACAACACGTGCAAGAGCCCAATCATTTGACAAGATGCAGTCTCAATTTGACGCTCTGGAGGCAAAAATGTTAAAAGCTATGGACAAATTGCATTTGGCAATAAAAAAAGATATTAAAAAAGAAGTTGGAGACCTTAAGAAGGAGATAGAGAATTTTAAGGAAGAGACTCAAAATAAAGTGAAAGAGGTAGAGATGAAAGTGGATACACAGGCCTCTGCCTTGCTAAAAATTCAAGAAAAGGTCATAATACACGACTGTAAGTTGCTGGAGTCACAAGTGCGTCTAAGAGGGGTACCTGAAAAAGAAGATACAGACTTAAAAGGCTATATGGTGGATATCATCACTGAGTACATAGAAGAAGACCCTGACAGATTTAAGAGTATGTTGGAGGGTGCCTACAGAGTCAACTCAGTTTATGCGAAAAATAAAGGTCTGCCAAGAGACATCGTCATAAGATTAAGATCAAAAGAGGTGGCAGAGAAAATTTTGAGGAAAGGGTACCAAAAAGCCTGGGCAATAGAAGGGAGCAGAGTTAAAATAATGAAAGAGCTACCAAGAGAAGTGATCAGCGATAGGAAAAAGTACAAGAAGCTAACCGATCAGTTGCGTGCAGAGGGCACAAGATATAGATGGATAATACCAGAGGGTCTTGGATTTGAACAAAATGGCAAAAGGATTACAATAAGAAGCGAACAAGAGATGCATAGCTTTTTTGAAGAAAATAAAGAACCAACATCATAATGGAGTACAAATTACTATCTTGGAATATAAATGGACTAAATTCACCACAGAAAAGAAGGAGAACATTTCATTGGATTAAAAAGCAAAAATGTAATATAATTTGTTTACAGGAAGTTCATATACAACGCAAGGACAGTAAATTTTTGTGGAATAGAAATTTGGGGTTGGAATTTTTTTCACTAACGGAGCAAAAGAAAAGAGGGGTGGTTTTTTACATTAAAGAACAACTTGACCCAAAATTAATCTTTAAAGACAAAGAAGGAAGATATATTGCGGTTGAGGTGACGATAGAGGCGAAAAAAACGTTACTACTAGGACTCTATGCACCCAATGGAGCGAAAGACAAATTCTTTAAAGACATAAATAGACAAATGGACGAAGAGACTTATGACCAGGTATTGATGATGGGCGATTTTAATGGGACAATACAAAACAACCTTGACAGATCAAGTCCAAAGAAGAATGATAAAGAAGGGAAGCTGCCCAATTCTTTCTTTGAGTTGATTAAACAGGAAAATCTAGAAGACATTTGGAGAAAGTTCAACCCTGAGGTAAGAGACTATACATTTTTCTCAGCAAGGCATAATTCTTTTTCCAGAATTGACATGTTGTGGGGTTCCCAAAGCTTGGGCCTCATAACAAAAAAAATTGAGATTCTTCCAAAGGTTTGGGCGGACCATAATCCAATATGCTGGTCAACAAAATTGCAAAGAAAATCAAGAAGATGGAGAATTAATGAGGATTTACTACAAAATAAAGACACTGTATCATTCTTAGAAAAGGAGACTGCAGCATTCTTCCAAATAAATGAAACGGATGATATGGAATATCCAACAGTATGGGACACTTATAAAGCAGTAATGAGGGGTATATTAATCACATTGAATAATAAAGACAAAAGAGCAAGAGAAGAAAGGCTGTCAGCACTGCAAAATGAAATAGATAAAAAAGAAAAGGACTTAAAAAAAAGACCAGGGAAGAAAAAATTAATAAAAGATATGTTTTGTTTTTTTAGCATTCTGCACAATTACTGGCTGTACTTGGATTTATTGCCATTTATCTTTGCTTAGTTTCTGTGGAATTTATGTAGTTAGTAAAGCTTGTTACTTCTAAAGATCCTGGTGTGCACTGACTGCCATCAACTTGTGCCTGATTCCCCAGTCTTTCAGGAAAATGGTAACCAAGCCATGCTAGAGAGAAAGCTGGGGTTAGATGTTATATAAGTAGTTCACTCTTGTGTATGCACACACTGCACACACCACCTTTTAGTGAATCGGCACTTGGAGGCAGTTGGAACATTAGGGACTCTGGAGGCAGAACTACTGTGAAAGAGCCCTGGAGCAACTGGGAGAATCCTCCCCCCGCTTCCAGTTCTTTATAACCCCCCCCCCCCCTTTTTGTTGTGAATATAAATGCACACTTCCTGCATTTGATGAAGGGAGCTGTGACTTAGGTGGAAATAAATTCTTTTTACCCTCTAACAGAATTTGTCTTCCTCCCACAAATCTAAAAAAAATGCTGTTCCTGGGAGGTATGGGACCTTGAATAATGAAGTTTGTGGGGGGTGTTTCTGCTGTGGGAAGAGGGGTGGATGTAGTCTGGATCCAGACCAAATTGAGGTGGTGTTGTTTTTTTAAAAAGCCACTCAAAAGTGTAATCAGTTCACTCAGACTGGAAGTTGGTCACTTCAACTTCAGAAGTCAAAGTAGGTTTTAACAATATAAAATCTAGCGCAGGATGAAACAAAATGAGCAGATACAATAGGGAATTAAAGAAGTATCACTGAACTGTTCACCACCTGTAAAGGGGTGGGGTATGCAAGATATTGGCTTCTATAATGAGTAAGGAATCCCAGGTCTTTGTTAAGATGGTGGACGGGGTGGTAATAGTCTTGAACCTATTAGCAAATTCAGCAGTATACACTGAATTCAGAAACTTTTTTTGTAGAATAGTGACGTCTGTATCTGAATGCCTTGGAAGATGAAAATGTCTATCCATTTGTGTTTGAATATTGTGATTTTTAATGTGAGATTCATGTTCATTTATCCTTTTGCATAGGAGGGCATTGCTGAGCCATGATGATATGAATGGTTGAGCAAAAGATTGAATGGGAGATTGCATCACTGATGTTATTTTATATTCTAATAATGAAATTGGCCAGATTTTTGTATGCTTAAATCCGGTGACTGGAGCTGTGAACATGCAAGATAGATATTTCCACAAACCTGAAAAGGGCCCCATGTTTGCAGGAAAAAAATGGGTCGGGTAAAAAACACAAAATGGTAAAAGGAGAGCCTGGAGCTTTAAGAAGCAAGCCCTCAGTGGGTGTTGCTAAGCAACCACAGCATTTTAGGCTCAGGTTTTGTCAGTAAAAGGCAGGGATGTGTGCAGGGCCTTTTCCAGGGCTGTTTTGGCCTTTGAGGGAGGACTCATTGGGCCAGGCCTGGTACCAACTACTGGACTGCCTGATACTACCTTAGAACCATTTTGGGAAGACTACAGAGTTTAAAGTTTCTGATTGATGAGATGTTTTTATGTAAATTTGAAGCTTAGATGAAGCTTACAGTGAAAACAGGTTCCTAATGTCCCCATATGAGCCCAGAAGGCCATTACAATCAGCCAGTTACCATCTTCTGACCATCCCTGGCCCAAAGGACGTCCGGCTTGCCTTGACCAGGGCCTTCTCGGCCCTGGCCCCGACCTGGTGGAATCAGCTTCCTATGGAGATTCGGGCCCTCTTGGATTTGTTGCCATTCTGGAGGGGCCTACAAAACAGAGCTGTTCCGCCAGGCCTATGGTTGAGGCTAGCGGGCATCCTCATCTTATTACACCATCTAACTGGCCTCCGAGCAATGATTGCCATCTGACTTGGGCCAATGCTGCTGATATCTTTGGGCAATCTAAGTAGCCTACAATAATTATGCCTTTTGTGCTTACACCATCCAGGCCGTCCTAAATTAATTCTGATCTGTGGTTTTAATTGTTTAATTGTACTGATGTTTTATCATTGGTTTTAATGGTTTTATTATGTTGGAATCCACCCTGAGCCCTCACGGGAAAGGGCAGAATATAAATTTATGGAAATAAATAAATAAAATAATATTCTGGAGATGCTTGTTTAGCTGCGTTGGGATCAAGCTGGACTATTGGCTTCAGTGGAACTATTTCTGACGGGGTTGGGGTTGTAGACATTATCCAGAGATAAGTGAAGAGTGAGTGATTCACCAGTTAATACTTTACCTGTTGAATTGTCTGAATGGATTTATCGGTTCCTCACTGTTCTTGTTCCATGTTATTCTGATAGAATTTTGTATGGACTTTTGCTGTTATAAATGTAAATTGCAATTCTTTTGAATATAAATACTTTAGAGAACTGTTAGAGTTAGGGATGTGCAAAAAAAAAAAATCGGTAGTACACAGATTTGGAAATATATGGGAGAAAAAATATGGAATCCCATATATTTCTGAATTCTGTAGTTGGAATAGCCACATATACGGTAGATGCGTGGCTATTTCCGAATATACGGCCCCATTATACCCTATGGGCCATAGAAATTAATGGCAAATAGGGTATATTTGAAGCCGCCTGGAGGGGACGGGGTTTGAGGGAGAGCCCCTAAATTTGCAGGGGACCTGCAGGGGACTCTCCCCTACAAACCCCCCAAGTCTCAAAAAGATTGGGCCAGGGGGTCCAATTCCTGGGGCACCCAAAGCCAAACCTAACTTCACACCAGAGAATCTCTATAGGACCCAAATGTACTATATACATCTATCTACTCTATGAACCCTGCCACACCAAACACAATCTGCTCAAGGTCTGCTCTGCAGACCTGGCTGCAGCAAACCCAGATGCCAGCTCTCCAGCCCTGCCCCAAAGAACAAAAGGAGAGCTGGCCAAGCACAACAAGCATGCTGGCTCTGGGTCTCTCACCCAGGTGCCAGCTTCCCTGCCGCAGAACACACAATCTACAGATGCCAGCTCTCCAGCCCTGCCCCAAACAACACGGGGAGAGCTGGCCAAGCACAACAAGCATGCTGGCTCTGGGTCTCTCACCCAGGTGCCAGCTTCCCTGCCACAGAACACACAATCTACAGATGCCAGCTCTCCAGCCCTGCCCCAAACAACAAGGGGAGAGCTGGCCAAGCACAACAAGCCTGCTGGTTCTGGGTCTCTCACCCAGGTGCCAGCTTCCGCCCCCAAAAAAACCAGAACCAGGAAAAGGGACAACAGGAGAAGGCCAAGAAACTCAACTGTTAAAAAAGTGGCCTTTTCACCAATAAGAAACCTCAGGCTGAATCAGTCAACAACACCCCCCCCCTCCCTAAAACCAGAACCCGGAAAAGGGGGACAACAGGACAGGAGGATGCAAACCCTGCAGCAATAGAGAATAGATCCAAAAGAAGGCCAACACAAACTCAACTGTTAAAAAGTGGCCTTTTAAACAATAAAAATTAGGCCAAACAGCACCCCCCCCCCAAGAACCAGAAGAGAAAAGGAATAACAGCAGGACAACACAGCAGCAACAAATCAAACACAGAATCCTTTTAAAACAGTAAAAAAATTAACTTTTAACAATACAGGAACTTTACCAACCCCTCCCCCCTCCAAAAAAACCTTCACCCTAACCCCAAGAAATCCAAGCCACCCAAATCAGGAAAAGTAAAAGGACACTGCACTTTTAAAAGTCCTCTCACTAAAGTAAGATATGGGCAAATTGGCAAAACCCCCCCAACCCAGGCACCCTCCCCCAGCAGAACCCCCTAACCCAAAATAAGTTACCCACCACCCAAATCTGGATAAGTAAAGGGACTCTGAGTCTTAAAAAGTCCTTTTGCCAACTGAAATAAAAACAAGAACCCCAAGACTATCTTACCTTAGACGTCTTCTCTACTCCAGGCAAGTCTGGTAAGGCTGAGAGAGAGCAGCAGCAGCTGAGGCCAAGGGCCAGCACAGCACAATCTCTCTCACACCAATCCAGCAGCAATGGAGGAGTCCAGCCAGGCAGACTCCTTAAAAAGGTTCTCTGGCCCTACAGAGAGCAGCTTCAAAAAATAGCACTGCTCTGTGATTGGCCAGACAACAGTGGCCGGACAAAGATCACAAGAACAACAATGTTGCTGATGGCTGTGGGATCAGCTACACAACAGCCCTGCAAAGCATGCATTTGCAATGCATTTTGGAAATGCATGCTTTGGATTGGCTGCTGGGGCTCGTCTTCCCCCTTTCCCCCTCCCTGATCCCAGGGAGGCTATGGGAGAGGCGGGAAAAGGCTACCAAAGGTGGGAAAGGAGGCAAGCAGCTCCCCTGAGGCTGCAGAAGCCCCTTTCCCATGTTTTCCATGGATTTCCATATACTTCCGAATATCTATACTGAAGTATACAGGGAGCCATACTCGGCTCCCGCATAATGGGCCCCAATTGGATTTGGCTGTATGCGATTCCGTATACAGCCGAATCAGGGGTGATTCGGCGGTTGATTCGGTTCGGCCGAACTGAATGCACACCCCTAGTTAGAGTGGATAGAATTTTGTGTTTAGATAATTGTACACAGAGGCTTTGCCTTGTTTACACAGAGGCTTTGCCTTGTTTACACAGAGGCTTTGCCTTGTTTGCCATCCTATCTGTGATTCTCACTTGAGCTGCCAAGCCTCCAGGTGACGGTTGGAGATCTTATGGGCCTACAACTGATCTCCAGGCAACAGAAATCATTTACTATGAAGAAAATGACGACTTGGGAAGGTGAACTTTAGGGCATTATACCCCTCCCCAAGTCTAAAGTCTTGTCCCTCCCCAAAACCCACCCTGGAGCTGGTAGCCCTAAAGAAGAATGATGTATAGAAAGGTGGGATATAAATGAAGAAAATAAATACAGCTGAAGATGGGAGGCAGTTATAAGATAGGTTGGTGAATGGCAGAGAAGGAGATAAGAAGAAGAAGAAGATGAAGAAGATGATATTGGATTTCTATCCCGCCCTCCACTCCGAAGAGTCTCAGAGCGGCTCACAATCTCCTTTACCTTCCTCCCCCACAACAGACACCCTGTGAGGTGGATGGGGCTGGAGAGGGCTCTCACAGCAGCTGCCCTTTCAAGGACAACCTCTGCCAGAGCTATGGCTGACCCAAGGCCATGCTAGCAGGTGCAAGTGGAGGAGTGGGGAATCAAACTCGGTTCTCCCAGATAAGAGTCCGCACACTTAACTACTACACCAAACTGGCTCTAATGTGGCAGGAAAAGGGCAAAGGATATGTGGGTTGCAAAGAGAGATAAAGGAAATAATGTACAGAAGGAGATATAAGGGAAAGTGATTCCCCCCCCCTCCACAAGTCCTTCAGGGATCCCTACCATGTAGATGGGCCTGGTCCAGCTAGCACCACACAATTGGGCCTTAGTTTTCCTAGGTAGAGGCTGCAGGGGAGGCAGCTGAAGACACAGAGGTAGATAAAGGTGGGCTGACTGTTGAGTGGGAAGAAGAGAAGGGAGCAGGAAAATTGGAGAGGCTGTGGAGAAAATTCAGGGAGAGAAAGAGGAAATATGTGGAAGAGTGAAATTAGATGTTCGCAGGTTCCCACTTGTCATCACTGCATCTAATTCTCAATGGGCCAGATATGTGGATGCTTAATGTCAGAGACTGGAGCCATTGACAAACAAGACAGATCTTTCTACAACTTGAGAAAAACGTCAGGTTTTCAGAACAATAAATATATCTAAAACCACAGCTAGTGCCTTACTTACCAACCTATGAGATCTGCTGATAGGCCCCCACACAAGTGGTGGCTTTTTAATGAAGGAGGAAGTCTGGAGAAATCAGCTGAAGATGGGGGAGCGGTCCTTCCCAGCCATGGCAGGCCATATATAATCTGGCACTCTAGGCGAGACAAAATTCTGGTGCCCCCTTTCATAATCAATTTGAGGAAAACCTCTGGGGCAGTCCTAGGAGCTGTATGTGTGTGGGAGATCTTTCCCCACCACCCCACAGCTCTTGGCAGTCCCGAGAGGCACAGGGGGGAAAGAGTTCTTTCTCCTGCATTTCTAGCCAAGGCTGGAAATGCAGGAGGAAAGCCCAGCCACCCCATGCCTCTGGGGCAATCCCTGGAGGCACAGTAGGTGGGAGGAAAGATCTTCCTCCTGCATTTCCAGCCCTGGCTGGAAATGCAGGACGATGCCCAGCCACCCCATACTTAGGTGGTGGAAGTGCAAGTCACATGGGGGGGTGTCCAATTCAGCAACCTCCAGAGGCCAGCACCCTAGCCAGGTGCCTTTCTTGCCTTGTGGCAGGGCCACCTCTGTTCCCAGCTCTCCTCCACCCCTTCCCCCCCCTCATACTTTCTCCTGTGTGCTTGGGAGGATTTGATGTATTTTCTGTGGGATATATGTAAATGAAGGGAGGATTTCATGTTGGGAATAATGGAAGAGGCTTCAACGTTCACTGGATATAACAGAAGCCAGGAGATGCTAATTGACTTGCATGGGCTCCATTGAAATACATTATAGCACAAAAAATGTGCTGTATGACCAGGAATTGCAATGACTAGGAATTACGGAACCCCTGTCTATACATCTGATACTGAAGAGCTGGTGAGGCACCAAGATTTGTAGTCCCCAAAGGCTGAGATTTTCTGACACATTGCACTTCTTAGGATAACCCAAATTTGTGATTACATTCTGAGGTAATTTTAAACATTAGATATATAATGCAATCCTGAGGAATAAAGTTTGAAATCTAGCTGTGATTTTTAGTCCTAATAAATTAGCCATATTGCTTCTGTTTAATTTTTTAAGAAACTAGCATGGCTTATGAGATCTAATTTTTACATTCTAAGTGTGAACAGAACACTATGTAATCTCATTCTTTTCCATGTCATAACAAAACACAGTCCAGTAATTACCAGCCTTTGAATTGTCTACAGCAGCGGTCCCCAACCCTTTTGACACTAGGGACTGGACCGGTTTTGTGGAAGACAATTTTTCCATGGTCTTGGGGGTGGGGGGGGGGGAGAGATGGTTTTGGGATGATACAATTCTGCACTTTATTTCTATTAGTTTGGTGCAATGGTTAAGTGTGCGGCCTCTGATCTGGGAGAACCGGGTTTGAATCCCCATTCCTCCACTTGCAGCTGCTGGAATGGCCTTGGGTCAGCCATAGCTCTCACAGAGTTTGTCCTTGAAAGGCCAGCTTCTGGGAGAGCTCTCTTCACAGGTTGTCTGTTGTGGGGGAGGAAGGTAAAGGAGCTTGTGAGCGGCTCTGAGATTTGAAGTGGAAGGTAGGATATAAATCCAATGTCATTGTCTTATTATTATTACTATATTTTAATATATAATGAAATAATTATACAAGGCCCAGTTGCTAACAGGCCACGGACCAGTTCTGGTCCACAGCCCGGGGGTTGGGGACCTCTGGTCTACAGCATGTGCTATATTGGACTGAGAAGTGATTAGTGAGAACCAATTGATGATAGTATTAGACATGCCATCACTCAGCTTTAATCTAGGCTCACTGTGTAATCTTGACCAACTCTCTGTAGCTTTTTCTAACCTACCTCTCAAGGTTCTTTTGAGATGTTTGGCTATTTACTTCATTTGTACTGTCTTTGTACCCAACAGGGACTCAAGAAAGGGCCCCCTGTTATTCATACCTGGGGCCTTCAAAAACCTGGAACAGGTCCTGCTTAAAACAAAACCACTGGGGTTAGCCCCCCAAATTCTAGAATCGATGCCTAGTGACTGTTGCTAGGCAACCACAACAATATTGCTAGTAGAAGGCTAGCTGCCTTGGTTTCTGCTAGTATAAAGCAGCTGGAGGGGTCAGGGTCCTTTCTAGGACTGACTTAGCCTTTAAAGGATGACTTCAGGGTCAGGCCTGGTGGCAACCTGACATCTAGGGTTGCCAGGTCCACCTCCAGAAATATCTGGGGGCGGAGCCAGGAGCAAGGTTGTGACAAGAATGATTGAACTCCAAAGGGAGTTCTGGCAATCACATTTAAAGGGACCACATGCCTTTTAAATACCTTCCCTTCATTGGAAATAATGTAGGATGGGGGCACCTTCTTTTGGGGCTCATAGAATTGGACCCCCAGTCCAATCTTTTTGAAACTTTGGGAGTTTTTTGAGGAGAGGCACCAGATACTATGCTGAAAATTTGGTGCCTCTACCTCATAAAGGCCCCCCTCCCTCAAGCTGGCTGATGGAGTGGGGCTTCAAGAGCCACACAATATGTGTGAAGTGAAAGAGTCACATGTGGCTCCCAAGCTGCAATTTGGCCACCCCTGATCTGCTGTATCAAAACTGGGAGCTATGCAAAACAGAGACAAATAGGTTCTGTAATTTACCCAGATTGCTTTGTGAGATTTTTCCTGTGAAAAAGGGGACAACCTTTGCATAACACAGGGACTAATTTGGGTAGCAAAATGAGTTCAGTGTTAATGGGTAGGGAGTTGCATAAAGCTCCCTGTCCAAGGCTCTTTGGATTTTATTTTCAGGACTCATGAAGAAAGTGGGTACACTGTGAGGTGCCATGGTGCTGCTATTTACCATGTTGAATTTCTATAAAACATTTTGGTACCAAGAATTCTTGGGCTGCAAGAATGAAGTCAGAATTATAGTGACCTTAAACACCTCCTAGAAGCTAGGAGGCAGCTTGAATCTATCTCAGCCTCACTTGATATAATGGCCAAAAGTAAAGCTAATATGTGCAGTTGAAGTTCATTACAAACAGCCAGCTACAAAGTTACCCAGCTGTGGCATATTCTGTGCAACACTTCACTGGAAATTAAGGTACCATGGGCTGAGAACAGACGGGCATTTTGGGACGGCAGAGAGGTGTCCCGAATCAGGACAGCCCCAAAAGAGCTGTCCCAGAGCCTCCCCACGCTCCCCCGCATGCCGCTGGCATCCCATCCGTGAGGTGGCTGGGCGCCGTCGCATGGGAAGGTAACCTGGAAGCTGGATTTGTTTTCCCGGGGGGGGGGGGAGCACTGGTGCACATGAGCATGAGCGCACCAGCGCTCTGATTGGTTTCAGTTAAAAACAAAAACGAAAATGAAACAGCTTGGGGCGGCTTGACAGCTCCAGACTGCCAAGTTGCCTTGCGTGTGCCCTTCCCCGTCCAGACGGCAATCCGGCAATTGATGGCTGGCTCAGATATTTGCTACCACTTTCACAGTGGTAGCTTTTTGAGCCGGGTGGAGGACAGGGTGAGTGCGGGATGGGGACGCCCTGCAGATGTTTGCCGGGATTTTTTGGGCCTACTTCAGAGGCGTTTCTGAGTCAGCCCACGGATTCCTTTTCCTTCCATACCCTTAGAAGCTCGATGATTCACAAATCTTGAGTAGCAAGAAGACACTTCTTTTTTTTAATGCAAGGGCTAAAAAGACTGGGACAAATTTCACAATTGCTAAAGTGATTTTACGATTACCATGGATTCTTGACAGCTTAATCTGTGAAAGAATTACAATCCACTTTTATGGCATCTAGAGTAAGCTTTCCACAAAGAGAAAATGTCTGAGATAGAAAAGTTCTTGAGAAAATATTAAATGAATCGAACTCTGCTTCACTGTCATCTTCAGCTGTGTTTGTGATGGTGGGCAGAATGGTTGAAGGCAAATAGTCTACTGTTGTATCTTCAAGAGGGTTGACAAGGTAGTCGGAAAATACTTGGTCCTGATTTGGTTCTTCAGGTGAAACTTTCTTGTATAAGAAGAGTAACTGGTGCTGATCTAGTGTATCACTCTCAGTTGGCCATGTGTGGCTTTCAATTTTTTCTATTATTTCAGAGAACAGCACATCCTCAAAACCATGAGACTGTCTTTTTATCAAGACTTCTTCTATTTGTAGAGTTTCAGGCTCTTCCAGGTTGTCTGGATTGTTTAGGAACAGGCTGGAATGTGAACTCAGCTCATTCTTAATGAGAGACAGAGAAACACTAGTATAATGACCATGCATGAATAAGTATGTATCTTGCTCAAAATAGACCTATTTTCCTTTGCATAGAAGCCAGTGTTTTATGAACACTCTGCCAAGATCTATATGCTAAAAGAAAGCACTTTTAGTGTTCAACCAACACAACAACTTTTAGCAGGTAACAAGAGGTAATTACAAGAAAACATATTTCATCCTGGAAAACTGCCTTTTGAACAAAATGACTTTTAATTGAAGGAAGACTTGCAAACATGAGCCTGCAATTATCCACACCCTGTTTGCTGCAAATCCCTTTTGATCAGCTTCTTAAGGGAGATATGCATTTTTTAAAATTTAGGAAAACCAGTGAGTCAGCTAAGATAATTGCATTACAGATTCCAAGCAGATTCCAGGCTTACCTCCACAGATGTAAATTTTTTAGCCCATGAAGAATTGGCAGGATCTGGAACAGCTTTATTATACCACCCAGAGAAAAGTGAGAAACCCCTAGCAGAAAGTGGAACAGAACAATACATACTTAAACTTTGCATTGAAATACTCCCCAATAACCTGATAGTGTAAAGTACATTTCTGAAGTTATACATTCAGTAACTACAGGAGGAGAAGGAATCCACAGTTCCACCATGAGGTCTGTTCTTTTGTTTCCACACTTGTTTCAACTAATTTGCCTGTTCCCTATAGCCACACAGCAGTTGCAGGGAACTGCTGGGGGGGGGGGCGGTTGGAATGGTGTGGTAAAGGGGGGGATCCTGCCTCCCCCCCAAAAATAGTTTTCTCATGCAAAAACTGCGTTGGGGGGAGAAGTTATTTCAGCAGTCTTTAGGGTTGCCAGCTCTGGGTTGGGAAATACCTGGAGATTTGGGGGGATAGATCTTGAGGTGGGAGGGAGAGACCTCAACAGGGTATAATGTCATTGTGACTACTCTCCAAAGGAGCAATTTTCTCCAGGGGAACTGATCATGGTTGACTGGAGATAAATTGTAATAATGGGACATCTCCAGGTGCCACCAGGAAGTTGGCAACCCTAGCACTGATCTTGCTGCTTTGTATTACATATACATAGCATGGAGTAGCAAAATCAGCAAAATAACCATCCACTGCAGTTGCTGCATGTGATGCATATGGGCCCTTTCCCCTACAGTGTTGTTCTGTAGCCATTTGAGTTCAGTTTCCTGAACCTGCTGTATGGCTGCAGGGAATATGAGCCAACTAGTGTAAACATGTGAAGAAAAGTAGCATGTTGTTTGACACTAAGCCATGAAGCTCACTGAGTGATTAATTAGGGATGCCAGCCTCCAGGTGGAACCTGGGGATCTCTGGGAATTGCCAATGATCTCTGGACTACTGAGATCAGTTCCCCTGGAAAAAAAGATGTGTTGAGGGTGGAATTTATGGTATTGTACCCCACTGAGGTCCCTGTTCTTCCCAGGCTCCATCCTGAAATCTCCAGGAATTCCCCAACCTGGAGCTGGTAACCCTACACCTCCACTCCCATCCCCCTGCAGGCAGAGCCAGTCAACCTGGCAACCCTCGATTATGGGCCAATAGCATTCTCTTAACCTAGGATGGTTGTGAGGATAAAATGGAATGGAGGAGAAGGCCAAAACCTCATAGATTTACCATTGACTCGAGTAGAAGCAGGTTCTGTACATTTAACCTGAACACCTTTTTTCCTGTGCACATTTCTGAGCTAGTTGTTCTGTGATACACATTGAGACTGTCTCATTATATACTTGACACAATTATGAATTCTAAAGGAAAGGAATGTTCACTTACTGTAGCCTTGCATACATTGCACAGCAGGCCATGATGAAAAGACCTATAATGCAAAGGACCACAACAGGAGCCCAGCTAGGTTCATTGGTAAATGCAAAGCCTGTTTATAGAAAGCAAAATCAATTGTTACATGTATGGCTACTTGTAAGATGCAGCAAGAAAAGCTTAGAAATTCCCACATACAATTAAAAATCAAATGTATTTACTTTTCTGTTTTAAATTCTGTTTTAAGCCTGGTTCTAGCATGCTAATGAAATCTGCTGCTGCTAGGGTGTGTGTGTTTGCTTTCTGGAACAAACCGTTTACAAGTCTTTATAATTCATGTTCATTTCTATATACTGGGTGTACCACCAGTCCTGGGGAAGACCTGTCTCAGTAAAGTCAAGTCATGCAAGCAACCAGTAACCTAGTTTATTTATTTACTTTATTCGATTTTTAGCCTGCCCTTCCCGTAGAACAGGCTCAGGGCGGATTACATTATAAAAACAGTCAACAGTAAAAACAATAAAAGACCAGTTTTAAATATATAAAATTTAAAATTGGACAGACTAAGATGGCAGATTCTGCCTCACAGATGTGACCTATTGTCCAGGTCCAGCAGATTGTAGCGCTGGGTTGGAATGAAGTGGGGAGGCCGATAACAAGTGACGCCCACTGCCTCAGCTGAAAGCCTGGCGAAAGAGCTCTGTTTTACAGGCCCTACAGAATTGAAGCAGATCCTGCAGGGCCCAGACCTCCAGGGGGGCTCATTCCACCAGGCAGGGGCCAGGGCTAAAAAGGCCCTAGCCCTCGTCAAAGCCAGATGGACGTTTCTTGGGCCAGATATCACCAGAAGTTGTTAGTTTGTTGATAGTAAGGATCTAAGGGGCTCATACAGGGAGAGGCGGTCCCGAAGGTATGCTGGCCCCTGGCCGTATAGGGCTTTAAATGTAAGTACCGACACCTTTAACTGGATCCAGTATTCAATGGGTAGCCACTGCAGTTCACGCAGCACAGGATGGATCCGTGCCCGTACAGGCGACGAAGTCAACATCCATGCAGCAGTATTCTGCATCAGCTGGAGTTTCCAGAAGAGGGTCAAGGGCAGCCCCACGCAGAAAGAGTTAAAATAATCTAGCCTGGAAGTGACCATTGCATGGGTTACTGTGGCCAGGTCGTGGGGGCTGAGATACGGGACCAACTGTCTGACCCGCCTCAGATGGAAAAAGGCTGATCTGGCAGTGGTGGTAACCTGGGCCTCCATGGTTAGAGAGGCATCCAGAAATACCCCCAAGCTGTTCACCCTTGATGCAGGCGTCAGTGGAGCCCCATCAAAGTATAGGAGCCTGATCTCTGATCCCAGTCCCTTATAACCTAGGCACAGCACCTACGTCTTCGATGGATTTAGTTTCAGCCAGCTCTGCTGCAGCCAATGCCCTATCCAATTCCTCTGGGGCTGAATCCGGGTGGCCATCCATCAGCAGATAGAGCTGGGTTTATGCAAAACCAATTCCTTTCAACTGCAGGTATGCTTTTCATAATGATGCTTGTTAGGTAGCATTTAGTTTGCCCCCCCCCCCTTCAGGGCCAAAACTATGACAGGTAAAAAGTTCCCTCTAAGCTGTGCTAGGGGGTGCTGGTGCACAAAATTTTAGCTGGCAGTGCAGGGATTTTTGCCTCAGCCCATGAGTGAACTGAGAAGGCATTTCCCTCCTCCATTGGAAATACCTCTATCTCAAAAAACAGCCCCCTCCCCGAGTCCCAGGTACCTCTGGATGGATTCTCCATTATAGCCTATGGGTCTATTGACTATAATGATTCCCATAGGCTATAATGGGGCCAGAAAAAAAAATGATATTTTTGCACACCCCTACTATGCTTTTCAGTATGATTTGTAAGCTGCCTTGAGTGGCAGGGGAAAGTGGAATATAAATATTTGAATAAGTAGTTTGGACAAGTAGTTTAAGCAACTTCCTGTTTGTTAGGTTGGGCAGGGTTCTGACAGTGATTGTTCCGCTTCTGTTATATTTGCCCTGTAATGCTGGTTGTCATATTTCACACACACCCCCCCAAACAAAAACAAAGTAGTCTGCAAGAGTCCTGCCCCCAGTGCTGGTATCTTTTCTAAGGCTCAGTGCAGGGCAACAGTCTGAGGCCAGGGAGATCTGTTCTCCAGAGGCCAGGTCTACCAATATAGTAGAAAGCGGAAGGTAGACCTGTTCTCTGAAGGGTAGGTTACCAATATAGAGAACTGGGGTGGGTAGACCTGTTCTCTGGAAGGTAGATCTACCAATATAGTGGAAAGGGGCAGGTGGACCTGTTCTCCAGAGGTTTAGTTTAAAGGACATTTTCTGTAATGAAATTTGACTTTATTCTCTTTCTGTTATGAACTTATTCTTAAAATATAGTTTTAAAAAATTCATTGTGAGATTTTTACAAGATTATGAAAATAACCTAAAAACCTATTTGACACATTCCTGAGTTTGACACCCCACCCCCCACACTTTCGGGTGGCAGCCACTTTGGGGACATAACTCAGCCCCCCCCCCCCCCCCAATCCAACCTTCACCAAACTTGGTGGGCAGGTAGAGGATAGTTAGCTGGAGACTCACTGCAAGTTTGACTTCTCTAGCCTACAGTGAGGTCATTTTGCCACATCCAGAATTTACGAACCTAACAAAATATAGACTGGTCTATTAAACAAGAGGGTCCATACTGGTCTATGGTCCATGAGAACCCATGGACCATGAACCCATATAAACCTCCAATTTTTTTATCTGTGCCCATCCCTAGTGTGCACACTACCATTTTGGCATTTTAAAAGGTGCATGTGTGTGTGGGGGGGGTGGAGGGAGAGAGACACCAGCAGCTATGCTGTAAATTTGCTGCAAGAGTGCCTTAGCACACTGTGCTGTGGGGGCAGCATTTTAAAATCATTTTGAATTGGCATCATATCTATGGTGGACATGGGAATCATGTCACATCTAGGTTGGCCCTAAGTAAAGACTTGGAAATTTAATAAAATGTGATAATATAAAAGTATTGTGAAATGTATAGGGGAAAATAGTGTGCTATTAAAATGGACTATTTTCCTTTTTTGTGTGACTGAATCTTGAATTTAAATAAGAGTAAGCCTTTGGCTCTTGATGAATAGGTCTTGAGTAAAAAAATAATTTCTTTGCATTCCTCAGCTGAAATATGAAATTTTACCTCTGATGCAAAGACCATGTAAAGTACCCTTTGGTTGAGCTATCACCCAGCAGCTATAGAAAATAAGCATCATAATTACTTTCATTCCCTTTAGGACCCTCTCCAGCCTTGGTGGAAGCTGTCATCCATAAAATATATGCAACACCAGCCTGGACATTTTTAATGGAAAATGGCTGTGGAGCTGCTTTAGGAATGTCTAGAAAGAAAAAGATGCAAGAGTATTATTATTTCTCCTTGAAGAACAATATGATTGCAAACTAAGATGAAATTCATTTGTAAGTACCTTATCTAAATAATTTATTTCCCTCACCATAGAGTTCCCAAGCCCCCAAGCCACTGGCAGGGAATTGAGGGGTGGGGGATATGGTGGCCAGATCCAGGTTGGAAAACTCCTGGGCATTGGGAATGGAGCCCAGGGTGGGCAGGAGGCGCAGTGGGGTACAATGTGACAGAGTCCACCCTCCAAAGCAGCCATTTTCTCCAGAGGAACTGATCTCCGTAGTAGGGTTGCCAAGTAGGGGTGTGCATTCGATTCGGCTGAATTGAAGAAACCTCCGAATCACCCCTGATTTGTAAGTATACAGCGCTGTATACTTCTGAATCCAATTAGAAGCCATTATACGGGAGCCGTATATGGCTCCCCGTATACTTCCAAATCAATATTTGGAGTATATGGAAGTCCATAGAAAAAGCAGGAAAGGAGCTTCTGCAGCCTCAGGGGGAGCTGCTTGCCTCCTTTCTCACCTTTGGAAACCTTTCCCCACCTCTCCCATAGCCTCCCTGGGATCAAGGAGGGAGGGGGAGTGGGAGAGGAGCCCCAGCAGCCAATCCAAAGCATGAATTTGCAAAATGCATTGCAAATGCATGCTTTGCAGGGCTGTTGTGTAGCAGATGGCTGGGCTAATCACCCAGTCATCAGCTACATTGTTGTTCTTTTGCTTATTTGGGTATCCAAGTAAACAGTGTTCTCTGGGCAAGCACAGATCAGTGGTATTTTTTGAAACTGCTCTGTGTAGGGCCAGAGAACCTTTTTAAGGAGTCTGCCTGGCTGGACTCCATTCCATTGCTGCTGTGTTGGTGTTGGTGTGTGAGAGAGATTGTGCTGCGCTGGCCCTTGGCCTCAGCTGCTGCTGCTCTCTCTCAGCCTTGTCTGACCTGCCTGAAGAGAAGATGTCTAAGGTAAGACAATCTTGGGGTTCTTGTTTTTATTTTAGTTAGTAAAAGGACTTTTTAAGACTCAGAGTCCTTTTACTTATCCAGATTTGGGTGGGTGGGTACTGGGTAGTTTATTTGGGGTTAGGATTAGAGGGTTCTGCTGGGGGTGGGAGCTTGGGGTGGGGGTTGCCAATTTGCCTATATCTTACTTTAGTGAGACGATTTTTAAAAGTGCAGTGTCCTTTTACTTTTCCTGATTTGGGTGGCTTGGATTTCTTGGGGTTAGGGTGAAGGGTTTTTGGCGGGAAAGGGTTGGTAAAGTTTCTGTATTGTTAAAAGTCAAGTTTTTTTTACTGTTTTAAAAGGATTCTGTGTTTGATTTGTTGCTGCTGTGTTGTCCTGCTGTTATTCCTTTTCTTTTCTGGTTCTTGTGCGGGGGGGCTGTTTGGCCTAATTTTCATTGTTAAAAATGTCACTTTTTTAACAGTTGAGTTTGTTGGCCTTTTCTCAGTGATTTGGATCTGTTGTTGTTGGTTTTGCATCATGTCCTGTTGTCCCTTTTCCTGCTTCTGGTTTGTTTTTTTTTTTTTGGGGGGGGGGGTGTTGTTGACTGATTCGGCCTGAGGTTTTTTATTGTTGAAAAGGTCACTTTTTTAACAGTTGAGTTTCTTGGCCTTTTCTCAGTGATTTGGATCTGTTGTTGTTGGTTTTGCATCATGTCCTGTTGTCCCTTTTCCTGCTTCTGGTTTGTTTTTTTTTGGGGGGGGGGGTGTTGTTGACTGATTTGGCGTGAGGTTTTTTATTGTTGAAAAGGTCAATTTTTTAACAGTTGAGTTTCTTGACCTTTTCTCAGTGATCTGTTTGGATCTGTTGTTGTTGTTTTTGCATCCTGTTCTGTTGTCCCTTTTCCTGGTTCTGGTTTTTGGGGAGGGGGGTTAAAAGTTAAGTTTCTTTCTGTCACATTTTGGTTTTTTTAAATTACCTCTGGTTGGTGTGGGGGTTGGTGCGGGGGCTGTGTGGGGTGGGTCACTTTCATGTTTTTATAGAGTTATTTTTGGAGTCTGAGAGGGTGCTTTTGGTTTGGCTAGGGCCACTAAGTAGGCTGCCCCACTAAAAAAGGTATTTTTAGGGATTGTGTTTTTTGAAATTAAAAAAAAAAATAATCTAGTTTAGGGCTTTATCTTCTTTCAAAATTCAACTTGGCCAGATAGGGGTGATTTAAAAAGATGTTAGGTTTCTCATAAAAGGCAGCGTGACTACTAGGCCACATCAGGCTCCCTTTTAAAGAGACTAGGGTTGCATTGCATCTTGCTTTCAGCCACTGAAAGCTGGTGCATCCTTAGATTTCCATAGGGAAAACCACAGCTTCTCTCTAGTTATAGGGGACACCTGATTTCTAATTTGCAAGGAAATCTGGTTTGTCCCAGGATCTAGTTAGGAGAAGTTTAACTAGGAGGATATAACAAGGATTGCCTTCATCTCAAGGTAGCCTTTTAAAAACTGTAGCCAGGTAGAGGCAGGATCACCTAGTCTCCTAAAGTTTACCAGACTACTACTAACCCAACCCAAAGAAGGACAGGTTAGGGACGAAACAAACAAACAAGATTTGGTGGAAATGTTTTTAAAAAGAAGTCAGGCCACCTGTTGGTTCAGGGTACAGTGTAGTGAGTTAGGTTTGTAAAAAATCCCACTCTCAGTTCAGGTTGTGTGAGACTGGCCAAGGGTGACATGAGTGACAGGCAGCAGAAGAGTGACCCTGGGGGCAAGGCCAAGGAGACAACTAGAGGGGTAGAGGGGAGGACCCAGGTTTCCCTCCCACCTGTACGTAGGGTCTTCCAGCACTCTGACCTCTGGCTGGAGTGTGATGAAGAAGGCCCACCTTTGGCCCTTCATCGAGGCTGCTGCTGGGGCGCCCCCAGCAGAGGTGCCATTAGATGCTGGCACTGAGAAGGGTCTGCTGCTCGGGCAGTCTCTCCTCCAGCTGATGTCGCTCAGCCTCAGCAGCTGAAGGAGGGGCAGCAAGAGCAGCCCTCCTTGGAGATGAGCTTTGGGGACAGTTTTCTGTCCAAAATGATCACCCCAAGGAGGGTACAGAGTGTCGTGCAGGAGCTGGAGGAGAAGCTGGTTGAGGAAGACCAGCCGCCTTCTTCAGTTCCTTTGGGCACCAGCAGTCCTTCAGGCGATGGCTAGGAGGGGAGGCTGCATGCGGTGGAGGGGGAAGAAATGGAGACACACGAGGTGCCTCCATTTCCGCCCACTTCCCCCCGGCAGCCAGCTTCTCCTGCCACCCCGAGACACAATGTGTCAGCCCCAAGCACCTCACAGGAGGTGGCTCTGGACAGCCAAGCTGCCGGTCAGCTTGGGCATCTGTACACCTCCGAAGTCTGGAAGCATTTCCGACTTACGGAGGATCCACGCTATGCACAGTGCCAGCTGTGTAGGGCCCGGGTCAGTCGTGGGTGGGATCCTGCCTACCTGACTCTGGGGGGGATGCGGAACCACCTGTGGAAGCACCACCAGGTGGTGCTTCTTAAGTGGGAGAAGCAGGCTGATGCTGGGGTGCCCAAGCGGCCAACACCACCCATCCAGGAGGTCCATCCCATCGCAACTACCTCCAGAGCTCTCCAGGAGAGTTCCGTGACAAGGCAGGAATGCCATACCATACCAAACCTTTAATGGCATAATAGATTCAGATAAAAATGCCAGCCATCTCTGCCTGAGATGTTTGGTGCAGGTGGCACCTGTGTGCCAAGAGGGGGAATCAGGTACGGCAGGACGGTGATCGCCTGGAACCTTGCCAGGTCGGTCGCCCATGGGCTTCCATTTTCAGTGGTCGAGAATCCTGGGGTGCTAGGGTTGCTTGAGTACCTGGCTCCCTGGTACAAAATTCCTGCTAGAACCACCATTAACAGGACCATCGTGCCATCTGTTTTCAGGGCGACCAGATCTGTGGTGAAGGAGCATTTGTCCCGTGCTGCTGGGGGGACTGTTCATTTCACCTCAGATATCTGGAGCTCCCAACATGCATTCGAGGGGTATCTCTCCCTGACTTCACATTGGTGGCAACCCAGATCTGTGGTGAAGGTGCATTTCTCCCGTGCTGCCGGGGGGACTGTTCATTTCACCTCAGATATCTGGAGCTCCCAACATGCGTTAGAGGGGTATCTCTCCCTGACTGCACATTTGTGGCAACCCAGTGAGCTGCAGGGTGGGGGTGGCTGTAGCGGCAGGCAGGGTCAGGGCCACCAGGCCGGCTATTGCTGGGCCTTGTTGCACGCCGGAGCAGTCGATGCACTGCGGACACTCTCAGAGCCATCCTCTCACGGCAGTTAGAGGGCTGGATAGGCAGTGGGGACGTCGCAACAGGCTTCATGGTGACTGACAGTGGCTCCAACATCAAGGCGGCTGTCCAGCGTCAGGGCCTAAAACACCTTCCTTGCATGGCCCACCTTCTCCGCCTCATGGTTAAGGATGCATTGGGCCAGACAAAAAGCCAGGATCATTGGTATCTAGTATGCTCCAGAAGTGTCGGCACATTACGGGTCACTTCTCGCACAGCAATACAGACTCGTATCTGCTGTGTGAGAAACAGACACTAACAGGCATGCCAGAGCACCGCCTGATCTGTGACGTCAGCACACGCTGGAACTCTACCTGTGCCATGGTGGAGCAGAGAGCAGCCCTGGATGCCTTTGTCTCTGAGACAAGGGTCTTTTGGGATGAGAACCATCTCACCCAGGAGGATTGGATGGTCATTACTCAGACTGTGGAGGTTCTCGGGCCCTTCAAGACCCACACAGAAATGTTCTCATCTGACATGGCAAGCATCGCACTGGTCATCCCCATGGTCCACATGGCCCGTGAGGACCTGGCCTCGTTTCTAGTGCCAGCTCAAGGCCGTGCAGATGTTCTTCTAGCGGTGCATGCCCTGGCTGTTAGGCTGCAGGAAGGGCTTGAGGCCCGCTTTCAGACTTTCACCCAGGATAAGGTCTACCTGATGGCGACCATGTTAGACCCGCGCCTTAAGGGCACAATCGCCGAGCGGGCCAACAAGCTCAATAGCTGGCGAGACGAGCTCTCCCAGAAGGTTGAGCACTACAGAGTCAGGGCGGGCCCAGTGCCAGTAGCTGAGAAGGAGGGGGGTGGAAGCAGCTCATCTGCAACTTCCACTGCTGTTCATCCCCAACCTCCCCAGGTTGTTTGGGGCAGGGCTGGAGAGCTGGCATCTGTAGACTGTGTGTTCTGTGGCAGGCAAGCTGGCATCTGGGTGAGAGACCCAGAACCAGCATGCTTGTTAAGAACATAAGAGAAGCCATGTTGGATCAGGCCAATGGCCCATCCAGTCCAACACTCTGTGTCACACAGTGGCAAAAAAATTATATATACACACACACTGTGGCTAATAGCCACTGATGGACCTCTGCTCCATATTTTTATCTAAACCCCTCTTGAAGGTGGCTATGCTTGTGGCCGCCACCACCTCCAGTGGCAGTGAATTCCACATGTTAATCACCCTTTGGGTGAAGAAGTACCGGTACTTCCTTTTATCCGTTTTAACCTGTCTGCTCAGCAATTTCATCGAATGCCCACGAGTTCTTGTATTGTGAGAAAGGGAGAAAAGTACTTCTTTCTCTACTTTCTCCATCCCATGCATTATCTTGTAAACCTCTATCATGTCACCCCGCAGTCGACGTTTCTCCAAGCTAAAGAGTCCCAAGCGTTTCAACCTTTCTTCATAGGGAAAGTGTCCCAGCCCTTTAATCATTCTAGTTGCCCTTTTCTAGACTTTCTCCAATGCTATAATATCCTTTTTGAGGTGCGGCGACCAGAACTGCACACAGTACTCCAAATGAGACCGCACCATCGATTTATACAGGGGCATTATGATACTGGCTGATTTGTTTTCAATTCCCTTCCTAATAATTCCCAGCATGGCGTTGGCCTTTTTTATTGTTCTTAACATTCTTAACACTGTCTTGACATTTTCAGTGAGTTATCTACCATGACCCCAAGATCTCTCTCTTGGTCAGTTATCTGCCACGACCCCAAGAGCTCTCTCTTGTTGTGCTTGGCCAGCTCTCCCTGCGTTGTTTGGGGCAGGGCTGGAGAGCTGGCATCTGGGTTTGCTGCAGCCAGGTCTGCAGAGCGACCTTGATCAGATTGTGTTTTGTGTGGCAGTGACATTGGCAACTGGGTTTATACTGGTTCCAGGCCAGCAGGATTCTTCATAGTGTAGATAGATGGATGTAGTGCATTTGGGTCCTATAGAGATTTTCTGGTGTGAAGATAGGTTTGGCTTTGGGTGCCCCAGGAACTGGACCCCCTGGTCCATTTTTTTTTGGCCTTGTGAGTTTTGTGTGGGACAGTGCCCTGAAGCTGCACAGCAGTTTGGGGGGCTCTCCTCAAAACCTCCTGCTCCCCAGAGCCACTTTTCCCATGACAATTACAGTGGGGGAAGTGGCTCCAATTGTTTTTTTCCTCACCATTGGGAACAGTGTTCCTTTTGGGGTGCCCACAGATGGGTGTATTCTTTTTGGGCCAGGGAGATTGCATGCGGGGGAGTCCCCTGAAGCTGCCCTGCAGTTTTGAGGCCTCTCCCTCAACCCCCCCTCTGGCCAGAGCCACTTTCCCCACAGCAATTATAGTGGAGCAAGTGGCTAATTGGGCTTTCCCCAGCATTGGTGGCAATGGGCCTTTTGCGGAGCCCAAAAACAGGGACCCCCCTGGCCCAATCTTTTTGGGACTTGGGGGTTTTGTAGGGGAGACTCCCCTGCAGTTTTGGGGGCTCTCCCTCAACCCCCTGCCCCCCCAGTAGGCTCTAATTATGCCCTATGTTGCCACTGATTTCAGTGGCCCATAGGGTATAATGGTGGGATAGGGGCACCCTCTTTGGGTGCCCCTGGAATGGGACCCCCTGGCCCAATCTTTTTGGGACTTGGTGAGTTTGTAGGGGAGAGTCCCCTGCAGGTCCCCTACAAATTTGGGGGCTCTCCCTCAAACCCCCTGCCCCCCAGTAGATTCTAATTATGCCCTATGTTGCCATTGATTTCAATGGCCCATAGGGTATAATGGTGGGATAGGGGATATCCCTGAAATGGGACACCATGGCCCAATCCTTTTGGGACTTGGGGGGTTTGTTGGGGAGAGTCCCCTGCAGGTCCCCTACAAATTTGGGGGCTCTCCCTCAAACCCCCTCCCCTCCAGGTGGCTTCCAATATACCCTATTTTGCCATTGAGTTCAATGGCCATAGGGTATAATGGGGTTGTATATTCGGAAATAGCCGTACATCTACCATATATATGGCTATTCTGAGTACTGGTATTTGGAAATATAAGGTATTCCGAATATTTTGGCCCCATATATTTCTGAATCTGATTAATTCAAAATATTTTTTTTGCACACCCCTATTGCCAAATCCAATTGAAGAAATATTTGGGGACTTTGGGGGTGGAGCCAGGAGATATTGGGGGTGGAGCCAGGAACAAGGGTGTGGCAAGCATAATTGAACTCCAAGGGAATTCTAGCCATCATATTTAGAGGGACAGCACACCTTTTAAAATGCCTTCCTTCCATAGGAAATAATGAAGGATAGGGGCACCTTCTTTTGGGGCTCACAGAATTGGACCCCCTGGTCCAATCATTTTGAAACTTGGGGGGTATTTTGGGGAAAGGCTCTAGATGCTATTCTGAAAGTTTGGTGCCTCTACCACAAAAAACAGCCCCCCCAGAGCCCCCGATACCTCCAGATCAATTCCCCATTATATCATATGAGAATCCATCTCCACATAGGGAATAATGAAGTGCCCAGCAGACATTTCCCTACACACCCCCTCCCTGCCCGGTTTCTGGTGACTCTGAAGCGAGGGATTGGCCTTTCTACTCACGAGTTGCTGCCAACTTCTTCAAAGTAACACAGACACACCATCCCAAGAGGAAGCCTTTCAATCCGAGACTGAAGCCTCTGGAGGTGGACAGTCACATGGTGGCTGTGGGGGCAGGGCTTCCCCCTGCCGGCCAGCTGACTCAGGGTGGGAAGGAGCCTGGGAAAGTGTGAGAACCCCCACTGGGATCTGGGGATTGCCAAGCCTACTCTATAGTCTGGAGAGGAGCTATAATTCTGTTGGATCCCCAGGTCCAGAGCCAGCCCTGCCACTAGACAAACTAGGCAATTGCCTAGGGCGCTGGCCTTCTGGGGGTACCAAATTGGGTATCCCCCATGTGACATTATCAGTGTGGGGGGGGCGGGGGCAGAAGTTAGCCTTGCCTAGGATGCCAGACAGTCTAAGGCTGGCCCGCCTAGGTCTCACCAGAAGGTTGGCATGCCTAGGGGTGGACTGGAAAAACAGAAAGACAAGGACAGCATGAAGAGTAAATAAGCAAAGGGTGAAATTGGAGTCAAAGTAGAGGGCGAGAAGAAGGCAAAGCAGAGAAAAGGGAGAGAGATAGAGGCCAAGTGGAAGGAAGGAAGGAAATTCCCTCCCTGAGTCCTAATGAGTCCTCTACCACAGCCATTGGCCATGCTGGTTGGGGCTGATGGGAGTTGCAGGCAAAAAACATCTGGAGAGCTACTGTTGGCCACCCCTGCTCTACCAGTTATGTCTAGTTTGTTCCTTTGCTATGCCTTGATTTTTAAAGCTTCCACTCAAGCACATTAGTTCAATTGTTTCCTATGAATTCCACAAAACAAATTTACTTTTCTCTGTTTAAAAACTGAATTTTCATTTTTTTTTTTTTTTAGTTTCCTGTGCACTATAAAATGTCCTAATTTTGAACAGGAACTTACCATAGACTTCAGCATCCACATTGGGTGATTTCTGCTGCATATATATCTTGTAGCTAACAATACAGCCCACTTGCAGCTCTTCTGGAATTTCTGTCCAGAAGACAAATATGCTCCCATTTCTTACTGTTGTATTAATATGTGGTCCAATTAATGGAACTGCAAAATATAGAATCTTCTTGAGAAAAAAGAACAAGTCTGTTATGCTGAATCACAGAATGAAGCATCCATTGCCCTTACCTTTTGATGATGCATCTCCCGTAGTGCAAATTGCTTTTCCTGCTCTGTTCCCATAAAGTGCAAACACATGGATGTGATAGCACACATAAGGCTTTAGGGGCTCTAGAAATTAGAGAATGATGTGTGAGCCAGAACTGACATATACTAAATTAGGCTCATTAAGAGGAGTTTCCCTCCATTTAAAAAAAACCTTGTAAACATTTTATAAACAAACTGTTTGCAACATTTTGTGCACACTGTGGAACATATGAAATAAATAACCCCTTATGTTTTGACTTTAACTAGATACAGATTCTGTTAATGGTGTCAGCTTCCTCCAGCACAAGGAGTCTTGCACAGAGAAAAGCGCCCCCTTTTGGAAGAACTGTGAGTTTTGATCTGATGTTTCCAGGCATTTCTGCCTAATCATAAGGACTAGAAATATGCTTTTAAATGTAGTGTAAGAAGAACCCTAAGGTCCATGTTGCTCAATTTCATATTGACCTGCTGCAGCAAAGGTATCCCAGACATCTAAATCTTCCTGTCAGCCACTGATCTGAGGGTTACATATTATTTCTGGTGCATCTTTTCTTATACAAAGGTCTGACCTTCAAAATTCTCATTATTGAAGAAGTAGTTCAGTGGGAAAGCCACCACAAGTTGACCAAGTTGACAGAATCAGAATCATAGAGTTGGAAGGGACCTCCAGGGTCATCTAGTCCCAAATCCCTGCACAATGCTGGAAATTCACAAATACCTCTCCCCCACACCCCCGGTAAACCCTGTTCCATGCCCAGAAGCAGGGCCAGCACACCTGCTATATGACCTTGGGCAGTCACCTAGGGCACGGCCCTGGGGGGGCATTGAATTGGGCGCCCCCTGGGAGGGAGAGGGCTGCTCCCTCCCTTCCAGGCCGCTGAAATTGTGCAGAAGGGTGCCCAGGAGCAGCCGCTGCCCTTTCTGCACTTGGGAAAGGTCTCGCCAATGAGGCTGGCGCCCATTCCTGGACACACTTCCAATCATAGGTAGTGCTGGCAGAAGCAACCGGGCCAGTCTCCCCCTCCATGTAAAGAGCCTGCCGACCAGGTGGTCTGCACGGTCTTTAAACCACAAGGGAAGGGCAGTGGCTGCTCCTGCCACTCTTCCCATGCAATAAGAATTGCCGGCAAGGACAGCCTTCAAGCACCACCACCATGGCTTGAAGGCCAACCCCACCCATGCCAGCAATGCAAATCACACGGGGAGAGCAGCAGGAGCAGCTACTGCCCTTCCCCTGCAATTTAAAGACCCTGCTGACCAGTTTTTTTTGGAGGGGGCTCTTTAAATGGAGGGAGATGC
This sequence comes from Heteronotia binoei, assembly GCF_032191835.1. Lineage (NCBI taxonomy): Eukaryota > Metazoa > Chordata > Lepidosauria > Squamata > Gekkonidae > Heteronotia > Heteronotia binoei. Next base: position 125,586,548 of record NC_083224.1, on the reverse strand, counting down.
TGGCCTGGCTGCTTCTGCCAGTGCTATCCATGATCAGGAGAGTGCCAGGAGCAGGCGCTGGCCTCCTAGGCAATTTAAAGGCTCTATTGATCAGGTGATTGGTGTGACTTTTCCCAGGTGCAGGAAGGGCAGTGGCTGCTCCTGGATGCCCTCCCATGTGATTTAAATTGCCCAAGAGGGAGGGGGCAGCCCCCACCCTCCCAGCCTAGGACACCTGCAAGCCTGGCACTAGCCCTGCCCAGAAGATGGCCACCCTCCAGGATCCCTAGCCAAACTAGCCTGGAGAAAAATTGCTTTCTGACCCCAAAGTGGCCATCAGCATTTCCCTGAGTGTGTAAGAAAGGGCCATAAGAGACCATTGTGAGAGTCAGATTTAGATGAGTTGAAGATCAGTCTATAAAAATTCAGGCACACAGGGATCCAGTTGAGAATGGAGCTGAATTGAGTATAAGAGAGGGGATTTAATCCTGACTCCTTATATGGTTTTGTCTGTCAAATCCTCCACTCCTCCCTGTTCCTATTCACCTTGGAAAGAGAAAAGGCAGGCAAGAGATGGGTTGTCTCATTTTTCCTTCCAGTGGAAATACTAGCCTTTAAGAATGCTGAGAAGATCCTATCAGTGATCTCCCATCTGCATACCTGTTTTAGCCCTGTACTGTCCAGCATGTGTCATAAGTGTGGTCACGCCTGCACAAAACAAAACTTCAAACATTGGCTTGGATCCACCAGTAAATTTTGCTCATTGAAGGGATTGTTATCACTGTAGTGTGGCGTAGCCTCAACTCTCCCACTGCAGACCAAAATGCCCCTCGAACTGCTGCTCCTGGGAGAATGGAAGACCCCCAGAAATAGGTCTGTGGCAGGAGGGATATAACTGGTGAAAATTGCTCCCCTTCATTTGCAGAAATCCTCTGCAAGATCCCAGCCAGGCCATTCGTGATTTGGGGTATCAGCATATGTGGAAGCCTGTACATACAACACCATTCACTACACCAGAAGGCAACTATTTATGGTGGATTCACCACCATGCTATACGGGGTTTTGTGAATGAATGCTTAGATACTGCAAATTTTGAACATTTCCAGGGTGAGGGTGGGGGCTTTTAGCAAGACAGCCTCACATTTGAGAGTAATAAGGTGATGATATGTTTTGCTGTATCCACAAATGTCTTTTGTGCAGTGAGCTCAAGTCATTGGAACTGCTGGAGAATGGTTTTCACCAACTGTGAGAAGCTGAGGCTGAGATAATCTTGCCCCATTGGGTCAAGCTAGGGCTTCCTGTGCTGAAAATTTTAAAAAAAGGTAGTCCTCTGTGCAAGCACCAGTCATTTCCAACTCTGGGGTGACGTCGCATCACGATGTTCTCATGGCAGACTTTTTTATGGGTTGATTTGCGATTGCCTTCCCCAGTCATCTACACTTTCCCCCCAGCAAGCTGGGTACTCATTTTACCGACTTCGGAAGGATGGAAGGCTGAGTCAACCTTGAGCCGGCTACCTGAACCCAGCTTCTACCGGGATCAAACTCAGGTCATGAGCAGAGCTTTGGACTGCAGCACTGCAGCTTTACCACTCTGCACCATGGGGCTGCTATGTGCTGAAGACACCATGGTGCAAAAACATGCACTAGCTCATCCACAAAGCCAGATTTTTGCCTAGTAAAGGTCCTAATAGCTTCTGTTCTCCCATCTTAGGCACTTACCTGTTATTATTGTATAGCTGGTTACAGGAATCTTGAGCCAGTTTGAGTGGGTCTCCCAGGCTTGATGAGGCTCTGCCCATTCCACAACATATCCATTAATGAAAGAGGAAGGCACAGGAGGTGCTGTCCATGCAAGAAAGATGCTGCCATTCCCCATTGATGCAGCTGTGAGATTGGAAGGAGACAGCAGATCTTCAAAGGGGAAAAAAACTCCATGAGACTCATGAATGCATGGGTGGTAAGATAATTTATGGTAACTGCTTTAGTCTGAGTCATACACTTTATTAGTAAATTTGATATGACTGTAAATTTCATTGTGTTGTTTACACAGTTTTAACAATAAAATGCATTTGATGCATTTTGTATGTTCTGCAAGCCACCCTAATTGTAGGAAGCAAGGAAAGACCAGGAAGACATAAGATTCATAACCATTCTCAATTGAACAGTTTCTTTGGCTCTAGCAATGACACAGGATCCAGGTGACTTGGACCCAGTTGATGGTGGTATGTACAGAAGGAGATGACAAGCAAGCTTTTGGCTACCACTGCTGCTGGCTGGGTCTTAGCCAAGTGACCCCTGCACTGCCAGCATTGCTGGGGTTCAGCTTGGCTTGCTTCTGGCTGCCAGTGGCCCATCAGGAAGTTTTGCAGGAAGTCAGAAAACCCTTAAATACATTCAAATGACTGAACACAGGGGTGCAGCTCTGGTTAATACTGGAGGTTTTCAGTTTATGAAAATGAGAGTGGTCACTGAATGGGACACTAAAGCAAGATGTGTAGAAAGTTTTGCAACTGCCTACTGAGATCTGGCAATGAAAAAAATTACTGTAAATCATCAGAGTTAAAAGTGATGTTGTTATAATGATTAATTTACTTTATAAAGTTCCCCAAATACCTCAGCAAAGTTAAAAAAAATCCTCAGCAAATGATGCCAAAACCTGCCATATTAGATGCTTTCCTATTTTGTCCTATCTACAGTAAAGAATGGGAGAGGTTAAATCAAACTTGTATCAACTGTGACTGAGCAAGGGCATACTACTGGCATGTTCTCTGAATGAGACAATGTTGACCTGCACAGCTGAGACATGTAAAAAATCTGGTAGCCTTAAGCATGTTTGTTCTAGTTCTGTCCTATGTAAATGAACCATCAGTAGTATATCTTTTCTATGGATTATGGATGCCAGCCTCCAGTTGGGACCTGGGGATCCCTCAGAATTACAGCTCATCTCCAGGCTACAGAGATCAGTTTTCCTGGAGACAATGAATACTTAGGATGGTGGACTTTATGGCATCATACCCCACAGAGGTCCCTGTCCTCCTTAATAACAATAATAAATTTTTATTTATACCCCGCCCTCCCCGCCAAGGCAGGCTCAGGGTGGCTTACAAGACATAGTACATATGCCATGATATAACAATAAAATCAGAATATAACAATTAAAATACAATTCATAAATTTAAGTTAATTTAAATTAAATAATTATCTAAAAACCAGTATAATTTAATGATGCTACAGTCTCAGTATATATAAAACGGCTTAATATTATTGCCATGGTTCCACCTTAAAAAGCAAGTTGAAAGAGGGCAGTTTTACAAGCCCTACGGAACTGATTAAGATCCCGTAGGGCCCGCACCTCCTCTGGCAGCTGGTTCCACCATTGGGGTGCCATTATCAAGAAGGCCTGCTCCCTTGTTTTTAGCTTGGCCTCCTTTGGCCCAGGGGTTTTCAGAAGGTTTTGTGAACTAGATCTTAGTGCTCTCTGGGGAACATATGGAGAGAGACGGTCCCTAAGGTAGGCAGGTCCTCGGCCATATAGGGCTTTAAAGGTAATAACCAGCACCTTGTAGCGAACTCGGTAAACAATTGGCAGCCAGTGCAGCTTCCACAGCCTAGACCACACATGTTCCCACCAAGGTAGTCCCACTAACAGTCTGGCTGCTGCATTCTGCACTAGCTGCAGTTTCCAAGTTCGGTACAGGGGCAGCCGCATGTAGAGGGCATTGCAGTAGTCTAATCTCGAGGTGACTGTTGCATTAGGGTTGCCAAATCCAATTAAAGAAAAATCTGGGGACTTTGGGGGCAGAGCCAGGAGACATTGGGGTGGAGCCAGGAACAAGGGTGTGACAAGCATAATTGAACTCCAAGGGAGTTCTGGCCATCATATTTAAAGGGACAGCACACCTTTTTAAATGCCTTTCTTCCATAGGAAATAATTAAGGATAGGGGCACCATCTTTTGGGGCTCATAGAATTGGACCCTCTGGTCCAATAGTTTTGAAACTTAGGGGGTATTTTGGGGAGAGGCACTAGATGCTATACTAAAAATTTGGTGCCTCTACCTCAAAGAATAGCCCCCCCAGAGCCCCCAATACCCACGGATCAATTCCCTATTATTCCCTATGGGAATCATTCTCCATAGGGAATAATAGAGTGCCCAGTAGACATTTCCCTCCCCCCCACGCTTTCTAAAGGGGGGGAGGGCCTCCAAACCAGGGAATCCCCTGCCCCCTCCCTCTCTCACACACACAAATACTTACTAGATCTTCTTCCTGCAGAACTTTACTTGCTGTGAAAATGAAAGCAAAAGAAAGGGAGGGGCCGTTCTCCATGGAAACTATTACTGACCCTTTCCAATGAAGCTCTTCCTGTTTCCTGCGCAGCCTTAAAGGCACACATTTTACAAACGGATCAGTTTGCAGGTTTCTAAACCTGCAGGAGCTCTACAACTACATGATGCCTACACGCATGTTCCCCCCCCCCCCGCTTCTGGATTTTTGGAGAGCGGAGGAAAAGGCTGCAAATTTGGCGGTCCCCCACCAGGGCGGGGGGGTTGGGAAGCCTACGTTGCATGGATCAGTGTTGCCAGGTTGCTGCGCTACAGGAAGGGGGCTGCCTCGCCCGCCTGAGATGAAAAAAGGCGGATTTAGCAGTGGCTGCTATCTGGGCCTCCATTGTTAGGGAAGGCTCCAGTAGCACTCCCAGGCTCCTGACTCTGCGTACTGGTACCAGTGACGCACTGTCAAAAGCTGGTAGGGAGATCCCCTCCCCCAGCCCGCCGCAGCCTAAGCAAAGGACCTCTATCTTTGCTGGATTCAATTCCTTGGCTTCATCCCCAAATTTCCAGGAGTTTCCTAACCTGTATCTGGCCACCTTACCACCCCATCCCCTACCAGTGGCCAGGGGGGACCTGGCAACTTTATTATAGAGACATCTTACCTGAAATTTCTAGGTCAGTAGTGATGTAGATGGGTGGGGAGATCCCTCTTGAGTTGTAGTAATAAACTGTGATTTTGTAGTCTGATATAGGCATGACTTGTGAGAAAACGCTCTTTGTTGCACAATGTGCTTCTGTTACTTGGTGAGGCTTCTGGTTCAGGGCCCGAAAGGTCACTCTGCAAGGATGGCTTTTCCCTCTTGTTTCTGATGGGTTCATATTCTATAAAGAAACCACTTGTTTTTCCCCTGTGTGTTGTTCTGCTGCCCACCCAAACAAAGAGGCTTTGTCAGCAATGTAAAGCCAACTTTTAGTTGACTGCTCATCTAGCTAAGCTACTGAGAGAAACTGCCTGTCATTGTATTTTACAAAGCTCTTCTGTTTTACTTTATAGTGTGCAGATTTCTCATCCACTTATTCTCCCCATCTAGCAATATAGGACAAAGTTGTGAGGCTGGGACCTGCCTGGTTAACATTGTCTACTGACTGGGAAACACAATATTCTTTCTAGCCTCATATCCACCCACTTTCAAAATGCAAAGTTCTTTTAATTGTCTTCACCACAACTCTGCCATGTTACTCTTACCGATTTTGCACTTACCCTTACCCCACTCTCACATCCATCTTCTCAGTGTGGTGTCCTCCCGATTTCCCACTATTTGCGCTGGGGCTGCAGCAAACATCGTGGTTTTCGCGCAGCAAACAGAAACTGCTAAAAACCAGCTTCCATTTGCTGCACAAAAACCATGATGTTTGCTGCAGCCCCGACAGAAATAGTGAGAAATTGAGAGGACGCCGTGCTGAGAAGATGGAGGTGAGAGCGGCGTAAGGTGAGTGCAAAATCTGCCGGAGTGTGATGTGACAGGTAGGGGAGCAGAAGCTGTGACAGAATGGATGTGGATGCAGCACTGGTTGGAATGGTCTTAGAGAAAAAAAATTCGCATGAATTTTGCCACAAATTCCAGATGAGTAGCCATATGAGAGTTAGTCTGCAACAGTCTGGAGTCCAGTAACACCTTAAAGACTACCTGCTAAAATTTAGCAAGAAATTGAGGTGAATGTGGCTATGTGTGTGGATAGGGTGGAGTCTTGGCCTTCATGACTGAGGGAGAAGTGGCCCTATTGTCCTATCAAAGTAGGAATCTACATTAGTGAGAAGCTATAAAGTTATAGAGTTTGGAAAAAATTCACAATGCCAGGTTTGTGGAGAATATTTTCACTTAGTTATAATTCCAGAGGAGTAGCTCAGGCTCAGTCCTGGCTAGTATTTGGATGGGAGACCTCCAAGGAATACCAGGATCATGATGCTGAGGTAGGCAATGGCAAATAATCTCTGAACATCTCTCACCTTGAAAACCCCATGGGGTTGCCATGATGGCACTTTCCACCACCAGTAGAGATATTAGTCTCTGTTTCAGCAAAAATAAGCAATAGTTTTGTGGCACATTAGAGGTTAACATTCCACAAGTTTTGATGGATACTTTGCATTTGAAGAAGAGGGCACTAGTCCATGAAAGCTCATATGTATGTAGGTTAGTGTTGTCAAGTTGCAACCATTTTAAGGTGACCCCGGTAAGGAACTTGCAAGATGAGTGAGAAGCAGTGGTTTGCCGGTGTCTTCTTCTACAAAGTCTTCCTTGGTGGTATCCCATTCAAGTTGTTACCTTGCTTAACTTCTGAGATCTGAGAAGATCAGGCTATACCATGCCACCCCTTCCCCATTTGAAAGCTCATGCTGAAATAAGTCTAGAAAGTGCCATGAGATTCCTTTTTATTTTTGTTTGATAAAATAAGCAATAATTGACCCAAAATTTCTTTTTTATGTATAAGTTTGTTTCTCCTAGATCTAACTTAGTTATTATGAAACAAAGCATTTTGCTTTATTGAACTGCTCAGACATGCTGGGAAAGGGAGCAAAATAATGGCAATTTTACTGGTAAACTGTAGAATGTTTTGTTATGGGTTCAGAAATTCCAGCAAGGTGCAAAGATGCTTCAGAGGTGAGACCAAGAACATTAGATATATCATAAAACACATCTCAGAATGCAAGTCCCCAGCAACATGCCCCATTTCCTTTTGACAAGCAGTATGCCAATAAAACAAAGTTTTAGTCCAGTGGCACCTTTGAGAGCAACAAAGTTTAATTCTGGGTATAAGCTTTCATGTGCATGCACACTTCTTCAGATAAATTAATTTGCCATGAGTAATCATGAGAATTTCCTTGGGCTGGTGGAACATCCTTCCAGATGAGATCTGTGGAATCTGATTTAGTTCTGCAGGGCCTGTAAAACAGAAATGTTCCACCAGGCATATGTCTGAGGCAGCAAAGCTCTGTCTAAATTGGCCCCCCTCAGTCACCTGCCACCAGTCATCTCCCCACCATCCACTCTTGTCACTGTACCAGTCTCCTCTGACACATAGGCTGCACAACCTCACTTTTTAGCTAAATTTGTTGTTAGTGCCTAAGTTGCCATCTGATCTAAATTTTTGACTTGTTGCTATGTAAAGTTGTTTTTAACAATTAATTTATGATACTTTTTAACTTGCTAGCAGCCTCGTGGTGCAGAGCGGTAAAGCAGCAGTACTGTAGTACTGTGGTCTGAACTCTTTGCTTACAACCTGAGTTTGATTCCAGCGGGAGCTGGATTCAGGTAGCCGGGCCAAGGATGACTCAGCCTTCCATCCTTCTGAGGTTGGTAAAATGAGTACCCAGCTTGCTGGGGGGAAAGTGTAAAAGACTGGGGATGGCAATGGCAAACCACCCCATAAAAAAGTCTGTCGTGAAAACGTTGTGAAAGCAACGTCACCCCAGAGTTGGAAACGACTGGTGCTTGCACAGGGGACCTTTCCTTTCCTTTTAACTTGCTGTTGCTACCTGCCCTGAGCCTGCTGTGCAGGGAAGGGCGGGCTAGAAAATGAAACAATTAAATAAATAAATCATTACCAATGTTACTGGAGCTAAGGAGCATTACAAACTTAGCAAATACACTTTAAGATGAAGTAATTGCTGGTGCAAATAAGTCTGTACCAAAATTACTTAGGGTAGGCTGAGGAAGGCCTTCCACCATCCAAACTCTCTCCAGTTGAAGTTCAAAATCTAATGTAACAGGATTAGTTCTAAGGTTGTGCAAAGCATTAGTCCAAGCAGGGCTTTTTTTTGTAGAAAAAGCCCAGTGGGAGCTCGTTTGCATATTATGCTACACCCCCTGACATCACCATTGCTTTGCACAGGGCTTTTTTTGGGTAGAATAAGTCCAGCAGGAACTAATTTGCATATTAGGCCATATCCTCTGACACCAAGCCAGCCTGAACTGTGTTCCTGTGCATTCCTGCTTTAAAAAAAAAGTCCTGAGTCCAAGGCTGTTTTTGCTGACCATTTGGTAGGACATTGAAGAATTTGCTCCTCTCATCCCAACCCACTACTCTTGACCATCATTTCTGTTCTAGCCCCTGAAGAGAGACTAGCTCTGGATGAAATAGAATTTCCCAGACTGTAGTTGATTAAGTATGTTCCCCTTCCCCATCAAACCTTTTTCAGTAAGGGAATGGACTTTCCATTGCTTTTAGGTTTGACACATGGTTACACACATCACATAAACCCTTACCTTCCAAAAAAGAGTAATATTCTCCATTTGGGAGGATATATCCTTCTTGAAGTACCAGATATCAAATGGCCCAAGTGGCACTGGATGAAAGGGGGAAAAATTGTTCTATAATGACATGGCATCACACCATCATTTGCTTCCTTGTACATTTACAGTGGCCAGCTCTGTTCTTTCAGGTAACTATGAAATTGATTCAGAAACAGAATTTGAGGGGACAGTCTTGGATGGATACTGGGAGAAAAAGAAATTCCATTTCAAGAAAAGAGTGGTCATTTTCATTTCCATGTCATAACTGAAATATTATCATTCAGGTGCATGGCCATAAAATGTCATCTAGAATTGAAAAGATAAGAAGCAAGAAGTCTTGGTATTCACATCTTTTTTTTTTTTTTGCATTTTTATGTGTGTGCACCTGGAAGACATAGTGACTGACCCCTACTGAGGCATGGAGGATATTCAGAAAGTGACTGAAAAAAGCCTGCCCCCTGCTTCCATCTCTGGAATTCCAAGGAGATCTCTCATTGAAGTACTTGCTAGAGTCAACCCTGCTGATGACATCAGCTTGCCTGGGCTATCCAGGTCAAGGCTTGCATTCACATCATTTGACTTCTGCATCATTTGGTTTTTAATGTAGAGCCAGATACCAGCAATAGTGGTGAGTGGTGATATTATTACAATTCAAAGAAAGAACAGGTATGGTTAATGGAAACCCACAAATACAAAAGCAGACTTCTGGTCTTATTTATGCCTTTGATGCTAATTAATCTTTGCCAAATCTTTGTCTTACAGAGGAAATGAAAACTGTGGTAACTGTTCTTTATTCAAGGTTAAGAAAAGTGAGCAGCCTTTTATGAGAGTTTTTCGAATTTGTAGAGAGTCATCCAAAGCGGGTCTTTCAAAATCTTACTGAGATCTATTTAATGGGGCCCATTCCCATGAAAGCGTTAAGAACATGCTTCATCATAACAGTGGTCCATCTAGTCCAGCATCCTGTCTCACACAGTGCTCAACCAGTTATTCTGGAGGACCAACATCTTACTCATCCCTTTTCTAAACTAAAAAGTCACAATTCTTCAGCCTTTCCTCCCAGGAAATATACTCAAACTCCTTAATTACCTTGGTTGTCCTCTTCCGTTCTCTGCAATGTCATTTTTGAGATATGGAGACCAGAGCTGCACGGAGTATTCCTAATGAAGTTGCACCTTAGATCTATATTGTTGCATTATAATATTGCCTGTTTTGCTGTCAATCCATTTTCTAATAATCCCCAGCACTGATTGCCTTTCTCACTGCTATAGTATCTAGGCTGACATTTTTATTGAACTCCACTAAAACCCCATCTGAATGTACTTAAAATTGGGGGGGGGGGTTTGTTTCAATGTAGATGATCTATCTCGAATATCACTTGACACATTATTGTCCACTCACCCAATGTGTGGGGACCCTTCTGGAGCTCTCCACAGTCAGCCTTGATTTTCACAATCCTGTATAATTTGGTGTCTTCTACAAACTTTGCTGCTACACTGCTCACCCTGAGTTCTGGATCATTTATGAACAACCTAAATAGCACCAACACTGATATTGATCCTTTTGGGACCTCACTGCTTATTTCTCTCCATTGAGAGAACTATCTATTAATTTCTACTCTCTTCTTCCTTTATTTATGTATAAAGCTAGTTTTTAATCAATAAAAGAAACTGTCCTCTTATCCCTTGACTGCTAAGATTACTCAGGAGTTACATTAAATTGAAACATGCAACTGTTATCTAACATTGGAGCCATATGGACTGAGCTTGGGGACTTGGAAAAAAGGGCTGTAGGATTCAAACCCCTGCAGCCCAGGACCAATCACAAGCCTCCAACAGTTTGAATGACCCAATAACGTGCTTGTGCGGGAACCCAGAGATGTATATAAGTTCAGCCCATGGGCCTCAACACCAGTCTTGTATTGTAACCTTTTACTATGTGATTTCTATTAAAGAGCTTATTATCACTCACTCCAAGATTCTGCCATGCTTAGAACCCACTATATTATAGTGGTGACAAGTATGGGATTCGAAAGAGCAAGGTCCAGGGCAACCCGGCACCGCCAAGCGCACCAAGCTCCAGTGCCGCCGTGCAACAGGCACCACCATCCAGCCCGATCATGGCTGCCGCATCTGGATTGCAAAACTCCATTCCAAAGTTTGACATAGTGCAGCCCAAGGCCTGGGAAGCCTGGGACAAAAGTACCACCTCGTGGCACAGCAAATCAAGGATGATGAACACGAAATCAAGAAGGCCATCCTGCTGAGCAACTGTGGCATTGCCACGCTACAGCTAGCGAAGGGCCTGGTCGCGCCAGAGACGCTCAAGGCGTCTTCCTTCAACAAAATCATCGAGGCGCTGACTGGCCATTTTGTCCCGAAGCCTACTCTCCTCACCCGGAAGCTACAGTTCCTCGACAGCTTCCAGGAGCCAAACGAAACCTAGCCCGTCTGCGAGATTTGGGCAGGAAGGCGGAGTACAGCACACAATTGGAAGAGAACCTGCTCGTGAAGTTCACTCACAGCCTCAGGGACGGGAAGGCACGTCGGAAAATCGTGATGGAATCAAAGCTGACCTTGGAGAAGGCCCTACAAATAGCCGCCGCCACCGAGAATGCGCATAAAGAGAAAGCCTGCCGCCCAGGGGCCAACACCCACCAGCTGCGACTGGCCGCAGAATCAGACAACTCAGATGGGGACGACACCCTCAAGCTGCACCAGGCTACCCAACAAAAGCCTAAGCCAGAGCAACAGAATTGATCAACCCCAAGACCTGCGCCAGCTGTGGGGAGCCACACAAGCAGCGCACGTGCAAGTTCAGGAGCATAACCTGCCATACGTGCGGGAAGGCCAGGCACATAGCTCGGGTGTGCCGATCGGCAATGCTGCGCCAAGGAAAACTTTCTCGCCAACAGAATGGCTGCCGCCATGAGGTCACACTAATGGACAACATCCAGGCACTCATCACTTCAGGGACCCAGGTATGCCAATTGCCCATTCCCTCCCTGGATAAATACTACGTGACTGTGTTCATGGGAGACAAGCCCTGCAAAATGGAGTAGACTCCAGGGCAGGCCAGACGGTCATTTCAGCCCACACGTTCAGGGAGATGTGTCTCAGATGGGGGGAAGCTCAATTAAAACTAACATCATTCCTTGTCCGGAACTTTCAAAAGTGGGAGGTTGCAGTCCGGAAAGTTCAAGGGCAAACTCCCCCTGATTGTGGTGGAGGGCGATCTGTGCAGCCTCCTAGGTCGGTCCTGGTTTCAGACACTGGGCATCCAAGTGACGGGGATCCATTACACTTCCGTTCAAAGGAACTTTCAAAGGGTGTACAAAGAGTTCCCCGTGGTTTTCAACAGAATTCTGAGGACATACACCGGGGCCCCCGTAGACTTACAACTAGACCCCAACGTGCAGCCCATACGGCTGAAGGCCAGGCGGGTGCCACTAGCTCTCAGGCCCAAGATCGAAGAGGAGCTTGACCACCTCGTGGCCCAAGGGGTTCTAGAACCAGTCACTAATGCATAGTAATCCCGATCAAACCCAATGGCAGCATACGCATCTGCGCTGACTATAAATGCACGATAAATAAGGCGTTGCAAGGCCATGCACACCCCATTCTGGTGGTGAGCCATATGCTAGCATCCCTAGCGGGAGCAAAAATCTTTGAAAAACTGGATTTGGCACAAGCATACCAACAGCTCCCTGTGGATGCAGCCACAGCAGAAGCACAAACTATTGTAACACACTGGGGGGCCTTCAAAGTTAGATGCTTGCAGTTTGTGGTCAGCGTGGCTCCGGAACTGTTTCAGAACTTAATGGATTCCCTTCTTAAAGGCATTCCTGGGGTACAGCCATTCTTCGACGATGTGCTGATTGTGGCAGCCACCGAAGATGAATTCGGCGACTACCTCCGAATGGTGTTACTATGTTTCGAGGGGGAAGGGTTAAAGATAAAACAGGAAAAATGTGTATTGGGAGTGCCCACCATAGATTTTCTGGGGTATACGGTGGATGCGAGCGGCATTCATCCGGCCCAAGACAAAATAAAGGCCATTTGTGATGCGCCAGCTCCCACCAACAAGGCCAAGTTACAATCATTCTTGGGAATTCTCAATTTCTACCATGCCTTCATTCCCTACAAGGCGACGGTAGCAGAGCCCTTACACTGACTGCTGGACAAAAGGGCACCACGGGTTTCGGGTCATCGGCAAGCTGCTGCTTTCCAGGCAGTAAAAGGCACTTTGACTGCTAATAGCTTGCTGGAGCACTTCCCATCGCTACCCATCGTGCTCGCGTGTGACGCCTCACCTTACAGAGTCAGCACTGTGTTGGCCCACAGGCTGCCGGATGGGCGTGAGGTTCCAGTAGCCTATTATTCCTTACAAAAACCAGAGTGAAACTAAGCCCAAATAGACAAAGAGGGCCCAGCTATCGTGGCAGGGGTAAAAAAATTCCACGATTACCTGTACGGCAGGCCTTTCACTATCTTGACGGACCACAAGCCCCTGCTGGGCCTGTTCACCCCCAACCGACAGACGCCCCAAATGCTTTCACCGCAGGTGCTGAGGTGGTCCATCTTTCTGGCGGGTTACCTGTACGACCTTAAGTACCACCCTGGGAAAGCGATGGGTCATGCTGATGCTCTGAGCTGCCTACCGCTGCCCTCCATGGACCCAGACCCAGCCCTGGCATTCTAGATCATGTCACTGGAAGCCCTCCCAGACTGCCCGGTGCACACGAAGGACATTGCCCATTGCTCTTCCAAGGACAAAACTCTCTCCCGAGTTCTGAACTGGGTGTGGAAGGGGTGGTCAAAAGGACAGGTGGGCTCGGAATTCTCTGCGTTTGCATCTCACCGGGATGAACTGTTTGTGCATAAAAGGGTGCCTGTTGTGGGGAAGTAGGGTGGCAGTGCCCCCGGTACTGCGGCAGTGAGTCCTAACAGCGCTGCACGAAACCCATCCAGGAAATTGTACACATGAAAGCGCTGGCTTGCAGCTATGTATGGTGGCCAGGAATTGACAATGCCATTGAATCCTGGGTGGCCCAATGTCAGCCATGCCAGGAGACTCGTCCAGCGTCTCCCCGCACCCCAGTCCAACAGTGGGAGTCCACTCGTAACCCCTGGTCCCACCTGCATCTCGACTTCACGGGGCACTTCCAGAGGCATATATTCTTCCTTATTGTGGACTCCTACTCCAAATGGCTAGAGGTGGTGCCAGTGGCCTCCCTCTCTTCTAGGGCAGCATTAGGGGCGCTATGCAGGGTATTCGCCACACATGGCCTCCCTGACACGTTGGTATCAGATAATGGGATGGCCTTCACCTTGGCCTTTCAAGATTTCTGTGGCTGAACTTTAATAAAACATATAAGGTCAGCCCCCTTTCACCCAGCCACAAATGGCCAAGCGGAAAGAATGGTGCGGGCTACGAAGGAAACACTCTGCCGAATCATATACGGGGAGTGGAAAGCACGCCTCGCTGAGTGCCTCTTGGCACAACATTCCACTCCCAGTACTGTCACCGGCCACAGCCCAGCAGAGCTTCTCATGGGCCGGCGGCTGACAACTCTCCTGGATCGCATGCATCCAGATTGCGTGCCCAACCTACAAGAGGTACCAGAGGCGGTCTGGGCCCCATGGGGGTTCAACACAGGGGACTTAGTGTTTGCCAAAAACTTCGGGGGGGCAGCATGGATACCAGCGCGAGTATCCCGAGTACTAGGGGCTGTCATGTATGAAGTTACCTCAGAGGGGGGATTCACAATAAGGCAACATATTGATCAAATACGTGTGCAAGAGGCGGCCAGGGGGAATGATGAGAACACAACCCCCCCTTCCCGGTTCCTGCTTGTGGCAAAACAACTCCTGAGCTGGAGGAAGCAGAAGAGACAGCAGCTACACCTGTGCCAGAACCAGTGGAACAAACGGGACCACCATCAGCGCCAGAAACCTTGGAGGACCCAGTCCAGCCGTGGGATTCCCCCTCAGTACCAGGGCCTCCGCCAGCAACACCCAAAGAAGAAACCACGGCGTTGCCAATCCCTGTGCTCAGGCGAACTAAGGGGGGAGGGATGTTATGTGTGTGGACTCAAGGGAAGACTTTGGTGTTTCCGCCTGGCTCATTGGAGCCATACGGACTGAGCTTGGGGACTTGGAAACAAAGGGCTGTAGGATTCAAACCCCCGCAGCCCAGGACCAATCACAAGCCCCCGCCGATTTGAATGACCCAATAACTTGCTTGCGCGGGAACCCAGAGATGTATATAAGTTCATCCCGTGGGCCCCAACACCAGTCTTGTATTGTAGCCTTTTACTATGTGATTCCTATTAAAGAGCTTGTTATCATTCACTCCGAGACTCTGCCATGCTTAGAACCCACTATATTATAGTTTTGTTGTTTGGTCTCTAGATCAAATGACTATATTTTGTGGTCCTCATTAAATTCCTGTAAGAATAGTCTGCAAGCATGGTTGATTTCTACCTAAGTACAAAATAAACTGTAGTCTTCAGTGAAGAAGAGAATTCAGTTTATCCAGGGGGGAAATGACAAAATCTTTTTTTCCATCTTCTACAGACAGCTCTGTTCTCTGTATATTCCTCTCCCTTAATGAAGCCAAGTTGTTGCTCCATTTCATGCCCCTTTGTAGCTTTTTTTGTAAATTGCAATATATTCTGTTAATGATATTGGGGGTAATCCCGCACCCCCAATATATTGTAAATTAAACTGAAACTAGCTCTAAAATTGACAAAGTTTTATGTTCTTAATTGTCTTACATTCTCTCCCTGAGAAAATGTCTTTCCTGGTACTCTGTTCTGTCAGAGGGAAGTAATTAATAGATTTTTAAAAGCCAGTGACACAATCTATGCAACCCACAAGGTTTCTGAAAGTTTTTTCCCTCATGACTTATTTGAAGGCTATTCAACACCTTCAACATGGATTGGATCGCAACTAAAATTTCCACAGGCAGAACAAAACATCTCTGCCTCCACTGTCCCACTGCATCCTAATGACTGCCACAATATGCTGCTCCTGGACAGGAGACCCTGAGGAATGATGTGAAGGTGGTCTGCAGTGAGAAAGGGGAAATGGTGGAACCTGCCAGTTTACTCTGGATCCAACCCCATTATCAGTTAAATTGACTTTTGTTGACATTAGTGTGAATGCTGATTTTATTACCTGCTTCTGTTTGCAATGGCTTGCTCCAGTCGCTCCATAAGCCTTTGTCAAGAAAGAACTTGCAGGACACCTGGAACTCATACTCTGTGTCTGGCTTCAGGTCATGTAGGTCATAACTTCTAGCAGTTATATTTTCAAGCTTTAGTGAAAAGTAAAAAAATAAAAGCACTTTTAAACAAAATGGCAGCTGCCATTGATAAGTATCAATTAACAGTTGGCTACAGTTGTTCATTAGAGAAGGAAGAGTGCTCTACCTGTGTTTCAAGATGTTATATCGTAGGTGGTGTTATATATACCAGTTACACAATGTGTGGGAAGTAAGTGCCTATTCCAACATTTGGGATGTCAAGTATTCATGATACAGCTGACCTCTTTGAACCAATACTGTTTACCAGCACAAGTCCAACCCATATTTCTTTGCTATTTCAAAGCTGTAAGGTTTGCTTGTTCAACAGCTGTTTTTCATTTCTTAAAGCTATTAATACCTCATTAATGGAACAATACCAAAATCTATGGTATGATTACTACCTCCACTGTCAGTTGGTGACTCTTTTATTTTGCTTTAATACAATGAATGTTCTGGATAAAGGAATGACGGATTTTCTACAAACACACAAAATAGTGGCAGGAGCTTGAAACCCAGATATGGCCTATGATGCCTGTTTCTATCATGAGAAATATATGTAGATGTTAATATTAGGCTGAGGGTCATCTCTATTGAGAAGACTGGAGAATTAGGAATTTATGATATATGCCCTGATCATGTTTTTCATTACTGCTGATTTTTTTACCCTATAGTGTCAAAAATGCATGGCATATATACCTACTGCTACAGTTCTCTTGAAGTATTTTTTGATCTACGTTGAGCAAACGTGAAGTATGTATCTGAATAATTTAATTCTATATCAGATGTATATAATTCCTTTTATATAGAATGCTATGGAAAGAAAAATTGAAATAATATTTATCGAGGTGGAATTCTAGCAGGAGCTCCTTTGCATATTAGACCACACACCTCTGATGTAGCCATCCTTCAAAAGCTTACAGGGCTCTTTTTTGTAAGCTCTTGGAGGATTGGCTACATCAGGGGTGTGTGCCTAATATGCAAAGGAGCTCCTGCTAGGAGAGCCAGTTTGGTGTAGTGGTTAAGTGTGCGGACTCTTATCTGGGAGAACCGGGTTTGATTCCCCACTCCTCCACTTGCACCTGCTGGAATGGCCTTGGGTCAGCCATAGCTCTGGCAGAAGTTGTCCTTGAAAGGGCAGCTGCTGTGAGAGCCCTCTCCAGCCCCACCCACCTCACAGGGTGTCTGTTGTGGGGGAGGAAGGTAAAGGAGATTGTGAGCCGCTCTGAGACTTTTCAGAGTGGAGGGCGGGATATAAATCCAATATCTTCTTCTTCTTCTAGAATTCCACCCCTGATGTTAATAAATTATCAGGATGTCACAGCTGAACACCATATTAATTATTCACAGAGGTAAAATAATACATATCATAAAAGGTGTTACCATAATCCAGGAATTACTGTTAACTAGTCTGAATCTTATTCTGAAGAGTTGAGTGTCTTGTTGATCTTGCCAAAAAAGAGTGCTGTTTGTTCCATCCAAGCCATCAAATTCCACAGAGATATCCAGTGGGGAATGAGGTTTCACTGGTGGTGGTGACCAAAATACATTTAAAAGCAAAATCAGGGCTGATTCATGGAGTCTCACACACTGTGATTACCCAGAGTAACTATCTGTCCCAAGGACTGTAGGTATACTACCATGGTCAAAAGAGAATTACAATAACAATAGCCAGACCAAACAAAATAGCAAAAAATCATGTGCAGGCTTCTACTTTCCTCTGGCTATCACTGTTGGAGCAAGAATCTACATAAACCCAGTCTGACAGCTACAGTATGACAGCTGGTGATCTAGCTGCCAGGCTAGGTCACAGTGACCTGATCAGCAGACCGGCTTGAGCCGGCAGAAGCCAAGTGATGCAATCTGCTGAGTCAGCACGGCCAGGATTGGCTGCTTGGACTATATATGATCTGTGTGTGCATCACACAGGTCTCTCCCTGTGAGATGGTGGTTAGGCGAAGCACTTTGTCCGTGGAGGTGATATTGTATAGACTGCACAAGAGAGCACTTGTTGTGTATATATGTTAATACACCTTTTGGCACTAGTTGCACGTGTCTGCCTGATTTTCTTTCCTGAAGCCCTGTGTCGGGCAAGTCATCTCCCTCACTCTGCTACTCCCGCTCCGACAGGGTTATGGGCCCAGGGCGGTTCCGCTGCGCGGAGGAGAGAGTTGAGAGTTGAGCTGACTGTGAGTTTGGAAAGAGCCGGAGGCGAGGAACGCCGGTGAAGGACACAGAAGCACCACCGTTCTCTGTTTGAGAGCCAGAGGGACGTCGGCAGCCAGCTGTGAGGAGGAGTCGGCACGATGGCTCAGCAACAGCTTGGAGTAGCCGTTGAGAAGCTCACCTCAGCCAACTACGCGGTGTGGAGCCTGAGAATGCAACACTACCTCAAGCGTGAAGGGCAATGGCTGTTCGTGAGTAACCCCCCTGCTGACTTATCTCCTGCCGAGACTGTGTTATCGGATAAGGCACTGGCCAACATAGTGCTATCTATAGGAGATGACCAGCTGGTTTATGTGCGAGGGAAGGACACTCCCAAGGCTGCCTGGGACGCGTTGAGTGCGGTGCATGTTAGCACCACTGCTGGTTCCCTCATGGCCTTGACAAGGAGGATGTTCCGCACCGTTATGCCGGCTGGAGGGTGTGTGAAAGATCACATCAAACGGCTAACGGACTGTTTCGTTGAGCTGGAGGCAAGAGGCAAGACTGTAGCTCCAGACGACAGAGTGTACATTTTGCTGTCGTCGTTGCCACCTGAGTACACTCCCCTGATAACTTCTCTGGAGACGGTGGACGTAGCGACCCTGACCATGGAATACGTCTGTGCCCACCTGCTTGACTTCCAAGAGAGAATTGCGGCCGTGAGCTGTCCGGGGGTGTCGGCCAGGCAGCGTGCTGTTATCGGTGTGTCCGGGAAGACAGCCAAGAATGAGCCAGCTTTTGCTGCTGGCAGGCGTCCGAAGGTGGAGGAAGTGGAGCCGACTGCGTTTGCAGTCCGTCGCTGCTATGGATGCGGGTCGTCGCAGCACCTGCTCCGAGCTTGCCCTGAGAGGGAGAAGAGGCGGGGGCGTGTGCGGCGAGAGCGGAGGACCGCCAGCCCGTGTGAGGAAGCAACCCGGCTGGTCACGTCTGCAGTAGAGAGCACAGGGTCTGCTTGGATTTTAGACTCCGGGGCAACGAGCCATCTCTGCTGCGAGAAGGAGTTGTTGAAAAACATTGACAGTCCTGAGCATAAGTATGTGAGATTGGCTGATGGGACCACTGCCAATTCTGTTTGCTCAGGCAATGTGGAATTTCCTGCACTGAAATGTATGTTGCAAAATGTGTTGTATGTACCCTCACTGCAGTCTAACCTGTTGAGTGTTAGCACACTGTTTGACCAGGGATACCAGGTGAGATTTGAGAAAACCTGCTGCAAAATCCTGGGAGGTGGGGGAAAGTTGCTTGTGACAGGAAAGAGGGAAGGTAAACTGTATGTGGTCCAGAGTGATTGTGCCCAGGTGGCTCAGGTGTCGAATGAGCCTGTGCACAATAATTGTATACATTTGCTCCATAGGAGACTTGGGCACTGCGGATTTAGGGCGTTAAAGAAAACCCTGGAGCTTGTGCCTAGTTTGAAAGTAAATCCTTGCAAATGTTACTTGGATTGCCAGGTCTGCAAGAAGACCAAAAGCAAGGCGTGTGCTGTTGCTAAAGAAAGCTCAAGGGAAAGCACACGAGCCCTGGAACTAGTCCATTTAGACGTTATTGGCCCATTGCCAAAGAGTCTGTCGGGGAGGAGATACTGCTTGGTGGCCACCGACGACCACACGAGGTACGCGTGGGTTTTCACCATGGTGCATAAGTCTGAGGTGTATAAGACATTCACCAAGTGGGTCAAAGCAGTGGAGAGACAATTAGGGGTTAATCTCCTGGCTGTACAAACCGACAGAGGGGGGGAATTCTTATCTAACCAGATGAAACGTTGGCTGGAGAACAAGGGCATCGCCCACCGTCTGACGAACCCGGCAACGCCCCGAGAAAATGGGCATGGGGCTGTATTGCAGAATGTGATGTATTGCATGTTAGAGGATGCACAACTGCCAATGACCTATTGGGCAGAAACCATACATGCAGCTGTTTTTTTGCAAAATAGGGTTTGGTGTAATACTGTGAAAAATGTGCCTTACAGGTTACTGTTGAACAAGACCCCAGATTTGAGTTCTTTAAAAGTCTTTGGGTCACGGGCTCGGGTTGGCATCCACTCCACGAGTAGCGGGGAGGGGGATGTCCGGGCAGAGAGCCTAATTTTTCTGGGCTACAAGCCAAGGGCCAGGTGTTATCGTTTCTGCAATAGCAAAAGCAAGATAACACTTAATAAGAGTGCCCAGTTCAATGAAGAAAGCAGCTGGCCAAGGTTGCACTCCTTGCAGAAACAATTTGTCCTGCTGCCAAGTAGCGATAACGATGTTGGAGCGCAGCCCAGAACTCCAGCCCAGGAGGTGGCACCCAGTGGGGCTGGAGAAGGTGAGCCGAATGCTGGCACAGAGCCTGACGAGCAGAGTCAGGAGGCAGAGCCCCAAATGCAGGAACTGGAGGTAAAGTGTGAGAGTCAGGAGGTTCAACACCCAATTACAGGGGCAGAGCAACCAGCCCAGGAGGTGGGAACAGAGCAACCCGAAGAAGACAAAGCTGGTCCAAGCACAGGGCCACGGGTGTCTGCCAGGTCCACCAAAGGCCAACGTCCCGCTAGGTACAAGTGTCCCTATGTCACTCTGACTGTCAATCCAGACCCACCCGGATTTGAGGAAATGTTAAAAGAAAAGGCTAAGAAATGGAAAGCCTGGGTGGCAGAGTGCGAGGCAAGGGAGAAGGAGGCTGAAGCCAAGCGTCTGAAAGAGCTGGCTGAACAGGAACACGATGATGTGTTTTACAATCATGATGAGTTCCTGAACGAATTCCGGAAAGGGTTCCGAGCTACGTAAATATGAACTGTAATGTTGCTGGTGGACATGTATGTAAACTGTGTGAAGTGTTTTGGTGCACTGGGTTTAAATAGATTAGGAGGTGTGTTGGAGCAAGAATCTACATAAACCCAGTCTGACAGCTACAGTATGACAGCTGGTGATCTAGCTGCCAGGCTAGGTCACAGTGACCTGATCAGCAGACCGGCTTGAGCCGGCAGAAGCCAAGTGATGCAATCTGCTGAGTCAGCACGGCCAGGATTGGCTGCTTGGACTATATATGATCTGTGTGTGCATCACACAGGTCTCTCCCTGTGAGATGGTGGTTAGGCGAAGCACTTTGTCCGTGGAGGTGATATTGTATAGACTGCACAAGAGAGCACTTGTTGTGTATATATGTTAATACACCTTTTGGCACTAGTTGCACGTGTCTGCCTGATTTTCTTTCCTGAAGCCCTGTGTCGGGCAAGTCATCTCCCTCACTCTGCTACTCCCGCTCCGACAATCACAAGGCTGCTAATTGCCAACAACCCCAATGGAGCATGCTGTTTCATGCTATGCTGCTTTTATTTTAAATTCTGGGCAACAGTCCGATCAAGTCTGTTGGAAATGTTTGGAATGTTAGATAAACAGAATGAACTGATCTGAGACAAATCCCTTACATTCAGGGCTGCTGGAAGTCACTGAAGCCTCTGCACAAAGATTCTCATCTGGGCAACTCTTGCATTCAGAAACAAACACACAATGCTTAGATTAAAAAAACTCTTCCACTACAATCCTCCAACAGCACCTAGTCCAATCAGAGTCGCCCCCCCCCCCCAAAAAAAAATTATTAATACCCTTCTTTAATATTTACCTATGTCAGATAATGTGAATTGAAATGGTAGGGAGGCAGCATTCCCTAATTTGTTTGAGGCAATAACCACAGCTGTGTAAGTGGATTCAAAACCAAGCTTCACTACAAGATCCACTGAACCAGATATAGAATGCTTTCTTAAAAACGGTGTGTTATTAGTGGTTCCATTTATTAGCCTGAAATAGAGAGGCATAACCAATAGAAAATGCTGAACAATCACATTCTGTTAGAGAGCTTTTAATTTAAACAACTCTGTTGTGGAGTTATGCTAATTTCAGACCAACATACAGTTGCATGACTAAAACAGGGTTTTGTTATTATTGTGGCATTAGTCGCTTCATTGATGGGTACTTCTCCTTAACAGGTGGCATGATACAAACTCAGGATTTAGAAACTGCACTTGGCTAGACCATACATTCTATTTCAACATTTTCATCCCAACCTTCCTCCAAGGAACTGAGGACATCTTACATGGTTCTCTCCTCCTGTGCTTTATTTCCACTTCAATTACATGAGGTAGGAGAGGCTAAGAAAAAGAGACCAGTAGCTCAAAGTCACCCACTAACTTCATGGTTGAGTGGGGGCTGGAACCTGAGTCTGTCCAGTCTTCATCTGATACTTTGGGTGTTATCCACACTAGCCTTGAAATATTTTTCTTATGACCAACATTATTTTAAAACTTTGACATAAATATGATGAAGTGATAGGAAAGATTCTAGGACACTATTTAACTACTGAAGTGATATTTGTTAACATTGCTGTTTCAGTTGGGAAAGTGAAATATCCCATTAAAAGGTGGGGAGGGGGAATTTGGCCAAGAGTTGCCTGATGCTATTTTGAAAGCCAAGCTGCTCCTTCCTTGAGGTGGTTCAGGCTGTGTCCAGACAATTGGTTTACCTGCAGCCACCCAGCAGTTCTCCTTTTTAATGGGAGAAAAGCAGGTCATGTCTTTCTCTGGCTTAAAGGAGAAAGGCCTGAAAACTTCATGAAATGTGCTTGTCATGTGGATGTTCCACTCATGATCTGGGCATTTCCTGTGTTTCCCAGACAGGGAAAGCAGAGATGCAGGGGCATTGAGCCAAAATATTACAAGTCCCCGAGGCATAAATCTTTTTACTTACTGTAGCTCATAGAGTGTATTAAAGTATGTATATCTTCCTTCCTTCCAGGTACAAGTCATAGTTCCATTTTTCCCATACTGAATGCAGGACACATTTTTTGGTTGGTCTGGAGGTACTGAACAAGAGATAGTTGATCAGAATCTAAGCTATGAGCGGGTCAGTAATCTATTTGTATAAATTGCTCCTTTTGTGGCAATGGCTATGTGTTTTTGTTTTTTTTCAAAAGTTGCTTGTTTCATCTTATAGTAGTTATTTCATTTTGGGTTTTTTGTTATGAGAAAAAATTATAGTATGCTAAAGGCAAAATAGAATTGCTGTGCTGACCAACTGGCAGAAGAGAATTTTTAGGGTCCTTCCCTGGAAGCTTGGCTACAGTGGTGGTGGTGTGTGTATGTGTTGGGCAAGGGGGAATACCTGTATTTGGCACCTAGCAAAGAAATATTGTGTTTCTATAGAGAAATACAACAGTATGTGCTGTGTATGGATGGACAACTAGAAATGAATTAAATAAAAAGAAATCCGAAATAATAGAAAAGATTGTCTTGTAAGGGCTGGATTTACAGTGCTGTTCATTAATTTACATCCAAAACCGTATGTGTACATTATTTTCATTTGTATGATTGTAGCACTACATCTCAATTTGTGTGGCTAACACACTTGTTCTGGGAGCAAAACTTGTAAATGTTTATAAAATGTTCTTTTTCTGCAACACAACCTTTATCTTGAGGGAAGACATTTAGAGTGTCTGCTCCCCTCATTTACTACCCTAACACTCACTGGAGTGGAGAAATTCTTAAGGGGATTCAAATTGTAGCCTAATTTATACAAAAGTTTCAGATAATATTATGAAAGAATCAGGTAGTAGACAAAAAAGGACAGATTCCTTCACAACAATTTTCTTTATATAGTATGGCTCAGACATCACATGAAACCATGGTTTAATTAATCCAACTAGGGTTGTGTGATAATCCCAATGTAGGCTACCCCACTAGTAATGTTTAGTTATGGACCATCAAACCAGGACTTGAAACTGTGGCTTGAAGTTTATTAACAATAGTTAGTCTTAACAGAGCAGCAATGATTTGTCAAGGCAAGGCAGCATTTGAACCGTTGCCAACCTGTTGAATCCTGGTTTCAGAAACTAACTATAGTTTAAATAAACCATGGTTCCATGTTTGAAGAGAATCTATAAACAGAAGATGCCAATGACTGCACAAAGGAAAGCTCAAAAGTGTTAGAGATTAGGGCTTAGATCCTATACTTTCTGCTTGCGCATCATTTATTGCAGAGGTAGCTCCCCGCGGTGGAACTCATTCCTTTCCTGCTAGATACATCATGGCAACTTAAAAGACCTTAGTCTTCCATGAGCAGAAGTGCCTAGTGCCTCAGAAATAGGTGTTTTGCAGTGGAAGACTGCCTCCATAATGGATGAAGAGTAGCACAAGCAGAAAGAAGGTTTGGGATCCAAGCCCAGGGCTATGGTCAGTAAAGGTTAGTCATCTTGTGCTTCATTGACTGCCGTATATGTGTTATAATTGTGCAATCCTAAGAATACTTTTCTGGGAATAAGTCCCACTGCAGAGACCTGAGTACCATTCTGACTGAATCTGTTTAGGGTTGCTCCCTCAGTTTCTTCTGTGGGCAATGGGACTTAAAAGAGATTAACTTTAACTGGATTGTGCCCTTGGGTACAGATTTAGAAATGGAAATAGCCAAAGCTCACTAAATTGACTGGGAATGATGCAAAAATCCAGGAAAGCAATAACAGTGACAACCATCCCATTCCTCTATATTTGATCTTGTGGGAATAACACAAGCACTTCTTTCATTCAAAAGATTCTGAGAGAGAACAAGGCAGGCAAGGCCAACACAGCACAGTTTATTCTAATATAATAACTCCTCTCCCATACTAGGCAGCAGCATAGACATCTCTTTGCCTCTGCTGCATGTGCACAAATATGAGGACATCTCCTTACTTCCAACATTGATGTAAATTCCACATATGAGCAGTCTTGACACTCGTCCCGCAGATTTACATTCAAAGGTCTGCTTTCCAAAGGTGTGCATTAAAACATGAGCATTGACAGAACAGCCATAACTCCTGTTTACTTTTGATCCATTTTGAAAAATGGCTATTTCATATGTGTCCCAAACATGGCCCAATTTGTTTCTGTTTATCAAGCAGGAGAGAGTCACATTTGATCCACGGGATACATCTGTGGAGCTAGCATTCATGCTTCCTCTACAGGCAGGGAGGAAAACAAATGTTATTTATAGTGTAAGTTTTCCTCACAGAACAAATCAGTTTTGGATACCACATCTGTCTTTTTAATGACCAATAAAAATGTCAAACACAAATGGTCTCCACATGCTGTGAACTGAAGTGCCCTACTAAAAACTTATCTTCCATGTTGTTTCAGACATTCTGTGTTCCCCACAAAAATTGCTTATTCCCCTTTACTTTTGTATTAGTGTTGTCATGTGCCCTGTGGCTGAAGCTTTAATAGCCATTTATCCACACCAAATAACAGGTGTCAGGGCCTAACTGCATGCCAGAAAAGTGTTCAATCTGCTGAAAAAGGTTTCAGTCTATGGATCAAATTCTCTCAGAAGTACAGGGGCACACCAGCTTGGCTTTTATTGTCAGTGGTAACTAATCTTCTCCTTTCTGTATCCCACCCATGTTCTTGCTATTATGAAAGGTATATTTGAGCCAAGAGGCAGGGAAGCAGCTCTGTGTCCTGCTCTGATGTGCTGCCTCATCATATAGTTTTCCACATTGCATGTATGCAAGGCTGTTGACTCTTTTCTGGCTGTGAAGGTGGGAGAATTTAAGAAGACACGGTTTCACTTGACCAAGTCAGGTGTTGAACATATGTGCAGTGTGTCCTTCTGACTAGAGAGAGAGAAAAACTGCATGTGCGGTATATGTGAGGTAAGCTATTTGCATCTAGGGTGGTGGTGGAAAGTGTCGTCAAATCATGATTGACTTATACTAACCCCTCATGGAGTTTTCAAGGCAAGAGATGAACAGAGGTGGTTTGCCATTGCCCTTGTGTACTCCCATCCTGAGTACCAACTAGGGATGACCCTGCTTAGCTTCTGAGATGTAACAAGACTGGGTTAGCCTGGGCCATCCAGGTTGAATACAACTTAGAACTATATAAATTCTAATAGGTCAACCTTTTAATCCACGGTAGAAATGTCTACATAACTTTGTATGGTGCGAGCAATTAACATTGCTTGTGCCACCCCCATTCTGTCTAGGTGGTGAGCTGATTTATGGTTGTCTGCAAAGACTTACAGATCCTACTGGCTTCCAGAATGCTCTACAGGATCTGTTACCTCCCAGCATTTCATTAGATGAGCTGATAGAGGACTGGAATATTTGATTTTCTTAAGTCATCTATGAAATTGCTTCCCAGTGCCTTCTTCATTCCTGCCCCAACCCAGCTGCATGGTATATAGCGGAGCTCAGGGGGATGAAGCAAGAACTTAGAGGGCTAGAGCAAGTGTGATGCCGGTCTCACGAGTTGTTTATGAAAACCTATGAGATGGCAGTGAAAGCTGCTAGGAGGGATTTCTTCACAGCTTCCATCACATTTGTTTGGCTCAACTGTTTTGGGTAATTTGGTCTTTAATTTCCCTTTCAGGGAGAGCCCAAAATGTGAGGAATCTGACCCTTAGCTGTGAGGCATTTGTGAGCTTTTTTGTGGATAAAGTCCTGTCGCTCTGTCACAACCTGTTCACCACTATTGATACAGTAAGGATACTTGAGGCTCCTTGGCCATCTTTGGATTCTGTGTTTGACAACTTAAGCTGACTCTCTCAGGCTGACATCAATGGGATCCTGGGTACTGTTAAGCTGACCATGTGCCTCTTAGATCCATGTCCACTGTGTCTGCTGAAGGCAGATGGAATTCAGGACCCCCTGATGGACATTATCAACCTGTCCCTTGATTCTGGGGTATATCCAGTGGGATTAAAAGAGGCTGTGCTAACACCACTCTTGAAAAAGTCATCTTTAGATTCACTTATCACCCAGGTTCAAATTTATCATTTCTCGGTAAGATGATTGAAAGAGCAATGGCTGAGCAGCTCCAGAGTTTCTTAGTGACTTAGTTTTCTCACTTCTGCAGGGCATGTAAAATAGAATGTTCCACCATGCCTATAGTTGAGGGCAGAAATGGCTTGGTATTACCATTCTGCTATGGTCTTTCCCATGCCCAGTTTATGATCTGCCCATGGAAGGAGTGAAAACTGCTATGCCATCATGTTTGGAAGATGTTACTGATTATATCTGTTATTAATTTCTATTTCCCTATTTATTGTATATTAACAGCTGTATGTTTTTATTATGATGTGTACCACCCTGAGCCCTTTGGGAGAGGGCAGTCTATAATGCTGATGATCATTGATGACTCTTAACAATGGGTTCAAAGCAGAGATCTGTCTGTGGATGATGCTAAGAATCATGGCTCTTCCCTCAGCAGTCATTTCAGGAAAGTTTATTCCCATGGCTGAGGGCCTATGTGGACTAATAGTTCAAGGGTTCAGAGGCTGCAGTGGTAAGGAGGAAGCTGGCAAAATTGCTTCCTCCTACCTCTTGCATGACCAGAGCGCCAATGATGGAAGAGACAGGATGGATCTTTGAATCTTTGTCACTCCTTACTTCAGCCCACTGACCCCCATGGTTTTTACTTCCTATGTGTCCCAGGATCCAGGGAGTGTGCATCCTTGCAAATGATTTGCTTCCAAAAAGGGAAAGTAGGGAAGATCAGTACTTCTTGTGTGATCCTTGGACCGGTTCCAACCCCGTGATTTTAGCTTAATTGCAAAAAATACTATTATTCTATTAAAGAATATATAAAATAAATGAAAATACTCAACTCATCACAGTCCTCCACACTTCCAAAGTTTACACCTGAAATTTTTAAAAGTTATTATTGTAAATAAGCAATTCAAAGAAATAAAAAGCATTTTCAAAACCTGTAGGCTTTCTTTGTTGTTGCTGGAGCTGAGTTGCTTGCTGGGTTCCAGCACTAGGCACTTGGGCAGAACTCACAAGGGGCCCATAGTTCAGTGGCAAAGCACCTGGTTTCTGTGCAAAAGGGCCTAGCTGAAGAGCCATCAGGGTCATAAGCCCATGGGGTAGGGGAAGGTCAATGCAGGCTGTAACTTTGTATTTAAAAAAACATCACTATCTAAAAGGGCCTCTCATAAGGCCATCAAGACCACTGAGACTTAAATTCAAATTCTAGCATGGCCAAGGCTCAGTCCATAGCATTTCACAGTTAAACTATCTTATGTGGAAGGCCTCAGCTAAAGTATCATGTGATCCATGGCTCATTTTATCTATGGTTCATTCACTCAGATCTCAGTTTGCCTTGACAAATGCTGGCTTTCTTGTCTTCTCCCAGTAAGCTGAGAGGATGCCAATAGGGAACAAGCCAAGATGTCTGCATTTGTACACCCTGTATACTTATATGCTGTCATATTTGCATGCACACCCCATTATGTCCAGATTAAGGGGGCTGCCTGAGAAGAGGTCAGTCAGGATGTCTGTTTGAAAATACAGACTTACCTATTCCTGTCCATGAAAGAAGCCAAATGGTTAAGAATGCATTCCATGAAAAGAACATCTCACCTGTTTTAAAACAAACAGATAAACACTGAAAAAAGAAAAAAAGAAAACTCTTCCAGCTAGCTATTAAAGACAGTAGTCAGAAAATGAGGCATCTCACATCCCAGATTCAGATTTCTTGAAGACTGTCAACTGCCTGGAAGAGGTGGTGAGGGAGGTCCTGTCCCGTTAATAGAAGGCTAATGGGTTGCTGTTTACTAGTTGGTGGTATTATTTACCACCATGTCATGAAAAGCATTAGCTGCTCTCTATTAAAAAGACAGGACATTCTTCTCCAGGCCTGCTGGCAATCCTGTTAAACACAGGGTTGTTTGAACCTCTGAATTAAAAAAAAAAATCTGAAACGGTGAGGCGTAGTGAAACGTGACGCCAAATGGCACTCTGCGCTACAATCCTAGGGCTTCTGCTGTTTTTAGTACTCTTGCCTTCAATAAGCAAGATTTCTTTTCTGATTGTGTAAGTGCTGATACATAACAGAAAATCATTCTGATGATCACATCATCTCTTAATTCAAACAAACAACATAGTGCTTCCCTTCCTGCTGTTTGGAAGGTTGCCTAATCTAGCTCCTGAAGGAAGTGCCTTTAAAAATTCCCTTAAAAGCCCTTTAAAACAACTAGGAATCACTGCACCTAGGGCTCCCCAAAGGCCTTGAGAAAAATGTCATGTCCTTTTACAAGAGGCTTAATGTATGGAGAAGGGTAGGTGAAACTTTTAATGGCATGGGGGTAACCTAACATCCCATTAAGTTTTTTTTAATAAGGACAGGGCATTTTTTTCTCTGGACACTGGGCAACCTGAACTGTGCTTACTGCCCCATTCAGAAGAAGAAGAATTGTTTTTTATACCCCACTTTTCTCTATCCTAAAGAGGCTCAGAGCAGCTTACAATTGCCTTCCCTTCCTCTCCCTACAACAAACACCTTGTGAGGTAGGTGGGGCTGAGAGAGTTCTGAGAGAACTGTGTGACTAGGGTTGCCAATCCCCAGGTGGGGGCAGGGGATCCCCCGGTTTGGAGGCCCTCCCCCCCACTTCTGGGTCATCAGAAAGCGGGGGGATGGAAGAGAAATGTCTGCTGGGAACTCTATTATTCCCTAGGGAGATTTATTCCCATAGAAAATAATGGAGAATTGATCCGCGGGTATCTGGGGCTCTGGGGGGGGGGCTGTTTTTTTAGGTAGAGGCACCAAATTTTCAGTATAGCATCTAGTGCCTCTCCCCAAAATACCCCCAAGTTTCAAAAAGATTGGACCAGGGGGTCCAATTCTATGAGCCTCAAAAGGAGGTGCCCCTATCCTTCATTATTTCCTATGGAAGGAAGGCATTGAAAAGGTGTGCTGTCCCTTTAAATGTGATGGCCAGAACTCCCTTTAAAGTTCAATTATGCTTGTCACAGCCTTGATCTTGGCTCCACCCCTAATGTCTCTTGGCTCCACCCCCAAAGTCTCCTGGCTCCACCCCCAAAGTCCCCAGATATTTCTTAAATTGGACTTGGCAACCCTATGTGTGACAGGCCCAAGGTCACCCAGCAGCTTCACGTGGTGGGGAAGCAAACCTGGTTCTCCAGGCCAGAGACCACTACACCACACTGGCTATCATGAGATGGCTGCACTTTTTAATTTTTTAAAAAAACTTTCAGTAAAATTCATAAAAACAAAAACTTTCACAGTTGAGGACAATATCAACAAAGAATCAAGGTAGGGAGGGCCAACATTACATCTCATGTTTGATCAGAAGTTTCCCCCTACAGAATGTTTTGGAATCTATCCCATACCACAGGGGAAGGACCTTTATTACTCCCTCTTTTCCTGAGGTCCTGGAGTCTGTCGACAAAGGGGGGGAAACTCCATGTTCATATACAAAGTGGGGAGAGGAGGGGACCAGAGCAAAATTCATAGACGTATCACTCCATATAAAAGAAAAACTTTTTTTTTTAATATTCTGGGATATGAAGTGAACTTTAACTACAAAACCCATTAAAAAAAACCAGTTACACAATCAAATGACATATCAGCAAAAAATCAGGGCAGGAAAGGTCAACATTACATTCCTGGTTTAATAAAAAAAACCACCCCCACAAAACACTTTGAAAACTACCCCCTACCACAGTGGGGGATCTCTTCAACACTCTCCCACCCTGAAGTACCTGGAATCTGCCAACAAGGGAAAGAGATGACTGCAACATGAGCACCCCCACCTCCATGAGCAGCCTCACTATCAACATGTCTTCCAACAAAATATGTCTTGTTCATTATAAGCATCATTCACACTTTTATCTTTGATATTGCAACCATGATCAAAGAATAACTTGACTCAGCAAAAATGAAAATACAACCCACCTATTTGCATCTACAGTAAGAAGGATATTCAGATTTTAGACTGCATGATCTCACCCATGAAGTATGGGTGGCTACAAGAAACAAAAATCACACATTGTAAATTACGCTTTGAAAGAAGATGAAAACACAAGCATTGTCTTTTCGCTTTCAACTTAAGTTTCTGTATGAATGAAGAGAAACGTTACTACAGGGACTCTGTTGATGGGAAATGAAAACTCACTTTAACCTTGCATACTGGCTCTAGTAGTGTTATGTTCTTACATGTAAACAGACTTTCAGCAAAGATTTGTCTGATTCTTTCTAATAATAGGTGAAACATAGTCCTCCCCACAGGCCTTCTTTGCTCCCTTGACCATAATCCTCCTTTTCCCCAGTGTCTTTGCCTCTCTGGATCTCCTTGCTGATGAAAACTCCTTTTTCTTCCTCTCCCTCTTTTCTTTTTGACTCTTTCTGCAGGCAACTCCTTCTACCTGTCCTGTGCTGATGGTCTTGCACTGAGCCTCTGTCCTGTTCTGTTCCTCTTCCTCCACACACCCAGCCTCCTCAGGCACCTGGCCTTTTGCTCTCCTGCTCCCCCTCCCTCTCAGTTAGACACTGCCTTTCTTTCCAACATGCCAACAGTACTCTCTTATCCCTCAGCTCTGAGTAAGGTCAGCTATGCCTGAGCACAGACTCCACTACTTGCTTCACATGTAAGTATACAATGAAATGCTGGGGAAAAGCTTTTGGCCATCAAATGATCCATCAGTATCCGTTTTATGGCGCATGGATAAGAATTTTTAAATTCCTTGTATCTCTTACACTTCTCTGGAAAATTCATGATCCAGATGTCATAAACATCTATCCAATAATTAAAGGATTGTGATTGGGGCCTTTCTCTGGGTGCCAATTTCTTGAGAGGCTCAAAAGGCAGCAACTAGGGGAAGAGCCTTTTCAGTGGTGGCCCCCCATCTTTGGAACAATCTCCCTCCTGTCTGGCACCAAATTTACCATCTTTTCAGTGCCAGGTTAAGATAGTCCTCTTTGCGGAAGCCTTTAAAGACTTTAAAGACTTTCCTGATCATGCAGAGGCCTGATAGGATTAGCTAGTCTACTGTTTTTAATGTTTTTATGTTATCGTAAATTAATTTTTAATAATGTTTTATCTATTCTATTTTATTGTTTTTATGCTTGTAAACCAACTGGCACACCTTCCACTAGATGCATATGACTTACTTCAGGAGTCCCTCAATAATCACTGAAAGATTCACAGAATGGTAACTGAAACTTCTTGGGGAAGTGGTCAAATATAACCTCCAGCCTTGTGGTTAAGCCCTACAGCACTGTTGCTTCATTTTCCTTTCAAGAAGCTGAGGGGATGAAATACTGGCTTAATTGTAATTTTAAGAAGCTATTAGGCAGCCACCACATACATATAAAATTTCAGATGGCAGCTGCATGTCTTTTCAGATTTTGACAGCATTTAGAAGAAATGCCTTTTTTGATTTCAAAACCAAGAAATGTTCCTAATTTTAGAAACTCACTCATGCTATATGCATGCTGAAACTGGAGTCAGCAGCTTTTCATAACTATGTAAAAACATAAACTATATAATAATTCTAAGTAAGAGCATGTCAGAAAGTCTGTCTCCATAACTGAAAATATACAGCATAACATTACTGATAATTTACAGGTTCATTAAAAGTCTATAATGTTTCTGAAGTGCAGACACTGGTTGTTGATCCGGAGGAGTTGGCTCTGCTAATCTGTTGTCGCAAAATAGTAGAGTCCAGTAACATCTTTAAGACTCTTTTTCTTAGCTACTGTACTCTTTTTTATTAGCCAGTAAACACATGAGAGAGATCTTACAATAAGTAATAAGTATACATAGGTGCCTCCTGCATGAAGGTTTTAGTGCATGAATCCCCATGTAGTTTGCATTTGGATTACTGGTAACTGTTCATCTCTGTCATTACCCTTGTTTCACATAATGGGTATTCTAGCGTCTCACTTGTCCCTCCAATATATCTTAATTTAAATGTTTCAGTTTCTTTTAAAAAGAGCCGTATTTGTTTCCTTACTGAGCCATATTTCAACAAAGCAGGAGCCAAGGTGCACCTTTAAGACCAACGAAGTTTTATTCCGAACGTAAGCTTTTGTGTGCTAAAAGCACACTTTTTCAGGAGGGGATCAGGTACAGTGGGCTGAAATACATGCAGTTTGTTGATTAAGAGGACACACTCATACAGAGCTGGGATCACATGGTGGAACAGTGTGATAATTTAGAAGGCCATTTGGTCTGGATAGCCATAAAAGGTAATAAAAGTACTTCTCAACAAGTAAATTAGGTGGACAACAAGGAAATACATGTCCTTTTGTAATTTACCTAGACTTACAGAAACACCAGTTGGCAGGCAACTTTTATTACCTTTTATGGCTATCCAGACCAAATGGCCTTCTAAATTGTCATACTGTTCCACCATGTGATCCCAGCTCTGTATCAGTTTGCCCTCTTAATCAACAAACTCCATGTATTTCAGCCCACTGTACCTGATCCACTCGTCTGAAGAAGTG
Source organism: Heteronotia binoei (assembly GCF_032191835.1). Classification (NCBI taxonomy): domain Eukaryota; kingdom Metazoa; phylum Chordata; class Lepidosauria; order Squamata; family Gekkonidae; genus Heteronotia; species Heteronotia binoei. Next base: position 125,553,240 of record NC_083224.1, on the reverse strand, counting down.
TGCTTTTAGCATACGAAAGCTTACGTTCTGAATAAAACTTCATTGGTCTTAAAGATGCACTTGACTCCTGCTTTGTTCAATTGCTTCAGACAAACACGGCTGCCTACTTGGATCTGAGCCATATTTGGTTCTAGATCCACAGAAACCCTTGTTACAAGCCCTGGTTCTAAATGTTAGTTCCCCCCACTGTTCTCTCACACAAGAGAACCAGAGCAGACAGTCTCATATTAGTGTCACTGTGTTCCATCTACTTGGGCAGAAATCTGTATCTTGAGTACCTGTAAATGTATGACTCTGAAAAAGATATCATAAAGATGCATTTGGTGCCTTCCAAGCATGCATGTGTTTGAAAGCAAGCAAGTGCAAACATAGAAATTCAGCCAGGATCTGCTATAGCAGGAGGGGCTGTGCCTCAGTGGTAGAGCATCTGCTTGGCATGAAGAAGGTTCCAAGTTCAATCCCTGGTATATCCAGCTAAAAGGATCAGGTAGGAGGTGATGCAAAATATCTCTGCCTGAGACCCTGGAAAACTGCTGCCAGTCTGAGTGCAGAATATTGACTTTGATGGACCAAGGGTCTGAAGCAGTATTAGGCAGTTTATAAAGGAGAACTAGTTAGTATGGAGTCTGACACAGTCAGCAATAATAAGTTCTTTCTGTGTGTGATTACCAAATGACACTGTTCTACTGAGAGGGAAAATAATGTCACGAGGATGCATGAATGTTGTTCTATGCCTTATATTTCCATGTCCTGAAACATTTCGTAAACTACAACAGAGACACTCTTATAACTGCCTCAATTCCTGAAAACTCTTCTCCTGAGGGATGACACATTTACTGTGCAATCACCTGTCTTATGCTGGCATCTGAAATGACCAGAACTCCAGTCTTTTAAAAAATGTAACAATGTTTAATAGAAGTTTTATTTGTATAGGGAATGTGGAATAGCTGCAAATCACACACAATCAACAGCATATCTCCCTTTTTGTGAATCCCCCTAAAGCATTGTTGTGGGACCTACATAGCCAACCCGCCCCCCCCCCCCCCCCCGGTAAGCATTCTGCAGTTAGGAGGCAGAACTGAGCAAGACTGCCACCACTTTTACACCCCTGGATAGCTTATTTATCCACAAACAAGACAGAGGTGCTTTTGCCAATTTCTTCCTTCTCAGCCCCTGCCAGTGGCTTTTAGTCTACAAGATTCTTGAGAAGTCTCAGAGGACTGCTGTGAGAAGAGGAAGGCAGAGATGATCCTCCTTTGTGGGCACCTTCCAGTCATGCAACCATAGGATCTAACAGTGGTATGCTGGGATTAAAACAACCTCTACAGCACTGGCATACAGGGCCTATACATCTCAGACCTGGGGTGTGGCAAGCCACAATAGTCATCATTGCCATGGCTCAGGTCCAAGCTGACTGGACTCTTGTGGTGCTTCCAGCACCTTAGAGATCTCTTGGCTCAGCTTGCTGCTTGCCAAGAATAGCCCATCAACAGTAATCGGGACCATGAATAGCCCTTCAGGACCGTGGCCTCCCCTTCCCTACATTGCCTTGCTTTGCTGGTCTGGTACAACCTATTGTCTTTCACCTGCCTTGTCAGCATCCATCAGCACACAAGTCGGGATCTGCCCAGGAGCAGATGGAAATGGAAAAATTGGACAATGCCATCAATTGTTATTTGTTGATGTGATTTTATTACTATGTTTGTAATAAACCATTGCAACTATGTTTTATTAGGTTTAACTTGTAAATATGAATGTTGTTAGCCGCCCTGAGTTTGCTTGCGGAGAGGGCAGGATAGAAATTTAAAGTAAATAAAAGTAAATAAATAAATAAAAATATTGTACTGTTATTATTGTTAATGATTGATTGGATGTTTTAGAAACTGGATTTATATCTAATATCTCTGAGCCTGCTTGGGTGACAGGGCAGGCTAGAAGCCCAGTAAAAATAAATAAACAAACCAGGAACTTCCTGGAAAGTTAATGGGCCAGTCCACCCATGCAGGAATCAGAAAATGAGCATTGTCCATGCTCTGTAGGCATAGCTGGAGCATATTTGTGTCCCAAAACAAAATATATGATCTAACTTAAGGCAAAAACATTTGTTACAAAGATCATATAGATCTCTGTCAGTCTATAAAGATAAATTACATGCATGTGCAGCTGCAATTCAGATCATGGCCACACAGAAAGGGGAGAGGGGATCTAGCCCTCCAACCCCCTGTGTGGTTTCACTAATCAAAACTGGCCTCCCCATACTGTTAGCATTCTTAAGGGGGAGGGGGAGGACAACTTCTGTTCTTTTAATTATTAGGAAAACCTTCAATTTTCCTTTAAAATGCAGGGATTTTTTTAAAAGATGCAGGGAACTTGGTTTTGATTTGTGAAACTGAGTAGTGGACAAATTGTTAAATCCCTGCTGCCCTTCCCACACAGCTCTGATTTGAATTATGGTTCTTTGTATACCCCATTGACTTTTTACAGACTTAGGGAATCCATGATCTTCATATCTGTTTGTGCCCTCAGGTTCCAGAATGTTCCCAGTACCACTCTCCAGTCTCAGCACAAAGGAAACATAGACCTCCATCCTTTATCTTTTATTGTTTCTTTCTTTTTTACTTTCAGTGTTCTAAAGAGATCATTTTTTCACATCTTAGCATCTTGGAGACTTCATATGAATTGCTGCTCAGGTTGCTAAATCAGGTATGAAGTACACCAGATGAGACTTTTCTTTTCAGTTTCTGTATATGTCAAGGACACATGCTGAATGAGTGATTGACACAGGTCATTTACAAGAAAAAGTTCTGCAGCTTCTTTTACAAGAATTGTTTTCTTAATTGCAGTTTTAACATTTTTTTTAAAAAAAACAACCTCTCTTGGGTTTATACCATATGACACATGAAGCTATCTTATCCTGAATCAGACTGTTGGTTCATCAAGGTCAGTATTATGTACTCAAACTGGCAGCCACTCTGCAGAGTCTCAGGCAGAGGTCTTTCACATTACCTACTCCCTAGTCCTTTTAGCTGGAGATGCTGGGGACTGAGCCTGGGACCTTCTGCATGCAAAGTTGAGGCTCTTTCACTGAACCACAGCCTGACCCTGGTACCAGAAAATTCTAAAAACAATCCATCTTCCCCATCTGAACATTTTACTGTGGGGATCAACCCATGGAATTATATCTTTGTTTGTATTCATCTGTTCCCTGACCTGAAGCAAAACACACAACTACAATATGCACCATGCAGTCTGCAGGCCCTCTGTGGACAATCCTGTTGAGTCCTGATATGAAGATTAGAAGAAATTAAGGATAAAAACGGAGTTACCATAGTATAGTATAAGGCAAAGTTCTTTGAAAACTCTCTGGTCCTCAAAATGTACAAACATACAAAAATACAGAATAAATGAATATATACCTTGAATAAAACTTTGTTGGTCTTAAAAGTGCCACTGGACTTGTACTTTGTTCTTAAAAATTATGCCTACAATACCTAGAAGGGGTTTTTCACATATGTGAAAATGGAAGAAATCTGTGCATGAGTTCAGATATTTTTTTCAGGGATTCAGAGGGCTGGATGTGAAGGCAGAATTACTAGGTGGGCCATGGTGTGGCCGCAATACAGGTCTGAGATGAATGGGACCTGTATGCCAGTGCTGCAGAGGCACATGCTCAACTTACTCCATTGTGTGCATCTCCTTGTCCTAATTCCCTCTCAAATAGCACCAGAAGATGGAAGCAAAAATATCCCCTTTCCTGCCACAGTACCATTTAGATTCTCAGCTGGATGAACAAATTCATGCTCACCCGGTCTAGAAACTCATCCATCAGCTGCAGAGAGCTATTGCACTCTAATTTTATACAGCTGAAGTTCCTAGCAAGCTGAGCAGTGATTTCATGCTATTAAGAAATTATTTTTTCCCCTGTCATTCTTCATAGTTCTCCAGTTTGTGATTTTCTAAGGGTAGAAGATGTGCCAGTCATAATAAAGATGAAAACAGCATTGATAAAAGAATTTAAGTATGCAGGAATAAAAGGGAATCTCAGAATATATATATTTAAAAACTCAATGTTCTCCAGGTGGCTGGAAATCTCTGACTTCTGAGCCCTTGGAAGTAACCACCTGCATGCTTTTTTCTCTGAAGAACACTGACTTTCTCAATGTTCTGGATTGTGCATCAAATGTATATATGCATATAGTCTTTAAATAGCAAGAGAATGGATCATCATTGTGGTCTTATGCAGAATTATTCCAATGTATGGTCATTGACTTCAATTCCACATAACTCTGCATAGGATTTCTGTGTGTGTGTGTGTATGTTCTTTACATTTGGCTGTCCAGTTCAGTAAGATGTTTCTCAGTGAGGATGAACTTTTCCTTCAGGATCCAAAAGCAAAGCTTTGGGGTGCTATCATTGGGATTGCCCTTAGGCCCTGGCAGCCTCCATTGCTGAAAGGGCCTTAGTTTGGTATACCGATGTTGCAACCCATCCTGACTTGATAGAGCCTGACCTGATTGTAGATATTCAAATCCTGGTAACATTCAAGTTAAATTGCTGTAATGCATTTCCTTATTGGGCAGTTGATCCAGAATATGGTAGCCGTATTAGGATCTGAGATTGGTCAAGTAGACTATATTGTGCTAGTAGTAAAGCACTTCCACCATTTGTTCCAGTTTGATTTTAACTTATAAACCCCAAATAGCTTAGTACCAGAATACCAAAAGGACTGCCTTCTCCCATATGAATCTGCCTATCAACTGAGATAATCTTTGGAGACTCAGCTTCCAGTAACTGCATTTAGATATGAGGCCTAATGGTGGTTGGGAAGAAGTGGTGGTAGTGACACTCCACGTATGGAATTCCCCTCCAGGGTTATTCAAATGTCAACTAGTTTATGAGCTCTTAGGTTCCAGGTAAAGTTATTTATTTGACTAAATGATTTTAACATTGTCTGCTTCTTTTATCAGTACTTGAGAATGTGTTAAAAACTGTTTTTAATTGTGGTTTTTAATTGGTTTTTGCTTTTATCGATGCTTGCTAAATTTTCATTCATTCTGTAGGTTTCCCCCTATTTTGTTAGCATCTCAGCAATGTTATTTGTTAATTATGGTTTTTAGCCTCGAATGCTTTTTAACTAAAAGGCAGGGTAGAAATTTGAAATAAACCTAAAAACTGAATCATAGAAGTAAGAGTAGGAGCAAAAAACTGGCATATTTAGCTTGTTAAAAATAGTCAATTGAGGATCCTGAGCCTAAATCTTAATAATATTTTGGTCATAACCCAAATACACTAACTATAGATAATGTCTTGCATACAAACATACATACTTTAATTTCCTATATTACTTTCTATCAACTTTAAATTCAGTTCATTACTTTTCATCAGTTCTCTGTCTCTGAGTTATAATTATCTCCTCCCTCAAGAGAGAGCAACTGGTCAAAGTCTTGTTACTTGGAAAAGGAGAGAAGTAGCAAGCACTATGTCTCACGAGCATATTTTGTGATCATCCTGTTGAGCACTTGCAAATCCCTATTAAGCATTTCTGAGTGTTTAATAGGGAAACTTGCAAGGAAAAAAATTGAGCAGCTTTGAGTTGAACACAGGACATTTCACCCATTTCTTCCTTTCAGTTAATTTATTCCTAATTGTACGATGGCCATTCAGTTGCATGGGATGCAGATGCCTTTTCTCAAGGCTGAGATTCTTTACAAGTAGACCATGCTATTTTGTCCTGACAGTAAAATGGCAATATTCTGTCTCCAGGGAAATTCAGTTTCCCACTTCCAGCTGAAGCTTTCAGTGCATTTATAAGCACTATGAGGAATGCATGCATGTAAAGTAAAAGTGATACCTTTGCAGACCTTGGATAACTATAGACCCACTAAGGGAGTAGGGGAGAAGATTTCTTTTTGCTTCAAACCAGGGCTTTTTGTGTAGAAAAAGCCCAGCAGGAACTCATTTGCATATTAGGCCACACCCTGACATTATAGTTGCACACAGGGCTTTTTGTGTAGAAAAAGCTCAGCAGGAACTCATTTACATATTAGGCCACATCCCCTGATGTCAAGCCAGCCAGAACTGTGTTCTTGTGTGTTCCTGCTAAAAAAAAGCCCTGTCTCAAACAATCTCTGATAAAGCCAACCCTAGGGTCCTTCCTCCACAAATTCCAAGCAAGCAGAAGGGCCTTCCTTCCACCCTCCCTCTCAGTTCCTTCCTGCAACTCACCCCTGTATACTGTTCTGCTTCAGCTTCAATTCCCTTTCCTTGTTGACACGTCCTGGGTTGGCTGGTCAGAGCCAGCAAAGAATAAGCCCAGCAGCATGTGTGCGAGACACCGTGGTTCTTGCCTGCTTAGAGCAGCACTCGCTCCTCTCCCTTTACCTCTCTCCACCCATGCAGTGGTTTCCTCATTCACTCATTGACTGACTGACGTATGGTGCAGCAGTGAGCTGTGCTTCACTGGCAGTTCATTACCAACACTTTGACCCTCTCCCAATTTGCCTCAGCTGCCTGCCCCTTTGGGAGCTCTCTGTCAGAAGTGAAGTTCTGAGAGGAGGCTACAGGGGGGGGGGGGATGAGGACATGGAAGTGAAGAATTCAGCCTCAGCTCCTTTGATAAATGTATGGATAAGTAAGCTTTGCCAGCAGTCTTTGTTTTTTGAATGGTCAATTTTATAATAAATTAATTTAAACCAACTTTTATAATGGCATATTAGACAGAGAGCCAGTTTGGTGTAGTGGTTAAGTACACAGACTGTTATCTTATCTGGGAGAACTGGGTTTGATTCCCCACTCCTCCACTTGCAGCTGCTGAAATGGCCTTGGGTCAGCCATAGCTATCACAGAGCTTGTTCTTGAAAGGGCAACTTCTGAGAGAGCCTCTCAGCCCCACCTACTTCACAGGGTGATTGTTGTGGGAGAGGAAGATAAAGGAGATTGTCAGCCACTCTGAATGGAAGGCGGAATATAAATCCAATGTCTTCTTCTTAAGAAGTAACACAGCTGTAATTTGCAATTTAGACCAATGCCCATTTTAGTGACTAAGGGATTATAAAGATTATACGTTGGTTCTGCAGAATGAAGCAAGAACGCTTTTCAGAGTGAGCTCCCTGAACATGCAGGCTCCTAAGGAACAGTCTTCCAGAGGGACTGTTTCCCTCTGTTTTCAATAAAGTAGCCTGGTTCATTGATTTCGTATGCTCAGGTGGCCAGTTTTGTTTTTTTTAAGGTAGTGGGAATAAAGAAAACTAGTTAGCTTTAGGGTTCCCAAGTCTGGGTTGGGAAATTCCTGGAAATTGGGGGATGTCACCTAGGGAAGGGAGGAGGAAAGGGAGCTCAGCAAGGGATGCCATGGAGTCCAGCCTCCAATGCTGCCATCTCTTCCAAGGAAACTGACCCCTATAGTCTGGAAACCTGTAATGCTAGGATAACTCCAGCTTCCACCTGGAGATTGGCATCCCTAACTCATGCAGCATAAGTAGACTTTGGTGAATGCACACTATGATATTTTTATTTTAAAGCTGCATCCCTGGGTGTGGGTGAAAGATGCCATGTGAGATGTTGTACCATGTCTATCGCATTTACTAAAAATGCTTAAGGTTTATATAAACCCTTGGGTTTTCAGTTTTCAAAGCAGCCTGCGTAGCCCAGTTTAGCCTGAGTTCACCAGAGCTTAGAAATTAAGTAGGGTTGGTCAAGAGTAATACCTGGATGGGAGACTATCAAGGAAGACAGAGGTTGCTATTAGGGTTGCCAGTCTCCAGGTGGTGAATGGAGATATCCTGGGATTACAACTGATCTCCAGGTAACAGAGAGCACTTCCTCTGGAGAAAATGGCTGCTTTGGAAATTGGACAATATGGAATTAAACCCCATTAAAGCCCATCTGCTCCCCAAACCCTCCCCTCCTAGGCTCTATTAAACCCCATTAAAGCCCCTCCCCTCCCCTCCTAGACTCCACCACCAAAACTGCCAGGCATTTCCCAACCCAGAACTGGCAACCCTGGTTGCATAGGAAGATGATGGCAAGCCACCCCTGCTTGTCTCTTTTTCTAGACTGCCCTAGGGATGAGATTGCATGTTCTTCCTCAGCGTTCTCAGTGCACAACTCTTCACACATATTATCTTGTAGTCTTTATGACAGATAGGCCCAGGGCTTTTTTTGAGCAGGAATGCACAGGAATGCAGTTCCGGCTGGCTTGGCATCAGGCAGTGTGGCCTAACATGCAAATGAGTTCCTGCTGGGCCTTTTCTACAAAAAGCCTATGTAAAACAATGGTGATGCCTAATATGCAAATGAGTTCCTGCTGGGCTTTTTCTACAAAAAAAGCCCTGGATAGGTTAGTATGGTAAACTCCATGCTGCAGAATGATGACGGTTTGCAAAAGTCCACAGAGCATTTCTGCTTGAAGTAAAAGTTGAACTGGCAATCTAGGACCACAACTCATTCTGTTAGCCATCACACTACACTATTTTCTGTACTCAGAATTCCTACTTTGTCTGTTCAGAAGAATAGGAAAAGTCCAGTTATACCACTTGTAACATCTTTTATTGTGTAAACAAATGTGTACTTCAGAAGAAACAGTAATAGAATGTGATTAAGAATTTAAGCATTGCCTTGGTAGAGAAGATCAAGGTCCATCTAGTCCAGTCACTGGATTGAAGCCCCTGAAAAGACTTCAAGCACATCATAGGATGGTGGCTAGAGTTTGAACCTGTTGCCAGCATAATCTCTGATTGGGCCCTAATTCCCCCCCCCCCCCTCTGAGAAGTAGAAAACAATAAAAGCTGAGAGTAGAAAACAAATTCTGTAATAAACGAAAGAAAATATGTTATTTGGACAAAAGACTTTGTCATAGAATTGCAGGACATAGGGCTGCTGATAAGGGTGGATATTAAGCAGAACTTCATGACATTGAAAATACTGAACTCTTTAATGGTGCATTGTTAAACACATTATGGAATATTAATTGTTGCCAAAATTATTCACTGAGCCTGCTCCGGCGGGGGAGGGCAGGATATAAATAAAATTTTACATTACATTACATTACATTACTTTTATATTTAAAAAACTTGGAGAATTGTATTTGGCAACAATATGAGTGTTTTTCTGTGCTCCCCAAAGTTTTCCAATTTTTCCATGCTTTGTAAGATAAGGTTTTTCTTACTCAAAAAGGAAGTATTTTACAGGAGGTTTTTCACTACACACTGAAAGTTCTCTTTTCCATTGGAAAAATTGAATTTTTTTCTTCAGATTTTCATGTTATATATTTTGAGTATTAAAAACTGCCTTAAGAAGCATTTCTATCATTCTAGAAGAGAAAATATTTAAAAACAGGGTTTTTTTCAGTGCTACTCCAAATTGTTCAGGTTTTGTAACGGAATTTTTTTTTGGGGGGGGGGGGGTGCGAAGTTCCCCAAGTTTTTTCTAGGTTTCCAAGTACTAGTGAGTCCCTCTGGTTTCCTGTCAGTGCTCAGTACTCTTGCAACTGCTCCCTTAAGGAAAAAAGCACAGGTATTTGTAGTCTGTTGGCTCTCTTTTTCTACAAACAGGCACAGATATGAAGCTTCCATAGCAGATTTCAGAAATGTATGCATTTCTGGTAAATATTGTAACATTAGTTATATTTGCTTCTAGGAATGATTTGGAAACAGTGGTGTGTCCTGTGGAAAATAAAATTGTGACACATTGTGGTCATACGTTGGAAGCTTTGTTTAAGAAAAATGCAGGGGAGGCTTAACTTCTATTCACCACTTACCTTTATAAGGAAATATATGTTTGTAATGTGTGTTTGCTTCTTTTTAAGTTCTTACCATTAAGCACCTTCATTTATACTTGTCATGAAAAATATATTTTCTACATAGAGCAAACAGAGTCTATTCTTCTGTTCATTGTGTAGTCTGCTATCTACATTTTTCTACTACATTGTATAGTTTGCTGTCTACATGTATTTTAAATATCAACTTAGACCTCAAACCAAAACTGTGATAATTAAAATCTGTCATTGTTGGCAAAATCAAGAGAAATAATCTAGGAGAATGTCAGATTCCATAAATATAACTAGTTTTGCTTTCATTATGATTCTTTATTGTAACTTCACGCTTTATCTTTCAGTTGGTTTTACTTTGCAGTTTCGTTTACTTGAGAACTTGAATCAGTAATACCTATATTGTGATTTTCCAATTGATCATTTTTTACCCTGCCTTTTTTCAGAGGAGCTCATGGTGACAAATGCACATAAATTGCTTCCTTCATGTTATCTTTGCAACAACCTGTGGGTAGGTTAGGATGAGAGAGTGTGACTCATTGAAGGTCACCCAGTCAGCTTTGGAGTTGAATGTGGATTTGAGTCCAGATCTCCAAACCTAGTCCAACATTATTGGATCCTACCAGCTTTTCTGTTGGTACAAGAGAAGAGTGGAGCAATTTAATCTACTTCCTTTCCTCATCATAGTCTCCTCCCATGTCACTTTTAATCCACATAGGTCCCATTTAGTGTTCCCTCTAAATTAAGTTAGTGTGAGCTAACTCACAGTTTTTTAGCTTCCAGCTTCCTAACCTTCTTAGAGCCTTCATGTTAACTCGCTTTAGTGTCCTTCCTTCTGCTGTGCTGTATGGGAGGTTCAAGAAAATTCCATATTCCAACAGGTTTTGTGGTTGTGGTTCAGGGGATATAGAAAGTATTGAACATGTTCTCCTGCATTGTACATTTTACTGTGATATTCATGCCATTTACATACATATACATACATCATACATCATTTTATTTGTATCCCGCCCTCCCCGCCGAATCAGGCTCAGGGCGGTTAACAGCATTAAATCAATACATTAAATACAATGGTTTCAAACAATAACTAATTTAACAATTTAATTAAAATTCTAAAATTAATAAAATAAAATAAGATTGACATCCTGGTGCTATTAAGACAGATGGTAACTTTTCCTTAGCAGTCTCTTCTTTAATCGGTGTAGGCCATCCTAAAGAGGATGGTCTTGCAGGCCCTGCAGAACTGTTCAAAGTCCCACAGGGCCCGCATTTCTTCCGGAAGCTGGTTCCATAGGTGTGGAGCCACTACAGAGAAAGCCCGAGTATGGGTACTCTGTAGTTTTACCTCTTTCAGCCTGGGGATAGTCAGCAGGTTCTTCCCTGCTGACCTCAGTGCTCTCTGGGGTTCATATGGGGAAAGATGGTCCCTCAGGTAGGCAGGTCCTTGGCCATATAGGGCTTTAAAGGTGATAACCAGCACTTTGTAACGAATCCGGTATGTAACTGGCAGCCAGTGCAGTCCACGTAGCCCCGGCTGTATGTGCTCCCACTTTGGGAGCCCCAATAGCAGTCTAGCAGCCACGTTCTGCACCAGCTGCAGCTTCCGGGTTCGGCACAGAGGCAGCCCCATGTAGAGGGCATTACAGTAATTTAGTCTCGAGGTGACCGTTGCATGGATCACTGTTGCTAGGTCCCGACACTCTAGGAAAGGGGCCAACTGCTTTGCCCGCCTCAAATGGAAAAAGGCTGACTTAGCAGTGGCTGTTATCTGGGCCTCCATTGATAATGAAGGCTCCAGTAGAACTCCCAGGCTCCTGACACGGCACGCCGCTTTCAGATTTACTTAGATCCTCTTCTTCAAAATCATGAGGGGACAATCTGATGGTGATAAGACTCTTTTCCTATTGTCCTCTCATAACCCTGAGATTATTGAAACTGTGGCAAAATATCTGTGCTGTGCTTCTAAGAGGAGAGGAATGTTTCAAATGTTGGGGTAATATATGTTTTCTCTTTTGCTGATTGTGCTGTTATGCCAGTAAAGATTGTCATTGTAGCTTCCAACTCACACATTTTTGTCTTAGCTCAGGGAGGATGGCCCCAGAGAAAACTAATGTATGCAGTAGCCAAATCACTCACAACTTTAATGACAAGGAGCTCACAAAGTAGAATTTTTGCTCACAAGACCCTACAGATTAGAGGAGGTATTGACCCCACCCCTCAAATGCTGATTGGTTCATGCAAAACTTTGTTCCAGGCTACTGCCTAGAAGCCAGCTATCTCAGATAACAGTTTCTTTATTTTAGTGCTTTCAAACCCACTCTTCCAGCATACCTGGTTCTCCACTACTCTCTTTTATCCTCATGTCACTCTTGTGAGGTAAGCTATAGTAAGAGAGAGTGACCAATGCAATTTCATCTGATGAGTTTCATGGCAAGTGAGGCTTTGAATTCTTCACTGGTATTAGTGGAACACTCTAATTGCTATACCACACTAGTTGACAAACAAATAGGACCTGTGCTCTTCATCTTTTCACAGAATGATGGGCAGAATGCAGAAACTCAGAAATGTGAGTTGAGATGTTCAGTAGGACCATCAACAAACCCTTCTTTTGGATGACATCTCTGTCGAGCACATATCTATTGAGTCATCCCCCCCACTCCCACTGCCTTATGGAACAGTAACATTCCCCAGAGAGCACTGAAATCTAGCTCCCCAAATCTCTTAAAAATCCCTGGACCAAGGGAGGCCAAACTGAAAACAACTCGAGAGCAGGCCTTCTCAGTAACGGCTCCCCATTGGTGGAATCAACTACCAGCCGAGGTTCGAGCCCTGCGGGACTATAATCAGTTCCGCAGGGCATGTAAAACTATTCTTTTTCAAATGGCCTACAAGATTGAATCCTGAAATGACATCCAGCCATCTGATATACATCGTTTTCTATTATAGCACCTTACCTGTTGTGGTTTTAATTAATTAATCTATTTATTTAATGTATTTTATTGCATTTTATCGTATAATGTATTTACTGAAAGTCATGGCACTTTCCATGTTTGTGAGCCGCCCTGAGCCTGCCTTGGCGGGGAGGGTGGGATATAAATAAAAATTATTATTATTATTATTATTATTATTAACAGTGTCAGTGAGGTGCCAGTGTTTATACAGAAGATCAACAACTGCTCTTCTATTATTTCTGAAAGTCATTATTTTTCTTGTTCAGATTGTACAACAATTATATTCAACAGCAGAGTCTGTTCAGGTTGGATTGCTATTTGTTTCTACCTGTATGCATAGTCCTAATAATATGCAGAGCTAGCTCCCTTGAAGCACTACATTTTGCAATATAGTGTCTAACACATTTACTTGCTTTATAAGATTCTCAGTGCTCTTACGCAATCCTTATTTGTTTAAATTGGGTGTACGTAGGACTGGGCGCCACAGGTATAGTGCATCATAAAGGGCAGCATAGGAAGTTTTCTCTAACAATGATTTATTTGCTAAGGACAGAGTTTTGCTGTTGTAATTTAAGATCTATGGGGTTGTGATGAGCTCTGCTTTGCCCACAGATGCATTTTCCCAGTTTAAAGTCTACACTAGCAACAGAGGCTTGGTTCTCTTCTTCTGCCAAAACTTCATTTTGCACAAGAAGATTGATAGTTTTCAGTGGGCCATTGCACAAAATGGAAATATTAACAGAGGTGGCTCCGCAGCAGAAACCATCTAGCAGATATGGAACTTCTTGATGGGATCCAAGCCACAATCATTTATATCATTATATGTGCAGAATCTGAGGAGATGAATGCCAGTTAGCACTCGGATGTGGATGGCTGAGAAAAATTTAACTAGATGCCATATTAGGTGAACTGATACAAATGCATTTTATCCAGGCCAAGAAATGGATATACATAAGGACTGTGTTATTTTATGAATTAAACTAGCATTTTCAGTTCAGGACCATGTGCTTTGAACACAGAAACGTTCCTGGCTTGTAACAAGAACTGTATGTCAGAAGGAGACATAACGACATTTTGTTGATTATTTTCCACTTGTACATTGGTGTGTGTGGGTTTTATCTTATAATTTCCTTCCTGTAGCAGCAACCGTCACTAATTTTAGATCAATGTGTATAGTACAAGCACATATGTTTAGTGACAGTTTTCAGCTACTAGAAAGCCATTCAGATTTTTCAAAAACTTCAGACACAATAATATTCTCACATCAACGCCAAATAATTAAGCTGTAAATGCTGAGAGATTATTGTGAAAGCAACTCTGGGACAGGGTTGTCCTTGATGGGAAAACTAGCTGCTGTTTCTGTCAAACTCAACCCTATATATATCCTCAGCAGCACTATGTCTGCCATTACAACCCAGTGATGAAACGAAGGTAAGGGTGAAAAAGATGTAAATAGTTTCTCATATACTTAGATACTAACCAGTCAGCGTCATCCCTTCATAAGGTTTTCTGGCAGGGACCCAAATGATGCAGGTCATGGATCTGAGAAGTTTCATATGTTGCCATGCAATATGAGAACTCATGATAATGAGCAGTTATGTGGTGGTCAACCCTTCATTGAAGTAGGCTTCAGGTGCTACTACTTAATGCCTACATAAATACTTTTAGATGCCCAGAAACTGTTCCAGAGTAGCAACATGTTTGCTAAGAAGTAGCTAAATTGGAGAGATACACACTAAAGATGATCTCTTCTCACTTTCTCTGTGCATCAGAAAGTGATAGAATTAGAAACAGGAGGTTTGTGATTTATGTAGAAAAAACATGTTCCATGCTTTTATTTTGGTTGCACTCATTGTCTAATTATCATATATGAACTTTAGTAGGAACATGTGGGGGACACCCAAGGATTCACAGGGTGGGGACATCAAATGCTCCTCTCCCATGCTGGCCTATTTCCACCACCCCTGATAAGCAAAGAGAAGTGTGTAAGCATGCTATCTACCGAGTCTCACCCTCTTCCACATGTACACTGCTAGCCAAGTGATGGGCTTGGAGTAGCAAGTGTTCCAGATGCCTAGACTTCCCAGTCAGCTGTCCAGCAGTGATTAGGGTAGGTAGAGGCTTGGAATAGGAAGTGCATTATGCATACTTTCTGCTCCAGAGCCACCCTCCTAGCCAGCGGACAGCGGCTGGGCTTGGAGTGGAAAGTGCATCCTCCCTCCCCTACCCACTACCAGCCATCTGATGGGGGAGGTGGCTTGGAGTGGAAAGCATGTTGGTTGATTTCCAGTGGATCAGTGAGGCTAAGAGAAGAAAGTGCCTGCGTGTGGGATAGGCGGGATATAAATTTTAAAAAGATTAAATTATACTTTTTGGTCTAAGCCACCTCTGGAAAGGTTGCTGCTGATGTGCAGATATCACTTCTCCATTTTGATATCTTAACCCCCCCCCCCAAAAAAAAAAAAATTGTTTAAGGTTTTGGATTTTTCTGCAAACATTTCCCCTTTCTGCACCTGGTGCCAATGTACAGATTATTTTGATTTATACTCTGAGGCCAAGTGCAGGATTAAATATATTATATCTCCCCCTTAATCAAACTGGCTAAGATCCTGTGATATTCATGGCTGCATCTGCAGCTTTGCCTCATTTGCTTGGGTTATCTTGTATTACTTTGGAACAGAATTACTTTGGAGCACCACAATGTTTTTTATAATACACCTGTTACATTTTTGCTGTTTTTGAAACTCTGCTGTTGCAATTTTACAGATTGTTTTGTGATAGATTGGAAGGTGAGTACCTTCACCTGTTAAGGCAGGATAAGGGATAGGCACCAGTTCCTAGTTCATGGCCAAACCATGAACCAATATGAATTGGGAGGTTGGTTTGTGAACTGAACTAATTCATAGCTGTTCATGACCCCTACTTTCTGTTCCCCACCACTTTTTGCAGGGAGCAGAAAGCAGGGGGTTAAAATGACTCCAGTTTTCTGCTGCCTTCTTTCTACTCACAGTGAAAAACAGTGAAAACAGTAGGGAGCAGAAAATGAGGGTTTAAACGGCCTTAAGCCATTTAAATCCCTGCTTTCTGCTTAGGGTTGCCAAGTCCAAGTCAAGAAATATCTGGGGACTTTGGGGGTGGAGCCAGGAGACTTTGGGGGTGGAGACATGAGACATTGGGGCGGAGCCAAGATTAAGGCTGTGACAAGCATAATTCAACTCCACAGGGAGTTCTGGCCATCACATTTAAAGGGACAGCACACCTTTTCAATTCCCTCCTTCCATAGGAAATAATGAAGGATAGGGGCACCTTCCTTTGGGGCTCACAGAATTGGACCCCCTGGTCCAATCTTTTTGAAACTTGGGGGGTATTTTGGGGAGAGGCACTAGATGCTGTACTGAAAATTTGGTGCCTCTACCCCCCAAAACAGCCCCCCCCAGAGCCCCAGATATTTGCAGATCAATTCTCCATGATTTTCTATGGGAATAAATCTCCATAGGGAATAACAGAGTTCCCAGCAGACGTTTCCCTCCCCTCCCCCACTTTCTGACAACCCTGAAGTGGGGGGAGGGCCTCCAAACCGGGGGATCCCCTGCCCCCACCTGGGGATTGGCAACCCTATTTCTGCTCCCTGCCTCTTAGCAGTTTTTTCTTCATTAGCCTCCAAAAACTCCCTTAAAATTCATGGAAGTTCATGGTGGCACTTTAGTTGATGAACTTTGGTTCACAAATCATGAACTGCCCCAAATTAGTCATGAACTTACATTTGTGAGCCAGTTTGTCCCCATTCCTAGGCAGGGTTCACCAGGCATTTTTCTGATCCTGCTTAAAACACCAGAATGAATTTGAATGGAAAGATAATACTGCAAGTGTCTCCAGCTTTTGGTTTCATTCAAGACAATGAATGTTGAGGTAAAATTTGAATTATTTTCATTGAAGATGCAGAACAATTTTGCCTGTTTTGTTGTGGTGCATAATCACTAATTTTTTTTGTTCCAATCTTCTTTGTACTAAAATCACTTTACAATGGTTTGTGGAAAATAAGACATTAAATCTGTATTTTCATTCACAGTTCTTAAACACGACAGCAGTTCATCTGGTATCAAGGTCTGCTCTTGAATATTGTTTTCTGATAACGGGAGCTTCCATTGATTTTCCATTGCTCTATTTGATTCTTCTGTAGAGGTGAATATCTTGCTCTGCCCACTTGTATTGTTGCTCAGAATAAGATTGACTTTTTCAAGTAAAAGTGTATTTCCGTCCATGTCCTCAGTAGGCCATATGGAAGCAATAGGACTCATATAATCTTTTATTAAAATATTCATGGGTGAACCTGGGAGATTTGATTTTGTATCCAGATTTTGAGAATATGTTTCACAACTATTGCTGCATAGGGATACCTTGTTGCAGACCTGAGGTTTGTAGCCATTTTCCTCTGCTATATCAGAACTGTTGACAAGTAATGCCTCTGGTAGACTGATATTGGAAGCTGATTCTTTGGTTTCCCTGTTATTATCCAGAGGCTTGCACTCCTTGTCTATCAGTGTCTCCTCTACTTCAGTTACTACAGCATCTTCATAATCCAACACCAGCCAGTTGAAAATGTGCATCGCGGAACTATTTCTTTCCTGAGGAACAATTATGGGGAAATATGACAATACTAAAACTGCCATTTTAATGTGATGATTGGAGGAAAGGAAACAGAAACCAACCATCAGTCAAGAGTTAATCTCTAACTCAGTACTGCAGTATTAAATTTGTAAGTTTATGAGTTTGTGTTGGGACTGCATTCAAAGCCATCCTGGGCCGCAGGTAGGACAAGCTTGGCTTAGAGGGAGTATTGATCTCAACCTCGTTTACTACCATATAACATTGAGATCAATACTCCCTCTAAGCCAAGCTTGTCCTACCTGCGGCCCAGGATGGCTTTGAATGTGGCCCCAACACAAACTTATAAACTTTCTTAAAACAGCACCTGGAATTGTGTGCTGCTGCAGCAGCAGATCCTGGGACTGAGGCTACATCTGGTTGCTTTTTCCTCCTGCTTGCTTTCCCCCCCCCACCACCAGAGAGGGCACCAGAGCTGACTCAGAGCATGTGTGTGAGAGTGCTCTTCCTTTGCTTTTGGGCACTCTTCAGCTCTTCTTTCTTCCTGCTGTGGCCCCTCTGGATCTCCCACCCAGGACAAAGAGCCCTTGACTGTGCTCTGGAGGTATCAGGGGGTGACTGTGGGCCCCTCTCTGGGAAAGTTGGAGAGTAGCAGAGCCAGCCTCCCAAGTAGGGTTGCCAAGTCCAATTCAAGAAATACCTGGGGACTTTGGGGGTGGAGCCAGGAGACTTTGGGGGTGGAGCCAGGAGACATTGGGGGCAGAGCCAAGAGCAAGGGTGTGACAAGCATAATTCAAGGGAGTTCTGGCCATCACATTTAAAGGGACTGCACATCTTTTTAAATGCCTTCCTTCCATAGGAAATAATGAAGAATAGGGGCACCTTCTTTTGGGGCTCATAGAATTGGACCCCCTGGTCCAATCTTTTTGAAACTTGGGGGGTATTTTGGGGAGAGGCACTAGATGCTATACTGAAAATTTGGTGCCTTTATCTCAAAAAACAGCCCCCCAGAGCCCCCGATACCCACAGATCAATTCCCTATGGGAATTGTTCATGGAGGTGCATGATGGCTGTGGGGGTGGGGCTTCCCCCACTGGCCAGCTGGCTGGGGGAGGGGGGAAGCCTGCAAAACCGGGGGATCCCCCTCTGGGACCTGGGGATTGGGAAGCCTACTCCCAAGCTCCTGGGCAGGCTTATGGGATGGGGTGGGAGTTTTCCTTGTTGGGGGGCTGCTGGCCCTTCTCTGTGAAGGTTGGAGGTGGAGCATGTGCGGAGGAACTGAGCTTGCTGTCTCCAAAATGGAGATGCTTCACTGCCTCGGGTGGTTTCTGTTGCATTCCCCCTCCATCTCTTCACTGTGGGAGTTCCAGAATCCCCTTATCCTTCTCTGTAGCTGGGACTAGAAAAGAGACACATAGAAACAGGTGCCCCCCCCCCCAAGTCTCTGGAGATAGAGGTTTTTAAAAAAGCATGTAGAAAAAAACAGGCCTCCTCCTTTAAAAACAAATCAAGGACCCCCCTTCTCTTTTTTTATTTGCTCTTGATCATGAATCTACTGCACTCAGGATGGCTTTAAAAGCAAGCCTGTGTCTGTCAGCAAAAAGTGAGCTTCAGTTGGGAAGCAAGGGCTGGTGTGAAAAAGAAAAAAAAATCTGCCCACTCCCCACCCCCCTCTACTCCAAGCTTCTGAGAGAGGGCATGGAGAGGGAGCAATGACTTCCCTTCCCCTTCTGTTGGAAATTTAGAGGCATGGTTTGGGAACAGAGCAAAGCAAACATCTCTTCCACCCAATCCCATAGCTACCAAGGGGCCTGCTCTGCTCTCCATTTCTCAATGATCATTCTTAAAGGAAACAAGAATCAGAAAGCCAGGCATTTTCCTGAGAACAATGTGGGGGAGAGTTTGAGCAGTAGGTGGGCTATGCTGGCTGGGAGGGGAAGATTCAGGATAGGGCTTTCTTATAACAACCACTCATGATGAGGAAGGCAGAATGGGTGACCCCCCCTCCCCCCATTTTTCTCCTGGATCTATCTCCATTTGTTGGTGTGAAGTGCTGCTATAGTGGATCAGACTCTCAACTGGGCAGTTTTAAGAGTAGGCGGGCATAGAGGCCTGCCAGATACAAACATTCTACTAGCAGTGGTGAGAGCATTGAAGCCTGGTTGAGCCTCTCTTATTTGCTGGCCAGCAGAGCCTGTTCCACATTTACAGTGCTCCTATTCTTCTAGGGTTGCCAAGTCCAATTTAAGAAATATCTGGGGACTTTGGGGGTGGAGCCAGGAGACATTGGGGGCAGAGCCAAGAGCAAGGGTGTGACAAGCATAATTCAAGGGAGTTCTGGCCATCACATTTAAGGGGACTGCACTAATTTTTAAATGCCTTCCTTCCATAGGAAATAATGAAGGATAAGGGCACCTTCTTTTGGGGCTCATAGAATTGGACCCCCTGGTCCAATCTTTTTGAAACTTGGGATGTATTTTGGGGAGAGGCACAAGATGCTATACGGAAAATTTGGTGCCTCTATCTCAAAAAACAGCCCCCCAGAGCCCCCTATACCCGCGGATCAATTCCCCATCGTTTCCTATGGGAATAGGGTTGCCAATCCCCAGGTGGGAGCAGGGGATCCCTGGTTTGGAGGCCCTCCCCCCGCTTCAGGGTCGTCAGAAAGCGGGGGAGGGGAGGGAAATGTCTTCTGGAAACTCTATTATTCCCTATGGAGATTTATTCCCATAGAAAATCATGGAGAATTGATCCACGAGTATCTGGGGCTCTGGGGGGGCTGTTTTTGGGGGTAGAGGCACCAAATTTTCAGTATAGCATCTAGTGCCTCTCCCCAAAATACCCCCCAAGTTTCAAAAAGATTGGACCAAGGGGTCCAATTTTATGAGCCCCAAAAGAAGGTGCCCCTATCCTTCATTATTTCCTATGGAAAGAAGGAATTGAAAAGGTGTGCCGTCCCTTTATATGTGATGGCCAGAACTCCCTTTGGAGTTCAATTCTGCTTGTCACAGCCTTGATCTTGGTTCCACCCCTAATATCTCCTGGCTCCACCCCCAAAGTCTCCTGGCTCCACTCCCAAAGTCCCCAGATATTTATTGAATTGGACTTGGCAACCCTGTATGGGAATCGTTCATGGAGGTGCATGATGGCTCTGGGGGCGGGGCTTCCCCTGCCGGCCAGCTGGCTGGGGGAGGGGGAAAGCCTGTAAAACCGGGGGATCCCCCTCTGGGACCTGGGGATTGGGAAGCCTATATTCTTCTGTGTGCAGCCTGCAGTAAGTCTCTCTGAATGCCAGGTAAGAGAGTGAGAGCTGGGAGGGAGGAGGAGGTTGGTCCTGTGGAAATTGTTGCGGAGGTCACTATAATTTTCTGGGCTTGTGGTGGGGCTTGCTGAAATCTGGCCTGGTTCTTGTTTGCTCCTGGCAGGCACCACATTGGCACATTTTCTGATGTTATGCTTTTTTTTTTCTTTTATTGTTGGGGTGGATGACTGAGGTAGCCTGGCGGTCTGCTGCTGGCTGCTTCCTACCCCAGGCTAGACCTTTCCCAGTCCTTCTCCTGGCTTAGTGCATTGCCTGGCCTGGTTCCTGTTTCAGCTCTAGGCCATCTGCAGCACGACTTGGAAGCAGAAAGGACATTAAGGCCCTGTGTTTCTGGGAGGGATGAGATTATTATTTTTTTTACTGATCCCCCCCCCCCCACTTGTGTTTCACTGTGGTCTGGTCTGGCCCTTGTGGGGCCTTTGTGGCCTGGTTCCTGCTTCAGTTCTGGGCCATCTGCAGCAGGACTTGGAAGCAAAAAGGACATTAAGGCCCTGTGTTTTTGGGAGGGATGGGATGATTTTTTTTACTGTGGTCTGGTCTGGGCCTTTTGGGGCCTATGTGGCATGGTTCCTGCTTCAGCTCTGGGCCATCTACAACAGGACTTGGAATCAGAAAGGACATTAAGGCCCTGTGTTTCTGGGAGGGATGGAATGATTTTTTTAAATTGATCCTTGCAATGGGAAGTAGGTCCTTCTGCTTATATGTGGTGGTGAATATCATGAAAATTATGCATGAACCTTTTTTAGCTCCTCATCAGCTATTGTTAGTGTTGTGTATTTTATGTGCGGCCCAAGACAATTCTTCTTCTTCCAATGTGGCCCAGGGAAGCCAAAATGTTGGACACCCCTGCTCTAAGCTGTGGAAACTTGTGAGTGAAAATTCTACTTTGCGAGCTTCTGGTAAAGCTGTGAAGTTTTGCCAGAAGTTGTGAGCCACTGCATAAGTTAGTTTGCTCTGGGACCATTTTTTCTGAGCTCAGACAAAAATCTGAGAGCCAGAGGCTAAAAAACTGTGAGCTAGCTCACACTAACTCAGCTTAGAGGGAACACTGGTTGAGATCTCTATAAAACTTACATGAGAACATAGGAATCTGAAAATAAGGAGTTGGATCCTGCATTCAATTTCTGATGGTGTATGGGTACTTTTACCAGTGGATGTGGAGATGATTTTTTTTTTTGCCAGTTTCTATCTGCAGACCTCCATATCATATCCATGGCTGTTCTTAGATGTTCCCTTGACTCAGGGCAGCAATTCTGGGGAAAGGAGAACTATAGTGGAAGGTGGGAAAGTTCTGTTTCATGAACAGAACCCCACTTGCAGAACATGTATCCAACACAACTTAAGTATGTTTTATTCAAGCAAAACTCAGTGCAATAAATACTGGCCCAATAGATTAAATTAATTGTGAATATTTCCAATTTGAAGCAAGTTAATCATGGTTAACTTGTTCCATAACTTCCAGTGGGATTCAGAGTACAACGTTTTGCATGTTTACTCAGAAATAAATCTTGCAGGGACTTATTTTCTGGAAAATATTGAAGAAGATGATATTGGATTTATATCCCGCCCTCCACTCCGAAGAGTCTCAGAGCGGCTCACAATCTCCTTTACCTTCATCCCCCACAACAAGACACCCTGTGAGGTGGGTGGGGCTGGAGAGGGCTCTCACAGCAGCTGCCCTTTCAAGGACAACCTCTGCCAGAGCTATGGCTGACCCAAGGCCATGCTAGGAGGTGCAAGTGGAGGAGTTGGGAATCAAACCCGGTTCTCCCAGATAAGAGTCCGCACACTTAACCACTACACCAATGCACTTCTTGGCTCTCCAATATGAATAGGATTGCAGATTTAATCATGATTAACCATTAGCTAGATTATGGCCTATGTGTGTAGGGTGCTAGGAAGCATGGAATTTAAGATATGATAAGTTTAAAATGACACATTTTATGTTGTTTCCATATTTCTCCCTGAAAAAATGAGGAAACCCCTTTCCCTTTCATGTTAAAATTTCTAGAAATTGTACATCTCTGCCTAGGACATACACATCTGCCGGACTGTCCCTCCTGGTATATCCCAAAGTACAACTGTGGTCTTCTGGATGCCACTTTCTAGTTGTTTGTTCCCCCTCTTAAGGTGGCCACTCAGCAACTGCTTGTGAGTGCTTCTTTTCTGTAGTGGCCTCCACCTTGTGGAACAAGCTTCTTAAGGAGGGGCTCTGAAATTGAAAATCCTTAAGATTTTAAACTGCAGACATCTTCTTGGGGAGAAGGGTGAACCTTTTTATCATATTTTTGTTTTTTAATGTTTGGGACTGTAAACTTCTTTGAGCCACAAGGGAAAGATGGGGTACAAATATTTTAATAAAATTTGGAAAACTGTGCTGTACTATGGACCATGCTGATACCTGTAGATGGTCTTTTCACACATTATGAGGTATCCAGGCTTGGTCCAGAGTAATATTCCCTACCACCCCAGTGTCCCATGTAACAGTCACATATGATTTGCAGTTTCCCCTCAATTCGCAAGCATGTCATTCCTAATTTGGATTGTGACTCTGGTACATGTGGAGAAAGGTCTTCAGCATTAACCCCATGCCATTTCCCAACCTGCAGTGGTCCTGGGAGCCTGCTATTTGGCCCATGAGTTTTCCCAATAGGATTTCCCCTAAGATTTTATCAGATCAGGAAAATGGTGTGGGGGAGTAAATCCTTTTCTCTTCCCATGACACAGTCATGATTCAAATCAAGTCCTGCACACATGAAGGAGAATCTGTTACATAAGACATGAGGTCCTTGGACCCAACCCATGTACTCTGTAATGTGTGAAGAGAGAGGCACATTTTTCACATGCTGAGCAGGTGTTGATCTTGCATGCTTTCTAGCAGGTTCTGTTTTGCATGACTAGGAGATTCTGTTTTCAAATAAATGCAGGCTGTTCCAGTTTGAATATTACTTTGTATGTGTGGTGAGGGAAGTGGGGAATAAGTTTACATCCCCAGTCTCATCACACATAGAGACGACGAGGGGAAATAATGCCCAAAGTGACCCACAACATAATCTGAACCTGTCAGACATGAGAAGTAAACATTTATGTACAGGATTTTGTTTCAACATGTCATGTCATGATTTCTGCAAATAGAAACCCCCTCCTCCCAAGTAGGGTCAGATATATTAAACACATAGAGATCTGGTCTGCTAAGTTACCTGGAACATTCTGATCACATTGCTCTTCTGCACTTGAGGATAATCTTCAAGTAGCCACTTGGGTGTCACTGAAATAAACACTGTGCTAATCCTTTAAAATACAATGTTAACAATACAATGTTGTCAATTTTTAAAATACAATGTTGTCAATTTTTGATTAGGATTTAAATTTATGATTGGGCAAAATACTTCTGTACTTTTCAAGGCAGGCTAAGGGGAGAACAACATGTGACGGGTACAGGCCCTTGTCTTCAAACTCAGGTCCACTTACAAAACGTTTAAAACAGATGTGGAACTGGAGGGATTTTTAGTGGATCAATGGCAGGTGAGGGAGGGATCCGAACTGTTTCTCCAGTCACCACTCCCTTCCAGATAGCACTCCACCCTTCTACTCACTACTCTTCCACCTCAAATTGTTTCATATCCTACTTTCCTACAACTGAGTCAGCCACCATGCCATGTAGTTCTACTCTGTTTCAGCCTAAAAGATTTAAAAATCAAAGCTCAGGACTACTGCACCACCATTCCTAAACAAGTTTCTTGGTGATATAAGGCCTATTCAAATAATGTGTATCCATGACAAGGGAAAGGCAGATTTCACTACCTGAGGTGGTGAAACTTTCATTTCAGTTTTGATGTGGGGAATTGCTAGTTTGAAAATATTGCATATGAAAACCACACCTGTGGCAACTTCATCCCCAGATCCACAGCTCAGCATTTTGACAGAACAGGAAGTGACCAGTAGCAACTGTCAGCAGATCCCTGTCAAATTCCCTTGAGGTGGAATTTTGGCCATGCAATTGATGATGCCAGAAGCTATTTCTAACAGGATGACACAGAAGTCAAGCTAGGCAACAATTTGGCCCACTTATACAATTCCATAAAAATAACAGAAATACCATTAATACCTAACAGGAGGGTTATGGAGTGAAACTTGCATTATCTAATGTCCTGGCAACATAAGACAGGAGAATCTTCCTTGCCTATTTTCAGAAGACCCACTGTGGAAAGTACTTGGCTACATTTTTTGCCTGCATGAGCTAGAGCTGGAAAAGCAGAAAACCTTTTGGGATTTCAAGGGGTGAAGTTGGTTGGGGTATAGTATTGCCGACTGTGTGCTTGCTTCTGTACTCCTGTGATACTCAAATTTAATCTTTAAATAGCTTCTATAAAAATGATTATCATCTTGCTCCACTGGGGGGAAATATACATGAAAAAAATAACTGTGCATACATTCTTAAGGGTTGAAAAGCTTGAGCCAAGGCTAGGAAGGAAACCCCAATCTGTACCTTTTCCTGAATGACTTCTTAGAGATCAAAGCCAAAAGAAAGAAAGATAAGAAGGCCACTCCAATACCAATTCCCAATAAAACGCCAACATCATCATCTGTAACAAAAAAAAAAAAAAGTGGTGGTGGTGGAGACTAGTCAGTTTCTTGTACAAGAGCACTATTTTACACAGCATTGTATGTGCTTCCTGAATGGTCAGAGAGAAAGGGAAGCCTACAAATGTTTTCATAAAGATAGTACCTAAATATTTAGGCTACCCTGAACAAAACATTTTTACCTATATGATATTCCCTGCTCGACGGATAGCTTGTAAAACCACTACAGACAATACACCCCAGAATGATGATGATGATGATGATGATGATGATGATGATGATGATGATGATATAATATATTACATTGACATAACAATATTCAATTGCCGATAAAATGGGAGTCAATGTATAGTGATTAAGAGCAAGGGACTCTAATCTGGAGAACTGGGTTTGGTTCTGCCCTCCACCACTTGAAGCCAAGCTGGGTTACCTTGGGTCAGTCACAGCTCTCCCAGACCCAAAACATAAGACTAGCTCATTTGTGAGATTGGGGCCACACTTACACAAAACAGATTTTTCTATAAACTTGGGGGAACACCTAGGTTTGCAGAGAAATCTAAAATATTATAAAAATTCATTGTGGGGGTTTAAATCCTCCCAAAATTAAATGAAGCGTTCTCTGCACATGGACAGAGAATGCATGTACTATTGTGGGGACTGGTGGTGGCTGCTGCAGCAGCAGAGGATCCTGGGAGCCCAGTGGCCACTGCAGCAGTGGATCCTGGAGCCACACAAGGCAAGCTGCCAAAAGTGGTGATGTGAGGAGGAAGCCTTGGCAGGCCACCCAGAACTGTGCTGGATAGGCCACCAAAAGTGATGATGATGTGTGAGGATGATTTGTGGATGGAGTGATTCTGGGCAAGCTGCTGAAAGCAGCGGTGTGTGAGTAGAAAAGCCTTGTTGGGCTCATCCAGAGATGCTCTGGGTGATCCTCCAAGACTGATGAGGTGTGTGTGTGAACCTCAGTGGGCTTGCCTAGAGCTGTGCTGGGCAAGCCACTGAGAGCAGCTATGAGGGGTTGTGAAAGAAGCTGCATTGGACCCTGTAGTAATGGCAATGGGGAGCTATCAGGCTGGGGTGCAGTGATGGATCTGGTGAGGCAGAAAGAGAGAGAGTGAGTGCTGAAATAGGTGGCAAAGAGTGATGGTGACGGGGGGCAGAAAGAGATAGATGGGGTAGGGAGCAGAAACAGTGACAGACATTGGGGGGAAGAATAAGAGAAGGGGTGGCAGCAGAATTAAGAAAGAGTGAGAGGCAGAGAAGTCATGGGAGAGGGGGAGGACACAAAGGTGCGAAGAATGCCCTCTTCCCACAAGTTTCTTGTCAGTCCTGATGTGTGTGTGTTTATAAAACTGGCAATTGAATATTGTTATATCAATGTAACTATAGCAATACATGTAACAAATTTAATTTAAAAATAATTTTCTAGTACTTTCTAGTACTTTCAATTGCAGAAATGTGCCTTTCCCCTTATAGTTCCACAATGGAAGGGGATAGAGACTTTATTTCTTTAAAATAATTGCTAGGAATTCAGGGATTCAGTTACACATGTTATATGGTTATACTAATATAATTATATTCAGATAGGGTTATCATTTGCCTGGAGGAATATCTCCCTTCACAATGTGACTGATCTAAAGCTAGACCTGTGAAAATACCCTAAACTTTCATTTCCCTAGAATAACGTCAGTGGATGTGGCTTACAGTTCCTACCACTTTGAGATGCCATCATTAGTTGGTACAAACCTCCCACATGGTCAGAGAGAAACTTCTCTTCCCACCCCCTACCCCAAGCCAGTCATAGTCCTGCTCTTACGATAGGAAACTGGAGAGGTACTTTCTAGAGTGTTACCAGTTGGTCCATCTGGAAATCCTATTGCTGATAAAAAGAAAGAAAATGAGAGTGGCAGTTAGTAAGCACACTATTTTAGCTAGCACTATTTTTCCTTCCATTTTTTGCTGGCTGAACTGACTCAAAAGCAGTTTTAAAAAATGAAAATAACTTTTATTACAGAAAAAAGTGGTGTTTCACATTATGCAAAAAATTGTTGTTCCAATATATTTTAACAGTGACTGTTTCTCAACAAATTAATCTTCCCCATTCAACATCTTCTACTTTCACACCTGACTTATGGTGACCCTGTAAGGTTTTCAAGGCAAGAGACATTCAGAGGTGGTTTGCCATTGCCTGCTTCTGTTTAGCAACCCTGGATTTCCTTGGATGTCTCCCATCCAAACATTAGTAAGGGATGACCCTGCTTAGCTTCTGACAAGATCAGGCTAGCCTGACCTATCTAGAGCAACTCTATATCTACTACATTTCATCAATGTAATGATCAATATTGTAGTCCAAATGGTATTATAATCAAGTATCCAGCTCTACCACATCAAGGAAGATCATTAGGGAACTGGAAACTGATTGTTTCTGTAAATAGATACATCACCCAATGTTTTTCAACAACAGGATAATTCCAAAAAGTTTGCAAAAACTCTGTCAGACTTTGCTCAGCAATTTTTCATTGAAGTATGATATATTTATGGTGTTCAGTACCATTGATATTGAGTTTTAAAGTCATTCTTTTTCAAGTCTGAAGATATTAACCTTAGCTGCACACTCCCCTATATCAATTTCCAGGGGTTGTTTTGTAGGAAAATAGGTGGTGGAGCTCATTAGAATAACTCATTAGCATATGCCCCCACCAGCCAAAAGCAACCCGATGCAAGAAAGGACAGTCCTGTGTGAGCGAGGCCTGCTTGGGCTGGCTAGAGATCCAGCCAGCCCAAGCAGGCCTCACTCACCTGAGGCTCTTCTTAGTTGCCCAAAATCACATAAGAGGTGGAGAAAGGGTGGTGCGGGCTTCTCCAGGGATTAATGAGGGCTGCTGGGGGTGTGGCAAAGCCCCTGGTGGCTGGCTGGCTGCCCACTCTCCTAATCCAGGGATTGTTAGGCAGCTGCACCTACTACTCAATGGACAAGATAGGTGGGGAGGAGGAGGAGAAACCCTCAGAAAGGTTCAGGAGCTATGTTTCTGTGAGTTCCTGCTGAATTCAAGGCCTGTCCATTTCCAATCAATCTCAAGTATCGCCTTCCAGAGATTTTCTAAGAGACAACATCCTTCAGCAGTTTCATCTGAATGATGCTTTGCATTTATGTCTATGTGTGTTCTTTACTGAGATACCCTATTATGATAAGGCAAAGGAGTATTAAGGATGCTACAAAACATCACATTATTTGGTGCACAGCTGAGCCATGGGTTCTGCCAATATAGTTGCTGTTTTGATTACAGTTTGGGGGATATACAATGTCAGAGTTGGGTCATTCCACATCCTACTACTATCACTAATATTAGAAGCAAGTATTTCACCTTTTTCTTCCATGTGAGGTTAAGAAAATTATCATCATACTTATACATTACCAGGCCCATAGCAACAGGGGACCTGTGGGGGCACTGCCTCCTGACTTCCAGACAGCCCCCCCCCCCCAACTCCCAAGGGGCCCTCCAGGGAGCAGCCTGCTTTTTTTCTTTTTCTTTTGCCATGGCTGAGCTGGCAAAGGGTAATCAGCAGCAGCCCAAGTCAGGAGAGCTGAGCAGGACACAGTGCACTGCAGCAGCAAAAGCAGCTGGAAGAGAGGAGGGAGGGGGAGGAGGCCATGTGAAATGGGCTGGGGAGGGGGGACAGATGGGGCTGCTGGCTGCAATGTACAGGGGTGAGGGAGAGGGAGGTGGAAGGAAATCCCACTGCTTGCATGCAAGGTGCAGTCCCTTCGTGACTCCAAAGTTTTAGGGTTGGCTGTCTTGACTTGGCCACATTCAGAGCCTCCAGATTTTGTCCCCACCTCCAAAAGCTTCTGAGAAGCAGCAAGCCCCACAGTGAATGGGAAAGGGTGCCCCCTGACTTTTAAAAAAGCTCCCTGACTTTTAAAATTCTGGCTACTGCCCTGTACAGCACTAGCTGTGCTATTGGTTGCTTCCTTGGTAGGTACAACATACGATTTGTTAGAGATGCTAGCCAGCATTCTTTCTAGTATTGCTTATGGAAATTCAAAGAATTTATTTTCTTAGAAAGACATTTCATTCTGGAAGGTGCAGTTGAAAAGCACCTCAGATTTCATGAACTTGCCAGTGTTTTGAAAACCAGAAAAATCTTGTTTTGCTGAGTTGTTTGTGAATGCTACTTGATCAGCATGTCCAGTATTAAAGACTGGGGAGCCAGTTTGGTGTAATGGTTAAGTGTGCTGACTCTTATCTGGGAGAATTGGTTTGATTCCCCACTCCTCCACTTGCACCTGCTAGCATGGCCTTGGGTCAGCCATAGCTCTGGCAGAGGTTGTCCTTGAAAGGGCAGCTGCTGTGAGAGCCCTCTCCAGCCCCACCCACCTCACAGGGAGGAAGGTAAAGGAGATTGTGAGCCGCTCTGAGACTCTTCGAAGTGGAGGGTGGGATATAAATCCAATATCATCTTCTTCTACTACTCTTTTCTTTAGTATCTAGAAATATTTATAGAAATTTAACCCAAGCGTAATCATTTACAGGGGTTATGATGACTCAGCTAAGATTTCTTTAGCTGGATGACGGTATTCAGCATACCTTGAATTCAGTCTGCAATAACTGTCAATGAAAATTCCATGTGGGTCTTTGGCTCAGGATCACTGCCCTTTTATTCAGGGATCTTCACCTCTATTTCTTGGTTTGTGGTTTAATAAGAACTGGTCAAGCTATAACATGAAGAAATGTGAAGCCATTCTTTCAGGCAACACATTCCAGAAGGGCTGTCTCTATGAGGTATTCAAATAAATATATTTGGTCCAGAAAGGGAAACATCATTTTGACTTCTCCCTTTGGAAGAAAACAAACTATAAAGGTCCTCAGTGAACAATGGGATTTTTAGGTATCATGTATCGCACCACACAGAATTTATTGGTACTCCCTTCCACACTCAAGATTTCCACAGAGCCAAGTGGATTGAAAATGTCTTTAATACTGGACATGCTGATCAAGTAGCATTCACCAACAACCCAGCAATGGAGATTTTGTTGAAATGTTTATAGTTCTTGAAAAGCGGCGGACTAAAATAAAGTTGATAGAATTACTCATGAAATACTGCCACCCTGTGGCTTAAGGGACACAGCAAATTTCACAAGAAAAATTGACTAATGTGGTTTGGCCAGCATGTCTCAGGATCTATTGCAATATTCCAATTTAGATGAGCCAATTAATGTATACAAATAAGGGACAGAAGCGTGCTTTCCTCCTTTAATTAGGGAGATTACTACATCAACTCAGTGTGCAACTCCAATAAAAAAGGCAAAGTGTTATGCTGGAGATTATGAGGAAGGGGACTGAAAACAAATCACCCAAAGATAATTAACACATGAAATTCACTTCTGCAAGAAGTGATGGCACTTACAAGCATAGATAGCTTCAAGAGGAGATTGAATAAACATTTGGAACAGAGGTCCATCAGAAGCTATAAATCATAAGGTACAGGTGGAACACTAGGCTTCGCAATCCCCAGGGAGGGAATCAATGGGGAGGAGGGAATCAAAGGGAATCAGTGAGGAGGAGTCAGGACAGGCAGGCAGAGGATGAGAAGGGATGGGTGAGAGGACGAAGGGAATCGGCAGGGAGGAGGCAGAGCAGGCGAGCAGAGGACAAGAAGAGGCAAGCAAGGAGGAAGCGAATGAGCAGATGGGCGGAAGAAGAAGCAAACTAGCATTTTGTCTATGGCATGGGAAGAG
Organism: Heteronotia binoei; assembly: GCF_032191835.1. NCBI lineage: Eukaryota > Metazoa > Chordata > Lepidosauria > Squamata > Gekkonidae > Heteronotia > Heteronotia binoei. Next base: position 125,522,272 of record NC_083224.1, on the reverse strand, counting down.
GGGAGGGCCAAATTTGGTGCCCCCACCCTGCCAGCACCCTAGACAACCGCCTAGTTTGCGTGGTGGAAGGGCCGGCTGTGTCCTGATGGCACCTGGGTTTTGGTCACTGTGTGACAGAAAGTGTTGAACTGGATGGGTCATTGGCCTTATCCAATAAGGCTTCTCTTATATATGTTGGGGGAAGCTAACTCAAAAGGCATACAATGCAACAGACTCTTTCCACAACAGACTTGTACTTACACAACCCATTTGAATGGCTTTGTACAGAACATGCCTCACTGATTCCATCATGGTACACAGCATACACCAAAATGTTAAAGTAGTTTTTCGTTTGGATGTCTTCTGGAAAAGATGACTCTTTATTGTTAAAAGGCTGTTGCACAGTGAATTCAAGAAACAGGAAAGTCTACTGTTTAGTTAAGGGGAAAAGATCATGGCTAAAGAACACATGAGTTGCTGAGTGATAACAGTCAAAAACACTAAACTCCACGATGAACTTACCTGGTATATACATTGTCGTGTTCTGGCTGGGGACTTTTCCCCACAAAATGTCATATTGGTGATGACTATGCCAACCTGCATAAGTCCACTCTACTATGTACCACAGCACTGGTTTCCCAAAGTACAGGGGAAGTTCCCACATAACAGAAATTCCCTTCAGTTCCTCTCTTATTTGCATATGGGTAGGGGGTGGAAAATCTACAAGGGCAAAACAAGAGATGAGTGAATTTGAAGCAATTCCACTCCCAAGAGTTGGAGGGTCCATTTTGAAGGGGTTTTGTAGCTTGAAACTATTAAGAAATACTCTTGAAACAAACAAGAAATAAACAGAAATAAAGAATCACAGCATGGGCTCTTTATTCATTATCCACTGAAAATGCATTACGAATAATGATGACTAATTTTCTTATTTTAATTGTATAAATAAACTAATTTAGTACTTCTGTCTTGCTTTTAATTGTGATCTGGCCTCCTGTCCTCTAGAGAGCAGATCAAAAAGCTCAGTGTGACTCATAGATGCATTGCTGTTGTGTCCTCTAGCAAGCTCCCTAAGATATATGCCGCTGACTATTCCAAAGAGAGAGGAAGGACAGGACTAGGCCACCTTCACCCCTGGCCTGATTAACAGTGGTGGCAACATCCATCTTTCCTGTTTTGTATACAGAAGCAAAGGAAAATGAGTTCCCTCCTGCACTCATCAAAGTGCTGCTCATCATTCTGGACATTTTGCTAGACCAATATATTATCCAAAGATGGTAGCTGCTGAACAGAAGAACATTTGTTCTGATTTTGTGAAAAATCTATATAATAATAATAATAATAATAATAATAATAATAATAATAATAATAATAATAATAATAATATTTTATTTTTATATCCCGCCCTCCCCGCCGAGGCGGGCTCAGGGCGGCTGACAGGCGGGCTCAGGGCGGCTATTATTTTTAGATCAACCCACTGATAATGGTAAAGGTCTAGAACCTTGATAAATTATCTTGTAGTGTCAAACTTCTGAAGTAAACTTCAGAATGAAATTGCCATTACTCCTTAAGAGTTTGTTACCAAGGTGTTTTATGCCTTATGTATAAAAATTAACTGGTCAATGTGAGAAAAATTGGATCTAATTTTTATAACAAAAAGGACTGGTGACCTGGATGGAAAATACTGCAATGAAGAGCAAATTAATCCAAGTGCTTTTAAAGTTTGGTTTAAGAACTTTGCAAGTTTTCTTACACATCTGTGACAATAAATAGCAGGTATACCTAGCTTCTTTTATATATGTTAAATGGGGATTGCTTTTTTGGTACATTTTATAAATATTGGACTATTTTATAGCTTTTAATACAGAAGTCTTTTCAACTATACAATCACACATATATTTCTTGAATGCAATTATTGTATGACTTTCTATAATACAGGATTAATTATAGATTGATAGAAACAGATATAAAACCAGAATTGGAATTTTTTGTTAGCATACAGATGAATTAATATTTAGAGTTTTGGTGAATATTAATAATAAATAATAATAAACTTTTTATTTATACCCCACCCTCCCCGCCTAGGCAGGCTCAGGGTGGCTAACAAGACATGTCAGGGCGGCTAACAAGAATGTTACCTGTTAATGTCCTGTTTCTTTTTAATAGGTTGCATTGTTTCAAACATAGATCAAGAAGAGTAACTGCATTAGCTTTTCTGTAGCAGTAGAAAAGAATCAGTAGCACTTTAAAGACTTGTAAAATTGTTAGGGTATGAGCTTTCATGAGTCACTGCTCACTTCTTCAGATATAGCTAGAATGTGAATCCAATGTTCATATATATGTTTTAAACATATATAGACTTTCTAATATAGTAATGTGTGCACATGTAAAATTCTCTCTATATTTTTAATAGATATTCCTAATGGAACAACCTTGAAATGTCTTAAAAGGCAGCAGTGCACAGTGGCTCGGGGCCCAAAGAAAATTGCCACTGATCGAAGGATTTCCATTATTTTCTTGCTTCCCTCTCCTGCTCCCTGAAATGCTGGGAACACCCAGTAACAGCATGAAGGTAGAGCTAGTCTGCCACAGGAGGAAGAGACTGGTGAAAATCATTGCTTGTCAGAATTCCTATCTTACCATGAGATAGATTTCTAGAGTTGCAGGATTCATGTAGGCTAAAAGGTAGAACAGTCAGAGGGCTGCAAAGTAGACAAAATTTCCCTTTGTTCCTCTTCCATCAGCAGAGCTGTGTTGATGAAACACAGGAGAAGATAATTTTATCTTCCTTCTTCCTCTTCAGCATAGCCTTCCAACCCACATGACTTCTAGTAACTGTAGAGATAATCTTTCCTGGGGTCAGAAAGGATTGCTGAAGAGAAGGAAATGTGGAAAACATCTGTGACTAGGCTTCCAATTTGCCCCCTAACAGGGGTCCTCCACTCTCAACCAGGGGCCCCTAAACAGGGGTTTAGGGGTCCTAAACAGGGGGGCCTTGCCCCTGTCCTCAATCCCTCACTGTTGATAATGTCAAGAGCAGGAGAAAAATGTGAGGAAATGGCACTGATAGTGACATACTAGGAATTTTCCTAATATCTATTATCTTTACCATAGAGATTAGGGGGAATTTCTGCAGCATCACCTGGAAGTGATGTCTCCTCCTAAAAATTCACCCTTCCCCCTGGGAATCTGATCTGTAGTCTGGGTGCCCATGGATTGCTGGATTTAACTTGATGTATCTTAACTTGAGCTCTTTGGAAGGAGGGCAAGAGAAAAATATGACTACTGAAATTGAGGTTATGGTAGCAGAGAAAGTAGGTATATTCTGTTATTATTCTAATTTGGTGGCTGTTATGAGGGCAGAAAAGCAGGATACAATTTTGTAAAATAAAAATAAACAAATGTATATGGCTTGCTGCAGAAGGTTCAAGGATACTTACAGATACTAAGATGTATCCAACCATCTGCAGACTTTGTGGAGCAGGATTTCCCCAATTACCTGTCCTACTGTAGTTCACTCAGCACACCCCCAGGAACAGCATCAGTGCCAGTGGCAAAGCAGAGGCCTGCAGTCAGAGGGGGGAATTGCTGGAAACGGAGCCTTCCCTTCCAAAGACTTAAGTGCGGTTAAGTTTTTGGTACTGAGTTACCTGATATACCCCCACCCCCATGTCAGAGAATCTTGTAAGGATTGATCTCTTTTTAATGAAGTATTACAAAACATCGTTCAGTTCTGAGCTTTTTAATGTACTATTATGACTTACCATGGTAATTAAAGGACTGTTGGTTTACCGTAATATTAGCAGGTTTGGAACTTCCTTTTGAATTTTGTGCTATCACATAGACATAAGATACTGTTGCAGGCACTGACATTTTGCATTTTGTCTCCGGTGTATTACATAAAATTATATTTTTTCCTTGGTTTTCACAGAACACTCTGTAACCCAGAATTCGCCCTCTGCTCTCTTTTGGATGAAATGGCTGGAAGCAATAGCAAAATAATTGCCTTTAAATATCAATATTATTTTTGCTTTCCTAATCATACAGTTTAATAGTCACAGTGTCTATTATGAGAATGTGATTAAATCAACAGCTCCCTATCTCCTGAAGCATATCTTACATACCAATGTGGGCAAGGATAGCCCATCTGAATGAGGAAAATTCACTTTCTTTGCTGCCCTTTGATGTATCCAAACCACACTGCCCTCCTCTAGCAGCTTTTCACATGCACACATAAATATACCTTATGCTGAATCAGAGCATTGGTCCATCAGCATTGCTATTGTCCATTACTGGCAGTGGTTCTCCAGGGTGCCACCTGCTACCTGATTCTTTTAACTGGAGAGACAGGGGATTGAACCCAGTATCTTCTGCATGCCAAGCACATGGTTTACCACTGAGCTATGGAAGGCTTTCCTTTTCTGAGTTTAAATTTGTTTCTGCTAACTGGAAAGGAAGAAAGAGAGAGAAACAAAGAAGGCAAACTGAGGAGGGGGGAAGAGGAAGACAGGGGAGAGAGAGAGGAAGGAAGGAAGAAAGGAAGAGGTAGGAAAAAAAGCAAATAGATGGAGGAGGGAAAGGTGGAAAGAAAGCACCCTTAACTTTAAATGTGTTCTCCAAACTTCTCAACCTATCATTAAAATGGTATCTCAATATATCAATAAAAGCATCAATAAAAACACAGCCAATGATTACATCAATAATTAAAGCACCCTCCCTTGAAATCCCAGATATTGAAGGCATATGTGGAAGCAAATAAATTACTCGACAACTGTTGAAATGTTGAGGGAGGGCAGATGTACAGAAGAACCATGTCCAAATTGATTCCAATGCTCATGGATTGACTGCCAAGAAAATCTAAGCCAAACACATGGGAAAACGTGTCTGTTCCTCAGGAGTTCCTCCAATCCTGAGGGAAATGTTTTTTGGGTATAAAAGAGACTGCAGGGAAAGTACTATTATCTAAACTCCTTCCACTGAGAGTTCAACCCAATGCTTCCTGCATATCATTCTGTATTTTTGTTACTTTGTAAAGCAAAGAATAAATTGAGGTGGTATGCAACCATAGGATGGATTCTTTCTGGTGTTGACCCCAACAGAAGGAGTTGTTTCATATTTCAACTTTCATGTGTCTTTTTAAATTTTAGACCCATGAAAATAATACCATCCTAATCTTTAAACATCAGTATTTTTAAAGCCTAACGCTTTTAAAGCCTAACACATTTTTAATGCCTAGCACAGCCTGGAAAGAAAAGTAGTATCACCTTGATCAAGATGGTTACCTCTTGGCTACCATTTGGGTAGTGTGGTCCCAAATATCTCCACACATCAAGTACTGAAGATGGTTCTGCATTTAAAACAGAAAACAAAGAAGCTGACTATGATATTTCTGATTTCTGCTTTTAAATGACTTTGGTTACTTGGAGTTTTGGTCTTGTCAATAAAGAATTTATTTTATGGCAGTATCAAGGCTGGAAAATGATTGTGTCCATTTGAGGACTGTACTGGCACAGTAGAAAGGGCTGGTTGGTTCCATAGCAGCACAACAGACTTTCTCTTCTCCCCATTCTACTGCAGCCTCCCACAACTCGCATAAGCACCTTTTGGGATGAGAGGACACTTCAGGCCCATAGCTACAAGCTATGGGGGAACAGCTCCCCGACTTCTGGAAGAGGCCCCTGACTCTGGGGCACCAACCAGCCCCTGGCGCCTCTGCCATGGCTCCAGGGCAGTGGAGAGGGCCCGCGAGTTAAGGACCCGCGAAACAGCTGATCTGTGGGCCCTTTAACTGGTGTGGGAGCTGCTTCTGCTGCCAGCTCACACATTATTTTACTGGTGGGGAAGAGAGGATGGTGGTGAGCTCACCATAGCCCTCCCTTCCCTGCCACTAAAACAGCATGCGGGCCGGCAGCAGTCGCAGCGAGCAGGGGGAGGAAGGGCGGCGAGTGGGGGGGAGTGTGGTGGGGGGGCGAGCAAGAGGAGCATGGCAGCTGGGGGGCACCAGGGAGATTGCCTGCCTAAGGCCTATTTGCCCTAGAGCTGCTCCTGGCAGCAGAAGCAGCCCCCAGGCCCCCCCCGCTACTTAAAGGGCCCATAGATCAACTGTTTTGCGGGCCCTTAACTCACACAGGGGCCTGCTTCTGATGCCAGTCCACACATTATTTTACTGGTGGGGAAGAGAGGGCAGTGGTGAGCTCACCACAGCCCTCTGTTCCCTGCCACAAAAACAGCACACGGACTGGCAGCAGTCGGCGAGTGAGGGGGAGGATGGGCAGTGAGCGAGAGAGCGCCACGGGGGCAGCGGGTGAGCAGACCACAGTGGCGGGGGTGGTGGTGGTGGTGGGTGGTGGCGGTGGGGGGCAAGCGAGCAGAGCCCCATGGTGGTGGGTGGGGGTGAGCGGAGTGCAGTGGCTGGGGGGCACCGGGGGGGGGTCACCTGCCTAGGGCCTATTCACCCTAGAGCCACTCCTGGCAGCAGAAGCAGCCCCCAACCCCCGCTACTTAAAGGGTCCATGGATCAGCTGTTTTCCAGACGCTTAACTCGCACGGGGGCCTGCTTCTGCTGCCGCCCCATGTTTTACTGGTGGGGAAGAGAGGGTAGTGGTGAGCTTGCTGCAGCCCTCCATTCCATGCCACTAAAACAGCGCGTGGCTGGCAGCAGAAGCAGTCCCCAGCCCCTGTGCAAGTTGACTTGCGAAACAGCTGGTCCATGGGCCCTTTAACTAACCCGGGGGCTGGGGGCTGCTTCTGCCCCCAGCCCAGAAGCAAGTTGGTTGGGGGGGGGAGAGCAGGGCAGTGGCAAGAGAGAGAGGCAGGCAGGGAGGGAGCCTATAGAGGGAAGGTCATTTGGGGCACTGGGCGGGGTGTAAGTACCCACCACCTGACTTTCCAAATTCTGGCTATGGCCCTGGGACCCTTGGAAATGGAATGTTGGTGCAGAGGGTTGCTGTTGGAGGCATATCCACAGAACCACCCCCTTTGCACAAACAGAAGCACCTTTCACTTGTGGAAAATATTTCTGGATCCAACTCAGTGTTTGCACTAGAATTATCATTCATGTGCTACCTAGATTCCCCAAGAGTAGCAGGTGATATAATTGGTTTGGATCTCTTTTCCGCTAGCTGATGAAGAAACCTGGTGGTCCAGAAACCCTCCCTTTTACTCAGGGAAAAGACAGACATAAGATTGACACAGCAAAGGTCTTCAATTTACCAAACCACATCCAAAGTCCCCATCACAGATGGTTTCTCCTAGTTCTAGCTGTTTCATGCTGAATACCTGCAGAGTTGGTTCTCATAGTTTACCAGAGACAGGGGTGGCCAAACTTGTTTGACATAAGAGCCACATAGAATAAACGTTTGAGGGCCAGAAGGAAGGAAGGCAAATAGATGGGGGAGGGAGAGGTGGAAAGAGGGAGAGAGGAGGGAAGAAGGAAGGAAAGCAAACAGATGGGGATGGAGAGGGAGGGGAGGGGGAAAGAAAGCAACTTTAACTTTAAATGCATTCTCCAAGCTACTGCTGACTTGGCTTGGAGAAGTGATTTAAAGAGAGAAATGCTGTCTCTAAGCTGGCTTTGAAAGACACACAATATCTGTGAAAAAGCCACATCCAGGTGGCTCCCAAGCCACAGTTTGACTACCCCAACCAGAAATTTTAAAAAGTACACTTGTTTAAAGGACAGGAATAGTTCTATTAAAAACACCTCTGCCACTTGCAATGTTACCTCTGTCTGCAGGCTCAATTCAGCTTCACAGTGATGGAAAAGAAATACAGTGTGACCATCCCTCCCCGTTTTTGAGGATGCTAAACATGCATAATGATACAAGAGGGTTCTGTTTATGTACTAGCCATTGAAGAATACATCTAGTTTAACAAATTATTTGAATTGCTTATTGGTTGCTTATTCCACAATTTGCACTATTTACATTTATGTAAATTGATTTACACAAATTCATTGGCTTTAGTATATAGTACCTGGGAGGAATTTTAGGGGATGGCTCTGATTTTCCAAGTGGGGGGTCTTTTTTTGTCTGGTCAGGTATTAATTTTTTTAAAAAAATATTTCTTTGGGCCCTGGATACTTGCGCAGTGGGATGTCTAAGAGCAAATTATCTGCATTAACAAAAGGAATAAAAGTTAATATTGACTTATTTACAATGCAGAAAGGGTATGATAACTTGACTTCCCAGATTATTAACTTGGCTTTCAGACCATATTATCCTTTGTAAAACTGAAACCAGTAGAAATATTTTGCATATATTTGATGTGAGAATTTTCTATAGAGTTTTTATATTCATAATACCAGTGAGGTAAGACATGCTATACCAATCTTTTGTTTTTTTACATTTTGCTGAAGATGTCACAGGAAATAAAACCACAGCCAAAGATTAAAATCAAGTACTGTTCTTATGCTAAAATTAGCATTGCTTCCTTTGTACTAGGTTTCTTTTGGACACGTACAATGTGGTGCTCTAAATACGGTGTATCTAAAAGCTTACTTGGGTAGTCTAATTGTGGCATAAATTGCTTGATGTTGTTTCATTGCTATCCTCTCTTTACTTGAGTAAGGAAGATGGTAAAGAAGGAGCCATGATACTCACCAGCTTCTGGAGTCGTATATGTTACAGGTTCACTCCAGGTACTCCAGAATTTTCCAGCTTGAATTAACTTGCATCTAACTTGGAACTCATATTTAGTGTTTGCATCTAAATTGTACTCAGTGTAATGATCCCTTTCAGCAACCAGTTCTCTAACCTAGAACAGAGAAGCAACAGGTCAGTTATGTGTGTATCTTCCCAATATGGATCAGTACTTCTCAGTCTTCCAATTAGCCTTTGCTTGGATGAATTACTCACATGCCAAGTTTCACTTGTTGTCTCCTTGTGACGCTCTTCACAATGGGTGTTACTGAGTGCAGTTTGCTTCTCCCACTGGATTATAGTTTTAAATACTGGATATTCCACAGTTTCAATCTGGGTTATAGCTGGTGTCACTGGTATTGCTACAATTGATACAAGAATTAGAATTTTTTAAATGTGATACATCCGACTTAGTATAAGCCCTTAAGCAAATTTTAAAGGGTTATTTCTAAACTTGGAAAGAAGCAGCTGAGGTTTTCTGTTCAAACTGATGATTATCTTAAAATAAAACACTCTATATTCAAACTCCTGAAGAAGAGCACTTGTTTTAAAATGAAGACTGATACCATAGTCAAACCAGATAGTATCGACCATGCAATGTCCCAATTCTATAACTGGTGTAGTGGATTTAGTGTTGGTTTGGGATGCCAAGGTTCAAATTCAAATGCCAAGAATCTTAGGGCAAGGCTGTCAAACTCCTGGCCTGCAGGTCACACCCAGCCCACCCACAGCTTTAATCAGACCCGCAGGGCTCTTTTCTCTCCCCCCCCCCCCATTCCTGTCCTCACTCTTTGAAGCTCCGAGGGAAGGGAAAGACTCTGGAGCTTCTTAGAGGAAAGACAGAATTTAAAAAGTAACAAATAGTGAATGATAGGTTTGTTTTGAGATGACAGTTTAGTGAATAAACAGTTTTTTTCCTGTTTTAATTGTTGATGGTTATGAACAGATAGCTTTTGATGTTTTAGAATTGATATTTTAAAATAAAAAAAATCTGGATTCTTGATTTGAGTCTGGTTTAATTGTACTTTGAAAATGGAAACAAAACAAGGTAATATATTGTACATAACTTTGTTTTCTCCTGCTAAAAAAAGAATAATATTCCAAGTATTGTACCTATTGAAATAGTATAGGTGTTTTATGTAGCTGGTTATGGCAATAATTTCTTCAGTAGTGAAAATGCTGGCAGGACAGGCTTAGGCAATTATCAGGGGGAGTGCTTAGTCAGGGCCAGGCATTGGCTATCAACACTATCTTAATCTCTTGCCTTGAAAACCCTATGGGATCTCCAAAAGTTTGCTACAGTTTGACTGCACATTCTTTCACCAGTTCATCTGGAACATTCTGTACCATAGAGACTGCAGTGCAGAACAGAAGTAAAATAGTTTAAGTAGATATGGTTAAAATGAAAACAGTGTATATTGAGTGGCAAACAAGAGCAATATTTGATGACATCTCAACTACCAGATATTTTCAGTCTGGACCTTAAAGGTCAGGTGCTAGTTCAATCTAGCTGAACTCAGCAGTGACCACAGTGATCTGCTAGTGCCAGTGCTCAAATAGTTTAGAATTAGGATAGTCACACAAGGGATTGTGCCAAAATGTCCATTCAACTTTATACCAGGTGCAGGATTGTTTATTGTCTAGGAGTGAGGGACGTTCTTGTTGGGACATCCTCTTTTATGTAGACTATCCATTAATCATGCAGTTTCCAGGAGTTGCACAAAGCACTGTAATAATTAAATTACTGCAGCTATCAAAATGTAGATTAGAATCATTGTCTATACATGCAAACAGCAGGGCCGGATCTACATATTTTTTGAGGGGGGGGCAAAACCAAAAAATGGCGCACCCACTCAAAAAATGAAGGGACCCGTGGGCAATCTGACACCCACGCTCCATTTAAACATCCCATTGGGTGTTTGTATGAGGAGGGGAAGCCTCAGCAGGGCTGGCCCTAGAGTGTTCTGAGCCCTAGCCCAAACTAACTTTGTGCGCCCCTGCAATGCCACACCAGAGAAGGGGTTTAAAATTTAAATTCCCTGAGTTGTGCAGCAGTGGCGAAAGGATAGGAACCTAGAATCATAGAATCATAGAGTTGGAAGGGACCTGCAGGGTCATCTAGTCCAACTCCCTGCACAATGCAGGAAACTCACAAATATCTCCCCCTAAATTCACAGGACCTTCACCTGAACAGTAAGAGAAAAACCCAGCTTGGTTTTCCCTTCTCAATATGGCATGCATTTCTTTCCAGGGATCTGATGGCTGTTTGCATTTCTTTAAGTGCGTAAACTGTTTGGGATCTGCAGCAAAGAAGGCCACAGTCCCAAGCATACATACTTGATATTAAATGCTGAACTATGTGGAACTTCTGAGTAAAGGTTTAGGTCTCTCAGCTGCAATTTTACTCTTCTCACGACCTGAGTTCAATTCCAGCGGAAGCTGGATTCAGGTAGCCGGCCCAAGGTTGACTCAGCCTTCCATCCTTCTGAGGTCGGTAAAATGAGTACCCAGCTTGCTGGGGGAAAGAGTAGATGACTGGGGAAGGCAATGGCAAATCACCCCGTAAAAAGTCTGCCGTGAAAATGTGAAAGCAATGTCACCCCAGAGTCGGAAACGACTGGTGCTTGCACAGGGGACCTTTCCTTTCCTTTCCTCCTCTATCTCATTAAATTCAGTGGGACTTCCTTACAAGCCAGTATAAAATTTAGAGAGCTTCTCACCTTGAAAAAGGAGAACTGATAATAATATTCATAGTTTTGTTCCTATATAGGGTGCTGTACGGACTAACATAAGGCAAGTCTCTGCCCCAACCGAGGAGGAAGAAAGGGTAGATGACTGGGGAAGAGTAGATGACTGGGGAAGGCAATGGCAAATCACCCCGTAAAAAGTCTGCCGTGAAAATGTGAAAGCAATGTCACCCCAGAGTCGGAAACGACTGGTGCTTGCACAGGGGACCTTTCCTTTCCTTTCCTCCTCTATCTCATTAAATTCAGTGGGACTTCCTTACAAGCCAGTATAAAATTTAGAGAGCTTCTCACCTTGAAAAAGGAGAACTGATAATAATATTCATAGTTTTGTTCCTATATAGGGTGCTGTACGGACTAACATAAGGCAAGTCTCTGCCCCAACCGAGGAGGAAGAAAGGGGGAAGAGCTAAGGATCGCAAGGGACAAGTAAGCGAAAATACAAAGTGTTTGCAACTGGATACTCTAAAAACTGGGTCTGGGTAAAAGTTGGATCTATATGGATCTTCATGAATTTATATGATTTTTACATTGAAATGAAATCAGACCACTAATATTCTGTAAATCCTGTCTTAGACTATAGGCAGGACCACAAAAATCATGCCTCCACGGATTCGTGGTGCCTCACCTGTGCAAAAACAGGGTTCCAAAGCACGGATCCTCATGAATTCATATGATTTTTATGGTGAAATGAAATGAAACCACCACCCTGCTGTAGATCCTGTCTTAGACTATAGGCAGCACCAGAAAAATCATGCCTCCACGAATCTGTGGCGCCACAACAGTGGAAAAACATGTTTCTAAACCATGGATCCTCATGATTTTTGCTTTGGATCCCCCCAAGCTCACCATCAATTCTTATATCATGTCCATGGGCATTGTTTGCACCGCAGAAATTGTGGATCCACAGTTTCTGGGATGCAGACTCTTCCCATGGAGATGATATGTGATTGGATAGTGAGCTTGGGGGGATCCAAAGCAAAAATCATGAGGATCCTGATTTTTTGGTCCATGGTGCTGCAACGAAGCCGTGATATATGATTTCTGTGGTGCAACCTTTTCCCATGGACACAATATGTTATTGGATGGTTAACTTGGGGTGGGCCGAAGCAAAAATCATGGTGCTGCCACAAAGCCGTGGGAAGGGGCTGGGGTTGTGAGGTGGAGGGGAGAGAAGAAAAGCAGCCGGGAGGGAGCAATTATTGCATTCCTGTAGCAGCATAGCTGTGTGGGTGAGGCAAGGGAAGGGATTCCAGCCAGGTGCAAAAGAAGTTGATCTTTCTCCCCCCTTCCTGGGGGGGAGGTGCCCAATTTGGCGCCCCCCTTCTGGCAGCGCTGGGAGCAAAACACCCCCTCTGCCCCTCACCCCCCCAGATCCAGCCCTGGCAAACAGTTCACTTTATAGAATTAGCAATATAGAACACTGTAAGTGTTCTTCAGAAGTTCCATCTTCACTCATCTGTCATGATCTCAATAATATTGAGATAGTTAGATGAAAACCAACACCTAAGATCAGCTTTTTACAAAGAACCTCTCTGAATGATTGCACATTACCTATCTCCATGAGGTCAATGTGTAATGGATCCGAATGAACTGCTCCTAGGTCATTTTCAGCATAGACCTGAATAGAAAATCTCTGGTTTTTCTGCAGACTGGTCAGAGGGATGACACAAAAATGGCTGCTTGAAGGAAAGGTATTGTTTTCTTCAGTCTGTAAACTGTAAAGGTCAAAATATATCAAGTCACATAAAATTATTCTACAGCCATGAACCTGTGAGTTGGATTCAATGGCTTTGTGAAGGGGAGACACTCACAGAGATGTATTTTTCCACCAACCCCCTTCTCAGATATTTCCAGGGGATCACAGAACCATCTCTGAGGGCAAAAAGCCATGGGTGCAGGGGGGCTGTGGTGAGGTGCAGAGACCCCACCAGAGCTCTTATTCCACCATGTTTCTTTTGCAAATTACCATGCGCACAAAAACGAAGTGTGTGTTTGTGTGTGTGTGTGTGAGGGGGTCATTCTGCCTGATTTTCTCACTTGGTTGCAGCTCCATCCCGAAATCTAATGTAGCCATTTAGAAGAAATGCATTGCCTGTGCAACCATAATAAATAATTTAAGTAAGTGAACTGTGAAGTAGTAACTTTTCTAACACTGATGGAGATATTAGGAGTGGGGGCTGGTTAACTTGTTCAGCAATGTAGGAACACATTTTCAAGAACAGAAGAAATGTTTAAAACAAATGACTGGTGAGATTCCCTGTCATTTTAAAGCACTTTCTGAAAGATCATAGAGTTGTTTTAATGTTCATATTAAGAACATGATATAGCCAAACACTTCTAAGTTCCATTGATTTCATTGGAAAAGTTAAGGGTCATGACAATACATTATGATACAGTCATGTGTTTGGCTAACTAAACAACATCTGCTTTGAACCAAAACATCTTGTGGCAGGGGAGATGTTCAGTAAAAGAGCATCAGGGAAGAGGGGATGCTTGACTCTTCCTCTGCCTGCTGCTCTCCCCCTGAAGTTTCCCCATTTCAGTCACAGAGACATATGTATTCCAAAGCATTGAGAGGGAAAGAGTGAGTGAGACTGGGATAATGCTGGATAATTGCAGGAAAGAGGGGGACAATATCATAGCCACACCTCTTATCCCATGTTGTCCTGCCTTTTAAGTGTGTGGCTATTCACATTTCAGATTATGCTTTCTTCCAGTTTCTTCATTTCATTACAACTGCACAGGTTCTGCAGAAGAGTTTAGACTCTTCTGATGGGCTGTGATCCAAAGGGCTATAAGCAGTCTATTTCATATGCTAGCAGAATTCAGACTCATCATCCCAGTAATCTTCACCCCACCTCCCTAAAAGTCACCCCTAATTTTTAGGACACTTGATGAAGCCATGTTCCATTAAGAAGCAACCAGGAAAGGACTATGGACAAAGACTTCCTTCTATGCTGGTAAGCACACCTTCTTTTGATACCAACCATGACTAACAACAACAACAATAATATTCGGGTCATCCAATTACAAACCTGGAACATAACACACCTATATCACAATTGTAGAGGAGGGGGCGCGATGAGAAATACGGTTTGGATAATTGACATTGCAATCCCAGGAGACAGCAGAATCAAAAAGAAAGAACAGAGAAAATATTAAAAAATACCTATGAATAGAGTTAGAGCACCTCTGAGAGGTTATCATTGTGCCAGTTGTCACTGGAGCCCTTGGAGCAGTGTCTGAAAATCTCAAGAAATACCTGGACATTCTGGGCATTGAGCAAATAACACCAGCTCTGCTCCAAAAGACAGTGTTGCTTGGAACAGCGAGAATCCTGTGAAGATATATCTGCAATTCCATAGAACTTGGCTATATCTTGAATTTCAGAACACCATTTACCAGTCAAATATCTGACTGTGACATTTCATAACAACAATAACAGCACAACTTTATTAATAGTGATTTCTCATGGGATTTTCAAAGCACAAGATAAGCAGCAGTACTTTACAATTGTCTTCATCTGCATACAAAGCTTGGTCCTCCTCAGTGGTCTTCCATCCAAGTACTGACCACAACCAACCCCACTTAGCTTCTAAACTCTGATACAAGTCTGGACTACTATGGCTGCTGTAACCATGGAATATAGTATTTTATTTTCAGGAAGCACTTTGGTTACTGAAATGAGAAGTGCTGAGGATCACCCTTACTATGAAGCCACTTCTGTCTGGGAGGCCCTACAGTCTGATCCATGCTGTGTGGGAACATTAGCAGAGGAAAGATACTTTCTTTTTAAAACCATATTGAGGCTAGAACAGAGAACAGATCTAACAACCTGATTTTTCAGAAAGTGTAAGTAGGACACTTCATCTTTTTCCAGTAATTTGGGCCACAAAATGTGAATGATCATGATTAGTTTGTGGTTGCCGACTGTGACCACATGGTAGTCCACATAGTCAGACTACAGCATCAGTATCTGCTCTGTCATCTCTGAATCCTCAGTTTAGTATGCAAGTAACCTAGTTTTGGGGACACACTAGGCATTGCACACAAGTGCATGTAATGAAGCCCAACAGTTCTTTCATCCTCTTGAGTTTAATTTCTTCATGGTGCAGAGGTTCCTCTACTTAAGAAAATGCTTCACATTTGAAAAAGATGCATCAGACCCTCTTACCTCTTCAAATTCAGGCTGTATCTAGTGTTTAAATGTGTGTATTTGCCTGGGTCCCAAGTGCACCTCATATCAGCCAAATGCTCATATATGAAGCAGGTTAAATTGGCAGGCTTGTCAGGTAGATCTGTAAAAGAATACAGCACATAAGAGTGTGTTCATTCAAAACACACAAAATATACAGAAGCTAATTAGAGAGCCATTTTGGTATATTGGTGAAGAGCAGTGGACTCTAATCTGAAGAACTATCTTTGATTCCCCACTCCTTCACATGCAGTCAGCTGGGTGACCTTTGTTCAGTCACAGTTCTCTCAGAGCTCTTGCAGCCCTACCTACCTCACAGGGTGTCTGTTGTGAGGAGACGAAGGGAAGTAAATTGTAAGTTGCTCCATGGCTCTGAGTGAAGGACAGAGTATAAATCCAATTCTTTGGATTTGGGTGGTGATCCACGAGGTGGGAAAAGAATGCGCAGATTCTGGGCAGGAGGCTATCTTGTGAATTCATTCCTTAATGGGGGTGGGGGGGTGGAGTACAGGAAAAACTACTTTAGGAAAGAACAGGGAAAAAACAGGGAAAAACTGGGACAGCCCAGGGATGTTAACAAAGTTGTCTAGACACAAGGAAACCCCCCCCCCTTCCCCTTGTAATACAGAGGAATGAAAATAGAACATGAGAGCAATCTGGAAAACATCTTTGCTTCTCAAGATTGTTATGAGGATTAAAGGGGAGGAAACAGTTGTTCCACAATGAACTCCTTGAAGGAAAGGTGGGTTAAAATATGTAAAGAGATATATATTTCAATAATTTTGGCCAGTTAGTAACTACTACAGAAACATTTTGGTATGTATGGAAGTTGTTATGAGCAAGGGTAGAACTTGGCTTCCTGGCTAAAAAGATGTCCTGTTGGAAGCAGTGCTGAAATCCTCTGCAAACTTACCTGTGACTAAGTTCCACTGAATGTAATACATATAATTGGTAAATATGCAATATTACTATTGTATGGCTGACAAAGCATTAAGAGTTGATAAACACTGGTCAAAACTGAAATCCATTCTGCCCACAGGTTTACATGCTAAACAAGCATTGAATTTGGTCTGCACATTGCAGGGAGTTCACTGCAAGCAAGTTTGCTTGATGAAAGCCCTAAACAAATAATTTTAAACCATAAATGAAAGCCCACCTTCTGAACATCCTTCCCACCTATAATTTAATGTCTTGTTGTCCTAAATTAATTGAAATAATCTAGAACTAGCAAAGCAAACACCCATCCTCCACGCAAATAAATTACTTACAGCCCATGCAAAATTCTGTTCCACATACCACTTCATCAGGAGTCTGTAGGGGACAACTAGCATAACATACAGCGATGGAAAATGGAGCATTAAAATCTTGAAGCTGAAGCTGAACTGTGGTTTTATTTATGAATGACAAGAATCGGTCCTCAACACGAACACCATTTAGTTCTATATATAGCTTGGCTTTTGTGCACAGTTCTGTAGGGGAATGGCAGTATATAGAAACATTCTGGCCCATTGGAATGACTTGAGATGGTTCTGTCCATACTTGCCCAGCACACAAAACAACATCTGTGGAGAAAAAAATTAATTGCTATAAAATATGAGTAATTATTTAGAAAAAAAATCATAGTAATGTTTTGCGTATATGACACAGTTGTCTACTTTTTATCTGGTCATATTATTTTATAGTATTCCAATGGTTATAGTATTCCAATGGTATTAAAGTTATTATTATTAATGGTTCTAATCCAAGTGCAAAATTTAATGAAGACTGGCCAACCCAAGTGAACTGTTGATGGTCACTGGCTGATGTTGTACGGGTTGAAGGGGACTGACAAATATCTCATAGGAGTAGCTTTGAAGACCCAACTAGCATAAATAGCCAATGTACTCTGCCCAAATGTGATATATGTAAATATGACCATATGATATGGAACAGCCTGTAACAAAATCATTTCCCTAAATATGCTAAAGAGAGGGCCACGTCCACATTAGGGAGCCCAGGCCCAGAATCAGAGGGTTGCTAGACTCATGTTAGCACAGGCCCCACAGCTGATCAGTGATACATGGCAGATCCATTCATACCAGGAATGGGAAAGTTCACAGGGGTCTCTGGGGAAACCTCTTCTTTCCTTGGAAGAGGCAACAGGAACAGTAGTTCTGCTCTTTCTAACTCTCTTGCTGGCAGACATATCTAGAAGAGACAAGTGAGTGCAACTCTTGAATATCTTGAATGTTCGACTCCTGAATATTCAAGACAGCAACTCCTGAATTTCTCTCCTCCCAGCAGTTGGTACCAATGGGACTTAAAGGAGTATGAAAAAGTTACTGTTCACTCGTTTCTCCAAGACTTTGTGTGTGAGTAGGCACAAGCATGTATGTGCATGCATGCATACACGCATAACATTGTAGTGGCATACCTAGTAGTGGCTGTACTGCATGGAATCTTAGCAGGCTTGTAGCGCCCTATGGGGCCCAGAGGGCTCAGCCTCCTTGTGGATTTTACAGGCCCCCTCCCGAAGCCTTGGCTACCCCCTCCCCCTCAGAGCCCTTTCCCCCCCAATCATCTCAGCACATGAAGCAGTCAGATGCAATGGAAAGATCTCCCCTGAAGCTCTCTGAGCAGAGTTGGGTGGGTAGGTGGGCAGCCAGCCCCACCTTCTGCTCCCAGCAGCCATTAGTCTGGCCATGAAGAGTTCTTGGGTAGGTGGGAGGAGAGATTCCTAGACTGCACAGGCTGCAAGGGCAACTAGAGTCCTTTTTGGGGGAGAGGGAGGAGGGCAGCTAGGACATGTCTCCCCCAGTCAGCATGTACAAGCCACATGCATTCCCTGCTGCTCTTGGTTGGGGAACGGCATAGGAAAGCAGAGAAATGAGGAGGGAGCACAGAGATACAAATCAGACTTCTTTTGAACTTTTGAACTGGAAATTGATCACTGCAGGCTGAGCTCCAGGAAAGATAGAAGGGGAATTCGAAGGTTACATGCAATTTAAATCACACTGGAGGGGGAAGGGAGAGGGGTGGCTCCCTTCCAGCTTCTTGCTCTCACCCCCATACCCCCCTCCTCCTACAGCCTCCCTATGGCCCCCTCTGCCTGCGACTCAGCTATGGGGCTGAATCTTAGCCAGGGCCTCTGGAACCTGGAGCTAGCCTTGCCCAATGGAGACATCCATCTACTTCCAAGCATATTTCTCAATTTTTTTAAAAAAAAAATACTGTGATCTAACATTTCTTCCCTATTCTTGCAATGAAGTATTCTATTGGCTTCACTTGATCCTCCTTCACTCAGAATAATATCTGTGTACATTAATCTATGAGTGGATCTGTCTGCTGTATTGTTGTGAAGCCCAACCCCATGCTTGTTTCCTTGAAGTTACTCCATTGAGTTCAATGCTGTATCCTCTCAAGTAAGTATGCACAAAAGCTTGACTCTTACTTAAATCCTGGTGATCTTTATATTTTTCTGGGAATGTAGTAGATTGTATACAGGACTTTTTTTTAAGCAGGAACGCAGTTCCGGCTGGTTTGGCACCGGAGGTGTAGCCAATGAGGCGCAAATGAGTTCCTGTTGAGCTTTTTCTACAAAAAAGTCTTGATTATATAAATTAAACAGATGATACTGTCTTTATTTTAAAAATTATTTCTGTATTATTTGTCTGCTATAATCATAATGAACTGTTAAAGTCCGAAACAGTATTTTTTATGTTTCCAACCCTTTAACAGAAGATAATACTTAACTAGCTCTTTAGCTGCCGATGAACATCGATCAGAAAGAAGGACTTGGCCAAGCTTGTAGAAAAATATACTCAACACCATTAAAACTTTAGCTGTAACCATCATTCAAGTAGTGGTGGATGTCAGTAAAAAGGCATTGCCTAAAAACAAAGAAAACAATATTAGTGCTTTTAAACAGTGAAGAAAAATGAAGTTATGGGATCCCAGTGGAAAAATATTGAGCACTGACCTAAACAATAGGGAGGAGTGAAATTGGTTTTAGAAATTAATTTCTTTATCCACTTTAAACTTTATTTTAAACATTTTAATCTTACCTTTCCACCCCAATTAGGTCCTTAAAAAGACATTACTTTTAGAAGAAGATGATGATTGTGGTGGTGATGATATTGGATTTATATCACGCCCTATACTCCAAATCTCAGCGTCTCAGAGTGGTCACCTTTACCTCCCTTTACCTCCCCTCCCCATGCACAAAAGACACCCTGTGAGGTAGGTGGGACTAAGAGAGCTCTTGCAGCAGCTGCCCTTTTAAGGACAACTCATGAGAGTAGCATGAATTACACTTGCAGCAAGTGTAAGTTAGTGGCCCTGCTGGAGGAAAAGATACAGGGTCTGGAGGCACAATTGTCCACACTGCAGTGTATAAAGGAAGATGAGGATTTTCTTGACAAAACATATGAGGTGCTCTTGAAAGGACAAGAGGAGAGAGAGGAAACGGTATCTCAGCAATTAGAAGAGGGCCCAACACAGGAAGAAGGTGCCTGGAAAAATGAAACCCAAAGGAGAAAGAAAATCAGGAAATGTTCTGAGCCCCTGCTGCTCAGCAATAGGTTCCAGGATCTCCCCACAGTAACTGATTCTGAGCCATTGGAACAAGGGCTACTTCCCCAGCCGCATGAAGCTTGAAGAAAGTTTCTCAGGATCCTGTAGATAAGAAGCCTGGAGCTTCTGCTCCCCAATATAGGAAGAGGAAGGTGGTGGTGATTGGAGACTCCTGGCTCAGAGGGGTGGAGCCCAAATTGTGCCAACCGGACTTGTCATCCCGAGAGGTCTGCTGTCTGCCGGGTGCACGCATCCAGCATGTGACAGAAAGGATTGGAAGACTTATCAAGCCCACGTATTACTATCCTTTCGTGCTGATCCACATGGGAACAAACAATACTGCCCGTCATAGCCCTGAACGTATTAGAAAAAACTATGTGGCTCTGGGTCAGAAGGTGAAGGAGCTGGGTGCACAGGTTGTATTCTTGTCAGTGCTTCCTGTTGAAGGCCGTGGCTTAAGACGAGAAAGAAGAATACTTCAAATAAACGACTGGCTACATCGATGGTGTCGTCAGGAAAGATTCGGATTTCTGGACCATGGCTTATGCTTTCGAGATGGTGGTCTATCGGAAGATGGTTTGCACTTTATGGCGGTAGGGAAAAGGGTGTTTGGTAACAGCCTTGCTAACCTAATAAGGAGGGCTTTAAACTAAATTGTATAGGGGAGCAAGACAATAATTCAAAGCCTCATATGATGCCGGAAACTAGGGATAAGAATATTAAAGATTTGCAAAGAGTGGTGCATATGCTAGGTAATGTTAACTTGCAGGCTTGTACGGGAACTAAACCCTTGGAATGCATAATACGTGGATTCCAATGTCTCTACACTAATGCACAAAGTATGGGAAACAAACAGGAGGAACTGGAAGTCCTAATAAAGGAAGGAGACTGTGACATAATAGGCCTTACTGAAACTTGGTGGGATGACACTCACAACTGGAATATTAGGATTCAGGGGTACAATTTATTTAAAAGGGACAGGCAAATGAGAAAGGGCGGAGGTGTAGCAGTATTGTCAGACGATGGAACTTCAAAGTAAGCAGACTTCCATTGGTTACAATGTTAAGGCTTTATTTTGACAATCCAAAGGTTCTGAGCATGGATACATTGGAACTGATGCCCTCCCTTTGGAGCATAGACATTTTAACTAGGAGTACATCAAAGGCTTTTTTAAACAAGACTACATTCCCACAGTATGGTGATACATTTCACAAGTTAGGTCCTTCTTATCTCGCTGTGGTTCCCTTTCTCACAGGAGCAGCTTCTAGCTGCCCCTGAGGCATTTTATCTTCAAAGGATTGTTGCATTTGTTAGTACCAAGGACAGGAACTCGCAGCAGGGTTAGTAATAGCTTTGATATGCAAGGTTTCTATTTGGGGTTAGTAACAAATGTTAGAAAATGGAGTCGGTTAGGTCAAGCAGCTCACAGCAGTTTGAACACAGCATCACATCATAGTAGTGAAGCATCATATCATAACAGTAAAGCTTTCCAGTGTCTGACAAGTATATGTGAAGGAGGTATATACTTGTGAGGAAATATGTGAATCTGAGCATGGAAGCTCAGTTGAGAGTCTCTGGGTAGAAATAAAAGGAGTAAGAAATAACAGTGATGTTATTGTGGGGGTCTGCTATAAACCACCAAGTCAGGCAGAGGACTTGGATGAGATACCTCTACAGCAGACTTCTCCAAGAGAAGGGATACAGTGATCATGGGAGATTTCAATTACCCGGACATCTGTTGGAAATCCAACTCTGCTAAAAATGAAAAGTCAGATAGATTCCTGACTTGTCTTGCTGACAACTTCCTTTTCCAGAAAGTGAAGATGGAAACAAGGGGATCTGCTATCTTGGATTTGATTCTCACCAACAAGGAAGAATTGATTGAAGAAGTGGAAATAGTGGGTGCTCTGGGCAGTAGTGACCATGTGATTTTGGAATTTACAGTCTTAGGGAAGGGAAAAGCTATACGTAGTCACACTTACAGGTTGGACTTCAGAAAGGCAAACTTTGATAAACTTAGAACTATGCTGGGTAAAATCCCATGGTCAGTGAGTCTTAGGAGGAAGGGGTTCAGGAGGAGTGGGAGTTTCTTAAAAGCGAAATACTGAAAGCGTAATCACAGACGATTCCTATGAGAAGAAAAATGGAAAAAGCCTAAAGAAGCCGAAGTGGCTCCATAAACAGCTCTCTAAAGACTTGAGAAATAAAAAAAGACTCCTTTAGGAATTGGAAGGAGAGCCTTATAACCAAGGATGAATATAAACAAATCACCAGTGCTTGTAGAGAAAAAGTTAGGAAAGCTAAAGCTCAGTATGAGCTTAGGCTGGCCAAAGATGCTAAAAACAACAAAAAAAGGGTTCTTTTCTTATGTTCAGAGTAAGAAAAAGAGCAAGGACATGGTAGGCCCATTGCGAGGGCAAGAAAGTGAAATTGTAACAGGTAATGAAAAGAGGGCAGAACTGCTCAATTCCTACTTTTCCTGCTCAGTTCTGAGGGAAACAGTGCTCAACATGGCAAAAACAGAACATATAAGGAGGGCATGAAGTTCCAACCTAGGATCAGCATGGGGTAGTACATAAACATCTAGTTTCTTTAAATGAAACAAAGTCCTCAGGGCCAGATGAATTGCATCCAAGGGTTCTAAAAGAGCTTGTGGATGTAATTTCTGAGCCTCTGGCTATTATTTTTGAGAATTCTTGGAGAACAGGAGAGATGCCGGAAGATTGGAGGCGGGTGAATGTTGTCCCGATCTTCAAGAAGGGGATAAAAGATGATCCGGGTAACTACCGACTCGTCAGTTTGATGTCTATACCTGGAAAAGTTTTAGAACAAATCATCAAACAGTCGGTCCTGGAACATTTAGAAAGAATGGATGTTATTACTAAGAGCCAGCATGATTTTCTCAAGAACAAGTCATGTCAGATTAACCTGATCTCTTTTTTTTTTGAGAAAGTGACTACCTTGCTGGATCAGGGGAATGCTGTACACATTGTTTATCTTGATTTCAGTAAGGCTTTTGATAAGGTTCCACACACTATCCTTGTTGACAAGTTGGTAAAATGTGATTTGGATTCTGTTACCGTTAGGTGGATCTGTAACTGGTTGACAGATCGCACCCATAGAGTGCTTGTGAATGGTTCCTCATTCTCTTGGAGAGGAGTGACAAGTGTTTGTGAGTTTCCTGCATTGTGCAGGGGGTTGGACTAGATGACCCTAGAGGTCCCTTCCAACTTTGTGATTCTATGGTTGACCCAAGGCCATTCCAGCAACTGCAAGTGGAGGAGTGGGGAATCAAACCCGTTTCTCCCAGATAAGAATCCATGCACTTAACCACTTACACCAAAGGGAGAGCACAAGTCTTGTTTGCTGGGGTTTCAGCTTTTTGGAATTCAGCTCATAAGTCCTTCTTTCTTAACTGTTATTGAATTGCATGTAAAACTATGCTATTTTCGTAAGCTTTGAGAGAAATGTGGTACTACTGACTGCCAATTTGGAGCAGTTGTGGCTGCTGTAATCTGTTGTTGTATTGATATATTTTAGTGTCGTACAAGTAAAGAACCCTCAAAGATTTGCAGGGATTTGTCCACGTCCCCACAATATGTCCTCTTCATTTCCTCTTGACAGTTCCCATAATCCCTTTTCTTCCTTCTTTCTTTCCCACTCACCAACCAACCTTTTATCTGTTTTCCCCATCTTCAGCTCAATTTATTTATTTTATTTATCTTATTTACGCTGTCTATCAGATCTCCTACACATCAGTTTCACTTTTGGGGGGAGCTGTCTATAAAGTACAAACATACTGACATTCACCATTCCACTCATTCCCAGTTGTGTTTGCAGCTCCCAGCACTTCCTATACAAAAACAGAATGCAGGCGCTAGGCAGAACACCAGTGCTTTGAGAAATGAATAGAAGGGTTTTGAAGCTGCAATTGATTTATGATACCAACAACACATTTGGATTCTGTGGAATTTATTTATTTGTATTTGTATAAGTATTCTTATAACTTTCAAAATGAATATAGTGAATAATTTGCAGTCTAAGTGTGTTTTATAATTTTCTGAACATTCAAAAGCCCAGAAGAACTGAGGGTCACTGGGCCGTTCAAGCCCAACAGAAGTATGTCAAACTAGGGAATATATTTTGCAAGCCCAAGGAACAAATGTCCAGCAGAACCCAATGTCACTGTTGTGCTGCAAGCTCAACAGGACTAATGTCACACTGGAGAATCACAGCAGAACAAATCCAAGGCCTTGCGGAAAAAAATAAAACCCTTTTGAAACAGTTTTCCTTGCATTTCTTAGACTCTAACCTTCTAATTCTGCACTTCAAAAGACCTTCAGAACTTAGACTTTCCAAAGCAGTCTGGAATGTGACTGCTCCAAGGCCATATATCCCAGCCTAAAAACTAAACTTCAATGTTCCAATCTCTGTTTTGAGATAAACAATGTTTTTAAAAAATCTTTTGTGTCAGTAATAAAATTAGCAGAATAATATCAGGTAACAAATATGATTAGTGCATCCAGAAGTATTTACCTAAATGATTTTAAAAAAAAAAATTAAAAAATTATGGCCCACATGCTTAAGATAACTAATAATAGAATTGTTTCAAAATTAATATATCTAATTCTCAATGTGGTCCCATCTGTGATACTTAAATTCAGAGACTACAGCCACAAACAGACAAGCCACATCCAGTAATATACCTTACAAAGCAGAGTTCTCTGGAAACCTAATCACAAGTGAGGTCAGCCATTGCCTAGTCTTCGTTGATCAGGTTTGCCACTCAGCTAATTTAATCAAGAGCCCAGGAAAAACATCAAGCCTTTGCCCAGTTCAGGGGTGGGGAAACTTTTTTCTGCCAAGGACCATTTGAATATTTATAACATCATTCATGGGCCATACAAAATTATCAGTTTAAAAAACAGTGCTCCATTGAGGGAGAAACTATTCAGACTGGCAAAATTAATGCAAATCATTGTTTTTCTGTTTGAAGTCATGTGGGGAGAGCCTAATTTGTCACACACCCACGACCCACCACCCTAGGCAAATGCCTAAGTCCAGGGGGTTTTTTGGTAGAAAAAAGCCCAGCAGGAACTCATTAGCATATTAGACCACATCCCCTAATATTAACATATTAGGTCACACACTCATTAGCACCATATCGGATAATCAAGTGCAAATTGAACGGATAGTAGCTGGATAATAAAGGGAAATAAAGAAATGGAGGGAAGAAGGGGGAATAAAAGGAAATAAACAAATGGGAAGAAATGGAAATAAAGAAACGGGGGGGAGGAAGGGTAATAAAAGAAAATAAAGAAGGGGAAGAAAGTGGAATAAAGAAAGGGGAATTAAGGGAAACAAAGAAATGGAGAGAAGAAATAGAAAGCGGAATAAAGAAACAAGGGAGAAACTTAACTGAACTGTGATGATGACTTTTTCAGGCCCCACAGCGAACCTGGCTGGCCAGCCAGGCCCCAGGGAGGCCACTGCGTGGCTGGGCCCATGATCCCTGCCAGCCAGTTGACCCCCAGGGAGGGGTCACAGTGTGGCTGCACCTCATGATCTTCACTGGCCAGCCGGGCCCCAGAGAGGCCGCCATGTGGCTTGGCTCAGCCCAGCAATCCCCAAGGGCCAGACCAAGAGGTCTCGAGGACAGTAAACAGCCCTTGGGATGGATGTTCCCCACACCTGGCCCAGTCCTTTGTTAAACCAGCCCAAGCTGGTATTCTAGGTAGGTAATCCTAATCACTCCAGGTTGATTTTTCTAAGACCTTTTCCAAATGTTTAAATTGCATTCATATTTGGAGTTCTTTCAACCTACCACTCTCTTAAAGTTCATACTTTCAAAGAAGATTTAAAGTTCCTAGTCTCAATTGAATCCCATCTCAGCAGAGACATTGTCCACTCTCAGGACAATCAGGTGATTAGATCATTCCAGTCATTTGCTCTTTTTACATGTGTCACTCTACTATGCTTAATTTTCTCATCTAGTAGTAAAATCCAAATTGACCAATATATCACCCAACACACAGTGCAGTGTCCTCCTCCATCCTGCCAGGACTTTCACTTTCTTTTGGAAAGGCTGTTATGTTTTCATTTACCCCTTTTATTCCCTTTTGTGACTGTTATATTGCTTAAGTAGATCTAGATGGGTAGTTGTGTTGGTCTGAAGCAGTAGAACAAAGCAGGAAACAAGTACCACCTTTAAGACCAACAAAGTTTTATTCAGAATGTAAGCCTTTGTGTGCTTTTTGTGTTCTTCATCAGACAAGGAATCAGGTACAGTGAGCAGAGCTACATATAGCTGGTAGGCTGTGGTTTAGAATGCAAAATGGTATAAATTTAAGATCCAATGACAGAATGGTAAAATTAACAAATTGAGCAAACCTTTGATCTGGGTAACATGAGCATGAGAAACCAGTAAAGGAAGAAGGCCTTATGGGATGAATTCCAAAAAGCTGAAACCCCAGCAAACAAGGCTTGTGCTCTCCCTTTGGTGTAAGTGGTTAAGTGTGCAGACTCATATGGGGGAACCGGGTTTGATTTTCCACTCCTCCACTTGCACCTGCTGGAATGGCCTTGGGTCAGCCATAGCTATCCCAAGAGTTGTCATTGAAAGGGCAGATTCTCGGGAGAGCTCTCTCAGCTCCACTCACCTCACAGGGTGTCTGTTGTGGGGGAGGAAGATAAAAGATTGTGAGCCGCTCTGAGATTTGGAGAGGAGGGCAGGATATAAATCCAATGTCGTCTTATTATTATTACTACATTGTAATATATAATGAAATAATTATACAACTCATGGCCCGTTTTTTTAACAGGCCATGGATTGGTACTGTTCCACGAACTGGGGGTTGAGGACCCCTGATCTTGAGATTTTGGGGATGGAGGCTGAGGAGGGTGCAGTTTAGGAAGGGGAGGGACTTCAATTAGGTACAATGCCATCCAGTCCACCTTCCAAAGTGGCCATTTTCTCTAGTTCTCTATATCAGTTTTAATGCCAGGTGATATCCAGTCACAACCTGGAAGTTGGGAACCCTATGTCTAGGGCTACACATGTGTAGGGCATTTGGAAACAAGTTCCAGTGCACTATTTCTATAGGCTGAAGGATTTCTGCCCGTGAAGCACAACTTTCTCCTAGACTGAATTAAAACTCTAGTATGTATTCTATTCTACTCAAACTACATAACCATTTTTCCGGACCACATTTTTTTGCTATTACTGCACAAGGTTTCCCTGAATTCTAACTTCCTATTGGACTGGAGTTGCCAGCTGGCCTTAAGAAAAAAAAAGTCCTGTTCCTTTAGTAGAGGCTTCATGGGTAGAAACAGGCAGCTGAAGATTTTTATGATATAGAGATAAATAATATCAGCTGCTACATAACAGCCCTTTAAAGGATATTCTTCTCCAGGTCAGTTGGCTACTTTAGTGTAGATTTGGTTTCCTTGCTCAAATTTAGAGCCCCCCAGGGGCTCCTCTGAGCAATTATGCCACCATCAAAATAACTGTTTCTCTTGGTTTTCTGCTTCCTTTCTCCAACTCCCCCAGGTTCATCATCAATGACAGTTGGTACCTGGAAACACGATTACTATCTTTATTGTATTCTTAACAGTGTGCTTGAACTTTGGCCGTTTATCTCATTTCCCTCTTTCCTCCCCCATGGGACTTTTTAAAATGTTGTCATTCTGGCAGGAACCAGGCTGTTGAGAAGAGCCCCGTGGTGCAGAGTGTTAAAGCTGCAGTACTGCAGTCCTAAGCTCTGCTCACGACCTGAGTTCGATCCCTGGTGGAAGCTGGGTTTTCAGGTAGCCTGCTCTAGGTTGATTCAGCCTTCCATCCTTCCGAGGCCGGTAAAATGAGTACCCAGCTGGGGGGAAAGTGTAGATGACTAGGGAAGGCAATGGCAAACCACCCCATAAAAAGTCTGCTGTGAAAACGTTGTGAAAACAACATCACCCCAGAGGCGAAAATGACTGGTGCTTGCACAGGGGACCTTTCCTTTTCCTTTGTTTTCTGCTTCCTTTCTCCAACTCCCCCAGGTTCATCATCAATGAAAGCTGGTACCTGGAAACACGATTACTATCTTTATTGTATTCTTAACAGTGTGCTTGAACTTTGGCTGTTTATCTCGTTTCCCTCTTTCCTCCCCCATGGGACTTTTTAAAATGTTGTCATTCTAGCAGGAACCCCAGGCTGTTTTAGTCTTTGCAGAGTGCTTAATTACAGTCTGAGAAGTGGATAAAAGAGCTGGTTAAACTGTCTGCCATTATTTGGCATGGATGTGAAACCAGAGAGCTCACAGGTATGAGTAAGGTATATAACTTAGAACACTCTGTAAGCAGAGTGTTCTAAGCAGATAGATAAGCAGATTTTTTTAAACTGCAGCCACACCAGTTTGGGAACTGCAATCACACCTGCATTGGACTTCAGAAAATCCTACAAATGAAGAAAAACGTTGAATATTGTAAAATGGACTGTAAAATAATTCCAAATTAATATGTGAAAAATACTGTGGTTTAAAATTTTGTTCTCAATATATGTATTAGTTAAAGCTCTAACGGAGTGTTCTAAATTATATACCTTACTATTTGGCATGGAGGCTGAAAAAAATCTGCTCATCTATTGGTCATATAGCAACACAACCTGGGTGTACAACTTGCAACGACAATCACAAGGCATTTGCTGAAAATCAGTGTGCTCTCTTGTGATACCTCATCACTGTTTGCCTTGCAATTGTACAGCCTGGGAGACTGGTGGAGCCAACCCAGAATTATCCATCATTGCTATTCATTTAGTCATCAGGTGAGAAGCTAACAATTTTAATGTGGCAAAATTATTGCACTAATCTATAGTTTTATGCAACTTGCCAACAGAATGAACAAAGTCCAAAAGGCTAACCGCAAAGCAGACAAATAGGGTTACCCTCAAAAGCTTCTGCCCTGAGAATAATGTTGGTCTCTAAGGTGCTGCTGGACTCAATTCTAGCTGTCCTACAGACCAGCACAGCTACTCTCTAAAGCAATTAGAGACATTTTCATACACTGAAGGTGCAATCCTAAGCAGAGTTCCACCTTTTTATGCTCATTGACTTTGATGGACTTAGAAGAGTGGAACTCTGCTTAGAGTACCATGCTAAGTCTTAATACAGGGCATGATACTGTTCCCAATTGCAAGGCTTTTCTGAACTGCAGTATTGAATGACCAACAAGTATTTCTCCATGTGCAGTTCTTTGCCATTGCATATTGAAATATTTTTTTTGCTACACTTTAGGGATGTGATAGTGTCCCACGGTCCATCAATTAACTTTTACAAGTTACCTGAGTTGTGAAAATAACAGGAATGTTGGAACAAGCTATTACATGCCTGGTCAAATGGCTACTATTAGGGGACAAGATCAATGAGTGATGATTCCAATATGTGACATGGTATAGTGATTTGAATGCCAGAGTGACATTTGAATTACCATTAAGCCATGAGTACAAATATGTAATGTTAGAACTAGCTAGCAAACAGTAAATCTTGACCCACTTTGAACCTCTTTAGGAGAAAGGTGGGTTAAATGCCTTAAATAAGTCTAATATCACCCCTCCTTCTAATCCAGTCCATGCATCTATATAAATAATACCCATATAGGGTACCTTTTGCTTTGGACATATCCATGGGACAATATGTGATATAGTAATCTTTCAAAATGATGACCTCTTGTAAACTTCATACTATTTAGTTTGGGTATTTAAACATTCTCATAGTTCAGCTATGATTTTCCTCCAGAAGGCCAAGGCTATTTTTATCATATATCATTAAATACATGAAACCCCCTTAGTATCTTGCTTTGTAATCTGATACTTAAGATATTTACTGCTGAATAAACAAACACATTTACAATATAGTCAAGAATACTGATAGGCTTTATCCCTTTTAAAAAGATTCAGAAAAAAAGAATAGTTTAAGCTTACCAATTGTTTGAAGATATGAATAGATTTTTACCTTACTGTCCATTGGGCAATGTGTCCCACTTCTGTGCTGAATGAGTTCACTTTTTATTGCTGCAGAATATACTTCCCTTCCCCTTAAAATGTGTGATTCAGAATCCACTGCCAGATGAACCAATAGAAAAAGCAACTCATATGCAGTTCATGAGTCATGACCTACATTACCATTGATTTAAGAACACCGTATTGTTTTTAGTTTAATATGTAACATTTACTCTCTGAGTCAGCCTGTGGGAAAACCCACAGCTCTAAAAAATGTGCCCCCTTTCTCCAGTCCCCTCCCATCTCCTTCTCAGCATCAGGTCTATCTAAAAGACACAGTCTTGCACTTAAGCACCTGTACATGGCCAGCATATCTGTAGTTGTCTAAAAAACTAGTCTTAAAGAGTTTGAAAACCGTAAGTTTAAAGTTAATTTATCTGCTTAGAACAATATTGCCTGATTCTAGTTAATTATCCCAGAATGGATTTGTGGTATAATTCACATCAGCATTAGTCATAGTTTTGGTACTGCAGCACTAATTCCTACTCTGTGGCATTCCATGGTTTATTATGCACACACAGGCTTACTGCAGATTTTCCAAGGAAAACCTTTAAGCTTGGCTTTGGATTCTATGTCCACCTTATGCACCATTCTTTTTCTTCTGGTGAATTTATTCTCCAGCGACAATTTTTAAAATGCATTTTTATAAATTGGGGTGGAATGTCACTTGTGATATGTGTGGGGTGGTGATCAAAACTTTTTAAAATTTACTCAGTTGCCCTATCACAGCTGCATAGGGACGGTGGGGGGAGGGACGGTGGCTCAGTGGTAGAGCATCTGCTTGGTTAGCAGAAGGTCCCAGGTTCAATCCCCAGCATCTCCAACTAAAATGGTCCAGGCAAATAGGTGTGAAAAACATTAGCTTGAGATCCTGGAGAGCCGCTGCCAGTCTGAGTAGACAATACTGACTTTGATGGACCAAGGGTCTGATTCAGGATATGGCAGCTTCATATGTTCATTGTAGTGTCCAACAAGCTCTTTCAATTTAAATCCTTGTGGTTCAGGTTTCACAAATGCATTTTAGCATTAGTTCACTGAATGAAAGGGAACAGAAAGGAACAGCAGGCAAAGGGGGAAACCCACTGTTGAAACTGAACAGACTTTTTCTGAAATTGAGAATCAGCCACAAAGCTCCATTTTCCATATAGCCAAGCAGTAGGGTTATTGACCGCTGTGAAAAAAAGGGAGTCACATGAATTTATAATATGGAGAAACATTTTGAGTGTACAGAAAGCATGGTAGAATCCACTGGCATTGCAAGCTGTGATCCCTGGCACCCACCCGACCCCTGTCTTCCTTTTCAGCAAGCACCTTTTATCTGTGACTGAAGAGACATGAGTACACAGGCAGTATAATAATAATATCTTTATTGTAAGTGCTCAAAACAAGTGAGTTATAACTTTTAGTGCAATAGTGAACATGGAAATGGTAAAGGTGGCACAAAGCAAAATAAAAGCCCTGACGCAATTAATTATATGTTCCCTTCCTCTAATTGCAGCTGAATCACCACTTTTTGGATGAGGGAACCCTCCTAGCTGCAGCCTTCTGTCCACCCCAGCTTTTCCAGAGACAACAACACTTCCTCTCTAACCAGTCCTTTTATTGTTTCCTCCCAGGTCTCACCCCTCTGTTCTTCACTGAGCAAATTTCCCAATGTTTACTAAGAGCCAGCATGGGTTTCTCAAGAACAAGTCATGCCACACTAACCTGATCTCTTCTTTTGAGAAAGTGACTACCTTGCTGGATCAAGAGAATGCTGTAGACATTGTTTATCTTGATTTCAGTAAGGCTTTTGATAAGGTTCCACATACTATCCTTTTTGACAAGTTGATAAAATGTGGTTTGGATCCTGTTACCGTTAGGTGGATCTGTAACTGGTTGACAGATCGCATCCAAAGAGTGCTTGTGAATGATTCTTCATCCTCTTATAGAGGAGTGACATAAGAGAAGCCATGTTAGATCAGGCCAATGGCCCACCCAGTCCAACATTCTGTATCACACAGCGGCCAAATATACACACACACACACACACACACTGTGGCTAATAGCCACTGATGGACCTCTGCTCCATATTTTTATCTAACCCCCTCTTGAAGGTGGCCATGCTTGTGGCCACCACCACCTCCTGTGGCAATGAATGCCACATGTTAATCACCCTTTGGGTGAAGAAGTACTTCCTTTTATCCGTTTTAACCTGTCTGCTCAGCAATTTCATCGAATGCCCACGAGTTCTTGTATTGTGAGAAAGGGAGAAAAGTACTTCTTTCTCTACTTTCTCCATCCCATGCATTATCTTGTAAACCTCTATCATGTCACCCCTCAATCGATGTTTCTCCAAGCTAAAGAGCCCTAAGCGTTTCAACCTTTCTTCATAGGGAAGGTGTTCTAGCCCTTTAATCATTCTAGTTGCCCTTTTCTGAACTTTCTCCAATGCTATAATATCCTTTTTGAGGTGCGGCGACCAGAACTGCACACAGTACTCCAAATGAGACCGCACCATCGATTTATACAGGGGCATTATGATACTGGCTGATTTGTTTTCAATTCCCTTCCTAATAATTCCCAGCATGGCGTTGGCCTTTTTTATTGCAAACGCACACTGTCTTGACATTTTCAGTGAGTTATCTACCACGACCCCAAGATCTCTCTCATGGTCAGTCTCTGCCAGTTCACACCCCATCAACTTGTATTTGTAGCTGGGATTCTTGGCCCCAATGTGCATTACTTTGCATCTGACCACATTGAACCGCATCTGCCACGTTGACGCCCACTCAACCAGCCTCAACAGATCCCTTTGGAGTACCTCACAATCCTCTCTGGTTTTCACCACCCTGAACAATTTAGTGTCATCCGCAAATTTGGCCACTTCACTGCTCACTCCCAACTCTAAATCATTTATGAAGTTAAAGAGCATGGGAGCCAGTACCGAGCCCTGCGGCACCCCACTGCTTACTGTCCTCCACTGCGAAGACTGCCCATTTATACTCACCCTCTGCTTCCTATTACTCAGCCAGTTTTTGATCCACAAGAGGACCTGTCCTTTTACTCCATGACTCTCAAGCTTTCTAAGGAGCCTTTGATGAGGAACTTTATCAAATGCTTTCTGGAAGTCAAGGTAAACAACATCTATCGGGTCTCCTTTGTCCACATGTTTGTTCACCCCCTCAAAGAAATGTAACAGGTTAGTGAGGCAAGATCTTCCCCTACAGAACCCATGCTGAGTCTTCCTCAATAACCCGTGTTCATCAATGTGCCTACTCATTATGTCCTTGATAATGGTTTCTACCAACTTTCCCGGTATTGAAGTCAGACTGACTGGCCTGTAATTTCCCGGATCTCCTCTGGAACATTGGGGGTGAGATGGGGGTGACATTTGCTATTTTCCAGTCCTCAGGAACAGAGGCAGATTTCAATGAAAGATTACAGATTTTTGTTAGAAGATCCACAAGTTCAACTTTGAGTTCTTTCAGAACTCTCGGATGTATGCCATCCGGACCCGGTGACTTATTAGTTTTTAATTTGTCTATTAGTTGTAGGACCTCCTCTTTTGTCACCTCAATCTGACTCAGGTCTTTCAACACCCCTTCCAATATTAGTGGTTCTGGGGCGGGCAAACACTTCTCATCTTCCACGGTGAAGACAGAGGCAAAAAATGCATTCAGCTTCTCAGCCATTTCCCCATCCTCCTTCAGTAATCCTTTTACTCCATGGTCATCCAAGGGCCCCACTGCTTCCCTGGCTGGTTTCCTACTTCTAATATATTTGAAGAAATTTTTATTGTTGGTCTTTATGTTTTTTGCAATATGCTCCTCATAGTCCCTTTTTGCCTGCCTGATCACAGTCTTGCATTTGATTTGCCACTGCCTGTGTTCCCTTTTACTAATCTCACTTGGACTGGTTTTCCACCTTCTTACCTAGAGTGCCTCAAGGATCTGTCCTGGGACCTGTTTTGTTCAACATCTTTCTAAATGATTTGGATGGCGGAATAGAGGGAATGCTTATTAAATATGCAGATGATACTAAATTGGGAGGGGTTGCAAACACAGAAGAAGACAGAAACAGGATACAGGATGACCAGGCTGGAAAATGGTATAAAATCAATAAAATGAATTTTAACAGGGATAAATGTAAAGTTCTGCATTTAGGTAGGAAAAATCCAATGCATGGTTATAGGATGGGGGAGACTTGTCTAAGCAGTAGTATGTGTGAAAAGGATCTAGGGATCTTAGTGGATCATAAACTGAACATGAGTCAGCAGTGTAATACAGTAGCTAAAAAGGCAATTGCGATTTTGGGCTGTATCAACAGAAGTATAGTGCTCAGATCACATGAAGTGAAGGTATCGCTTTACTCTGCTCTGGTAAGACCTCACCTGGAGTATTGTGTTCAGTTTTGGGCACCACATTTTAAGAAGGATATAGACAAGCTGGAATGGGTCCAGAGGAAGGTGATGAAGATGGTGAGGGGTCTCGAGACCAAGTCCTATGAAGAAAGGTTGAAGGAGCTGAGGATGTTTAGCCTGGAGAGGAGGTGGCTGAGAGGTGATATGATCATCATCTTCAAGTACATGAAGGGCTGTCATATAGAGGATGGTGTGGAATTGTTTTCTGTGGCCCCGGAAGGTAGAACCAGAACCAATGGGTTGAAATTAAATCAATAGAGTTCCGGCTCAACATTAGGAAGAACTTCCTGACCGTTGGAGCAATTCCTCAGTGGAACAGGCTTCCTCGGGAGGTGGTGGGCTCTCCCTTGGAGGTTTTTAAACAGAGGCTAGATGGCCATCTGACAACAATGAAGATCCTGTGAATTTAGGGGGAGGTATTTGTGAGTTCCCTGCATTGTGCAGGGGGTTGGACTAGATGACCCTAGAGGTACCTTCCAACTCTATGATTCTACTAAACCGCTGCCCACCCAATCAGAGGGACAGAAGGGATCCTGGAAAATGTAGGTATGGTTACTACTCCAATACTGGCTTCCCTGGAGCTTATAGGCCTCACTAGGCCTAGGATCATGACACAGCTGCTTCTGGTTCACCAGCTTTGTCCTTTCTTAGATTTAGCTGATCTGGCCACACTGAACCATTATGTTACTGTAACATGTTCTATGTTGGACTGCCTTTGAAGAAAACTCAAAAACTGCAGCTAGTCCAGAATGTGGCAGCCCAATTACTGTCAGTGGCTAACCAATGGAACATATGTCATCCATTTTGAAGCAGCTACATTGACTGCCAGTTTGTTTCCAAGTTCAATTGAAAGTGTTAGATGAAATTTTAAAGCCCTTCACAGTTTGAGGCCCATACATCTGAAGGCCTGTCTTTTCCCATATGTTCCCATGAGCCACTTGCTGACTGGTCTCCCATTTGGGGTGGCCCACTTGGTATTGGCCAAAGCCTGGGCCTGTCCATCATAGCCCCTACATTATGGAGTGGGCATTCGGAAGAAATGAGGGGAAGGCCTTTGTTGGAAATCTTTAGGAGATGCTGCAAGGCTTGCCTGTTTGCCAGGGCTTTTGATGGGGTGTGAACAGTAAGCATCTTGAGGGGGAGGGTGTTTAGGGGTTAATTTTATTTTGTTTTCGTCTGTAATGTTTTAATTATTATCCATAAGCCATGGTTCCAAGATGAAAATCAGGGTACAGATTTCTAAAATATTCAGTTGCACTGGCAGCCATGCATCTGGGGAACATATACTGTAGCTAAATAAGAAGAGACTTAAGTTCCAGTCAAACAGGTTCAGAGTTCTCAAAAACCAGTTGTTGTTACCCCCATGCTCCATGGGGATTACGACAAGATGGTAATTTCAGGTACAAGTCTAATAATCAACTATTGCCCATTTAGTGGTCATATATGCAGCTTCTTAAGTTGTCAGCTGTTCATGAATAATCAATGCTATAATTTGCTAATGTTAGTGAATAAAGCTTTTAAACAGTGAAAATATTGATTTCAGTTCATAAAGCCAGAACTGATCTTATCAAACAAATAAAAGTAATTTCCCACTGAGTTTGGGGTGAACAGCAAGCCATAAACTGCTGAATCAATAGAATTCTTGGATAAGAAGATGTTTCATAGGTAAAGCATAATTTCCTTTGCTGAAGCTTTTAAGGAAATAAACATAATCTCAAACAGATAAAATCACATGTCTTGTCCATTACATGCAAATTAACTGTAGGATCAGGCAGCCTCAGTTGGAACCATGCAGGGGAGGGAGAGGGAGTTTAATTCCTTAACTTCTGCTCAATTTTGCTCTGGTATTGGTATTTTTATTGCTGACCAAGATAACCCCAGGATAGCCTGATCTTGTCAGATCTTGGAAGCTAAGCAGGGTTGGATCACCAAGTAATACCAGGGTTGTGACACAGAGGTGGGCAATGGCAAACCATCTATGAACATTTCTTGCCTTGAATGGTATGCGGTCATCTTAAGTTAGCTGTGACTTGATGGCAAAAAAGGGAACATTTTAAAGGAGAAAACATCTGTGCTTTAAAAACATTTCAAAAAAAAGGAATTTCAGGAGTTATCTAAGGAGGAATAGACATCTGTTCCTTATTAGCTAGCTTCAGTTTAGACAAGTCCTGGTGAGCCCTTTGGACTAGCACTTCCTCTTTCTTACACAATTACTATGAGGACATCTCCCCCTGTTCCCTAGAGAAACTCAGAGAATTGTAGCAGCCAGCACATCACCCAAAGAAGCAATCATCTATTTAATTGGGGAATTATCTTAAGGAGACAGAGCAAGGGTAACTGGGATCTCCACCATTGTGTACCAGATTTCCTCCTTTAAGAGAACTCTCAAATAAACCAGGCAGAAGTTCTACCAGAAAGGTTTTTAATTTTTAAAAATAGAAATGGACAGAAATACTCACATGTACATGTACATGCACACACATATATACATATGCAGTAAAGACACATACAAGAGCTAACTAAGAAGAAAGGCAGGGTGGATATTGGAAAGCTTTTGACTCCAGATATAGGGCAAAATGTTCCCTGGGGCAAGCATGGGAGAAAAAAAAGAGGAACTATCTGCGTTAAAGTAGAACTTTAAAAAAAGAAAACACTGGGAAATTTTGTTTGATTTAGCCCAGTTTTCCAACCCATTGTTCCAAATTATACATCTCAGGGTGTGGAAGGGAAACAGTAGTCACCCACATGCTTTGACTCACTTCCAAAATATTTGCCCAGGCTTGTTTCTGACTGGCATCCATTTTGTTTCATCTTAGGCCAGGCAGTGCCCTGCACATATTATTTTGGAGTTACATTAAAGAGTAGAGAGCTGCAAGGGCAGTTAGGCACTGGTAATGGCCAACTGTGAACTATACTGAGGGGCCGCAATTGTATTTCCGGAAGCTGTCTTATGGAATACCTTCCAAGCACACTAGTAAAAAGATACTTTACCACCAAAGAAAGCTTTGTATGTCTATTTATTTTCCTACCAAGACACAAAATGTGGTATAAGGAACCTGAAGTCATGTAGATGTAAGAGTATTCACTGATGAACAAAACTTAATTGCACATTTATTTCATGAAAAATGCTGACAACTATCTTAAAAACAGTCCTTCTAATGAGAAACATTTCTACTTTGTCAGCTGCCTATAAATGGTTAAGTGCAGTAAGTGTAACCCCCACCCCCTCCAATCTTCCTTCCTTCCTTAAAAATTCTCCCTACCTTCATTCCCACCATGGAGGCATGCAGCTTGCTGAAACTAGTTTGGTTGTCATGGTTTTGTCAACAGTGATGACACAATGGGAACAGAGAGGTTCTACAGGGCTGTTATCTTCAGAGAGTCCTTCAGGTAATGCAGAACTATTATTACTAAATCCCATGCTGGTCCTGTCCCACACATTGCTCTCTAGATTATGGCTAAGTTTCATTTTTTTTCTCTTCAAGATGTTGCTTAGGTTTCAAGAGTTGATTAGTTTCGGGGAATACAAACATGTGTTGGTTTTGCAAGGGAACTGATCACTCAGGTAGGTTGCCTACTCTGACTTGGGAAATTTTTGGGAGATGGACTCTGGAAAAGGGAGGGAGCTCCACAAGAATGTAATGCCAGAGAGTCCGCTCTCTGAAGTTGCCATTTCCTTTAGGGGGACTGATCTTTGTAGCCTGGAGATTATTTGTAATTCTGGGAGAACATCAGGTTCCATCTGGTGGTTGGCAATGCTATGTATAAAAATTAAGGATGAACACGATTCCTAGGCTACCTTCCCCATCTTACTCCACGTATAAGGGGCTCATGTGATGTTTCCATAAGAGGACTCAATTTTATTTTTCTTCTAGGTTTGACACTCAGTTAGTGTCAACCTGCTTTTTCCTGAAACATTGATTCTGTGAAGAGGTGGACGACCACTTGCAGTTTATCACGAGGAGTAACAGGTCAGTACCAGGGGAATAAAGAGAAGACAAGAACAAGCCTCTTTGGAAGTTACCGTGGTTTAAAATTGAATTTTATTTTTAAAAAATGATTTTAATTTTTAAATTAATTTTTAAAAATTATTTATCTCATTTTGTTGAGTCAAATTGGGGTTGGCATTCTTGCTTGTGAAATCCCCATCTGGGGATCTGGGGGAGCAGTGTTTGGGGAGGATAGAGTTTGGTAAGGGAGGGAGGACAGCAGGAGTGATAGAATTCAGCCACTAAAAGGGCCATTTCCTCCAGGAAAACTGATCTCTGTTGTCTGGAGACTAGTTGTAATTCTGAGATAATTCCATTCCCCTTCCCCATCTTGAGGGCATATGAAGGTCAAATGGAAATGTGCATTAATTTAAAACAGATTATTTTAAAAGAAAAAAACCCTGGATTCAGTGGAAACTCAATATCCTCCAATATCACATATTACTCCTCAAACTATTTTCTAATAAATTTGTGATTTGCAGCACTCACAACACGTGTTGGAAGCTTGCATCATTTGCTGAGCATTTTATCAAACTGTAAAAGGCATAGAATGGCACTTTATATAATCCTGTTCTATTGCAATAAGATACATCTGTCAAAAGTCCCTAACCAACTTGGGGCTAAGGACTTTTGGTTGGAAGGGCTGCAGCATGACAAAATTACAAAACCTCAGTGTGAGGCTGCCCTCACACTAGTCAGGTAGGCTACCAACTATTTAAGTCTATCCCAGAATGGCAAGTCTGATAGCCTTTCAGGGAAATTAACACAAAAGTCAACTCTGCAGTGGGCCTGCAGAACAAGTTTCCCAAAACACAAAACAATTATCTGGTCGGTAGTCACTTGGTCAAAACTCTGGAATTATGTAAACAAGAAGTAAAATTTAATTATTATATTAAGGTGCAAGTAATATTTTAAAAGAAACAAGACTGTGAGGGAAAACAAGAAATCTAAGAATTAAAAAACTAGTGAATACAGTGACGCAATGATTCTAAGTTACCAGATGTTACTCCATTTTAGGCTGAAGGTTCTTATCATCCAGCAGCTCTCTCTCCAGAGTTAGCCAGGGCCAGCAAGCTGTTTAGCCCTCCTGAGCAAGCCATCAAAATTGCTGCCCAAAGCAACTGCATAGTGTGTAGTACATAATCATCATCAAGCACAAGCAATCACACTGAACTGAAAGCCTAACTGTCGTTACAGCTTAGGGTCTAAAAGGGTTCCAGGCCTGGAGAACCAATGAAAATGCTTAAAGGTGTTGTAACCCGTTTGCTGGGCATATGTCCTATGGTGCAACTTGGCCAGGATGAAAGGAAGCAAACCTTATGTAGTGTATCGGCAGCCATACGCGTCCACACGCAGAGGCGACTGGGCGGTCCCAGGCGCCTCCCAGGCGGTCCCAGGCGCCTACATAAGCGGGACCCGGCCCGCGTGTTCTCTCTCTTGCAACGTGCTCCTAATAAAGAATGTTGCCCTACTCGCGTCTCCCGATTGAGTACGTTACACCTTATTTCTGATTTCCCTCAGCCTCTTTCTTACAGTTGAAACCCGTGGACCTCAATTGCTTGGAATGTATTAATTGGAAGTTGGTACAGGACACGCCCCTACACAGCTGGGTATTAACTAAACATAGCAAGATCAGATTGCTTTGCTAGCTATGTCTCTTCTATCTCTGGGAACTCTTTAGGCCACATCTGAGGCCTGAACCAAAGATTTTAAAACGACCAAAGTTTTTAGGGAACCATTTTTTTTGACAACATCATCTTGTTGTCTTCCCCATTCTGAAATTCATAGTAATATTGCTGATGTATACTAAAGCAGTATATATGATAACCCAAAACCTTATTTTTCATTGAAATGATGCATTGAATATACTCTAACCTTTGGTTTCTTCCCTTCCCAAATAAAATTGTTCAATTGTTTTTGCCATTCTTTCAAATAATGTCCAGGCACCCTATTTAATACATTTTTATTACCCATCAGTCGGGCTTTCGCCTGGGTCATGGGACGGAGACAGTGCTGGTTGCCCTAGTGGATGATCTCCAACGGCATCTGGACCGAGGCGGCACGGCGGTACTGATGTTGTTAGACCTATTGGCAGCGTTCGATATGGTCGACCATCGGGTGCTGACTTGCCGTCTCGCCGACGTGGGGATTCAGGGGTTGGCTCTACAATGGCTTACCTCTTTCCTCAAGGGTCGGGGACAAAGAGTGGCGATTGGGGGTGAGCTGTCCCAGAGGTACCCGCTGGATTGCGGGGTCCCTCAGGGGGCAGTTCTCTCCCCGATGTTGTTTAACATCTACATGCGCCCTCTTGCCCAGATTGCCCGGAGATATGGGCTGGGCTGTCACCAGTATGCTGATGACACCCAGCTCTATCTACTTATGGACGGCCGGCCTGCCTGTGTCCCTGAAAACCTGGACCTGGCATTGCAGGCCGTATCTAGATGGCTTAGGCTGAGCGGGCTGAAACTAAATCCGTCGAAGACAGAGGTCCTTTGCCTTGGTCGCCGTGGTCCGGGGAGGGAGATTCCCTTACCGGCCCTCGATGGTGTGCCCCTGTCAGCGGCGCACAGGGTTAGGAGCCTGGGGGTGCTATTGGAGCCTACTTTAATTATGGTGGACCAGATAGCGGCCACTGCCAAGTCCGCATTTTTTCATCTTAGGCGGGCAAGGCAGTTGGCCCCTTTCCTGGAGGACGACGACCTGGCAACAGTGATCCATGCAACGGTCACCTCGAGGCTGGATTACTGCAATGCCCTCTACATGGGGCTGCCCCTGTGCCGAAC
Organism: Heteronotia binoei; assembly: GCF_032191835.1. Classification (NCBI taxonomy): domain Eukaryota; kingdom Metazoa; phylum Chordata; class Lepidosauria; order Squamata; family Gekkonidae; genus Heteronotia; species Heteronotia binoei. Next base: position 125,480,951 of record NC_083224.1, on the reverse strand, counting down.
CCGGAAGTTGCAGCTAGTGCAGAATGCCGCTGCCCGGCTGTTGTTAGGGCTCCCTAGATGGGAGCACATTCAGCCGGGGCTTCGGGGACTGCACTGGCTGCCGATAACATACCGCGTTCGGTACAAGGTGCTGGTTATGACCTTTAAAGCCCTTTATGGCCTGGGGCCTGCCTACCTTAGGGACCGTCTCTCCCCACATGTTCCCCAGTGAGTGCTGAGATCGGGGTCCCAAAACCTTCTTACAATCCCTGGGCCAAAGGAGGCCCGTCTGAAAGTGACTAGAGACAGGGCCTTCTCGGTGGTAGCTCCTTGTTGGTGGAATCAGCTCCCGGAGGAGGTGAGGGCCCTGCGGAGCCTTGAACAGTTCCGCAGGGCCTGCAAAACAGTCCTCTTCCGGTTGGCATACAAGTAAATTGCTATCGGAATGCCTGAACATCTAATCTCGAACATCAGACTATCTAATATTGGAACACTGAAGAACTGATTTGAAGAATGGCAGCATAGTATATATATTGATGTGAGCTCTACGAGCTTTATGTGTTTTATGTATTTTATATGTATTTTAAGTATTTTATTGTATAATTATAATTACTAATGTATTTTTAATATATTTAAATTGATTTTGCTGGTTTTATGTTGTAAGCCGCCCTGAGCCCGCCTCGGTGGGGTAGGGCGGGATATAAATCGAATTAAATAAATAAATAAATTTAAAAAAATCAATATATGTTGTTGCCATTTTTATTGTTTTTACAGTCTAACAAAGATCAAATAGTAAATAGTAGACCAAATAGTAAAGTGTGCCTTAATTTATTTTATTGAATTTTTTTACCATGCTTCTCAATAGCTGGGCAAAGGGTGGTTCACAACAGTTGTAATTCTAAACAAGATAAAACCAAATTATGAACAGTAAAAACAATTGCAGTTCCCTAAAAACAAGATGGTGTCAAACTCTGGTGGAGCCACTAACTCACGGTGGAAGTGGGATTGCCAGATGAAAGCCACATCTGTCAGGACTTCTGGTTTCGGTGACGCGCAGCTAGAAGCAGCTCGAACCGACGCGTCCAGAGCTGCTTCTAAATCAGTTTATGGAGGAGTCGCCCCTGAAGGATGACTCTACTCTGGGGGAAGGGTCCCAGAAGGCAGGGGGCTTGAGCAGTAGAATGGAGGTGTCAGCGGAGGCGGCTGCTCCCCGATCCTGCTTGCTCCTAGCCTCATTGCTCCGATCGCCATTTTTAAATGGCAAGAGGGTCAGCCACCAGCTTCTTTCTCTTTTCTTCTGCACTCTACATTTTGGACGTTTAAATCTTCCAATTTCAAGATAAGTGACATCAATCCTCCTACTATTGTAAGTGTTTTTCCTATACTATCTTCTGAATGACAATATCTTTGATAAACACGAAAAAGGAGAACCAGGACTGAAGCAGATTTCAAGTGGGGCAAAAGACTGAGCGGGGGGGGGACTCTCCTTCATTCTTTTTCAAGGCTGGCAAAAGTTTCTGCCTAACCTGGTAATATTGAAAATACCTGCATGAGGAGACCACACCAACCTTTAGTTATATAAGAGATTTGATGACTGAACTTAACTGATCTTCTTTAAACCCCCTTTGGGGGAGAAAAATGTTTTAGATTTTGGGAAAGATGCTTTCTTACAAGTGTACATGGATGTGAAAGACAGCTGGCGTAAAAATACTCTGAAGCTTAAATTGAAGTGCTCTGAATGAATTTATAAGAGTTCTAACTAACTTTTAAAGATTGGTGGGTATTTGATATTGACATAAGACATAGTAGGATTTCTGGCTGTAAGAAGAATATTTCTACAAATTTCCAAAGTTGATTTTTATCTATTCTTGTTGGATGATATGGATATAACCTTTTAAACTTGTTTTTATTTTTTCTTTGCCTTTTGTGGCTGGATTATTTTTTGGCATGGTTTAAATATTTTTTAGCTTGGGATTCCTTTTTTATGCACCCTTCATTCTTTATTTCTTTTTGCATCACCAAATAGGGGAACTTTTTCCTATTTTCTAGTATTTTTTGCCTTTCCTTTTGGGAGTGCCTGATTTCCTTTCCTTTTGTTTGGATTATTGGCTTAATTTTTAATTCTGGATCTCACTCTTGGATTACAAATAGGGCATTCAGCCCTGGATTACAAATTTACACCTTGAAGTTTCTGAAATTTGAAGTTATTTGAAAGACGTTGTGCTGATTTGGATTTTAACTGAATCAGCATTCCTAGAGGACTTGTAATAGTGAATTGTTGTTGTTGCTGCAGTGAACTGAATTGTTTTGCCTATTGACTATTTAGTGTGGTTGGCTAAAAAGTTTTGCTTATTATTATTCTTATCATCATTTTGACTACCACAAATTGTTGATAGAAGCTAGAAGGTTGTTTTCTTTTTAAAACTACTTTATAATAAGGGCATTGTGTCATGGGTGCTGGGGGCCCTGCAGAAGAAGCCGAGCCTGCAGAAGAAACTGTGCCCCTGCCACCTGCACCAGTGCCCCTGCCTCCTGCTGGAGAAGATCCAAGCCCCCCTGCCTCGCCCTCTCGGGTGGCTCGTGTGCATGACCGCCTTCGTCAGGACCTCAGGGATCGGAGGAGGGCGGCACGCTCACGAGCAAGACGCTCCCTGAGCCCTGAGTTTTGAAAGGATTCTGGCCCTTCTAGGAGTGAGGGTGCTTGAGTCTCAGCAGTAAACAATAAATCTCGCTAGAAGATATTTGAAAGATGATGTCACAAGAGTTTGTAATATCTTGGAATGTTATGAAATTCATCCAGAGAAACAATTGGCTTTAATTTGTTTAGATGCTGAGAAGGCCTTCGATAATGTTTGTTAGAACTTTATGCTTCAGCAACTGAAAGGCATGGAATGGTGAAAACTTCTTGAGAGCAGTAGAAGCAATATATTCTTCACAAAATGCAAGGGTGACAGTGAACGGCGAACTAACAGATGTAAACATTCAAAAAGGTACAAGACAAGGTTGTCCATTGTCACCTCTACTTTTTATCTTATCTCTAGAGGTACTGAACTGTCATGGGTGCTGGGGGCCCTGCAGAAGAAGCCGAGCCTGCAGAAGAAACTGTGCCCCTGCCACCTGCACCAGTGCCCCTGCCTCCTGCTGGAGAAGAACCCAGCCCCCCTGCCTCGCCCTCTCAGGTGGCGCATGCGCGTGACCGCCTCCGTCAGGACCTCAGGGATCGGGGGAGGGCAGCACGCTCACAAGCAAGATGCTCCCTGAGCCCTGAGTTTTGAGAGGATTCTGGCCATTCAAAGAGCAAGGATGCTTGAGTTGCAACAGGATCCTGGCTGCCTCTCTGAGCCAGCAATTAGCCCAAATGGGCAACAGCCAGTAGAGGGCTATATAGCTGTAGGCGTTGGGAGGAGGCTTTGTGGAAGCAACTAGTCATCTCCCTGACGTTCTAGCAGCCACTCCAGCTTGACTTCGGTTTCTGGACTCCCTGACTTTGGCTTGTGACTTCTGGACTCCCTGACCTCAGCTTCTGGACCTCGGACCTGCGACACTTGTACAGTGATTCGGATTTGGCACCTCGGACCCTCCTGCTTACTGGCTACAGACCTCGGACTGCCCCTGGACTTTACCTGACCCGGCCCCAGCCGTGACAGATTGCTTCCACCCGACAAACACCCACTCCACAGGATGGATGCTGAAGCAAGTGAAACCACAGGACTACTAGCTGCACTCCAAGCCCAGGTACAGCAGCTAACACAGGCAATGGTGCACTTGCAGCAACAACCTGCGGCCAGTGCTCCAGCCAAGTGCCCAGTTCCCCCACCTGACAGATTTGGGGGTGCCGTGGAAGAATTTCCTGCTTTCCTGGCACAGTGTCGGCTGTACTTCGAACTGAGAACACGGGACTTCCTTGATGACAAAACGAAGGTGTGTTTCATCATCAGTCTGTTAAAGGGGCAGGCAGCCAAATGGGCCACACCCTTGCTGGTTGCGTCCTCTCCCCTACTGACTGATTACCAGGGGTTTGAGGCCCACCTGTCTGCTGCCTTCTCAAACCCAGTCCAAGCAGCCACAGCCAACCGGAAGATCAGGGCGCTGAAACAAGGCAACTCCTCGGTGGCTCAATATGCCACCGAATTCAAGCTCCTGGTCCAAGACTTGGCGTGGAATGAGGCTGCCCAGATGGACCAGTTTACCGAGGGGTTGGCAGAGGAAGTCCTGGATGAACTGGCCAGGGTAGAGCAATCACCCACGCTCCAACAACTTATCACCCTCTGCCTCCGCATCGATGGCCGCCTGGAAAGTCGTCGCCAAGCCAAGACCAGAGGGCGCCAGCTCCCTGCGCCATGCCACTTGGCTCCTCGCCCATCCCCAGCTACTACCAGCACCGAGGATGAGCCTATGCGGCTTGGAGCTGCTCGACCCCGCCTGACCCCAGAGGAAAAGACCAGACGCCGCACGCAGAATCTGTGCCTCTACTGCGGCATGGCAGGCCACTATGCCTCTGGCTGCCCCGCTAAGCATCGGATACCCGGACCTTCGCTGCCACCGCCGCCAAAAGGGCAGCCCCAGGCGTAAGTGGACCCCCAGCCTGGGGCAACTACCTGGGTCCTCCGAACAGCAGGCTGATACCCCGGGGTCATTCCTGCTACCAGTCAAACTCCGTCTGCTTGACGAACGCTGGCTGTTCGTGTATGCCATGCTGGACTCGGGAGCGGCCCACTGTTTCATAGATGCCGCCTTCGTAAAGCAGCACCAGATCCCGGTGCAGACAAAAGAGATTCCGACGCTGGTGGAGGCTATTGACGGGCGCCTCCTCCGTTCTGGGCCCTTCACCCAGGAGACCTGTTCCTTCACTTTCCACGTCCAGCAGCACCAAGAACAGCTGCAGTTTAATGTCGCCCGCATGCCTCGCTTCCCGCTGATTCTGGGCCTTTCCTGGCTGCAGCTGCACAACCCCATCGTGGACTGGGCCCAGCAGGAACTATGTTTCCAAGACCCATGTCCTCATCTGACTCCTTCCACCACTCTAGCAGCTGGCATCCCGAGTGGTGGTCCTCAGCTCCCTCAGAAGTATGCGGATTTCGCCAATGTTTTCGAAGAGACAGGAGCGGATCAGCTTCCCCCTCACCGGCCCTATGACTGTGCCATTGACTTGGTACCTGGGGCACCACTCCCGGTGGGGCGTCTGTACCCTATGTCAGAGCCTGAGTTGGCAGCTCTGCGAGACTTCCTGGACAAAACCTGAAACGCGGATTCATCCGACCCTCGACCTCTCCCCTGTCTGCTCCAGTCCTCTTCGTGAAGAAGAAAAGTGGGGAGCTCCGGCTGTGCAATGATTACCGGGCCCTGAACAAGATCACCATCCACGACCGGTGCCCTCTACCACTGATCCCTGAACTCTTGGATCGCTTAAAGGGGACCCAAATCTACACCAAGCTGGACATCCGTGGAGCGTACAATTTGGTGCACATACGGACCGGAGACGAGTGGAAGACCGCATTTGGGACCCAATACGGGCAGTACGAGCACCTGGTGATGCCCTTCGGACTGACCAATGCCCCCGCTGTCTTCCAGAGGTTCATGAATGATGTATTCCGGGACCTGCTTGACCGCTTCGCGATCATATACCTAGATAACATCCTAATTTACTCCAGCGATCCTGCCCAGCACGCCGATCCTGCCCAGCACGTTCGCCAGGTCCTGCAGCACCTACGAACCCATGGCCTCTATGCCAAGCTGGAGAAGTGCGACTTCGACCTGCGCTCTGTCGAGTTCCTCGGTCACATTGTGTCACCGCAGGGGATCCTCATGGACCCGAAAAAAGTGGAAGCGGTCCTGACCTCGCAGGCTCCTCAGAATTGCAAAGACCTGCAGCGATTCCTTGGTTTTGCCAACTACAATCGGCAATTCATCCCGGCCTATGCATCCCTGACAACACCCCTGACTCAACTACTCCGCCCCAAAGAACCCTTCCGCTGGTCCCCAGAGGCTGATAACGCCTTCTCCACCCTGAAAACCCGCTTTGCCACCGGGCCACTCCTGAGATACCCTGACCCCCAGCTTCCCTTTACGGTGGAAGCTGATGCCTCCAACGTGGCCCTGGGAGCAGTGCTGTCCCAGCGCGAGGAGCCGTCTCAGCCACTCCAGCCCTGCGCCTATTACTCGCGCCAGCTTACTGCTGCGGAGAGGAACTATACCATCTGGGAGAGGGAGTTGCTCGCGATCAAGGCGGCTTTTGAGGTTTGGGGGCATTACCTCGAAGGGGCTCGCCACCCTGTTCAAGTGCTCACTGACCACCGGAACTTGGAGCACCTCCAGACCACCCGCCATCTCAACCAGCGCCAGATCCGGTGGTCCCTCTTCTTCTCCCGCTTTGACTTTCGGATCTCCTACATCCCCCATACCCAGAACCGGAAAGCAGACGCGCTCTCCCGGAAACCAGAATACGCCCCTGCTTCAACTGAGACCGCGCCCGCTGCTCCCATCCTGCCGCCCTCAGTGTTTGCAGCCACCTCCACTTCACCCACACTCGTGGAGGACATTCGTGCTAGCCAGGCCAACGATCCCTGAGTCCAGCAACACCTCCAGGCACTCCAAGATGACTCGGCAGGCGAGTTCACGACTCGGCAGGCGAGTTCACGACTCGAGGCGGCCTCTTGCTACACCGCGAACGCCTCTATGTGCCGCCCGGGCCCTTGCGGGCAGAAGTGCTACGCCTGACCCACGACTCGTTACCCGCCGGGCACTTTGGACAGCATAAGACCACCCACTTGCTGACGCGAGAGTTCTGGTGGCCACGAGTTCGCTCCGATGTTGCCCGTTATGTCAGCTCCTGTGACGTCTGCTGACGGGCCAAAGACGTCCCAGCCAAACCCTCGGGGTTGTTACAGCCCTTGCCCACACCCTCAGGACCCTGGGATACCATCTTGATGGACTTCATCACGGAACTTCCACGATCCAAGGGTCAGACTTGCATCTTGGTGGTCATCGACCTATTTACCAAGATGTCCCACTTCATTCCATGCCCGAAACTTTCCACAGCTCAGGAGACAGCCCAGCTCTACCTGCAACACATCTTTCGTCTGCACGGACTCCCAGCCCACCTGATCTCAGACCGGGGCCCCCAGTTCTCCTCTCGGTTCTGGCAAGCCCTCCATTCCAGCCTGGGGACTCGAGTGCACCTGTCCTCAGCCTACCACCCACAGACGGATGGTCAGACAGAGCGCACCAATGCCACGCTAGAGCAATATCTCCGCTGTTACACCTGCTACCAGCAGGATGACTGGACCACTCTGTTGCCTCTAGCGGAATTTGCATACAACAACGCGGTCCATTCTTCCACCCAAATGACCCCGTTTGCTGCAACCTACGGGTACCACCCTCGGTTCTTCCCGGCAATCCTGCCACCCACGAATGTCCCCGCCGTCGAGGCCTACCTGCAAGAGCTCCGCAACAGCCAAGACTTGCTCCGAGAGCAGCTACAGCGGGCCAAGGAAGCCTATAAACTGGCTGCGGACCAGAAGAGGCAGGAAGGCCCCCCAATCCAGCCGGGGGATCAGGTGTGGCTCTCAACCTGCTACCTGCGCCGGCCTGGTCGGTCTCACAAGCTGGATGTGCGGTTCATTGGACCCTACCCCGTCATAGAACAAATAAACCTCGTCGCCTTCAGGCTCCAGTTGCCACCCCACCTCCGCATTCACCCCGTGTTCCATCGCTCCCTCCTTGTTCCAGCTGCACCCCCTGACCCAGCTCGGCCTCCTTGCCCACCGCTGCCCCCACCTGTGTTGGTGGATGATGAAGAAGAATACGAGGTGCGCCAGATCCTGGACTCCCGGTACCATCGTGGAGGCCTCCAGTACTTTGTGGACTGGGAGGGATACGGCCCAGAAGACCGGTCTTGGGAGCCTGTGGACAATCTTCATGCCCCGGACTTGGTGCAACAGTTCCACAACGACCACCCCGACCTCCCAGGCCCCTCGACGGATGGGGGCCCTAGGGGGGGGATAGTGTCATGGGTGCTGGGGACCCTGCAGAGGAAGTTGAGCCTACAGAAGAAACTGTGCCCCTGCCACCTGCACCAGTGCCCCTGCCTCCTGCTGGAGAAGAACCCAGCCCCCCTGCCTCGCCCTCTCGGGTGGCTCGTGTGCGTGACTGCCTCCGTCAGGACCTCAGGGATCGGAGGAGGGCGGCACGCTCACAAGCAAGACGCTCCCTGAGCCCTGAGTTTTGAGAGGATTCTGGCCATTCTAAGAGCAAGGATGCTTGAGTTGCAACAGGATCCTGGCTGCCTCTCTGAGCCAGCAATTAGCCCAAATGGGCAACAGCCAGCAGAGGGCTATATAGCTGTAGGCTTTGGGAGGAGGCTTTGTGGAAGCAAGTAGTCATCTCCCTGATGTTCTAGCATCCACTCCGGCTTGACTTTGGTTTCTGGACTCCCTGACTTTGGCTTGTGACTTCTGGACTCCCTGACCTCGGCTTCTGGACCTCGGACCTGCGACACTTGTACAGTGATTTGGATTTGGCGCCTCGGACCCTCCTGCTTACTGGCTACAGACCTCGGACTGCCCCTGGACTTTACCTGACCCGGCCCCAGCCGTGACATGAACAATCAAATAAGGGAAGATACAAGTATAAAGGGAGCTGTGATAAAAGATGGACAATATAAAATCAGAGCCTTTGCAGATGATCTAGTCTTTATACTAGAACAACTGATGGATTCAATAGACTGTCATAAATAAGATTAAACAATTTGGTTACTGGGCAGGATTAAAGATTAATTACCATAAAAGAATTTTTTTGACGAAGAATATGACGACGGAAAAAATTCAATCTTTCCAGCAAAAATCAGGCGTTTTGTATGAAAAAAGAATCAAATATCTAGGTGTTGTTATTTCAAATAAGTGTAGCAACTTAAAAATAGGTAATTATGACAAACTACTTAAAGAAATTAAAAAAGATTTGGAAAAATGGCACGACTTGAACCTATCCCTAATGGGAAGAATAGCCTTAATAAAGATGAATATCCTCCCAAGGTTGCTATTCCTGTTTCAAACTATTCCAATATTTTTAAATAGTGGATTTTTTCAAGAACTGAATAAGATGGTCTCCAAATATGTTTGGCAAGGCAAAAAACCTAGAAATAAATTAAAGACATTACAAGACCCTAAATTAAGAGCAGGCATGGGCTTTCCAGGCAATTGTATTATAAAGCTTCTGTGCTTCTATGGGTAAGAGACTGGATACTTCTGAACGATAAGAGAAAATTGTTGTTAGAAGGACATGATCTTACTATGGGGTGGCATGCATATTTATGGTATCAAAGACTTGAAGGTCATTCCTATTTTAAGAATCACTGGTTTCGAAAATCCTTGTACCATACATGGTCATGGCTAAAGACCAGAATTTATCAAAAAATTCCAAGATGGGTTTCTCCAGTACATAAGAACATAAGAGAAGCCATGTTGGATCAGGCAATGGCCCATCCAGTCCAACACTCTGTGACACACAGTGGCCCAAAAAATTATTATTTATATATATATACACACACACACACACACACACACACACACACCCTGTGGCTAATAGCCACTGATGGACCTCTGCTCCATATTTTTATCTAACCCCCTCTTGAAGCTGGCTATGCTTGTAGCCGCCACCACCTCCTGTGGCAGTGAATACCACATGTTAATCACCCTTTGGGTGAAGAAGTACTTCCTTTTATCTGTTTTAACCCGACTGCTCAGCAATTTCATCGAATGCTCATGAGTTCTTGTATTGTGAGAAAGGGAGAAAAGTACTTCTTTCTCTACTTTCTCCATCCCATGCATAATCTTGTAAACCTCTATCATGTCACCCTGCAGTCGACGTTTCTCCAAGCTAAAGAGCCCCAAGCGTTTCAACCTTTCTTCATAGGGAAAGTGTTCCAAACCTTTAATCATTCTAGTTGTCCTTTTCTGCACTTTTTTCAATGCTAAAATATCCTTTTGCATTTACTCATCCAAATCTTCTAAAATCCAATCAGAATTATAGGTATGATGACCTGTTGGGAAAAGATAACCAATTGAAAACCAGAGAAGAGTTGGAAAATATGGATATCAAAATGAACTGGTGGTTGAGAATGCAAGTTAAATCCAGATATGTCAAAAACAAAGTGACAGGTTTCAATACAGAACAATACTCATTTGACCACAGGAAAAGCTAATCTCTAAATTATATGCATATCTACTCCAAATGAAGACACAAGACGAAGTTGTAAAAGACTGAATGGTCCAATGGGCAAAATTTTTAAAAGAAAAATTGTTTATTTATTTTTTATTTACATTACACTTCTATCCCTCCTTCTCCACAAGCGGACTCAGGGCTGCTCACAACATTCGTTTAAAACAGTAAGTCAATAAAATCTATAAAACATTAATACAATTAAAATTTAAAAACTATTCCACAGTGCTGTACCATTACTATGTTGGCGGTTCTGCTTTTCAGACGGTTGGACACCGGATACTTTAACTGATGTCAGGTGGCAGCTCGCTCTCTCAGTTTAAGCTTCGAAGGCCTGTCGAAACAGTTCGGTCTTACAGGCCCAGCGGAACATAGGAAGGTCCCACAGGGCCCTTATGGCCTCCGGGAGAGCATTCCATAACTCTGGTGCTGCCACTGAGAAGGCCCTGCTCGTGTCAAACGCAACCTGGCCTCCTTTGGTCCAGGGGTGGACAGCAGATTTTTTGTCCCTGAACGCAGTGCTCTCTGGGAGATATATGGGGAAAGGCGGTCCCGCAGATAAACAGGTCCCTGACCATAAAAGGCTTTAAAGGTCAATACCAACATCTTGAAACGGACTCGGAACACAATAGGTAGCCAGTGCAGCTCTTTCAGCACTGGCTGAATGTGCTCCCATCGGGGGAGCCTCATTAACAGCTGTGCCGCAGCGTTCTGCACTAGCTGTAGTTTCCAAGTCAACGTCAAGGGTAGCCCCATGTAGAGAGCATTACAGTGGTCTATTCTTGAGGTGACCGTAGCATGGATCACCACTGCTAAGTCATTGTGCTCCAGGAAAGGAGCCAACTGCTGCACCCGCCGAAGATGAAAGAAGGCGGATCTAATAGTGGCTGCTACCTGGGCTTCCATTTTAAAGATGTATAATATGTTTTATAGATGGTACTTGACTCCACAGAAATTGTGTAAGATTTATACTAATATGTCTAACAAATGTTGGAAATGCACTAAACAGGTTGGTTCTTTTTATCATATGTGGTGGACATATGAGACAGTGAAGGGTTATTGGAAAATGGTGCATGAAATATTACAGAAGATTATGAAGTCACAGATTCAATTCAAACCAGAACTATTTTTATTGAACATATTTCCTGAGGACTATTCCAAAGAAGTGAGACATTTGTTGGCACATTTTAACAAAGCAGCCAGGATTCTCTTGGCTCAGAGATGGAAATCTCAGGAAATTCCCATGAAGATGGACTTGGTGGGAAAAATTTTGGAAACAGCAGAGCTGGACTTTCTATCCCAGCTGTTGGCTGGCAGATCTAAAGAAGAAGCAAGAAAATATTGGATGAAATGTTATGCCTGGTTAGATACTCAAGACTCTTAAGATTCTCTGGTGTGAACTTATTTCTCTTCCCCCCCCTGTATTTTATATTACAAAATTGCCTTTACTGGAATTGTCAAAACCAATAGAGAACTTTAACAAAAGATTTATACCATAAAATTTTAAAATGTTGATGATGTTTAGTATAGACATAATAATATGGGACAATTTATGTAAAGAAAGTATTGTAGATGTAAGCTTATATTTTTCAAAAGTATTTTTATGCCGAATAAGGTCAAATGTATTGTGCTTTCTATTCCCCCTATCACTTACCCCTACTCTTTCTGAAACCAATAAAACTCTTTAAAACTGGAAAGCCACAGCTGTCCTCAGCCAAATACCTGGTGGATTATCTGTGCTTTACAGGCCCTGTGGAATGGTAGTAATTCCCACAGGGCCTGGATGGAATTTGGCAGAGGGTTCCACCAGGTTGGGGCCAGGGCAGAGAAAACCCTAGCCCTGGTAGAGGACAGCCAGATGTCTCTCAGGCTGGGGGTCTCCAGAAGATGTTGATCACTGAAGCACAAGGCTGTCTTAGAGGTTGTACTGGGAGAGGTGGTCCCAGAGTTATGCAGGTTCCTGACAGCTAAGGATTAAAGTTGTTAAACTGTTCTCTGAATATCATAATTCCCAGGTATCTAGCACTTTTCAAATTTACCTGTGTATTTCTTTAAAGGTGATCTTGTTCAAAGTTTCAGCTATTCCAAATGGTAAAACAAATGAAAAACTATGACTCTTCAAAGTCCATCTTAAGCCTTACCAATTTACTGTAAGTCTTGACACTTTTTGCCATAACTGCACTTGAACTATCTGTTTCTGTAATATAAATAACAATATCAGCGGCATATAAATTAAATTAATGAATATGCATTTGGTCTTGTCATTTTCCCTAATGAAAATTGCCAAAGGTTCCACAGACAAGATGAAAAGTTAGTAATCTTGCCTAGTTTGTGTTGATATTCTAATACTTTCAGATTCATTTATCATTAGGAATAAGGCCCGGCATGGGGGGAAATACAACAGGCTCTAGAAAGAGGCTCTAGGTGTTTGCCCCTCCTTGCTGTATTCCCACCCACCCAAGTGAAGGCATTCACTTCCTCCCCACCTCTAGGGGAGTTGAAGTTTGTCTTCTGGAAAGCAGTTCTAATTCTGAGTGATCTCCAGCCCTCACCTGGAGATTGGCAACAGTGGTCCCCATGGAGGAAATGGCTGGTAGCATCAAGGCACCCAGCAGGTGCTACCAGGCCTAGGATAGCCAACCTCCAGATGGAGCCTGAAGAACTGAACTACAGAGAACATATCTCTTTTTCCATCCTGGAGAAAATCACTGCTTTGGAGGGTGGACTGAATGCCATTCTATTCACCTGAGGCCTCTCCCTTTGTAGACCAACAGCTTGTGTTGCCTAGCAACAGCCTTTGGATAGCACTTTCCAGGTGGCAGCAAACACTCCCAGCAGGGCCAGTCCTTTCTGGCTATTTCTGCAGCCTTTGGAAGCTTGAGTGTGCTGAGAGGCCTTTTGTGAGACCACAGTTGCTCTGCAGACCTTTCTGAGGCCTGTTGACAGAGAGAAGAGTTGGCGATGTGGCTGTCTCTGAGGGAAGACTGCTTCTGGTAATTTGTTCAACATTTCTGGGCTTGAGTAGGCAGGGCAGGGAAGTCAACCAATGGGAGGCCAGAAACACTGACATGTGTGATGGGCCAATTATTTGTTCCAGAAATATTAGCCAATAGCCATTCTCAATTTGGCCATGGATAAGAGAATAATTACTATAGATTACTCATACCTAAACTACTAAATAAATAAGTTGGTATCCATGACATAAAGTATTGCCCAAATCCAAAAGCTTCTAACATCTGGTTAAAAATAAATCTAATTGATCAAATGCCTTTTCTACATGCAGAAAAATAATGGCTGATGGTAACTATCTTTTTTATATGCCACAATATTAAAAAAATGTTCCTCATATTGCTTTTTAGAATGACCCTGATTGGTCATGAAAACTATAGTTTGCTATGATTTTTTAAAATCTTGTAGCTGAAATCATTTCCAATATTATTTGTATTATTCATAATCAATAAACTAATTGGTTTAGTTACCAATAACGCAATCTGATTCTCCAATAATTGATTCTGGAATTTCCATCTCTGATGTATACTGTTTATAGTACTAGTAAGTAAAGTACTTATATTTTCTATAAAATGCTGATAGAATTCTGTTGTAAACCCATCTGCTCTAGGAACCTTTTAAAAGTTTTTATTGCATTTTTACTTCATGTTTTGTAATAATCACATCTAGTTCTTTCCTGTCATCCTGTTTTAATTTTGTAATATTTAATGTTTCCCCAAACCCCTCTATAGAACTTATTGTGGGGTTCTGTGAAAAAATATAAATGCATTTAATATTTTACAGATTCACTTACAAATGATCAAAACGATCAAATACATGTATTAAAAAATAAGAAACTGATCATTTTACAAATTCACTCTGGAGTTGCACAAGTTCCTAGACTTGCACATGCTTTCAGATTGCATGGCCTCCAAGATTGCACTTATTTCCCAATTTCACATGCTCCAGGATTGCACTAATACCCTAGTGATGCAAGCATTCCCATAGTGCAGTTCAAGGGGTTTCAGCAATCTCTGAGTTTATATAAATTCACAGATTGGACAAACTCTCTTTATACTACACAGTCTCTTAAATTCTAATTTGCACTGAAGTAAACATATTTTCAAGATAACAGTACATAGAAAATGGAGAGAGATCATTACCAAATTTAGTTCTATAATAAGCAATCATACCTACAAGCAGGGAAAGGAAAAAAATCAAATCATATATAATCAATAAGAGTTTAAAATCTTTCAGTCTATAAATAATTGCCCAGAAAATAGGAAAGAGATCGATAATATTTTATTACTTTGTCTCTCTTTTCTTCCTTGAAACTAGTAGTACTTCAGTTTTTAATTTTTAATTAATATTTCCTGTTTGTGCCCAGCTATTGAAGTAGAGCCTGAAGTAGCAAAATGAAAGTTCTCTTAGTTTGCTAGGCTCTCAGTAATAACATACAACCTACAGCTTCATAAATGTTAATCTCTGATCCTGCTCTTGTCTCCATAAATGACCTTACTTTTCAAGACTGGAATATTTTAAAATACATCTCATCACTGATTTGCACAATGGGTTTATAAAATATTAAGACGAAATACCTCAGGACATAAGCACTTTGGTCAATATCATTTTCTCAGTATCTTCAAAAGTTAGAAACTTGAATCCAGTGATGCACAAATGGAAACATAAACAAATTTAGCAAAGTTCTGCTTGTGCAATATCTTGTGCAATACCTACCTCTTTCCTCCCTATATCTTGTAGTGGCTGGAGATTGCTTGCATGATGTCTTGCAGAACTGGAAACGCAGTGTGGAATATACTATAATTAACTTAGTGTAAGGGGCTAGCATGTTTTGTTTACCTTTTGTTCGTCTTTGGTCACTTGAGCAAAGAACTGCAGCACATGTGGAAATGTTCCAGTGGTTCCAAACTAGGGGTCCCAAATCCCCCGGTAGGCCTGGAGACTCCCGATTTGGAGCCTCCTCCCCCCGCTGGCCATAAAAGGGAAAGCGGGGGGGGGGAGGGGAGGAGGAGAACGGCAGCCCTTCGCACCCAGCCCCGATCGCAGCAGCCAGAGCTCTTTCGTTTTCTCAGGCTGCTTCCCGCCCCCAGTCAGCTGGCCGGTGAAGGGAGGGGAGCCCAGCCACGCCCCCAAAGGACCATGTGCCTTTGCACCTCCGGAGGTGAGTGAGTTCTGTCTCCTGCATCAGATTTCCCAGAAAGGGGGGGGGCGGGGGGGAGGGGGGTGGAGAGGGAAACGTCTTCTCATAGGGTATAATGGGGAATTGATCTGGAGGTTTCGGGGGCTCTGGGGGAGCTGTTTTTTGAGGTAGAGGCACCAAATTTTCAATATAGTATCTAGTGCCTCTCCCCAAAGTATCCCCCAAATTTCAAAACGATTGGACCAGGGGGTCCAATTCTATGAGCCCCAAAAGAAGGTGCCCTTATCCTTCATTATTTCCTATGGAAGGAAGACATTTAAAAAGGTGTGCTGTCCCTTTAAATGTGATGGCCAGAACTCTCTTGGAGTTCAATTATGCTTGTCACACTCTTGTTCCTGGCTCCGCCCCAAAGTCTCCTGGCTCCACCCCCAAAGTCTCCTGGCTCCACCCCCAAAGTCCCCAGATATTTCTTGAATTGGACTTGGCAACCCTATTCCAAACCACTGTATTTGAACAACTATATCTGAATAGTATAAGGGGAAAGGAACTTGTTATTTTATTTAATGTTACTTAAGAATGATTGTAGCATAATTAAAATTTTCTAGGATTAAATGGAAGAAAGTTCTACATGCTACAGAAAATTGTGCATTGAATTTTATGTTCTTGTGGCCTAATTTAGACAGAATGTTTTGGCTGTGTTTGCACCAACCATATGTCAATCCAGTTAATGTGATCTTCTGTATACACTGCATATGATGTTGACATGACCCAGATGGGGGTGCCACCTGACACTGCCTCCATGCTGGAATTAGGGTCCCTTGGGAAGGCCCAGAGTCCCCTCCCAAGCCCTCCCTTTGGCCAAGAAAACAGGTGTGTCGATCAGGCATAGTGACAAAGAACAACAAAATGGTTTATTTAAAACAGGAAATCAATAAAGGGTAAGTGAACAGATAAGGTGCTTTAAATTATAGTAATGTGGGTGAAGGAAAATAAACATAAAGCCTCTAATGCAACTAAATTTAACTGTCCTAGTCCATTAGACCCCAGGCCTTGACCTGCTCACTCTCTCAGAGTGAAGGTCCTCCTCCTGAATAGAGCCTTCCTTCCTGCTTGACCTCTTAGGAGTAAAAGAACAGTGTCTGCCTCCTGAGAGAGCTTTTAAACTATTCTCCTCAGAGCCTACGTGGACACCGATTGGCTGAAGCCAGCGCCAAGCATTCTGGGAATTGTAGACTATCTCTTCCTACTGCAACACAGGCTTCACAAGCTCCCTAGGCCCACTAGGCCTCTGTCTCACAGCCGAGCACAGATCATGACAGATGTGTTTGGATGAGACTCCACAAAAGGTTAGGAAGGCTTAAATCTCACTGAAATCACTAGAATGGAAGTACACAATTAAATGCATAAGAACAGGATTAAACATAGTATTAGGCAGGGCTTTTTTTGAGCAGAAATGCAGTTGCGGCTGGCTTGGCATCAGGGGTGTGGCCTAATATGTGAATGAGTTCTCGCTGGGCTTTTTTGTGCGAAACAATGGTATGTCAGAGGTGTGGCCTAATAGGGAAATGGGTTTCTGCTGGGCTTTTTCGACCTGGTATTAGGTATCTTCAAAAGTGAGTCCCTATCAAACACCTGTGAAGTGTGGATGAGTATTTCAAGTGGGGGGAAATGGCAGGGGAGAGGGGGATGCTGAATCCTTCCTTCACCTAGCATTTTTTCCAGGGAGCCTTTCCTTTCAGGCAATTTTTCTTCTTGACTTCAATGGACTTAGAAAGGTGTAACTCTGCTTAAGATTGCACTGTTGGAGAGCAAGCCTAAACAGGTCTGCTCAGAATCCTACTAATAGAAAGTGTTCTTAGGATTCCACTGCTAGTCTTTCATGGCAGATAATAATTTACTGTTACATCTAAATTACTATGTGTTCAGAATCTGTGAAGAAAGGTGGCATGCAAGCATGTTAATACATAAATAAAAACAACAAACTGTGATTTGGACTTGTCTTGAAAACTGACATTACATATTATGAACAAGCCATTCTTTGTAAACCATAGTTTCACTGTTCAAATATAATAGCATACTACAGTTTGTCTTGAAAGAAGTAATTTAATTAGACCATGGAATAGAAGGAAGGGCAATTGCTTAGTCCATAGCTTGGTGGTAGAGCATCTGCTTGGCATGCAAGTAGGTCTAAAGTTCTATCCCTAGCATCTCCTGTTAAAGGGATTAGGTAATGGACAATGCAAAAGAGTTTCTGGAGAGCTGCTGCCAGTCTGAGTAGACAATACTGACTTTGATGTATTGATAGACTGATTCAGGCCCATTCCTCACCAGCATTTGCCCTGCCCCCGCTCTTCTCTCTGCGCCGGCTCAGGCAATGGATTCCCCACTAGTTGCTCCACAGGCGCATCTTACATCGCGGGCCCTTCCTATTACCGTTGCAGCAACAGGATGCTGGGTTTTTGGAGTTCCAGTTGCCGTGACGGGAATAGGTAGGAGCCCCGAAGCAAGAGGTGCTGCAAAGTGACTGGAGGGGAATCGATGGCTTGTGCCAATGCAAGGAGAAGTGTGGGGGCGGAGCAAATGCCGGTGAGGAATTGGCCTCAATATAAGGTAGCTTCATGCCCAAGGATTTCCCAGGTTCATTCACAAAATGTTAATCCAAGCTTGAACCATGTCAGCAAGTTGCAAAGTTTGTAGTATAAGTGTCCATATGAACTCATGGACATCGTATCAGCTAGGTAAGCATTACATAGCCTTATTGTAGTGTGAATAAATAACAAGATGGGCTGTGTATATTGACCCTCATAGAAAATACCACTTTTCACTTTTTCCTCACTCATTCTTGCTATTAATCCTCTCTCTGTTTCTAAATGTTATTTTCTCCAGTAACACATCTTTATTTTATCATAGGGAATGAATAATAAACATGACACAGAGGTTACTGGTAAAGCTTGATACGCTGAAGAAGTATACAATGAAAAGGCTGGCTAAATATGAAAAGATGGAAGTAAGTATATGACCCCCAAAAGCAAATAAAGGTCTTTCAGTTATGGATCCAACATTTCACATCCAAAGTTTTGCAGAGACACACCAGTCAGATTTCTAAAGAAGAGTAGGAAGATTATTAATTAATTCTCTAATGCAAAGCAAATTAACTACCCAAATAAATAAATGTTCATATGCTAATAATAGTAAAGCAAAACATTCCATACAGTTATCAGGATAACACTGAAAAGATTAATGGCACGTGGCATGATTACATTTGCAAGAGGATTATAGCTAGTAAACTGAAATTTTCAAATTCATAAATACTTAAAAATGGATAATAAAAATATGGCAAATAGTGAAATTGCAAAAGCATCCCCTGACAATGACAGCTTTCTGATGTTCTTTCCTTGCTGGCACCTATTTTTCTAGGGAAAAAAGCATTCATACACCATACATGATGAGTCATCATGGAAACTTAATACAGCTCAGCACTCATCCAGTGGGGTGAGAGTCAGTGTGGTGTAGCGGCTAAGAGAGACGGACTAGTATCTGGAAAACCTGGATTTGAATCCCAACTTGTGTCATGGAAGCTTGCTGGGTGCTCTTGGGTCACTCACACTCTCTGAGCCTAACCCGCTTCACAGTTTTGCTGTGAGGATGAAATGGAGGAGAGAATGATGTAAGCTATGTTGGGTCTCCACTGGGGAGAAAGGTGGGGCGCCGAACATATAATAAGGAAACATACAAATAAACAAACATAATAAGCAAACATACAAAACTCATCTGGGGTCAGTAGCTGAATACTCCTCTTGTATGTAGGGGGCTTAAGACTGTTCCTCCAGGTCTGAGTCTCTCTTGACGAATGAATTAGGTCTTCTTTTGCTGATGAAACAACCATTCTGATTCTTGACTACGTCAAGACATAAATGTTGCTTTGACTCTAGCTTGTGGATGACAGAAATAAACTTTTTATACTTCTTGTGACATTCTTGTGTTAATGGGGAACTTGCTGCATAATTTGTTCTACTTTACCCTCATTAGTCAGTGGAGGAAACACAATATCCCAGTCAGCCAGCTAGCAAAGCAGTGTTATACTTATGACACTCTTGTGCTGATGGGTAACTTGCTGAATAACTTGTTCCCTGAAACGTTGTCATAGCAAAGCCATAGCTCAGAAGTTTGGGGTTGGTGTTCATTACTGAAGTGAAAACTACAAGATTTCTTCTTACAAATGCTTTGAGCCTTGCCTCCTGGACCTCCAGCTACTTTGCTACAAGCTGAAGTAGGTCTTCCCTTGATTAGGGCTTGTGTGCAACTGTGCATGTTGCCCTCATTAGTCACTGGAGGAAACAGAATATCCAGTCAACCAGCTAGCAAAGCAGTGTCTCATTTCAATAAAGAATCCCTTGGCCTGAAAATTATAATAGAATTCTTTGGTGTTATTCTATTCAAGAATATTACCAGGGTTTCTCCTAGGCTGGCATTAAACTTGGAGTGTGCATTATTAATCGTGATGCCATACTGGAGTGGTAAATTATACCTAGTTCCAAATGTTCTCAATGGTTTAGCTGTTTGAAAAGTAGGGTTGCCAAGTCCTCTTCATCCCTCGGTGGGGGACATTCACACGCGCAAGATAAATGATGTCACTCGGAAGTGACATCATCAAAATGCCGTCACCCGTGCGGAGCCACTCTAGGTGTTTCTGGGAAAACTATAGTTTTCCCGGATGCTCTAGCCATTTGGGAGGTTAAAACTCTATGGTGCAAAAGTACCATAGAGTTTTAACCTCCCAAATGGCTAGAGCGTCTGGGAAAGCCATAGAGTTTTCCTGGAAATGCCTAGAATGGTCCCTCACGGGCACCAACATTTTGATGACATCACTTCCGGGTGATGTCATCGCAGGGGGAGGTTCCCTCTGCCGGCCCAATGTGGGCCGGCGGGTTGAGAACCTCCCAGGCAGGAGATTCCCTGCCCGACCGGGGGGGTTGGCAGCCCTATTGAAAAGGATCATTTTTTAAAAAATTTTTATTGTTATATATTCCAACACCAATCCACCTCTGTGAGAGTCCCAGGCCATAGATACATTATAATATTCCATAAATTTATAACTATTAACATTTCATCCAAATACAACTCCATCACTCTATTTAAACATCTTATCCATTCATTTTCTTATTAACCAACCAATCGTCTTAAATTGTTTAAACTTTTCCAAATATCTCACCATCTTCCTAAACCACCCCTCCTCCTGTTCCCTAACCTTTAATCCGTTCATTCTTCGTATCTTCATCGTTAAATACTCCAAAATAATTATATAATTCATTTTATCCCTCCAGTGATTAATTGTCAATTTCTCAGCTTCTTTCCAATTCCTTGCTATCACTTGTCTTACTGCTACTAACATCAAATTAATCCATTTACTATCCTC
Source organism: Heteronotia binoei (assembly GCF_032191835.1). Lineage (NCBI taxonomy): Eukaryota > Metazoa > Chordata > Lepidosauria > Squamata > Gekkonidae > Heteronotia > Heteronotia binoei. The sequence goes on along the minus strand of NC_083224.1, from coordinate 125,460,192 downwards.
TTTTGATCTTAATCCCACACCATCCAAATTAATAATTGCCATTGCTTTAGATATACTTATTTTCCATCCCATAATCTTTGTCATCTCTATGCCAACCTGCAACCAGAATTTTTTCACTAAGAGACAATCCCACCACATGTGACTGAAAGTTCCAATTTCTCCACATTTCCTCCAACAATTTTTACTCCCTGATTTAGAGATATAATACATCTTAATGGGTGTATAATACCATTTCTGTATCATCTTCAATCCCTGCTCCTGCACTAACCTAGATGTTGTAACAAAGGGAGGTAATCTAAACATCCTCTCCCAATCTTCATTTAAAATTTTATCTCCAATATCTGTTTCCCAATGTTCCTTCAAAAATTCTCTCGGGGATTTCCCTGTACCTAATAAAATCTTATACAATTTTGAAACTATTTTTGACTTATCTTCGCTATACTCTTTCACCAAGTTTTCAAAGGGAGTATTAATTCTTTTACCAATATTTTTAAGTTCTTCCTCCTTCAGCAATGAGGAGATTTGACTTTTTAACAACCAATTAATATTATTCAAAATATTATACTCCTCTTTCTTCACCCCATCAGTACCCCAAACCTCTTTCAATTCTCGAATCGTAATCCTCTTCAGTTTATCTCCTACTTCCTTTGACAGCGATCCCCTTAATGGAGCAAATTTATCATAATACCACATTTTAGTAATAGATGATATCTCCGGAGCGAGTTCTTTTTTCCACTTCCCCCATACCCTACTGGGCCCCATAAAGGTTGATAATTTATCACCTACCTTCTTCCTCCTTTTCGTTCTCTCAAATAAACTTTCCTTTCCTCCTACTACCTCTAAATTTTCCTTTTCTATCCTGTTCAGCTCTTCTCCTAATTCTCCCTCCAACCAAATCATTAAGTGCCTTAATTGATATGCATCATAATAGTAAATTATATTGGGAATCCCCCATCTTTAATACCATAATATCTATACCTATTAGCTGTCCTTGGTTTCTTTGATGCAAAAACAAATCTATCTATATCTCCTTGCCATCTCTTCAGTACGTATTCTGGTATATGCCAAGGCAATACATAAAATAAATAAGTTAACCTAGGAACTAGAAACATTTTAACCATAGCATTCCTTGTACTAATTGACTCTTTCCTCTTCCTCCAGTCTCTCATTTTAACTTGAATTCCACTCCAGATTCTTTTATAATTATACTCAAATATTTTTTTAATATTCCTAGGAATATTAACCCCTAAATATTTCACCATTTTATTTGCTATGGGAATACCCAAAATTTTTGAAGCTGCTAATTGTAACCCTGGTTTTACATTAACACACATCATCGAAGATTTTGAAAAATTCACTTTTAACCCTGACACTTCCTCAAATTCCTGTAGTATCTTTTTTAAAGGTGCCACTGCGGGCTCCACATCCTTAATTGTCACCATCATGTCATCTGCATACATTGTTAAGAGATTCCCATCTATTTTCCCTTTCCCTGGAACTTCAAAGCCTATAATTCTTTTGTCCTTTTTTAATTTATTCACTAACGGTTCCAATGCTAAAATAAATAACATAGGGGATAAAGGGCATCCCTGCTTCATACCACTCATTACCTGAACATAACCCTCTACTGATCCACCAACTCCTATCAACGCCTTAGATTTAGAATATATTGCCTCAATCAAATTTTGAAATTTCTCCCCAATCCTATACTTTTGAAATATGATCTTCATGTATGTCCAATCCACAGAATCAAAGGCCTTATAAATATCCAACGCCAAAAGCGTAAGCGGAAAATCCTTATTTTTAGCTAAATAAACCATACCCATCACCTTCCTAACTGCCTCTACTAAATACTTTTGAGGCATAAACCCAAATTGCTCTTTTCCCTATCTTTCCCTATACATTTTTTAAGTCTCATGCCATAACCTTTGCAAATATTCGATAATCCATATTGGTAATTGAAATTGGCCTATAAGAATCCCTTAAAGTCTGATCTTTCCCAGGTTTCGGAATTAACACCAATCTCGACTCCAACCATGTAGGCGGTGTAGGAGATCCATCCAAAATTCCTTGAAACAATTCAGTCACATGAGGCACCAATATATCCTTAAAATGCTTATAAAATACCACATTAAAACCATCCAGTCCAGGTGCAGATTGCATATTCATAGAATCTATAGCCACCTTAACTTCTTCTTCCATTATATCCTTATCTAATTCTTTCCTACTATCTTCACTTAATTCTAAAAATTCCAACCCCTCACAGAATTTTTCTATATCTTCCTTTTTAATCCCTTTGTTTGCGTACAATTTATTATAAAATTCTATAAAATTCTCCAGTATCATTTTAGGTTCAGTTTCCAAAAACCCTATATCGTTCCTGATTGCCTTAATATTTTTCCTAACCTGAAAATTCTTAATTTTATTTGCTAAAATTCTTCCTCCTTTCCCTTCAAACTCATAATACTTCTGTCTGTTATACCATAATTTTAACGTAGTCCTATTAACATCCAATACATTCAACTCTTCCCTTTTCCTAACTACTTGTTCTTTATCCTCCTCCTTCTTAGATTTCCTGAATTTCTCCTCCAATACTCTAACTTCTTCTTCTACTTCTTTAATTTTCCTATCTTTACCTTTCTTCAATCTCACCAAATTCTGTATACACACACCTCTAATAGTGGCTTTCATTGCTTCCCATATTATTGTTAATGAAGTATCTGATTTCCTATTCTCCTCAAAATATCTTTCCATTGCATTTTTAATATTACACTTACTTTCTTCATCTGCCACTAACCATGGATTAAACTTCCAATTATAAGATCTATTACAATGACCTATTTGCAAAAAGGCTGAAACAGGGGCATGATCAGTAATCTTAATCATCCCAATCTCCATATCTTTAACCCAATTCCTCATTTCTTGAGAGACTAGGATTCCATCCAATCTTGAATAAGTTCCATGCACGGCAGAGTAAAAAGAATACACATCACCATTAGGAAACATTTCCATCCATAATTCTAGCAGACCAAATTTCCCGCACACTCTTTTAAATTTCTCTGCCTTTCTTTTTTTAACATTGCCTTTCCCCTGCAAATCAATATTAAAATCCCCCCCTATTATTTTAGTATAGGGTGAAAATTTTTCAAACTTCTGCAAAAATCTATACAATACATTCAACTGATGCACATTAGGGAGGTACAAAGAAGCTAAAGCCACCGGCTCACCCTCCAAATGACCCTGTACAAAAATAAACCTTCCATCCTTATCTCTCATTACCTTATCTGCAACAAAATCTATTTTAGAATTAAATACTATTTATTTATTTATTCCCACCCCTCTGCTCTTCGAGGAGCCTGGAGCAATAAATTTCTTACCTTTCCCAAATCCAGGGAAATTCATCTCTCTTTCCCCCCCATTATATACCTCCTGCAAAAACAGCACATCTGCTTTTAATTCTTGAATATATCTCCCAACTCTTGCCCGTTTCACTGGATTTCCTAGCCCTCTAACATTAAGAGTTGTACATATAACATTAACATTTTTTATCATATTATACCTAACCATAGCTCTTCCCCATATCTCTTCTGTTCTCTACCAGCCTGGAATTCTAAACCCCAACAACCCTTAACCAGCCCCACCTGATGTTGCTTATCTACCCTCCACCTACCCTCCATCACCAATTCTACCCATCCAAGAGAAATGCAATATGCCAATGCTTGTGGCATATCTCTTGTATAAAAAATTCTACCCAATATGCATTCACTCACCTTCTTACTCCATTCATAATCGACCCATTCACCCCTTAGATCCCAATCATCCATCCATACCCCAATCACACCATCCAAACATACCAACATCATCCCAATCAGCCACCATCTACACATCTTCTTCCCAATCATACCACTAAACACATCAGACATCCAGCTACCACTGACATCCATATTGGGGAGGGGGGAGAAAAAAGACATCTCTCCCACACTGTAAACTCAAAAAGAGCAACAGCAACAATAAAAAAAAACCCCAAAAAAACCTGTTCATGTTGAGCTATTCCGGACCTTCTATCTTCTTTCCTTCTTCCTTAATCCATCTTCCCTTAATCATTTCTTAGTCTTAGTCCTTTCCCTGAAGTCCCAAGTCTTTTTTTCCTCCTTCTTTTTCCCCCCCTTTTCTGTTTCTGAGTGTTCCCCATTTCCTCTTCCAAACTATTTTCCCCTTCTGAGTCCCGGTCAGGGAAATGCTTGTAATCCTTAGGCAGCTGCAGTCCCACACGTTTAAATAGCTCCTCCATCTGCTTCTGATCTTCTGCAAACAACTCTACTCCTTCATGCACCATTTTCAGAGCAAAGGGTGCCATTCTCCAGCTGTATTTTATTCCTTTATCCTGCAGCACCTTGGTAAACACTCTTAACTTTTTCTTCCTGTTAATTGTTTCCTGTGATAAATCTTCAAAAACCAACACTTTTTTATCATTATACAGTAACTTATCTTGCCTATCCAAGGCCTTCATGCCTTTAAGCACCTGCTCCTTTAATATATATTTTCCAAAGCACATTACCACATCTCTCGGCCACCTCCACTCAGCTGTCTGCTTCCCAACTCGATGAATACGGTCCAAAACTTCCCCTGAAATTTCTAAGTCTGGGAGCATTTCAGCCATCCATTTAATCACATTATCCATATCCTCCGTTTCTGGAATATTTTTCAACCGCAAATTTGACCTTCTGGCCCGATTTTCCAAGTCCATCAGTTTATCTTTAAAGTATTTATTTTGCTTTTCCAACTGTCTGGACTGTTTTTGCAACAAGTTAATTTTCTTCTCATTTAGCTGCGCCATTTCCCATGCACTATTCACAGTCTCTGCCATAGCTTCAACGGCCTCAGCTAAATTAGTTATTTTTTCATCCACTATCTTCGTTATTGCTTTAATAATGCTGTGTTTGGCAGCTCCCATTGCCTTCTTAACTTCTAATTGAAAATCTTTTGGATTCATTAACTTATCTTCACTTTCAGCTTCTGAGTCCGAGGTCGCCATTGCCGTTTCTCTCAACACCAATTAGTTTTAACTTTAACTTTAGCCTCTAGCCAACTTCCAGACTCCCACTTCACAACTATCACCAGCTTATATTAAAGTCTTCAAGGCTTTGTTATTTTTATCACCAGAAGAAGGAATACTTAATTCCCTTTAGCATTCTACCGGGAGCTCAAACAAAACACGTCTTCCTCTCAGCTGAGCATGCCACGCCCCCCCCCCTATTGAAAAGGATCATAACAGGATCCTTGTGCTTGCTTTGGCAGCGCATATACTAAATTTGGAACAGAGCATCCTAATAGTCCAGTATCACACTTTACAAACTTCATTAGTCTTTATGGCAATTGGTTTTCATGCCACACCAACAGCAACGTTGATGGTTCAATTTCCCCGTGGGCTGGTGTTTATGTATATGTGGATACATTATGTTTTGTATTGTCTTCTGTATTCTGATCTTAGACATAAATTTCTCTGTTATTTGAACTTATTTAAATTTGAGCTCAGTGGTGGAGAAAATAACTTTCCTATTATCTGATATAGCCCCTAACATAACTTATATTTTCTCTCTCTATGCACCTGCATCTGCAGTTTCAAGCTATAACTGTGGTCATATTAGGTAATGAATGTCATTTTAAATTTGGTTTTTTGGAAAGAAAACTCAGATTTTATTTTCTTTTTAATGAGAATATTTATGCTTTGATGTATATATGTTTTCTGTAAGGCTTTTTGTATTTTTCTTCTATGTTAAGATTGCAAAGGCCTTTGGCTATGAGCAATAGAAATAGTCAACCCAAGCATCAGTATAAGTCATAGGAATTGTTAAAATTCATCGTTGAAATATACGTTGCACCATCATAAGCTTAAAATATGCAGTAGAACACAGGAGTTACTATAATTGTGAAGATACTTTCAGAGGATAACCATGTTGTTCTGCAGTAGAACAGCTAGATTCAAGTCCAAATTCAAGCACCTTAAGACAGGGGTGTCAAACATGCAGTTTGGGGGCCGAATCAGGCCCCTAGAGGGCTCTTACCAGGCTCCCGAGCAACTGGCTGTCATCTGCTTCCTTCTGCGTCACAGCTTGCTTTGCAAGGCTTGCTCAATCCCATAGGAGCTACAGAGCAAAACCTGTATTTTCTCCATTCGCTGAGGCTCCCCCCAGTCCCCTGAGAAAGGAAGGAAACAGCCAGAGCTTCCTTTGCCCAGTTCCCTAGTTCCTATGGGAGAAATACAAAAAAAGTATCCTTAAGACCAATGAGTGCTAACGTTTTAGGAATATTTTCAGTTTTTCAAAAATATATATTTGTGTTTGACCGTGTTCTTTATAAAATATGTATCTCTGCTACTTAATTTTAAATAGGTACACACATGGCCCGACCCGACATGGCTTGGTCCAAAATGACATGGCCCGGCCCAACAAGGTCTCATTTATCTGGCCCTCATAACAAATGAGTTCGACACCCCTGGCTTAAGATTTTGTGTATTTATACAATTATGTAGAAACAAATAGATAGTATAAGGAAAATATAGAAAGGAAAATAAGAGTTATGTAAGATAATTATATATATCAAAGATGATTATATGTAACAAAGTATAAAAAACAGAAAGAATTTCTTCTAAACATCTCCTTTATTACATGGAAAAATTTTGGGGACTTTGTCTATAACATACAGTGATATTTACGTCTAATGGGGGTACATTTATATTCATCATTTTACATTTCTAACTTCATAACTAGTCTTTGTATCTACATCATTAGTTTCATTATTGCTATATACTCAGTGTTACATTGTTATGTATTGCATCTCACTGGGTTCCTGAGCCTTAGGCAGGCACTCAGTGCAAACTAGGATCTTGAAGCCTGGAAGAACTGGCCAATCAGGATGCTAGAAGCATGTAACAACTTGTAACAAAGAGATGCAAATGAAGGTTTCTGGAGAGAGTCAATAGGAGTAACTGTTGCCTCCTGGGGGGGGGGGCGTGGTTAACCATGGCCAGAGTGTATATAGTGAGTGAAGTGCCTGTGCTGTTTGTGACTATTTCATATTGCAATAAAGTGTTCTTGGTTGATTTAGAGCTAGCTGAACTCACTTTATTGCAACATGCTTTTCCTCTTCTGAATACTCACTATTACTTTTAACAACAAAGTAATAGAAATAACAACAACAACAACAACAATAATAATAAATTTTATTTATCTCACGCCTTCCTCGCTGAATCAGGCTCAGGGCGGCTCTCAACATGAATTCAATATACAATAAAATCATATAATTCAACAAATACTACATTATATAAAACCATCATTTAAACCAACATTTCTATTAAAATTTAAACATTTGTGGTGCTATATTACAGATCTTTGATACATTTAATGGCGAGATACATCTACAGCGAATCTAACTTGGTTCAATGTTAGGTGAAGGCCATCTTAAAAAGAGTAGTCTTGCAGGCCCTGCGGAATTGGTCAAGACTCCACCAGGCCTGCACTTCGTCCGGAAGTTGATTCCACAGGTGTGGAGCTACAATAGAGAAGGCCAGTTCCTGTGTGTTCTTCAATTTGGCCTCCTTCGGCCCAGGGGTGTTCAGCTGGTTCTTTCCCGCTGACCTCAGTTTGCGCTTAGTGTGGGGTCTTCTAGAGACTTGCAGAAGGAAGACTGTACACAGTTGCTATTAAGCTAACTATATGCAAGGTTTATTTACAATATTTATACGGGCTGACAAAGTGCTTCGCCAACACATCCACTATACACACACGACACATAGAACAAGTCTGCAGTACATTTATAAAATTCAGTACCCAATCAGCTTAGTGCTGAGTCACTAAGCAATACCCTATTACATCATCTTGGCTGATGCAACCTGGAGCAATGCCAGCTTGTTCAGCTTTCATTTAGATCTAGCTGTGGTCTGTAGACTGGATATACTGACACTCTCTGGGGTTCATATGGGGAGAGATGGTCCCTCAGGTAGGCAGGCCCTCGACCATACAGAAATACAGAAGGAAAGAAAGTCTATTATATATCTCATAATGAGAAAATTAAAGAAACCTCTTCTTTCCAAAATCCACCTCGTTACACATATTTGTATTCAAGATGTTACATTTAAAACTGATTCCATTCCACTTTTTCTTCATTACCATACATGTACAATATTTTAAACTGTTAATTTAAGTTGTTAATTTTGCTGTTAGTGCATGTTTGACAAGTTTGTTTCTCCATTCTTCTAAGCACGGGCAGACGTCCAGTTTCCATTTTGCTGTGTAGATAATTCTGCGTAGATAATTCCATGTAGATAATTCTGAATGCTGTCACCCTGTATTTGAATATCTTTTCCAAAATTTTAAGCAGTTAGGCAGTATACCTAATAGCAAATTCTTGGTTTCCATAGGAAACTAGAACTTTAATATATTCTGCATTTTTCCATATATTTCATTCCATTTTTTTTCTTTTTTACATATCCACCACATATGAAAAAAATTTCCATCTTTCATATGTGGTGGATGTTTTAAAAAAAAAGGGGGGGGAGGAAACATTTCCAGCATTTTCCTCTGTAGTTTTTAATTTGCTTTCTCAATATCCTTTGGAGTTATATACCATCTAAAAACATTTTATACTAATTTTATCTTAATGCCTGGCTGGCTGTAAATTTGATGTCTTTTCCCATGTATTCCCATTGATGCATGGATATCTGTTCTTTAAAGTTCAGTGCTTTTTTGCTTATTGTCTGGGAATGGAAACTTAAGAGTTGAAAATTCATTTGATTGTGTTCTGCTTGCTGAGGAAGATACATTTTAAAGCAGGGCGTTATACCAGATGCCTGTCCTGCCTGGCCTTTTGGTGGACTATAATGGATTTTCTGTAGAGGTGCTCTTAGCACATTAAATATTACTCAAGAATGAGACTCTTTTTGTATATATATTTAGTATAAGTTTTTTGTCCCAATAATCATTTTTCTCATTTTGCAATATTGTTGTAAGGATTTTTTTCATTGGCTGACATGTCCTTCCCATTAGGTATACAGTGTGGAGTTCTTTAGTATTTGTTTTTCTTCCTGAATCAGCAGCTGCAGCACTAATTAGGTAATCAATGAAAATCGTAATTGAATGGAAGAGGTCAGATTACGTTCATCACTTATGCCATCTTCATTTCTTGATTAACTGATATGAGTATTTGTGTCTGAAGACCAGAGGAAAAATCTCACAGGTCTTATGTACACAAAATGACTGCCCTCAGGCATGTAGTGTTAGTGCCAAATGTCTCATATTTATCAGAGAATTTATTTACATGCTTTCCTTGCATATGTGGGCAAGCCATGTAGTATTTCTTTGTGTGTTGTATGAGTTCTTATAATGTCTGTTTCTTTCTGCAATCAGGAGTTTGATCAATGTGTTATGTTAGATTTTGAAAAATAAAGCTTTTAAAACACAAAGCTTGTATTTTAAAAATTCTGCCTGCCTAGCAATACTTATTTCGTGTGAAACCACCTATCCTGTGGGGCAGGGCCATAGCTAGGATTAGAAAATTCGGGGGGCCCTCAATTTTTACGGGGGCCTCAGTGGGAGGGGGAAGGAGGCAGCAGCAGCCGTAGCTCTCAAGTGGCCAAAAGAGCGGCCTCTTGAGAGCTGTAGCTGCCACCTCCTCTCCCTTCCTTCTCCATGATTGAAATTGTGTGGGGAGGGCATTGGAGCAGCCGCCGGCATACCATGCTATTTAAAGGGGCTGCTGGTTACGGCGAGCCCTTTAAATAGCATGGGATGCCGGCTGCTGCTCCACTGCCCTTCCCCTGTGATTTCAATCATGGAGAAGGAGAGTGGGGAAGGCTGCAGCGGGCCAGGTAAGGACTGCCATGGCCCTCTAGCTGCAGCAGCAGCCTGAGTCAGGGGACCCCAGCCCAAAGTTAGGGGCATGGTCCCCACAGGCCACCCTGGCAGTGGGCCAACTGTGTGGTATGGATAAAGAGATTTGGAAAGAACACAGTGCAAGACAGAGGAAGTTGATCTGCTGCTGCTCTGGGAATGCTGCAGATTTTCTGGGAGATGTTAGGCTGGTGTGGCTTTAGGATTAGTGACACTTACCTGCTTGTTACCTAGTCATTCTGCATAATTGTAAATAGATTGATGACAATAATACATAGGCCCACTAGTGTTTACTCTTCCCCAAGAAACTAACCCCATAAAATTTATCGGGAATTGAGAAAAATGAGAACAGAAACCTACCAATGAAAGTGCTATCTGCTTTTTTAAACAGAGTCCAAGTCTTGGGAAAGTACAATTAAGCCCATTTGTAAAAACTCAACTGATGGTTGAACTTAAACTGGATTATGAATTGTCTCCTGCTGGAAAATCAAGCTTTTTTGCTTCTACTGAGCATGTTGCTGGATCTAGTCACATTTCAGCTTATTATCAAGAAAGGTAGGAACAACTATCTAGTTTTTACTGGTATTTCTTGACCACCACCACCCCCCCCCCCAGGCTTGCCAATCCCCAGGTCCCAGCAGGGGTTCTTCCACTTTCCCAGGCTCCTTCCTGCCCCCAGTCAGTCCTTCCTGCCCCCAAAGCCATCATGTGACTTTCCCCCTCCGGAGGCTCCAGTCTCCAATTGGAAAGGCTTCCTCTTGGGATGGGGTGTTGGTGTTACTTGGAAGAAGTTGGCTGCAACTCATGAGTAGAGAGGCCAATCCCTCGCTTCAGAGTTGCCAGAAAGGGGGGGGGAGGGAAACATCTGCTGAGCACTTCATTATTCCCTTTGTGGAGATCGATTCTCATAGGGTATAATGGGGAATTGATCTGAAGGTTTCGGGGGCTCCGGGGGAGCAGTTTTTTGAGGTTGAGGCACCAAATTTTCAGTATAATATCTAGTACCTCTCCCCAAAGTACCCCCCAAATTTCAAAACAATTGGACCAGGGGGTCCAATTCTGTGAGCCCCCCAAAAAGGTGCCCCTATCCTTCATTATTTCCTATGGAAGGAAGACATTTAAAATGTCCCTTTAAATGTGATGGCTAGAACTCCCTTGGAGTTCAATTATGCTTGTCACACCCTTGTTCCTGGCTCTGCCTCCAATGTCTCCTGGTTCCACGCCCAAAGTCTTCTGGCTCCACCCCTAAAGTCCCCAGATATTTCTTGAATTGGACTTGGCAACCCTACCCCCCCCCCCATAAAACAATATAACTTGTTCTGTTTTGAGTGGCAATAGCATGGGGGGTGGTAGCTATCGAGGGTTGGCAGTCTCCAGGTGGGGCCTGGAGATCTGCCTTTACAACTGATCTCTAGTTGGCAGCAGAGATCAGCTCCCCTGCAGAAAATGGTTGCCTTGAAGGGTAGACTCTAAGGTATTCTATCATGCTGAGGCCCCTTCCCTCCTCAAACCCTGCCCTCTCCCAGCTTTACCCCCAAAGTCTCCAAGTATTTTCCAATACAGATCTGGCAACCCTAGAGCTATCACATGTTGCAAACTTGGCCCCACCTGTACTGATTGAGTACAGGAATTCCTAGGGCAAGCTTAACGTTGTTTGAAACTGAAAAACAAAGATGAAACTCAGGTTCCCACTAGGCAGTAGTAATAATGTTCCTTTACCTCTTTGTTGTAATTGACTGATTTTTAGAATGATTAAAAATTATGTATGTGGACTGAAAACAAGCAATCTTGTCACATTTTTAAAAACTTGTTATAAATCCACATACATGCATCACAGTCTAAATATATTCCTTAATATGATTATGTATTGCTTTATATGATTTACAGAATTTAAACATTTTAAGGTGAGTTTGCTGTGTTAATGCTGGTGTTGAATGGCAGTGAATTAATTTATTTTGCTGCCTTTCTGTGAAATTTTTTCCTTACACATATAATGGTTCTGTACACTCAAGTCACAATGCCTATCAGAGACAAAAACAAATCTGAAGGCTATAGTTGTAGTACAATAAATGCATATATTAGTACCAAAAGGCGAAATCCTAGGCAGGTCTACTCAGAAGCAAGCCCAATTTTTTTCAACAGGACTTCTTACAGGAAAATGTTTTTTAGGATTGAAATCTAAAAGTCTAGATTCTGTGAGTAAAGATTGCCATTTGTCAATAAAATAAAAACACATTAATGGTCCAGATGTCAAATCAAGTTGCATGGCTGCACCCAGTTGTGCAAAGGTATATTTGATCCTGTTTTACAAAGGTCATATATCAATGCAGACTTTGAGTCCAGAACTGGTTATTTTACAAGCAAACTATCACATCTTAAGGATTACTAGTTTATATATTTAGAAGCATTGAATGGTAACATCTTAGTTGAACTGCATCATTTCATGCTGTAGGTATGTATGTCAGTGTCATCAAATTGCAACCAATTTATGGTGACCCCAGCAAAAGGCTTTAAAGGCAAGTGAGAAGCAGAGGTGGTCTGCCATTGCCTTCCTCTGCAGAGTCTTCCGTGGAGGTCTTCCACCCATGTATTGACCCTGCTTAGCTTCAGAGGCCTGGTGAGATTGGGCTACACCATGCCACCTTCTCTCTCCATGCTGTAGATGGTGGTGGAGGAAAGTGCCATCAAGTTGCAGCCAATTTAGGACAACTCCATAGGATTTTCAAGGCAAGAGATGTTCAGAGATGGTTTGCATTGCTTGCTTCTGTGTAGCAACTTTGGTATTCCTTGGAAGCTTCCTATCCAAACATACCATGGCTGACCTGAGATCTGATGAGATCCATCTAGCCTGGGCCATCCATAGATCAGGACTGCCATAGATAAGAGTCAACAATTTGAATTATCCTGGAATTTTTAAAAAAGAGTTTTTGCACATACAAAATTATTATATGGGGAGAATAGTTCAGCCAGTCTTGCTCTTTGGCATGCTGTTTATCTATGTGCAGGTACTTTTTTCTTGCAGAGTATTCATGCATGCAATCCTCCTCCTGTACCATAAAGCGGTGAAGTGGTACCTACCAAATGGCTCCATTGGTTCATATTGCTCCTAGTCCAAGAATGCCTACTTACACACAAATTTACCTGACTACTATGATCATCTTCTGAGGCCTAACTTCTGATGTCCCCACCTTCTAAATTTGGGCAATCCAAGAGACAGATTTTTTGTACATGTTTTAACTTATTTTGTGGTGTTTTGTAATGTTATGCTTTGAATTGTTAGCTGCCTGGTGGTTCTATTTGGGCAGAAAGGTGTGATTAATTTTGTAAATAAATTCTCTGCATGGATGTAAGCACTTTAAAAAAAAACAATTCAACTAACACAAAAATGCTAAGCAGAATCTGCCCTGAAAGTTGACAAAACATTTTAGCCTTTTTTCTGCTGCTTTATCAGCCAATTAAATTGTGTTTAGCTATATGTTTGATTCCTATTACATTTTACAATTGTGTCTATTTTGGTATTTTTAGGCCTAGATCTGTGTCAGCAGCACACATAACTAGGAAGAAACCTGCTCTGAGGCCATCTAGTGCTCCAAACAACTTGAAAGCTAAACGAAGTGATAAGAAAGGTGTGTGTGTCATCAAATCACTTCTGACCTATGGTGGCCTATGAATTACTGCCCTCCAAGACATCCTATCATTTTAATTTGGGTTGTGTCAATCATAGGGTTTTCAAGGTATGAGATTATCAGAAGTGGTTTACTATTGCCTTATTCTGCTCAGTATTAACCAGAGTTTAGCTGAAGTGGCACTGCTGTTGTCTATGAAAGGTCCTCTTCCTGACCCTCCTGCCCAGTAGCTACTCTTTAAGGATTCCTCTGCCCCATCATATTGGAACAGTCCATTCTCTTCTGCTGATGTGGCCACTCTGTGAGAAAAAGACCCCTAATTTTAAAACATCATAGTCACCCGTTTGGTTGCCAGGGTGCCTGGAGACTCAACTCACAGACATCTGCCAGGAGAACATGGGTTTTGTCTACCAGATTGTAAGGGACTTATGTGAGTACTAACAGCCACAATGTTGCAGCAGCACTCTGTGTCTCTGGAAGGGTGCTAACCGGAAGAACAGATGGGTTTCCCGTCGCTCCATGCACACACCATCTCGGCCGTTGCAGCGGAAGAAGTTGCACCGCCAGGAACTGTCCAGGCAAACGGTTTCCAGCCTTGACCATAGAATCCATATGGGAAGGCTAACATCACCAGCAGCTATCTTCCTGCAGTGCCAGACTCCATTACAGTGAAGCGGGAGGTTCACGTACTCAGCAGATGTCACCTATGCATAAGGCAATCAAGCTTATCTTAGGCGTGGATCCTGTCAGACTGCCTAAGCCTTTGTCCAATGGAACCCAAGACAAAGGATGGTGCTAGTAGAGGAATGAAGAAGAGGAAGAACATCTTCACCCAGAGCCAAGTTTCTTTGTATAGATCGGGTGTTACCTTAGGTAGCAATTTGGCCATCTGTTGTCACCTTTTAGATAAGTTTTGATAGCCTTAATCACTTCCACCCCAATAATTTCTTCCATTCTTTCCCTTAATGGTCATCCTGGAGCCTCCCCTTTTGGCCCATTGTTACCTGCAAGTCCAATCAGGTAACCAGGGCCAGGTCTGCTCATTGCCCAGGTATGGGCATCCAATCAGGTGCCCCCAATAAACTGACTATTGGCTACCGCACAAGTCCAGCCCTTATGGTCATTGCGGAGCCTCCCCTTTTTCTGAGGTCATGTACCAGCTGACCACCTGTCATCCGCCCCTGTACCTCCCATCCTCTAAGGGCTCAAGGTAGTCCTTATAACCTGTGACCCAGCTCCCTACAGGGGTGCATCTAGCAGTACCCCATTCCTGCTGCTTAGATACATCCCCGATTCTTGGCCAGTTGAGGGTCCCCTTTCCCATCGTCCTCGTTTGTCACCATTGGAGCCTTCCTGGAAGACTACAATCAGTAATTATCACCCTGTTTGTCCATCCTTATGTTACCTCTATGCATTTCTCTCTATTTTTATTAGGACTGTATGTGTGTTGTATGTATTCATTACCTTGTATGGGTGTTCTATATTTTTCTGTAATAAATTTTTAATGTATTTACTTGATTATTGTCCTTGGCAAATTTAAGCAATAATTTCTGGAAGTGGAAACCTGTATACATAGATTCTAGATCCTTTTTAAGCCATAGGTGCCCACCTATCAATTCCCCAACCTCTTTTGAGGGCATTTTGGCTTACAGATATTGGTGGAGAAAGCATTGGGCAGAATCCTGACCGTCTGAACACATGCGAGTCAACACGCATGTCTTCAGACAGCCAGACGTGGGAGTACACCATCCAGAAATCTTGCTAGCTAGGCTGTTGTGTGAATGTATGAGTGATTATGACTTGTGTGAACAGCTCTAGAGAGCATTTTTATATTGTGGGGCTGGGCTGCTCCCGCTCTATCATTCAGCGCTGATTCTCTAGCCGCACCCAGGGGGCCAGATACCACCTGTACAAGGGCTGAGCCTGACTGGAACACAAGGGGAGAATCACGTAAAGTCCAGCTGTTTCCCGAGGCCTTCCTGAATGTGTCTATCTGGGGAGGGAATGTGAAGATAGGTCAGGATTGTTTAAGAACGGATAGAGACCCCTCCCCCTTCTCTTTTTACTTTGAGCACCGTATATCTTATACATTTATTTATTTATTTATTTATTTATTACATTTGACTTATATCCCGCCCTCTCCGCAAGCGGACTCAGGGCGGCTCACAGTATCATATCTACACAGTTAAACCAATAAAATATATAAAACCATAATTTACATTTTCCAGTTTAAAAACATATTACAATTTTTAAAACCATTATATAGTGCTGAATCCATACATTATAAGCAGCATTAAAAATTCCAAGCAGTGATCACCGGCATTCTATGTGATGTCCGGTGGCAGCCGTCTTTTCGTCAAGCATCGAAGGCCTGCTTGAACAACTCGGTCTTACAGGCCCTGCGGAATGCAGACAGATCCCGCAGGGCCCGTATGGCTTCTGGAAGGGCATTCCAAAGCTCTGGTGCTGCCACCGAAAAAGCCCTAGATCTTGTCACGCATAACCTGGCTTCTTTTGGTCCGGGAGCAGAGAGTAGGTTTTTTGCCCCTGAACGCAGTGCTCTCTGGGGGATATATGGAGAAAGGCGGTCCCGTAGATATGCAGGTCGCTGACCATAAAGGGCTTTAAAGGTCAATACCAACACCTTGAAGCGAACTCGGAACACAACAGGTAGCCAGTGCAGCTCTTTCAGCACTGGCTGAATGTGCTCCCATCGTGGCAGCCTCATTAGCAGCCGTGCCGCAGCATTCTGTACTACCTGTAGTCTCCGGGTTTGCGTCAAGGGTAGCCCCATGTAGAGAGCATTACAGTGATCTATTCTTGAGGTGACTGTAGCATGGATTACCATCGCTAAATCGTTGTGCTCCAGGAAAGGAACCAGCTGCCGCACCCGCCGAAGATGAAAAAAGGCAGATCTAACAGTGGCTGCTACCTGGGCCTCCATTGTAAGGGAGGACTCAAGGAGCATGCCTAAGCTCCTGACCTTAGGGACCGGTGTTAGTGGCACCCCGTCAAGAGTCGGCAGATGGATCTCTCCCCTTGGACCACCCCGACTCAGGTAGAGAACCTCCGTCTTTGTCGGATTCAGTTTCAGTCGACTCAGTCTGAGCCAAGATGCCACGGCTTGTAAAGCCAGGTCTAGATTTTCTGGGGTACAGTCGGACCGGCCACCCATCAATAGATAAAGCTGGGTGTCATCCGCATATTGATGACAACCCAGTCCATACTGCCTGACAATCTGGGCAAGGGGGCGCATATAGATATTAAATAGCATCGGGGATAGGACCGATCCCTGTGGCACCCCACAACTAAGAGAGTGCCTCTGGGATACTTCCTCCCCGATCACCACCCTTTGTCCCCGATCTTGGAGAAAAGAGGTCAGCCACTGTGAGGCAGATCCCTGAATCCCCACATCGGCAAGGCGGCTAGTCAGTAGCTGATGGTCAACCGTATCAAAAGCGGCTGACAGGTCTAATAACAACAGCACTGCTGAGCCGCCCTGATCCAGATGTTGCATGAGGTCATCTATGAGGGCGACCAGAACCGTCTCCGTCCCGTGACCTGGCCGAAAGCCGGACTGGAATGGATCCAGTGCGGAAGTGTCCTCCAGGAACCCCTGGAGTCGTAGGGCGCACAGCTACAAGGATCCTGTCGACCTCCTCCAGGCTGAGTGGAGTGAAAGAATCCAGAATTGGACCAAAAGACGTGCTTGGTGCCTCAAGTTCTTCTACTGTATCAATTATAGCGGGTAAGTCGCGTCGGAGCGACGAGACCTTATCTGCGAAAAAACTCGCAAAAGCCTCACAGCCTATTTCCAATTCTCTAATATTTTGTTTGCCCTGTGGTAAATTTGTTAATGACTGAATTATACTAAACAATTGTGCTGGGCGCGAGGTCGCAGATGCAATTCTGGACACAAAGTGAGCCTTCTTTGCGGCCTGAACTGCCATCTCATAGGTCCGCATAAATGACCTATATGATGTTCTCGTAGCTTCGTCACGAGTGTGACGCCATTGTCTCTCTAGTCGTCTTAATCGCCGTTTCATTGATCGCAGCTCCAGGGTATACCATGGAGGATGAAGGATCGAGGATGAAGAGGACGTCGGGGAGCGATTTCGTCGATGGCCGTGGAGAGCTGGTCATTCCAGATCTCCACTAGCTCATCCAGCGAATCGCCAGAGAGCCAGGGATCCCGCATGGCCATTTGAAGCCGCAATGGGTCCATCTGGCTACACGGGCGAGCTAAAACCTGCTCACCGCCTAAACGGGATAGGGGCGGCATGTTCACACGAGCCTTCAAGGCCTGGTGGTCAGACCATGGCACTGCCTCGGCAGATATCTGATCCACCACTACTCCCGCCGCAAAGATCAGGTCTAGTGTGTGCCCAGCTTGGTGCGTGGGCGCTGTTATATATTGGGAAAGTCCCAGTGCTGCCATGGAAAGCACTAGGTCCGTCGCCCGAGTGGAAGCCGCATCCTCGGCATGGACATTGAAGTTGCCCAAGACTATAAGTCGAGGGTGCTCCAATGCTCAGCCTGCCACAGCCTCCATCAGGGATGGTAAAGCAGCTGGCTGGTGCATTAGGCGGACGGTACACCAGCCAGATTGCCAAACTTTCCCCAGCGTCCCACACCAGGCCCACACACTCCACGCCCTTGATCTCTGGCGGAGGAAGTCTCCTGAAGGAGCAATCCTCCCGTATGAAAAAAGCCACCCCTCCCCCCTGCCCGCTAGTCCGAGCCTGGTGAAGGACGGAGAACCCAGGTGGGGCCACTTGGGAGAGAGCAACTGTCTCCCCATCCCGCACCCAAGTCTCCGTCACGCAAGCCAGATCCATGTCCTGCCTGATAAGAAAATCTTGCAGGACTGAGGTTTTATTATTTATGGACCTGGCATTGCACATTAACCAGGGACGGAGGCGAGTATTTCCACTTGGCCCTCCTACCTGCTATCCTTGGGATGGGACACAGGCTGGAAGGGGAGCGAGCTCTCTTGTGTCTCAGACTCCTTCCGTTCAAACTTTGCCTGCTCCCACTGCTGTACTTTCCCCTCCCCTGGAGCACTGGAATCCCCTGACCCGACATCACTTACCAAGGATCTTCCAAAAATCCGGGTCACTTATATCAGATCGACAACCGCAACATAAACGTATTCTATTCCTTTGCCCACTCCACCTAATAAATTAATTCTAGCCACTACTAATTTCCTACTAATTTCCTCAGCCAATTAATTTTTTTTTATTAAATTAAGTAAATTAAGTTCATCCCCTCCCCCCACCCCCACCTTCTAATTAATTGGCTGATTATATCACCTCTCAACTTAGTGGATAAATAATCCCTTGGGTCTAAATAAAATCAGTCATTCAATTTACAATCAATCAATTTATAATCAATTTTAGAACCTAAAATAACAATAAATAATAGGTGGGTGGGAAAAGCAAAAAGTTTGTTTGCTGGAAAGGAGGTAAACTGGTACACTGCAGTTCTTAAAGTGCTAGATGGATTTTGCATAGAGTGTTCTCGATCTCTTTAAAGTGTCAGTGCAGAGAGGAAGGAAGGTACTGGTGTGCTGCAGATCTTAAAGTGCTAGATGGATATTTTAATATAGAATGTTCTCCGGCTCTTTAAAGTGTCAGTGCAGAAAAGAGGGCGCAGAGGTAGTGCAGAGGTAGTAGGACATAAAGTCTCAGCTCGTCAAGTGCTTCAGTGCTGGTATACAGTGTTAGGCAGTTCTTAAGGCATCATAATGATCATCCTTTATACAATGCCAGTGCAACCATCAAGTACATTCTTTGATATTACATTCCTGCCCGCTTCTCATTCGCCACCGGGTTGGGTTAGCCCCTGTCCCCCTTCAGGGCCAGGCGTCCCAGCCTTCTGGCTCCTGCACAGGTCTCCTCCACACCGTATATCCACCAGCTCGTTGTTCTAAAGCCCGGTCTTCACTCCTCTGCCCCTCTGCACCTTTCTCGCTCCCTCTCTCAGCTGCCCGGACACTCAAGCCGCTCACCCTGGCTGCAGCTGAAACGGCCACAACCTCCAGCCTCCGGCAGCCTCCTATCTTATTGCCATGTCTTTTCGCCGCGCGCTCCGCTCAGCCGGCTTCCGAGGCCCCTCTCCAGTTGACTCTGTATGCCTCAGCCGTTCACCAGCGACCTCCGCCGCGCGCTCCGCACCAGCCACACTCCCCGGCTCTCCGCCACAGCCACCCGGCCAGTCGCTCACCCCAGACCGTGGTTGCGGCGGCCGGCCACAGTCTCCAGTACTTCCTGCACGCTCTGCTCAGCCAGCCTCCGAGGCCCCTCTCCAGTCGCCTCCAGTCGTATGTGTACATGTTCACATACACATATACACTACACATGCATCCACACACTGTTAGACAAGAAAAAGTCCTAGGGCTGAGCAAGTTAAAAGGATCAGCTTTTATTAGGCACCTACCAAGAAAAAGTCCTAGGGCTGGGCAAGTTAAAAGGATCAGCTTTTACTAGGCACCCACCAAGAAAAAGTCCTAGGACTGGGCAAGTTAACAGGATCAGTTCTACTAGGCACCTACTGGGAAAAAGTCCCAGAACTGGGCAAGTTAAAAGGATCGGCTTCTTCTGGGCATCAACTTCTAAAAGTCCCAGGGTCCGCTCTGTTACCGCAAGCAACCTTAGTGTAGAGCATTGCTTCTCCCCAAAAGTTCCTGGGTCCGCTTTTGCTACCGCAAGCGACCTTAGTGTAGGGCATTGCTTCCCCCAAAAGTCCTAGTGTCTGCTTTTCTACTGCAAGTGACCTTAGTGTAGGGAACTGTTTTCCCAAGAAACCAACCCACGTGTTTACCATGGCATTCTTTGCGAAAGAAGGAAAGGAACTTTTAAAGCTAGAAAAATGGCTTGTAAAGAAGCGGAGTAACCCATGGTTAAAGGGATCGTTTACAAGTCTTGATCTCTACCAACTCTTCCGAGATACGTTCCAAGACCATTGCCAGCCTCCAGATGGGGCATGGAGACGTCCTGCTTTTACAACTGATCTCCAGCTGGCAGAGATCAGCTCCCCTGGAGAAAATGGCTGCTTTAAAGGGTGGACTCTGTGACATTGTACCATGCTGAGGCCCCTCCCCTCCCCAAAACCTGCCCTCTCCTGGATCCACCCCCAAAGACTCCAGGTATTTTCCAGCCCAAACCTGGCAACCGTAGTCCTGAGGAATTTTCCTCTTCTTTTGTACACTATTTTAAAATATTTTGTATAACATCTAGCTTCATGAAGGGTTCCAGTGATCTCAAAAGCACACAAACTGTTATGTGACATTAGGCTGTTCCTAATAAAGAGGACTGTGTTCTTCATTTTTTGATTTTTCATGGGAATCCACAGGGCTGCTAACAATTGCTATCAACTTGGCAGCCTGCACAAAAGGTCCAGGTCTCTGCATGAGGTGAGCTGAGCCTAAATAATGCTTCATAAAGTATTTATTTAGAACCATAAGTACATGGTATCTTCCACACAGGGCTGCGATTCTGTGGTTTCCTGTTGCTGATACAGCTGCAGATAAAGTGCAACAGCAACAGGGGCCTCCACATGGCAAGTTTCTCAGAAATTTCCTACCCCAGTCCCCCAGAAGTGGCCACCCACCTTCCCTGGACCATGAGCACTTCTGCAGTTTTTAAAAAATAAATATTAGACTATCATACCACTGTAACAATAGTTGTAAGCAGGTTCTCTGAAGTCTCTGTATTTTTTAAAGGGAAGCTGCAGACTTTAGATGGAGGCTTCGTTATCTTGAAGCTAAACCGAAAGCTAAAACCACTTCATTTCACCACAGAAGTTCAGAAAAGACCAGAAAGGATCTCTCATGTGAGTCTTCCATTGCCAACATTGCTTAGCTATTTCCATAGAACAATATGATCTCCTCTTTTTATATATCACATCTTGTGTTTGCTAAACAAAGAAGACCCTTTATTTTTTTCATACATTGTTATACTCTGGTCTAATATGAGGTGCTAAGATTACAGAGGAAATCACTATACATTTCACTGGAAGATCTGTGATTGGTTGCCTGGCTTTTCATTTTACTTTATGCAGCTGGGGAGTACTAAACTGAGCACAGAAAGGGTGCTTGAGATAATTAGTCTGGATCACTTTTGTCAGGCTAATCAGTTATAAAGCTTTGTACTGAAGAAGACATAATCTTCTGTTTAGCATCCCAGTACTTGATTATTAATCTAATGGCAAAAGGTATACTTTGACAATGATTATAAATTCACTTCAGGCATAGTACAACAAGAAAGTGTTAAATAATCTTTATGTCCATTTTACTTTTATGCATATATCTATACAGTGCCTAAAAGCATGATTAAATTCAGTGACTATAAGAATAGCTGTCCTTGTTTTGACAAAAACAGTTACAGGATAAGAGAGAATACTGGACCCATTCAGTTTTTTGCTCACTCAAATACGAGCAGCAAATTGGTAAAATATGGTTTGGATCCAAGTACGGTTAGGTGAGTCTGTAACTGGCTGATGGATTGTATTGAAAGAGTGCTTGTGAATGGTACCTCATCTTCTTGGAGAGAAGTGACAAATGGAGTGCCTCAAGGATCTGTCCCAAGACCTGTTTTGTTTAATATTTTTATAAATGATTTGGAATATTGTTATAAATTATTTGGATGAAGGAATAGAAGGAATACTTATTGAATTTGCAGATGATACTAAATTGGGATGGGTAGCAAATACATTAGAAGACAGAGTCCAGATACAGGATACAGGCTGGAAAACTGGGCTAAGACAAATAAAATGAATTTTAACAGGAATAAATGTAAAAATCTCATTTAAGTAGGAAAAATCCAATGCATAATTATAGGATGGCTTGTCTTGGCAGTAGTATGTGCAAAATGGATGTAGGGGTCTTAGAGAACTATACACTGAACATGAGTCAATGGTGTAATGTGGTAGCTAAAAGGACAATGTGATTTCGGGCTGTATCAACAGAAGTATAGTGTCCAGATCATGCAAAGTGATGGTATCACTTTATTCTGCTCCGGTTTGACCTCACCTAGAGTACTGTGTTCAATTTTGGTTCAATATTTGTGAGTAGGAACATTGTGCAATGTCCCTACATTGTGCAAGGGTATTGGACTAGATAATCCTGGAGGTCCTTTCCAACTCAATGATTTTATGATTCTAAATTTGCATGACCCTGGTTTTCATTTGGTTGTATTTCACATAATTTCATATAATTGCTCTGGAAATGCCATTGCCTCTTTACACATAGGATTTATACAGCTTTTAGAATCTTATTGAGATGTGCAAACATTCCCATCCCAACAACCAGGATGAAAGCAAAATTTTGGATAACACAGACACTTACCATCGTTTACCTGCAGCAGCCAGGAGACAAGATGAACAACCAACTGTGGCTATGGAAAAAGGTTGGGGAAAATAAGCAATACAATTTAAATGAATAAGATATCATTAATAATGCCAGTATGCTTTATATTCATCATTTGAGAAACCTTGTATGTCTACGATAGTTGTTGCACTTTAAGGATCAGTAACAAGATTTTAAGACTGTATGCCATTCCTGCACTGAGAACGGTCTTAGTCCCATTTTTATGTTATTCTTTGAATCTTGTATGCTCTTTAAAAGTTTCTTGAATCATATTTCTCTGCTCAAATGCTTATTAGCTTGGTTGTAGTTCTTACCTATACATAATATATAAAAACTTCTCACTGAACCAGGAGAGAAGGGCCATTTGTCAAAAGGTACTCCAAACTATTCCTTCTGCTCCAGTATCGAATATCTGAGTTTCCTTTTTTCTGAATGTTGATTTAAACATTACAGCTGTTGATAAATGTCCACACAGCTATAACAGTTGGGATTTTATGCAGCATGGGTGGAACTGTGGTAGTGACATCTATAAGAGGAAAGTGACATTCCCAGTGACATCCATAAACGGAAAGGGACCATAAAGATCCAGGCTAATACTAATAAACTCCCTACCATGGTGGTCAGTCTAATTACATGAAGGATGTGAACTAGCATTAGTGGCCAGCATCACTAGTATGTAGACTTTCTTTGTGACAGGCCAGTCCATATGGCAGGCAATTTATAAATACCATAGGCTGTTCATGGAGCTGTGACATCTGAATCCTCATGCCAACCTCTAAAGAGTATAAGAGCTCTGCTGGATCAGACCAGTGGTCCATCTAGTCTAGGGTTGCCAAGTCCAATTCAAGAAATATCTGGGGACTTTGGGGGTGGAGCCAGAAGACTTTGGGGGTGGAACCAGGATACACTGGGGGGTGGAGCCATAAACAAAATTGTGACAAGCACAATTGAACTCCAAAGGGAGTTCTGGCCATCACATTTAAAGGAACCACACACCTTTTAAATTTAAATGCCTTCCCTACATTAGAAATAATGAAGGATAGGGGCACCTTCTTTTGAGGCTCATAGAATTGCACACCCTGGTCCAATCTTTTTGAAACTCATCAGATGCTATGCTGAAAGTTTGGTGCCTCTACCTCAAAACACAGCCCCTCCAGAGCCCCAGATACTCCCAGATCAATTCTCCATTATAGCCTACAGGAATCGATCTCCATAGGGAATAATGAAGTGCCCAGCAGACATTTCCCCCCCCCCCCCTTTCTGACGATTCTGAAGCGGGGGAGGGCCTGCTCCCACCTGGGGATTGGCATCTCTACTTACGAGTTGCTGAACTTCCAACTTCTTCAAGTAACACAGAGCAACCAAAGGTTCAAGTTTACCTTTCCTATGCAAACGATCTCTGAAAATATTTTGCAACCAATGGAGAGTCTGGGCTGCTTTCACAGCCACTGGGAGCAGCCATGTTGTTCTGCTTGCTCCCCCTCTACCCCCATTCAGCCTTAAAGACACAGACACACCATCCCAAGAGGAAGCCATTCCAAGTGGAGTCTGAAGCTTGTGGGATGGCTGTGGGGGCGGGGCTTCCCCCTGCCGGCCAGCTGACTGGGAGCAGGAAGGAGTCTGGGAAAACGGGAGAACCCTCACTGGGACCTGGGGATTGGCAAGCCTAATCTTGTCCAGTATCCTATCCCAAATAGTGACCAACTTGTTTTTCTGTAGGACCAACAACAGATCATAGAGTCTGAGGCCTTCCCCTGATGTTGCTTCCTGGCACCGGTATTCAGAGGTTTACTGCCTCTGAATGTGGAATATTCCTTTGGTCACCATGGCTAGTAGTCACTGATAAACTCAGCCTCCACAAATCTGTCTAATTGGTTTTTTAAAGGTATCTGTGCCTGTGGTCATCACTGCATCCTCTGGCAGTGAATTTCACAATTTGATTACTTGTTGAGTAAAGAAATATTTCCTTTTGTTTGTCCTCAGTCTACTGCCCATCAAGTTCATTCGATGGCTCCAAGTTTTAGTATTTTGGGAGAGGGAGAAAAGTTGTCTCCATCCACTCTTCCTGCCCTGGGTGTAATTTTATAAACCTCAGTCATGTCTCCCTGCTCCTGCTTAGTTGTCTTTTTGCAAAACTGAAAAGTCCCAGACTCCTCAGCCTTTCCTCATAGGGAATGTGCTCCAACACCTTCATCACTGTGGTTACCCTCCTCTGTACTTTTTTCAGCTCTGCAATGACCTTTTTGAGATATGCTGACCAGAACTGCACAAAGTATTCCAAATGAAGCTCCACATAGATCTATAAGGAGTTTTATAATACTGTATTTTTTCAGTCCCTTTCCTAATATTTCTGTCAAGTCAATAATCCCAGGCTGTCAAATCCCATCAACTGTATTTTGATTGCTTTTTAAAAAAATGTTTGCCACCTTGTGGATCCTGATGAGGTGGCATAATAATGTTTTAAACAAACAAATTAATAAATAAGGAATATATTCTGTCTGGGATTCACAAACTGTGGTTCCAAAACTCTTTTAGGGCAGGGCTCCCCAACATGGTGCCTATGGATGTCATGGCACCTGCAAAGCTTTTCAGAAAGTAGGCAGGGCCATTGTAATGCAGGCTTGTTACTGGTTGCCCTTTTTCAACTAAAAGGGTTTTCCATTGGAGGATAGAAAAGACCTATAAGCACCTGGGGCTTTGTCAGCGTGTGGTTGCTTTGTCCCTTTAGCCATTCCTTGTTCTCTAGATATACAAGAAGGGAGGTATTCTGTTTGGCTCTGCCTCTTGCAGAAGGAATTTTGGGTTTGGCTTCACCTCCTGGGGAAGCTGTTTTTGGGGTGATGCTCTGCTCACCACCTCCTTTCAACATTTACAGTGTGCCTACAGGCCCCAAAATATCAGGGACCCCTGCTGTAGGGATATGACTTGAGTTTTCCTTTCAGCTTCCTTCTAAGTAGTTGTAAGTTCGCTTTTTGAAAACGTTACTGTTTTGGACTTTAGGGGTAACTTTCCATTGACTTGAATACTTAATTTATTAGCATTGTGTTCACTGTTCTGAACTGGAACAACAATATCTACATCTTGTACCAGGTCTTGAGCCCCAAACAGAACAAAGTCTAAGATCACTACCCCTCTGGCAAGCTATGTGGCTAACTGTTCCAGTGTTCAGTCATTTCTGACCTCTCATTTAAACAGCATGATTTGCGTACATAGTTACCAGACAATGTGAGGGTAGTTGAAGTCACCCAGTACAACATTGTCTGCTTGAGTCACCTCCTTTATTTCCTTTTTCATATTGAGATCAGTCTCAAGGGTGATCATATGGGCAACAGCACAGCCCCACTTTTGAGTAAAGTAACCTTTAAGGTGCAATCAAGGCCACTAACAAAGTTTATTATATGGCATTGATTGTGTCTGCAAATTTGTGCCCGGCACAATTATTTAGAACAATTTAGTTCTTGACTACCCTGCTGCAGGGTGGACTAAACGCTAGGGAATTGTAAGGCTTATGTGAGCTTTTTTGCAGATTAAGCCCAGTCCTTCGCCATGACCTCCCTGTCACAGTTGAGACAGTAAAAGAGCTCAAGGCTCCATGCATGTCTTCTGGTCTGTTTCTGGATCAGTTCACTCAACTCAATCTGGAGGAAGTTGACAGAATCCTCTCCACTATTTGCCTGATCTCTTGCAGTTTAGATCCATGCCCATCATGACTAATAAAAGCTAGCTGTGGGGAACTTTGAGTCCCCTTAAGGGAAATTGTCAACAAGTTCCTATATGAAGGGACTTTCCCTGAGGCCTTCAAGGAAGCAGTGTTTGCCCTCTCTTGAAAAACCATCATTGGACCCAGCTGTATTGGCAAATTACTGACTGGTGTCAAACTTGCCTTTTTTAGGCAAAATTATTGAGCGAGAGGTGGCATTTCAGTTGCAGAATTTTTTTGAGGATGCTTCCATATTAGATCCATACCAGTCAGGCTTCCACCCTGGCCACAGGATTGAGTCAGTACTAGTCACCCTCATGGATGACTTCCAAAGGCATCTGGATTGGGGCGGATCGGCAGTACTGTTGTTGTTAGACCTGTTGGCAGCATTCGACAAGGCTTACCATCAGTTACTGATCCGCTGCCTTGCCGATGCTGGGATTTAGGGGCTTGCCTTATAGTGGCTCTCCTCTTATCTCCAGGGTCGAGGACAAAGGGTAGCGAGAGGGGAGCAGCTGTCCCAAAGGCACCCACTATTATGTAGAGTTCCACAAGGGGCTGTTCTCTCCCCAATGTTGTTTAACATCTATATGCGCTCCCTTGCCCACAGGTATGGGCTGGGATGTCACCGATATGTGGATGACACCCAGCTCTGTTTTTGGGCAGTGGGTCTGGCTATGACCTAAAAAATCTGGACCTGGCATTACAAGGCTGGCTTAGGCTGAGTCAACTGAAATTGAATTCAACCAAGACGGAGGTCCTGTACTTGAGTTGCGGCGGTCTGGGGATGAGGATTCCACTCCCAATGCTCGATGGGGCACAGTTAGTGCCAGTGCCAAAGGTTAGGAGTTTGGGTGTGCTCCTGAACTCCTCTCTAACAATGGAGGCCCAGGCAGCAACTACTGCCAAATTGGCCTTTTACCATCTCTGGTTGGTTAGGCAGCTGATTCCCTATTGCTTATTGGATTTGTTTCAAGGTGCTGGTTATTACCTTTAAAGTCCTATATGGCCAGGGACTTGCATACCTATGGGATCGCCTTTCCCCACATGTACTCCAGAGAGTACTACGGTCCAGGTCTCAAAATCTCCTTTTGATCCCTGGTCCGAGAGAGGCCAGGCTGGCTTCAAGTCAAGCAAGGGCCTTCTCGGTTGTGGCCCCACACTGGTGGAATGAGCTCCCCGAGGATGTTAGGGCCCTGAAGGATCTCTTACAATTCCACAGGGCCTGTAAGATGGAGCTCTTCCACCAAACCTTTGATTGTTAAACCTAGTACTTGCCTAGATAAATCAATCTAGTTACCATGAAATTTGGCCCACAGACCTGATGTGTATCTGGAGTCTGTGAATGCCATGATGAAGATGGCTGCAGTACTGCCATCACTATAGGGTTGCCAATCCCCCAGTTTGGAGGCCCTCCCCTCACTTCAGGGTCATCAGAAAGCGGGGGGGAGGGGAGGGAAATGTCTTCTGGGAACTCTGTTATTCCCTATGGAGATTTATTCCCATAGAAAATAATGGAGAATTGATCCGTGGGTATCTGGGGCTCTGGGGGGGCTGTTTTTTGAGGTAGAGGCACCAAATTTTCAGTGCAGCATCTAGTGCCTCTCCCCAAAATATACCTCAAGTTTCGAAATGATTGGACCAGGGGGTCCAATTCTATGAGCCCCAAAAGAAGGTGCCCATATCCTTCATTATTTCCTATGGAAGGAAGGCATTGAAAAGGTGTACCGTCCCTTTAAATGTGATGGCCAGAACTCCCTTTGGAGTTCAATTATTCTTGTCACAGCCTTGATATTGACTCCACCCCTAATGTCTCCTGGCTCCACCCCCAAAGTCTCCTGGCTCCACCCCAAAGTCCCCAGATATTTCTTAAATTGGATTTGGCAACCCTACATCACTATTATAGCACTTTTAATGTCATTGTAATGATTAATTGGTTCTAATGTGTAATTAGTTTTAATGTTTTAGTTTGTCTATTGGCCTTGTTCAT
This sequence comes from Heteronotia binoei, assembly GCF_032191835.1. NCBI lineage: Eukaryota > Metazoa > Chordata > Lepidosauria > Squamata > Gekkonidae > Heteronotia > Heteronotia binoei. The sequence continues at coordinate 125,431,622 of NC_083224.1, read as the reverse complement.
GGCCCTGAGCCTGCTTCAGTGGGGAACTTGGGATACAAATGGAAACAAATAAACAAATAAAATAGTATCTCTGTCCATAAAGATTGTCAGGGAGTTCATTCCCCTAATGTTTTCTAGTTTATTTGGCTCTACAGTCTATTTGATATACAAAGCAACACCACCCCTAACATGTCCATCCTATTGATTTTCCTGATTCCAGCCTGTTTCTGAAACACACGCTATACCTAAACTGCAGTTTAACACCAACAACTTCAGCTCCCCCATATTGACTTGGAGGCTTCTGACATTGGCATATAGATACCTATGGAATACCCCGCCCCCAAAAGATTTATCTCCCTCGGGCCTTTTGTCTTCACACATGGTTATACTTTATCATCCTATCCTGACTCCCAAGTTCTATTGTGATCCTACCAATAATACCCTAAGTGTTTATGCTATCACATTTTTGGACTAACTTGTCCTAAACAAAGTGCTCCCCCAGATCCTGTTGGCTTTCTTCTGGGATTAGTTTAAAAACTGCTCTGCCACCATTTTAACATTAAATGCCAGCAGCATGTTTTCCCTTTGGCTCAACTGAACCTCCTCCCTTTTATAGAGGTTCAGATTATCCCAGTTCCCCAGTGCCTAACAAATCTAAGCCTTTCCTCCTGTCACCACTTTGTCATCCGTGTGCTGAGATCCCTATTCTGTGGCTGTCTAGCTGACCCACTTGGTTGCAGCCATGCCTGCCTGTAGCCATATCTTCTTCTCTTCTCTTGTCACACACTTGATTTATTCCAGCTGCTTTATTTGCAAGGTAATTTTCATAATATGTCTATTCAAGGAAGAGAGAACCATGTACACGACCCTAAGATCCTTGAAGAAAGAACTGTAAATGATAGAATATGTCTCTGATACATTTCAGGTGAAAGAACAGACCAATCCAGAATGCAAGAGGAGATCAGCAATCAGGATGCTCAACAGGTGGAGAAAGACAATAAAGTTAGATTCTATATCAATGGACATGTTTTACCATATGACCCAAATACAAGGTAATTAGTCAAATAGTGGAAATTATATTGCCTGTATTTATTCAAAAGGAAGGTGATCCTGAATGTAAGATGACCTCCCACGTTATACTCCAAAAAGATTTTTATTATTGGACATAACTTTAATTTGTATGTGAATTTAAGATTACTCCCTTATTTTTTCCTTCCTTTTCTTTTTTTGTTTTTGGATAGCATAACCTGTGGGGAAAATTAGTCTTACATTTGAATAAATACAGTACTTTAGGTGGCCTATACAGCTTGGATGTGCCAAGTGGGACTTTTTGGTGGGGGGTGGGGTGCATCTTCTTATTACAAACTGCTTTGAAAATCCCTTCTCTTTCAAAGATGTAGCATGAGGTGGGGGTTCACACCTGATTAGCCCTCTTTTGCAACTCTCTAAGGCTGGAGGTATTGAACTCTTGCTAGGAGACAAAAACCCTGAAGTTACTGAGCAGGTGGCAGAGTTCCTGGCAAAGGTACTCAGAAGCCAAGAAAAAGAGGAAAGAAAAGAGGGAAGGGGAAGAATGAATGAGTGAGATAAGGCGTATCAATGATAGTTTTTACCGCAACCATTTCACTTACTGTAATATTTGTGATTACTGTTCCAAACTTTTATCACTTTGCTTTGTTATTATTATATACAATGTTGCAAATAGTTGTACTTGGATTGTTTCTTCTTGTTGGCATATTGGTTGATTTGTTCTGCTATCTCTTTTATATTTTTTTAAAGTTATTGTTATGCCAATAAAGGTTTTTGGAGTTGGAATTGGTAATCAGGAAGTACTAAACAGTTATTCTTTATTGTGTTTTTTTTTTTAATTTTATTTTATTGTTGTTTTAAAAACCCCACATGTGAAACCCCAGTGCATAAAATTACAATAGTTACTCAAGTTAAACATTAATAGATATCAGAAAGAAGAACATCAACCTAACTTTCATATAGTGAATACAAGAAAAGTAAAGCGATACAGTTTACAACGATATCAAATCAAATCAGCTAAACATTCATCATTTGCATAAATGGACTCCAAATCTCATTAAAACGACACATTTGTCTACGACCAGAAAACGATATTTTTTCAAAAGCTGCAAGTTTCAATAAGTCATCTTCCCAAAGAAGAATTGGAATTACATCATTTTGTTTCCAATGTTTAAGAATTTGGCGTTTTGCTATCAACAGAGCCCTTCCTAACCATAATTTTTGCCCCTTCTTTAATTTCCATTCTTTCGGAAAAAAGTTTAGTATTAAGTGACTATCTTGCCATGGTAGTTGACGTTTAATTGTATCCTTTATTTTCAATAACACCTGTTGCCAAAAATTCTGAATCACCTCACAGTTAAATAGCATATGTGTGAGATTTGCCTCTCTGCTCTTACATCTCCAACACTCTGCTGAGGATAGCATTGCTCTCTTAAACATACGAAGTGGGGTCCAATAAACTCTATGCAATACTTTCTGTTGTATAGTTATCAACCTGATGTCCAGAGTGGACTTCCTAATTTTATTACAACAATCTTCCCATTGGTCCAAGTTCACGTGACATTGAACCTCTAGATTCCATTTTTGATTTAGTGCAGATAGGTCAGGTATTGTAATCTCCTTCAGTATATTATACAACACTAAATTGGATTTCTTCTGCTCAAATGCCTCAGACAGTTGACCAAACAATGGCGGGCACTGTGATGCCGCCAACGCATCAGGCCCGAACACAGTTCGCAAGGCTTGTTTCATTTGCATAAAATTCCACTGATATAATGGTAAAGATGTTATTTGAGTTGGAAGTTCATAGTGTGCAATAAACTTATCCTCTTGATTTTTTAACTGATCCAAAGAAACAATACCGGCGTGCATCCACCGAAGCCAAAAAACCGGCTTATTGCCTATCTTAATTAAAGGATTGCCCCACAAAGAGGCTTTTTCATGCGAGAAAGGGTCAGCGTTAACCAGTTTCAGTGTCAGCTCCCATACTTTTCTAGCTGAAGTAATTGATCTCAGTGGATGTTTTATCACAGAGAACGTCGAACCTAGTGCATAGCATCCCTCCAATGGAAATATCATTGCGCCCTCAAGCGATGCCCAGGTCGGTGCGTTATCCAAGCTGACAAGATTCCACCATTTAACTGCAGCTAATAAAAGGGCTCTGTGATATAATAACAGGTTCGGAACCCCAAAACCACCTTCCTTCACCTCTCTCTGAAGCTTAAGCATAGAGATCTTAGGTCGACTGGAGCCCCAAATAAACTTAGATAGGATCCCATCGATTTTATTGAACCATTTCTTAGGGATTAGAATAGGAATGCCTCTCAAAATATAAATTAATTTTGGAAATATGCACATTTTTAAAGTATTAATTTTCCCCCATAATGACAGGGTCAAGCCCTTCCACCTTTCTAGATCTGTCGTTATATTGGTTAATACCCTATCTAAATTAATCTTAACTAGCTGCGATAGATCGTTGGGCAAAAAAAGGCCTAAATATTTCACCTGCCCTGTTGTAACTGCTAACTGGAAAGAGCTATAATCTAAACTTCCACGCCCTAATGGCATCAGCTCAGATTTAGACCAGTTTATTTTATACCCAGCTAACTTGCCGAAATTGTCAATTATTGTCATTACAGCTGGGATAGAATGCTCAGGGTTCGACACAAACAGCAATAGATCATCTGCGTATAAAGCAAGTTTATATTCCAAACTCTTAAATTTAATCCCTATAACGTCCTTAGATTTTCTAATGGCTGCCGCTAAAGGTTCAATACCCAAATTGAAAATAAGAGGTGAGAGAGGACACCCCTGTCTCACACCGCGATTTAATCGAATAGGAGGTGATAAATTATCATTAATTTTTAATCGGGATGATGGATTATGGTATAGTAATTTAATCCATTTTATCAATGATTGAGGAAAATTCAAATGTGATAAAACCGAAAAAATAAAGTTCTTATGGATTGAATCGAACGCTTTTTCAGCATCCAAAGAGATTAGCGCTGAGTTTTCCATAGAATCTCTTTGCAGATCAATTATGTCTAATGCCAACCGGATATTGTCCTGCCCATTTCTGCCGTACATAAATCCTGTTTGGTCTTTATTCTTTATTGTGTTGAGATGGCAAGGGCAGTCCCCTGCAGAAATTAACAGAAGAGAATTTTCTGCCTTTAAGATAAAGAACGGGATCATGGGAAGAGAATTTTTAAAAGGTTGTAAAGATGTTACATTGTTTCTAACCAGCATTATTAATGTTCATTTTCAAAAAGAACAGAATCACTCATAGCTCCACCCACCTCTAGGAAGGGGGCAGGGGGGTGTCATGATCTGAGGCCCAGTGCAGCCTAGAGGGCAGGGAGAAGCCTTCCTAGGAGTAGATACAGGGGCCTACATCTCCCAGGATTCCTTCTGTCCCTCTGATTGGGTAGTAGAGTTTTGGAGGGACCCAGAGGGGGCGGGACCTGGGAGGAAAGCATAAATAGGCTTGGCTGGAAAGGGAAGTTGTTCTCTCTGGGAAAGGCTGTAGGAGAAAAGCAGGAGGAAGGTTCCCTCACTCAGAGGGTGAGTCTTTAGTATCAGAGGAAGGGAACGTTTATTTAGTTGTGTTAGGGCTGTTTATTTCATTATACCAGCTTTTACTGTTTATATAGTCACTGTGCACTAAGAAGTTTTGCAACCCACTTATTGTTTTGAGCACTTATAATACATCTCCTGTTATCGTTAAACTGCCCGGGTCCTCACGTTTCTTTGGTCACAGTTCAAAGGTTTTGTTAAAAAGGAAGAAATAGGGGTTGGGTGGGTGCTCTTGGCCCTCCCAGACAGACCTTTACCAGAGTGGTGGCAGCCAGTAGAAGCCCCTTTCTGGTCTCCTGCTGTGTGATTTTTTTGTGTGTGGGGGGGGGAAGGTTATCAAAGTCTCTGCAAATATGTATATATATATTGTGTTATTTCTATGCAATGTTACCCTCTTCCTCAAACAAACAAACAAACAGAAAACACTATTAACAGGGTGGGTAGATCCTGAGGGTTATGGATGGAGTTTCCATGGTCATGTGAAGAGGAAATCATGGTAAAAAATGGATAGAAAATAGATTACTCTTGACTGTGTGAAATCTCTGTTCACAACAAATTGCACCAGTAACCAATTAAGAAAGATGACACCGGAGTGGAATATAGTGACCTGACAGAAAGTGTTAGTGGAATAAATAAAAATAAATCATGTGGTGACAATTGGTATTATGAGCCTTTATTTAAATGCCAGACATCCAGTTTTTATTTGTTTGTTTTAAAGGAAATACATTCCTCTGGATGAAACTGTAATGCCTGAGGGAGAGAGGATTGAGACAAGTACCATTGACTCCAAGGACAATGTTTTGAAAGAAAAGGAAAGCTTCATCCCCTTGAGCATCGAGGATGAAATTGAGAAACCAAATGCCAAAATAATCCAAGTTGACTTGCCAAAAGCTAAACCACTGACTCCAATGGTAATATTTTCTCTCCCCATCCCAAATCTCTTTATATGCTAGTAAAAGTTATTAATATAATGCTCAAAACAAGTTGCACAAATAACTCTCTCATGTTATATGCTGGTCACAGTGACAATACGCCTTCTGACACTTGCCTAATCTGCATATATTTAACATAGCATGTGGCCATTTTCTTAGCAAAGTAGTTAAAGTACTGCACTATGCATTTCTGCATAATTTACAACAGGGTCTGAGCCATGTTGCAACTCAGGAATCACACACTAAAGGCAGTGGAACTGACAGTTTCACAGTTGTTTGGGGCTAACAACCTTAGCTAATAAAGCTACAGAAAGAAGGATATGGGAGCATGATGTAAATCATGTCAGCAGCGATTGCCTTTAAGCTGGGCATAAAGGACCCTGAACAAATTATTCTAGTGATGTAAGTGATGCCACAAGAGAGAGGTTCTGGTAGCACTCAACAGGAATTCTCTTCATATATAATTTATTGTCTTTATAATATCTTGTAATAACCTTGCAGTTTGTAATAAAAACAAAAACCAGGGCTTTTTTAAAAAGCAGGAATGCACAGGAACGCAGTTCCAGCTGGCTTGGCGTCAGGGGGTGTAGCCTAACATGCAAATGAATTTCTGCTGGGCTTTTTCTACAGAAAAGCCCTCTGTGAAACAATGGTGATGTCAGGGGTGTGTGTCTTAATATGCAAATGAGTTCCTGCTAGGCTTTTTCTACCAAAAAAGCCCTGATAAAAATTAATTTAAAAACTAGCCTGGTGTGATACAAGTGTATGACTTAGATCTGGGGACCCAGGATCTGAGGACCCTTGCAGCCCAATCCAGGCATAAGTGGCGACCGGCCATGGCGTAGCTGCCGTGCCGCTAGTTCCTGAGGACTTCAGCACACTGGAGTGTAAGGAGGGGAGAGGCATAGCTTGCCGTGAGGGAGACAGTCGCCATGGCAACGCCGCTGACGTAGGCACAAGGGAGGCGGAGGCAGCCAGAGGGGAGGGCCAGCCCAGCCACCCCCCATTGGCCAGTCCTGGCGCATTCCCCACAGCTCATGACAGTCAGGGATGGGAAGAGGTGACCCCAGAGAGGCTGATAGCCATCCCCAACCTGCCCCCAAACAGAGAATGGAGCCAATGATGAGTAGACCATCACAGGCAAAGGAGAGACGTCCCACCAACACAGGGAGGGAACAGGAGTGAACCTGGGCATGCACGCACGAGAAGCCTGGCTTGGTTGTGAGGCAGGGGTGGGGGCAAAACAGGGCTGCACGGGACCATGGAGAAGCTGTCAATCCCCTCACACCCTCCCACTGTCAGAGACTCTGCCAATGGCAGGCAGACAAACAGGAAGTACCAAGTGCAGGAGGTCATAGACAGCAGCTGGAATGTGTGTCTGGGAGTGAGCAGCCCAGCAGCAGACACTCCCCCACCCAGAGACCCCTTGTGTTCCCCTGACGCCCCCTGCCATGTGCATGGAACACCTCGCCCAGGGGCCGCGGAACTCAGAGTGCAAGTGCATCAGCTGCAGAACTCTGAGTCCACTTCATCAGCCCCCCTTAGTGCCCTGCGCATAACAGCCCTGTGGGGTTGGGTAGGCTGTCAGCCCGGGGAGGCTGAGGCACTCCCCTCCCCTGTCCAGCCATGCGGGGGGGCGCGTGGCGGCTCATAGACCGTTCCCCCCCAAGTCTTCCCAACCTCCTAGGCATTCCCTCGGAGAGGCCACTGACGGGGGGGGGGGGGTGGTTGCCCAGGGAACGTGCAGCAGATGTCAAGCAGGAGAGACAACAGAGGGCACAGCTCAGACTTTATTTTTCTGGAACAGAGTGCAGCAGTCTCCCTGGTGCACACTGGGTAGTCTCGCCGTGGGTGGGGCTCCATTCTGAGCGGCAGGCAGAAACAGCTGAGGGAGTGGGGGGGGGGGTGGAGCGACACACGTGGAAGCCTCTGTATTGGAGTCCCACCTGCAAAACAGAGATAGAGATCAAGAGCACCTGCAGGGGGGGCGGCTGGAAGAGCAGGCTGCATTCTCTTAAAGAGATAGTCTCTGACCCACCTCCCCGCAAAGGGGCAGCTGCCACACACACACCGTGCCCTGCCAGGGGTTGGGATCGTGGCAGAGGGCAGACCAAGGGAAGGGAGCAGGCAGCAGAACAGGGGAGTGGGGTCAGCAAATGCCCCCTGCTGGAGCCCACTGCCTGGTTCAAGTGCCAGAGACGCTCGCACACCAAGCGGTCGAGAGTGAGGGGAGGGGGAGGCTGGGGGGGACAGTGGAACTTAGCCAGCCAAGGGCTACAGTCCTCGCATGCAGAGCCTCCGGAATCCTGGATCCTGTGGAGACCTGGAAACAAGAGCAGTTAGCCCCAGGGGAGAGACTTCTCTCTCCCCCTCGCAAGTCAAAGATACTGTCAAAGCAACCGCACAGTGCAAAACCAGTCACCAACTTGCCTGCCTGTTCCTCACTCTAAGTCTGTATGGCCGGGAGCTCGCTGACAGAACTTCCCACAACGTGCTCCTCACCCTAACAACTGAGTTGTGCAAGGCCAGGGCGGAAGTATTTCTAGAAGGGGGGAGACCACGATTGGGTGCTGGGGAGGGGGCTCGTCAGCCTGAAGCACAAGGGGATTGGCGAGGCAATCACGCTGCTCCCTAAGGGGTTTACGAGCTTCCGCAGCGGCGGAGGCAACCTTTGTTTTTGGTTTCAACGAGTGCCTATGGGACATGCCGCTATTTTTGCTGGCGTAAAGTTGCACCTCTCGGGGGGGGCGTGTCACGGGCCAAACTGCTCAGGAAGCTGCCTAAGCCTGGCCGTGCCCCCAACTCCACCCCCTCCTCCGCCTGAACACCATGCTCCGCCTCACTTCCACCCACGCTCGAGCGTAGCCCTCAGGCGCTGCTGCCCTCGGGCGGAGTGGCGCTCGGGTGGCCCCCCACCCACGTAACTCCCCCACACTGTGGCAGTGCCGGTTGTACGTCGGTGCAAACCCTTCCTGCGCCCACATAGTGGCTCGTCTGCTCCCAAAAGACTTTCCGCCCCCACCCCCCTCTCTGGATTGTGCTGTCAGTCTGCCAGGAAGCTTGATGGTGACATTGGGCTAAGTCACTTTCTCTAACCTATTTTATAGGGCTGTTTCAAGGATAAAATGGAGGAGGGGAGACCAGAATACACCCACTGAACTCCTTAGGAGGGTAGGGTAAAAATACACTAAAATGGTAGTGGAAAGTGCTGTCAAGTCACTAAGCAACACCCAACTTACAGCAACCCTATAGGAGTTTCAAGGCAACAGACAAATAGGGATGGGGTTTTTTTGCCATTGCCTGCCCTTTGCTCAGTAACCCTGGACTTTCTTGGTGGTCTCCCATCCAAGTACTAACCAGGGCCAACCTTGCTTAGCAGCCAAGATCAGATCAGGCTAGTCTGGGCCATCTAATAAGTCAGGCAGAGCCGCATTATGACTTTTGTGAGCCCTAGGCATATTTTATAATAATATTAATATTAAAAATTAATTTTAACTTTAAATACTTAAAATTATTTTTTTCTGTTTTAGGCAAAATTTAATAGATTTCTTTGGGCTCTAACATTTCATTTTTAATGATGTGAGGAAAAAATCATTTGATCCTACAAGTTATTTTTTTCTTCTTATGATTTAAAAGATATTAATTTTTTTGTGGGCCCTAAAAATATTGTGGGTCCTAAGCACTGTGCCTAATGGATAAGTCAGATGTCTAAAAATACAGCAAAAGACCAACAGGAAAAATTCTTACCAATAATAGCAATATCAAGAAAATCAGAACAGAAACAGGTCCCTGGAATGGCAGCATATATATGTCCAAAATAAAATAAATAAAAAACCAGAATATCAAAATAAACAAAAAAAGTAAAAATAATTTGTTCAATCTAATTGCAGAAGTGAAAAAGGTAAGTGTTCAGTCCCCTCTGAAAAACTGGCTGCTGAATCTCCAAGGGGGGAGGTGAGTTCCAGAGAATAGTGTTAATAGAGGAGAGTTCTGTTTCTGGTGTGTCTGGAGCAAAGCTTCATTGGCACATCTGAATGCATATTTTTATAACTTCTAATTGTTTCAAAGAGAAATATAAAATAAATGTGTGTTTATTTTTTAAATTAAAGAACAGAGAGAGTTCAAGTCTATGGGTATGTTTGCACATACTAAATAATGCACTTTGTAACTGGATTTTTACTGTGTAAGAATGGCAAAATCCACTTACGAACAGTCGCTGTGTGAAAGCACCCTATGACTATGCATACGCAAGAGGGGAGAGGAAACTACTGAAAAATACTGTTGACTATTGACTTAATTGTTGCATCAGCCTATGAAACAACACCATATGCTTTGAGGGGAGGATTCGGATTCTGAAGGCAAAATAGTGGCATGTGTCCTGCCACTAAATACACATTTCAAAGGCTGCTTCCTTTGCTGAAATCAATTTCAGGTAGCTTGTGTGTGTGTGTGTGTTTTAAATTAATTTCATGATCAATGCAATCCCACCATTTGCTCTATTTCAATTACTTGGGTCACCTGCACTATTTTACGTCTAAGGAACTGAAGCACAAGCAAGCACTTGCAAATTATCTTTCATCTTGTTGCCCCACAATATGAAAAAAGCATTTCCCAGTCATGTGACTCTGTAGGGGGAAAATGGTGGTGGACTTAAAACATACTTCAGATGCAATATATCTGTTCATGGGTAATATCAAAATTGCAGGATGGTTGAAATGCATGTGTTCACCCACTTCCTTTCATAACTACATTTACAAACCTGATACCAAAAGTACATTTAAAGCTGTCTGTTCATTTTTCACAAGCACAGCAACTAGAGGAATGAGTCTTAAAAGTGCTTTCACTTGCATGTGCTATAGCCTTCTTATTCCAATTTTGTTGAAATATGTTTACATCTCTTTTCCCTCACCTTCCCTTCTCTCTCTAGAAAATGAGTGAAACACATCCTGTGTTGTGCAACAATGAAAGATATCTGCAAAAACTTATTTTGGATAAATATGTCAACCAGTATGGAGATAAAGGGTTTTCTGACACATGTGTGGTATTTACACACTTAAATCCAATTCTACAAAACAACTATAATGAAACCCTCACAATACTTCAAAGTCCAAATTTTGCTTCTAAAGTAACAGCAAAGAAGAAGAAAAAGCCCACAACGTTCAGCATACGCCAAATCCTCAGTGCTGAGGTTTCATCCAGAGAGAAAAAACATTGTAATCCCATGCATTCTCAGATAGGGAAACCAGTAGGGCAGAAAATGCCTGGAAGCTTCACTAATGCTAACAGACCCATTACAAAAGAAGCTGTAAAAGAAAAATATGTTTCACAGCCAATTCATAAGAACAAGAAATATGAATTTGTAGTATGCGGGGTGCATCTTAAAACTGATGTATACCATGAAATTGTGTCAGCTGATGGGATTTCAGGAACCAGATCTCAAGTCCTGGACTCCTTGGACAAGTCCATAACTCCAACTGAAGCAGTCCCTAAGAAAAGAGTGCTTTTTGTGGACTACATACCCATTTCAAAGCCAGTTAAAATATATACATATGGTGACAAACTCTCTTACGAGGACTCCTCTCTTCCAGTTAACAATTACTCAGTAATAAATGATTGCACAGAAGGCATAGCAATCAAGAAAGGCCGATCTGATGTTAACCAGGATGCTTCTGACAAGAAAGCCTTCCTGGATAAAACCAGCCTGGATAGCATGGAATTTCCAGGATCCTGCCACCCATTTTCATTTGAAGATGACAGTGAGATATCAAGCAGTACAATATCAACATTCTCATCAAAAGGCTTTCAAACAGAAGTAAGCACTACATTTAAGTCCCAGAAGGGAGAACAGCAACCAGTTATATTATCCCCTTCTCGAGTTATAAGCATACCAACCGCACAATGTGATGCCTCTGAGCCCAACAAGGACCTGCCTGTGCAGAAGATTATTCATCATTGATCTAAAGTGGTGATCAGCACTAACTTCTGTCTCTGAAATGGATTTTGTGTTGTTTGTATTTCCTTCTGTCGTGTTAGTAAAACTAGAGAATAATTGCTTTGTCCACATTTGTTCCATGGTGTAGTCCATAACTGGAATCAGTGGCAGAAGATATCCATGTCAGTTTAAACACAACAGTTTATTATTAACAATACGGACATTTTTAGTCTGAATATCAAGACTGGGCTTGAGCACAGGGGGACAAGATGGAGCCCTGCAGATCTTGGGATCCCTAGATGTGAAATTTGGCTGCAAAAATAGTTGTGGGGGGTCAGATATAGGTTGGAGCCATGATACTGGAAATGGATGGGCTTGTATACTGCCCCTGCACTGTTTTGCTGGCTAGAAATGATTTTCTAGGTTGCTTTTAGTCCCTGGAATGGAGAGAAAGGACAGTTTTATTTAATTTCATTTATAACTCACCTATTGTCCTAATAAGAACCCAACGTGACATACAATAATTTTCCTTTCTACATTTTATCCTCATAGAATCATAGAGTTGGAAGGGACATCCAGGGGCATCTAGTCCAACCCCCTGCACAATGCAGGAAACTCACAAATACCCTAAATTCACAGGATCCTCATTGCTGTCAGATGGCTATTTAGCCTCTGATCAATTTCGCACTACACTTGTTCCGGGTAGAGAACCCTTTTGCTACAGGGGCTTCTCTCCATTTTCTCACAAGTTGCCCTGGAGCTGCAAGTTGGCGCGCCACTATTCTGCAGCAAGCAAGATCCTCTGACAAGCGGTTCCCACTTGCTGTGGCATAGCAGCATGCCAACTCACAGCTCTGGGACTTGTGCAAAAACGGAGAGAAGCTCCGGTAGCAAAAGGTCTCTCCACCCAAAACAAGCATAGTGCGAAATCGGTCCTAAAAACCTTCAAGGAAGGAGAGCCCACAACCTCCTGAGGAAGCCTGTTCCACTGAGGAACTGCTCTAACGGTCAGGAAGTTCTTCCTAATGTTGAGCCAGAAGCTCTTGATTTAATTTCAACCCATTGGTTC